>NC_064923.1:513322129-513947129 GCF_023897955.1 Schistocerca gregaria | reverse complement strand
TCACAATACGCCAGTCACTACTCTTGATGGACTGTGGTATCGTGTTGAAGCTGCATGTGCAGTTGTACCTGTACACGCCATCCAAGCTCTGTTTGACTCAACGCCCAGGCGTATCAAGGCCGTAATTACGGCCAGAGGTTGTTGTTCTGGGTACTGATTTCTCAGGATCTATGCACCCAAGTTGCGTGAAAATGTAATGACATGTCAGTTCTAGTACAATATATTTGTCGAATGAATACCCGTCTGCCTCGTGATGACTGGGTGTTGTGTGAGTTCCTTAGGTTAGTTAGGTTTAAGTAGTTCTAAGTTCTAGGGGACTGATGACCGTAGCTGTTAACTCCCATAGTGCTCAGAGTCATTCGAACCATTTTTTTGAATACCCGTTTAACATCTGCATTCGTTCTTGGTGTAGCAATTTTAATGGCCAGCAGTGTATAGTTCTGCTCGCCGCTCTTATACTGATGCCAGGAGAGGAAGTAAACATATTCATGTGAAAATGAGTGACAGAGGAACAGCCATGCACTGCGGCCTTGGTGAACCGTCTTTAGTGACGGGGAGGGGGTGGGAGGGGAGGGGGAGGGAGGGGAAAGGGAGGGAGAGGGAGGGGGGTGTTGGACCTCAACCTCGATTACTGGCTCCCCCACTACAGTCTCGCCTCGACACCAGGCTGTAGCTGGCCGGCCAGCCTATCAACCATTCAGCCTGGCTGGCCGGTAGCTCACGAGTGGTGGCTAGTACTAGGTCAGGCTGCAAAGCCACTCTTATCCTTCAAAGGATCGAACGGTCCATCTACTTGTAGTATAAACTAACACAGCTAGAGCTATATTTTACAAATGACACCCCCCCCCCCCTCCCACCCCATGAACCATGGAACGTGCGGTTGGTGTGGAGGCTCGCGTGCCTTACCGTTATAGATTGCCATACCATAGGTGCAACCACAAAGGAGGGGTATCTGTTGAGAGGCCAGACAAACGCGTGGTTCCTGACGATGTGCAGCAGCCTTATCAGTAGTTGCAGGGGCAACAGTCTGGATGATTGGCTGATCTGGCCTCGTAACATTAATCAAATCGGCTTTGTTGTGCTGGTACTGCAAACGGCTGAAAGAAAGGGGAAACTACAACCGTATTTTTTCCCAATGGCAAGCAGCTTTACTGTACAGATAAATGATGATGGATCTTGGGTAAAATATTTCGGAGATAAAATAGTCCCCCATTCGGAACTCCGGATGGGGACTATTCAGGAGGACATCGTTATCAGGTGAAACAAAACTGACGTTCTACGGATCTTAATTGGGCAGGTAGGTTAGAAAATTTAAAAAGGGAACTGGATAGTTTAAAGTTGTATACAGTGGGAATTAGTGAAGTTCGGTGGCAGGGGGAACAAGAATTGTAATCAGGTGAATACAAGGTTATAAGAACAAAATCAAATAGGGGTAATGCGGAAATAGGTTTAATAATGAATAAAAAAATAAGAGCATGGGTAAGCTATTACGAGCAGCATAGTGAACGCATTATTGTAGCCAAGATTGACACGAAGCTCACACCTACCACAGTAGTGCAAGTTTATATGTTAACTGGCTCCGCAGATGACGAAGAGACTGAAGTAATGTATGATGAGATAAAAGAAATTATTCAGACAGTGAAGGGAGACGAAAATTTAATAGTCATGAGGGACAGGAATTCGATAGTAGGAAAAGGAAGAGAGGAAGAAGTAGTAGGTGAATGTAGAATGGGGTAAGGAATGAAAGATGAAGCCGCCTGGTAGAATTTTGTACGGAGCATAGCTTAATCATAGCTAACTGGTTTAAGAATCATGAAAGAACGTTGTATACGTGGAAGAGGCCTAGAGACACTGGAAGGTTTCAGATAGATTATATAATGGTAAGACAGATGTTTAGGAACCAGGATTTAAATTGTAAGACATTTCTAGGGACAGATATGGACTCTGACCACAATCTTTTGCAGATAAAAACTGCAAAAACGTGAGAATTTAAAGAGATGGGACTTGGATAAACTGACAGAACAAGAGTTTGTTGAAAGTTTCAGAGAGACCGTTAGGGAACTGGTGACAAGAAGTAGACAAATAGGAATGCAAATGTCTCAAAAATGAGATCGCCAGGAAGTGCAAAATGGCTAAACAGGGATGGCTGGAAGACAAATGTAAGGATGTAGAGGCTTATATCACTAGAGGTAAGATAGATACTGCCTACAGGATAATTAAAGAGATCTTTGGAGAAAAGAGAACAAATTGTATGAGTGCCAAGAGCTCAGACTGAAAATCAGTTCTAAGCAAAGAAGGGAACACAGAAAGGTGGAAGGAGTATATAGAGGGTCTATACAAGGGCGATTTACTTCAAGGCAATAGTATGGAAGTGGAAGAGGTCCTAGATGAAGATGAAATGGGAGATATGATACTGCGTGAAGAGTTTGACAGAGCACTGAAAGATCTAAGTCGAAACAAGGCCCCAAGAGTAGGCAACATTCCATTAGAACTGCTGACAGCTTTGGGAGAACCAGCTCTAGAAAAATTCAACCATCTGGTGAGCAAGATGTATGAGGCTGCGAAATACCCTCAGACGTCAAGAAGAATATAATAATTCCAATCCCAAAGAAAGCAGGTGTTGACAGGCGTGATAATCACCGAACAATTAGATTAATAAGTCATGGCTGCAACATAGAAACACGAATTCTTTACAGGTGAATGTAAAAGCTGAATGAAGCCGACCTCAGGGAAGATCATTCCGTAGAAATTATGGAACACGTGAGGCAATACTGACGATACAACTTATCTTAGAAGCTAGATTAAGGAAAGGCAAACCTAGGTTTGAAGCATTTGTAGACTGAGGGAAAGCTTTTGACAATGTTGACCGGAATACCCTCTTTCAAGTTCTGAAGGTGGCAGGGGCCAAATACAGGGAGCGAAAGGCTATTTACAATTTGCACAGAAACCAGATGGCAGTTGTAAGAATCGAGGAGCATGAAAAGGAAACAGTGCTTGGGAAGGGAGTGAGACGGGGTTGTAGCCTATCCCCGATGTTATTCAATCTGTATATTGAGGAAGCAGTAAAGGAAACAAAAGAAAAATTCACAGTAGGAATTAAAATCTATGGAGAAGAGTAAGAACTTTGCGGTTTGCCGATTACACTGTAATTTTGTCAGCGACAGCGAAGAACCTGGAAGAGCAGTTGAACAGATTGGACAGTGTCTTGAAAGGAGGATATAAGATGAACACCAACAGAAGCAAAACGAGGATGAACCTGCTAAATAGTTTTTATATTTTAGAAATAGCAGAAGATCTGCATATCTTTACTTGCGGAATCACAATCCGTTCCACTAAGGTATGTCCCACCAATTACTGCGATCTGTAACCTTTCAGACAGGAAATCTCGAATACAGTCGTTCAACTGAAGCGATGGTCCATAGAAAAGCAATGACGATGGTAGCCACTTACGAGGAATGATATCAAAAGCCTTTTTGGAACTGTTTAAATACGGAATCAATTTGAGAGCCCTTGTAAACAGTACGTCGTGCAAATAGAGTGGCAGCTGTGTCTCACAGTAATGATGTTTTCCAAACCCATGCTGGTTTGATGTCAATAGGTAGTATATTTAGGGGTAATTCATAACGTTGAAACAAAATGGATCTGTAACTCATTGGATTTTGTTTATTTTCTTTAGTATGTCTTGCGGTGGTCCGTGCAATTTTTGATTCTTCACCGTCACCGTAAATACTAGAATACTCCTCGTAATGTCATAGAAAAATAAGTAAGCCGCTACATGGTTGATGCCCATGTTTGTCCACTCAAGAAAGACATTGCCTCTAGAAACATAATCGCACTGCTACGACTATGATAGGGTCACGACAAAGTAATGGGATATGTCTGGTGACGCTGTGATGGTTTTGTTACTTCCTGAAATAACAAAGAATGATCTTGCAAGATTCAATTGATTTATTCTTGGTATACCGATCAAAGATTCTGAATGAATTCCCTCTTTGGTGTGTCATTGACTTATCAAATAAATGTTAACGGCAGGAGGGATTACTTTCACGCAGCGACTACAACTAATCTCGTAGTCTACATTCATAATTATCTGTATCAACCATCACAAGGGCAACGAGGAGGCTATGAATGCTGCAGTTGGTCGCTTGCTCAACGAAAATGTCGAAGCACTGTAAAGAGAAAGAGGTAGTAGGCACGAGAGTACCATTTTACCTCCTCTGTGAAAGCGCTACAAACAGCTATATCGAACTCAGAACGACATCTTTAGTAATTCCATGACAGTAAGACAACTTGCTAAGTTTCGTAACCAGTAGATCTAGAGGTAAGAAGCTTGAAGTACTGCGGAACTGTCACTGTCCATATTAGTAAAACGCAGAGATGTCCTTCATCAATGCCTGTTTGTCTTCCCCAATGTGATGATTAATTTATCTTAAAACGATCGTACTTCAGAGGATACCATTTGACTTCTCAATAAGACTAACTCCATACAGGTCACAGATGTTCCGATTGCCTTCACTGTTTTCGCCCTTTTATTAAACACAAAGAGAAAAGAATGTCACAAATGTTAGACATTACTCTGTTTTAGACTCCATTTTCTAATGCAAAAACGACGCATCTCATAACGTTAAAAATAAGAAAGAAATAAGAAATATTAAAGTTATCATGGCACGAGCTATACTATAAAAGTGAATATATTTAAATACGCTTATAGCAACGTATCATACAAAAATCGCCAGGAGTAACTGAAACATAATATTATATCATACGCAATGTTACATAATGTTAAACTTGCTAATTTCAGCGCAGAAAAGTTCCCTTGAGATCAGAGGCTGTATGACCTATGCGTCGCGATAAATCCAGACAACAGGTTCCCCTGCCTAAAGAGTATCTCTAGCAGTTCAAAAAATACTGAAACAATCACTCACAAGAGAGATTATAACACTTCAAAAATCACACATACCAGATATCACAAAGAAAAACAAACCATCGGAAAGAGTAACATGGGGCATTTCACAGACTTAACAATCCTCCATCAAAACATGCAATCAATAAAAAATAAAATACAAGCATTAGAAGTTGAGCTCCAATCTTTGAACTGCACAGTAGTTTGTATTACTGAGCACTGGTGTAGAGACACAGAAATCCAACATGTAGCATTATCATTGTATGAAAGGGCAAACTCTTACTGCAGAACTACTTCAAGGGGTGGAGGATCATGCATTTATATCAGAAAAGGAACACAGTTCAAATCTAGACATGACCTCAGTACAGTAAGTGAAGACAAACACATTGAAATATCAGCTATTGAATTATCAGGGCTCGATATCACCAAGAAATTAATCATTTTGTGTGTGTATAGATCTCCCAGTGGTAGTGTGGACACTTTTGTCAATAAATTAACAGAAGTTCTAGATAAAGTCTCAAGTACAAAGGTCAACATAATTCTTTGTGGGGACATAAACATCAACACTAATATCATAAATGAATCCAGCAGCACCTTCATAAATATCCTTCAAAGTTTTGGCATGTCCCTATTGGTCAATAGTGCAACAAGGGTTACTACAATGACTGCATCAGTAATTGACCATGTGGCCACAAATATAGACAGGGAAAAATGTGATGTAGCTGTAAAAGATCTCGGACTATCAGACCATCTCTGTCAAATAACAACAGTAAAATCAGGCATCGAATCATTCCCTAAACTACAAGCCTATAAACGACATCTATCAGAAATCAAAATAAAAGATTTTTCAAAAGAACTAGAAAAACAAAGCTGGGATGAAGTGTATAAGGAAACCAATGTGAATATGAAATTCTCCAAATTCTCCACATTGTTTAAATTGAACTTTGAAACAGCATTTCCAAAAGTATGCATGACTGTATCAACATCTCACAAAAACAGATGGATAACAGCAGGTATTAAGAAGTCCTCCCAAACACTTAAACACCTCAGTTCCATGAAAAAGATTCACAATGATCCAGAATTCTTAAATTTCTATCATAGATACAAAAAGATTTATAGGAAGGTGCTGATTGCTGCAAAAAAGTCATTTAATGACAAAATAATATATAATGCAGAGAATAAAAGCAAAGCAGTCTGGGATGTTATAAAAAAGGAAACGGGGAGAGGGGCAAACAAACGCAGAATAACATACTGCTAAGGGAGGGGGATAAGGTAATAAATGATCCACAACACTTAGCAAACTATGTAAACGAGCATTTTTCAAGTATTGCAGAGAAGTTACAGCAAAAATTCCCCAAAACAAATATAACACCTGCAAAAATTGTTGCACTAGATACAATGATGTTACTTCCAACCACAGAGAATGAAGTCAATAAAACTGTTCAAAAGCTAAAAAATAAAAAGTCAGAAGGCTTAGATGATGTACCAATGTGTGTACTGAAACAATGCATAGGGATTATACAAGGCCCATTAACAAATATAATAAATGAATCCTTCACATCAGGGACATTTCCAGAGCAGCTAAAACAGGCAAGAGTTGTACCTTTGCTTAAGAAAGGTAATGCAGAAGACATAGAAAATTACCGGCCCATTTCCCTGCTGTCAGCATTCTCAAAAATAATAGAAGCAATTATGAAAGACAGATTAATGAATTATCTGAATAAATACAATCTTTTAAGCAAATCACAGTTTGGTTTTCGAAGTGGCAAAAATACGGAGTCAGCCATAGTAGAATTCACAAAAGTTGTACTTAATGCTCTTGATAAAGATGAGTGTGTCACAGGCATATTTTTGGATCTTTCTAAGGCTTTTGATACAGTCGACCACAAGATTCTATTAAATAAATTAGAAGCATTAGGAATAAGAGGGGTAGCTAATGACTGGTTTCGATCATACCTAACAGATAGGGTACAAAGAGTAGAGATAACACATACTTCAAATAGATCTAAACATTTAGTAAAATACTTATCAGAACCAAAACATATTAATATAGGGGTTCCACAAGGTAGCATATTAGGACCAATACTATTCCTGATATACATCAATGACTTTCCCAGTAGTGTTACTCATGGTGAGAAAATTCTCTTCGCTGATGACAGCAATATTATAGTCACTGAGAGAACAAGAGAACTCCTTACTGAGAAAGCAAATGAAACTCTCAAGGAAGTTTACAATTGGTCAATAAGCAACAAATTGACATTAAACATAAAGAAAAATAATGCCATGAACTTCAGTTTGAAGAGGAAAAATGACAATGTTAAATTAAATGTAGATGGCACCTCTATAGACTGTGTAACAAATGCAAAATTTCTAGGAATGAATATTGACTCTCAGCTGAAGTGGTGCGAACACACAAAGGTACTTGCAAACAGAATGTCATCAGCATGTTATGCCCTTAGAATTCTATCATCTGTGTGTAACATGCAGTGTCTTTTAGTTACATATTATTCATATGTACACTCAATTCTTAGCTATGGCATTCTTTTTTGGGGAACAAATCCACAAAATATGAACACAATTTTCAAACTCCAGAAAAGAGCCATAAGAATAATAACCAGAAATAGTAGTCGAGCTCATTGTAAAGATCTGTTCAAAACACTAGGAATTTTAACTGCTCCATGTGAACACATTTACCAGTCAGTTGTACACATCAAAAGTAACATTGGCAATTACTGCACAAACAGCTCTGTCCATGACCATGCAACAAGAGATAGACTCAACTTACATTTACCAAGAAAAAATAAACATAAAACTCAAAACAGCATTTTCTACCAAGGAATAATACTGTACAATAAATTACCAAAAGAGATTAAAGAAATTTCAAAAATACACTTATTTAAGAAGGCAGCTAAAAAGTACCTGTTATGCAATACATTTTATACATTGAAGGATTACTTAGATAAAGCAGAGTAGGGGTTTGATAAAAAAATGTTATACAAACAAATAATAATAATAATAATGATTATAAAACATCCAATATTCCACATAACACCTTCACTTTATTATTTTTCTTCTTTTTTCCTTTCTAGAGACACTCTCCCCTCAAGCTATGCATAGCACAATACTAACACCTCTTCCTCTTTCTGAGCTCAACATCTCACTCATTATGAAGGGATGCTGACTCAGTTTTTCAGGATAGAAAATGGGAACTTGCAGTACAGAAAATGGCCCAAGGATCACCTGTGTGTGTGTGTGTGTGTGTGTGTGTGTGTGTGTGTGTGTGTGTGTGTGTGTGTGTATGTAGTGAGTGAAGTGTTATGAAACAATGTGTGTATAGTGTGTGCAGTGACTGATAGTGAAATATGAGTGAATAGTGTGGCATTACATTATTTAATGAGTTATTTGTAAATAAATTATTGTATACCAGGAGTAAAATCTAATGATTGTCTCTAACTAGAAGTCTGTAAATATATGTGTATACGAATTAGCTTATTGTAAATTGATCTAAGCTTGTAAATACTTTGACATGTCCTATATCCTTGTAAAAAGAGATCTACGGATGAATAAAACTACTACTACTACTACTACTTGGACAGACGCCGTTCTGTATCAAGCGACTACTGGATAATGGCGCTGAAATTGGTCTTACCACGACGGACATCCACGAGCCCTTTCACAAACATGCTCCCGCAAGATTTTTCTATTACTGGCTGGTAAGGAAATTAACGAAACTGTCTCTTATCCTCTGTCAGACTGATGCTCTTAGCATGCAGAGGGTATACAGCTTGAAAAGGAAAGGAAAAGGATGGGTTTGATATCACTTCACGGCTTTGTGTTCGCACTGCATGACGTTGACTACTACACCACGAATAGGTTACTCACAACAACAGGTCAAGTTTAATTCAATACTGCTTGTACCGTGTGATGAATGCCCCATTATGATGAAAAAATGATGCTAACACATTTGAAATTCTGTGGTTGTTTTGACTGAGGCTAAAATGTAATGGCCAAGGCGTGGGTCCGATTCCCACTATCGGATACAGAGTTTAATAGCCACAAACATACGCTCTTCACTTCCAGTAACGACAACTGGAGAACACAGGATTGTGGCGTGGTTACAGATCAACATTAAACACGTCCATTCACTACTGATTGGAACAGAGTTGGATTGTTTTTGGCTTTCAGAGGCGGAAGTCGCTGATTGCAGAAGTTATGTATCTAGTAACCTTTCTTACACCAGTAATGCTGTTTTATTTGACGAACCTCGAGATTTTGAAAATATTGGCACTGGACTCGGATCTGAGCTTCGATTCCAGTTTTTCTATGTATCTGAACCCTTCGAGATGATACTGTCCCGTCATTTCCTCGTCTCCCTCCTGCAGGTCTCTACGAATGGTGCGATCCTAACTACTAGTGAAATTTGATATTTACAGTTGGCACCCCTTCATGTGGGATCTACAACGACGTTGTGCATGGTGTTGGAGTCCCAGGCAGCACAGAACTGTTCGTTGCGTTACCTGAAACCGAACATTTACACATCTCGGTACTGGTAAATAAACAATGAATATTTCTTGTCAATTCTTAGCTATAAGACAGTAGTGAAGGCTGCTGGGTTCGAAACCCTGACATGCAAAAATCTTTGGCTCATCGTTTCAGGTTCCAATATCACGCTACTGGTGAACATACGTAATACCTCACATCTGATTAGGGTTAGTTGGCACTTCATATAGGTGCTAGGTTCTTCTTCTCCTCATCCATGACAACAACTTTACTCACGGTGTTTGGCACTGGCGCGTTGCACTTTGTCATATACCTATCGTACTTAGTTCTCAGGAGCAACATAAGTTTCATGCGGTTCGTAGTGCAGTGCTAAATAGATCGAAAATTATTTCCAAGGCTATTCAGGCTTGTAAACTGATACTGGCGAAAATTTTGATGTTTTCCGTTTCTTTATGCTTAGACGAGTCTAGATCAAATACGCAAACTTTCTTTGGTTAACGTTGGGTTCAATTCGGATGACGAATAACAGCTGGTCATTTCATCGAATAAGTGTGCTAAGACTTCTGCAGTGTCACGTATTGTAATGAAGTTTAATTTTCAAGTGTTACGGACTGTCTCATCTCTAATAACGTGCTTTCTAATATTTGTTGTATGACGGTGTTGGTTTTCATCTGGACTGATTGCCACAATGAGCAGTGTTCTCTAATAGGCTCTTGTGGTACTCGTCGTATGTAGTCAAACGTCGTTCTCCACAGGGTTTTGGCTTTTAGAGGAATTGCGATACAGCTGCGCTATGTTGGTTGCATTCAGCAGTTGCCCAGCGTTTTTCGGTCAAGTGTACCAACGCGTGATTTTTCACACGTAAAACCAGAAGGAAGGAAGATTTTTGTAAATGCTTCTTATAATGCTTTGCATAATTTTTATTATCGTTGCTACTGCTTTAAACCGTCTCAACAGGTGTGGCTCGCTTAGAGCCGGATTTTACGTGCATATCATGCGCAGCTTTAGACCGCTATCCCGTGTAGTGGATAGAGGTTACACAAAACAACAGGATACCATTAATAACATCTATTTATCTACCTTATTACAAACGCATATGTGTTAAACACCGAAGTGGCATGCATAAAGAAACTCGCAGTAATAGTGTTGTCTGCACACAAAATGCGAATGAAACTAGATTTCTGAAACTGAGTTTTCAGTTTTATAGTAAGATTACATTTTTTTATTTCTTTCTGGTTAAACAGTTTACACGTATTCAGTTCAAGTAAGAACGATTTATACGTACTACATTTAGCTCGACTATAAACAACTGTACATCGACAATGGGCAAAGATAACTGAATTAAAAAAATCGTTTTGACTTAATCGATTTATCTATCTACGTGCACAGTTTTAAACTGTTCGTACAAGTTTAAAGTATAGAAGTGGCACACTTCAGAATATCCCAGAAAATCTTGTTACTTGAGTGTAAAATCCAAACGAAGCAAGATTTTTCAAGCGTTTAAAACTTATCTCACACCGAGGGTTGATACATTGGTGGACCATCAGTCTCGCTCCAGTCCGGAGCTGTTAAAGGATGACTACTTTTGCACGTAAAATCCGAATGGTGCACATACTAGAGGAACATTAATTGCATCCAATTAAAATCTTCTGCAAAAGGAATTAATCGATTCGCATAATATGTCTGGCCGCCAGCTTCGGTTCATGGTTCAAGCCTTGCTTATATACTGTTACGTAACTATAGTAACAGAGATGTTCGAATGGACTGAGCGAAAAACTTTTAACCCAATGTTTGTAGCTCAAATAGGAACCGAACACCGAGTGACAGCCCCGGTCCCCCTCCTCCGCCAAGCCCCGATTCTGCGCGCGGCCTTTATACATATTTGTTGTAGCGCTTCCGCGCGCCCTTTTATTGGCTTGAAATATGTTTCTTCTTCCTCTTAGGTTTTCAACCATCGTGTTAGTCAGAGGGAACTCGCCATAATGTTCTCTACATCTACATGACCACTCTGCAATTCACATTTAAGTGCTTGGCAGAGGGTTCATCGAACCACAATCATACTATCTCTCTACTATTCCACTCCCGAACATCGAGCGGGAAAAACGAACACCTAAACCTTTCTGTTCGAGCTCTGATTTCTCTTATTTTATTTTGATGATCATTCCTACCTATGTAGGTTGGACTCAACAAAATATTTTCGCATTCGGAAGAGAAAGTTGGTGACTGAAATTTCGTAAAAAGGTCTCGCCGCGACGAAAAACGTCTATGCTGTAATGACTTCCATCCCAACTCGTGTATCATATCTGCCACACTCTCTCCCCTATAACGTGATAATACAAAACGAGCTGCCCTTTTTTGCACCCTCTCGATGTCCTCCGTCAATCCCACCTGGTAAGGATCCCACACCGCGCAGCAATATTCTAACAGAGGACGAACGAGTGTAGTGTAAGCTGTCTCTTTAGTGGACTTGTTGCATCTTCTAAGTGTCCTGCCAATGAAACGCAACCTTTGGCTCGCCTTCCCGACAATATTATCTGTGTGGTCCTTCCAACTGAAGTTGTTCGTAATTTTAACACCCAGGTACTTAGTTGAATTGACAGCCTTGAGAATTGTACTATTTATCGAGTAATCGAATTCCAACGGATTTCTTTTGGAACTCATGTGGATCATCTCACACTTTTCGTTATTTAGCGTCAACTGCCACCTGCCACACCATACAGCAATCTTTTCTAAATCACTTTGCAACTGATACTGGTCTACGGATGACCTTACTAGACGGTAAATTACAGCATCATCTGCGAACAATCTAAGAGAACTGCTCAGATTGTCACCCAGGTCATTTATATAGATCAGGAAGAGCGGTCTTTATTTTGATAGCAGTATAGGTGGTGCAGCAGCTGCTATCCTCCATGATCTCGTTGCTTATCCTAATCTCCGTCTACCACTTGCGTTATTCCCTTCTACGAGTCCCTTCAGTGATGCTTTTATGAGACCAATATGTCTCAGCAGACGGCCGACATAAGCTTCCAAAGACACGACATCTCTTCCTCCTATGTGTGATACTGTGCCTATCCAGGGAATCTTTAGCATTTCGCGATAGCGTCACATCTCGAAGGCTACTATGTTGTGTTTTTTTTTCCTAGTGTTCGTGTTTCATTTCCGTATGAGTCCTTCTCTGAGATATTGGTCTCTGCAGCTGAAAGTGAAAAGGTTTCTTTTCTTGTCAAAAGCAGCCTTTTCCTGGATTTTCGGGTTGGATCTTGTATCTGATGTAATATTAGTCCGTAGGTAGGCGAAGTATTCGACAGTCGCTCATTGCTAGATGAGTACTGAACCACCCTGTTTGCCTATTCACCACTGCAGGCTCGTTTTAGTCTCCTAGTATCATGTTAAAGGTAGAGCTGGATGGTCCATCTGGGCCTACATCGCTTCTAATTGTTCCAGTGCTTTACTTATCCATTGCGATATCGTCATCTTCTGTTTTTTTACTATGAACTCTAATTTCTACTAAAGCTCCTAATATCTCTGAAATTTTATCTATTCATTGAACAAGACAGGAGAGTAAGCAGCCCTGTCAAACACCCTGCTTAATAGTAATTTCTTCTTTATGACCTACATATCTAATCACAGTCATCTCTGCTCTGTACAGTCAATACTCGTCTGTCCCTTATACTATATGCCACTCTCTCTCATCTCAAAACGCCGTTTCCAGTTTACGCTGTCAAAGGCAATACAAGTGTCAAGGGCTTACTTTAGTCCTTTCTCAAGGATTACTCGTAAGCAGTCTATTCCTTCTCGTGTGCCCACTTATGAAGCCAAGCTGGTTGTCCGTGATCGTGGCATTTATCCTAATTAGAATGACAGAGGTCAATTTGGAGACACGTGATAAGAAACAGAGTATCCTACAGATTTCGCAAACAAAATAAGCTTACAGATTCCAGATATAATTTCCATTTCCAGACGCGAAAAAGAGCTCATCTGTACAGCAAGGAGAGGAACGGAAAATTTACAACATACGTAATAGAGAGAAATAAAGGGAAGAAAGAAAGAAGGAAACATCGGTGAAAAGTGAAATACAGAAAAAAGTGAGCTTCGTGTCGATACAAGTTTGCCTTCTGCCCACTACCTGTGAGTGCAGCCTGGTAAAATAGTTTGCTGGCGTCCCGATAGAGTGCGCGACCTTCCAAGTCTCTTGACTTTCACAGCGCTCTCTGCGTAAGCTAGCTCTCAATTGTATTAGAGTTCATGCTGCGAAGCCCACGGGAAAGACAGACCGCGGCCCTTACATCACAGCGCGTGACACTGCAGGTCTTACGAGTGCCAGCAGCCGTCTCCGGAGGGGAGCTATTTCAGATGAGTTTAGAACTGTGCTCGTTTAAATGCTTGCAAGATCTCGATAACACATGACAATTCTAAGACCTTTATTGTGTAGCTTTTGATTGACATATTGACTTCCCCTGGTCCTGTATGGAGCCGAATATTCGCTAAATATGGCAGACGAGGCGACTAGAGTGATGTCACAAGTTCATTGCGGGGCCTGTTTTATCGTGGGCCCCATCGTGCTTCAGCTGACGAGTACTTTTTTTTTAAAAAATTTTATCTCATTTTGCTCTTTATTGTTCGTTCAATTTGTTCGGGGGCGGACGTCCCATGACACCCATTAAGGCTCATCGTTGATCTGTTAACTCAGTTTGTTTTTTTGTTAGAGAGTGCGACTAACACTCTGACCGAACACTCTGAGCTCCCGTGCCGCGAGTACTATGGACGTGGCGAACCGTGGCGGTTCTGCCGTTGCATTTGTCTGTCTTGTGCTAAGGATCTCGGCTTTTATTATGACATTATGAGCCTTTTTGTAGTTTAATAATTTTGGTATTTATTATTACTGCCTTTAAAAAATACTAGCAACACAACCCAGCTAACATTAAGTATCTACATACAGAGTGTGGCGCAGAAAACAACATTAAGTAACTAAATATCATTGTATTGTATGTTAACCGGGGGCGTAGAAATGACAGAGTGTCTCCGTACACGCCGCAGCCGCAGTGGTCCACAACCCCACGACGACTTCCGCAGTCCAATTCACCCCTCCTCCACCCCACACCGTACCACACTTTCAGGGATATTGTGCGGTTCGGTCCCCGGTAACCCCCCCACCCCCCCCCCCCCCCCCCCCCCACCCCTTCCCCCGCAGGGAACGTCTCACACCAGACGAGTGTTTGCGTGGTAGAGGAATGATGGAATGATGGTGTTCGCGTACGTTGAGAACTTGTTTGCGCAGCAATCGCCGACATTAACTGAGGCGGAATAAGGGGAACCAGCCCGCATTCGCCGAGGTAGATGGAAAACCTCCTAAAAACCATCCACAGACTGGTCGGCTCACCGGACCACGACACACGTCCCCCGGGAGGATCCGTGCCGGGGACCAGGCGCTCCTTCCCAATCCGGAAAGACGTGCGGGCTAACTATGAGTAAATATCATTACTTTTATATAACTTACGCAAAGTAAGCAGCGTATAGCAGGAAAATTGTATGGAGTGGTGACTGTTATGTGTTCCATACTGAATTCGCATTTGCTGTGATATCTCATCGCAATGATGGAAGCACATCGCGATGTCACTTCTATCGAAGTAATGAGTGCTATCGACGACAAATTGAGTCCATATTTTTATGTTTCCAGAAGGCTCTTGACACCATTTCTCACAAGTGACAGACAACGGAATATCGCGTCATTTGTGCGATTAGATTCCTGATTTCCTCTTAGAAAAGTCACAGTTTGTCGTAATTGACGGAAAACCATCGAGTAAAACACCTGTAATATCTGGAGTTGACCAAGGAAGCGTTATGCGGCCTCTGATGTTCCTGATCTACATAAACGATTTTGGATGCAATCTGAACAGTCTTCTTAGATTGTTTGCAGATTGTGCTGTCATTCAACGTCTTGTGAAGTCATCAGACGATGAAAACTAATTAGAAAATGAATCTGACAAGATATTTGTATGGTGCGAAAAGTGCCAGTTGATTCTAGATAGTAAAAAGTCATCTTCAGGAGTACTAAAAGGAAACCGATAAATCACACAAATCTAATGGCTGTGAATCCAACTAAATACTTAGGGATTACAATTACGGATGTCTTGAATTGAAACGGTCACACACTTAATGTTGTGGCGAAAAGCGAACCAAAGACTGCGATTTATTTGCAGAATACACAGAAAAGTCTACTAAAGAGACTGCTTACGCTACCTTTATCTGTCCTCTTATGAGGTACTAATGCGCAGGATTGACGGAGGACATCGAAGAAGTTCAAAGAAAGGCAGTTCGTTTTGTATTATCTTGAAATAGGGAAGAGAGAGCCATGGATGTAATAAGCGAATTGAGCCAGCAATCATTAAGACAAAGGCATTTCACTTTGCGACGGGTTTTCTTCATGAAATTTCAATCTCCAACTTCTTCCTCCGAATGCGACCATATTTTGTTGGCTCCCACCTACATAGGGAGAAATGAGCATAAAGTAATATAAGGTCAGATCTTGCACGGAAAGATTTGTGTTCCTGTTGTTCGTTTGTCCCGTGCGCTGTTCGTGAGCGGAACGGCAGAGAAGGTAGTTCGGTGGACGCTCTGCCAGCCACTCAATTATGAATTGCACAGTAATCATGTAGATGTAGAGTAGATGTAAGTAACATGTTTACAACCACTGTACACATTGTATGGGAAACTTAGGTGTATGGGTGTATGTGTGCGTATTTCAAATGGTTCAGATGGCTCTGAGCACTATGGGACTCTCGGCTACCGCGGCCAGCTATGTGTGTGTGTGTGTGTGTGTGTGTGTGTGTGTGTGTGTGTGTGTGTGTGTGTTTGATTCAATATGTATTATTGTATCATTGGAGGCTAGCAGAATTAGCGCAAATAAAAGAAAAAAATGGAAAAACGGGCATGATTTATATGTTTAGCTAGTGTTAAGCACTCCTCTTGTGAAGCTTAGAACACATAGTGATGCATTATTGAGACTCATTGGCGCAATTCTTTATCCTGGACTCTTTTATGGCAGACTTCTCTTTCATGCCACGCAAAGAATCACGTCCACATCGAGGTCTGACACAAGGAAGAAAGCAATCTGAAAGTTGAGTGGTATGCTGAAGTGCTGAAGCAACTTACTGTGTTTAAACAAAGCAAAGCTGCTGAAGTAGTTTTTCGGAAAACTTTTCACTTGTAGAAAAGAAAACACCAAGTATTTTGTATTTGAATTTTGTTTTCGCCAAAGAGTTGTTGTCAGATAACTGCAGGGGGAGTACTGGTTTAAAATATTCGATTATTTCAAATTGTAAGTCACATCCTTCTCGTTATTGGTCATATTTATTACGACACTTCAAAGCTGAGTAACTCACTACCTAATGTTCGAGGAATCTGCAGTGGCAACAACTTGTAATTCTCTGGGCCTGCTGCGTAAAAATAATTTATTATGTCCTTGAATGACATTAATCTGCAGAATATTAAGAATACAAATTGTGATTGCTCATCTGAGAGAAGCAGAAACTGACAGGCCGAAATTAATGCTAGACAGAGTGAAAAAAGTGAGCCAGCGAGGGTTTGTTGCAACAACTTCTCAATTCCAAGCTACATACCTAACCGCTTTAGCACCACATCAGATGCATATCAGTTCCCACTTGATCATTTTTTTATTGTACTGTGTAATGTGCGCTGAAGATATCATCCTTGATGACTTCTTCTTCTAGGATGCGATGTAAGGATAAAAAGAAAAGACTTTATTTATTACACATTAAGTTCGATTTGGGCACTCAATGGTCCTTTAGCCTGCTGTGTTTGGTGATGTCTATCTCCTGTGGAGGGTGAGATGTGTCTAGGCAGTTATGTGTGACTGCTTCTTCGTGTTATGACATAGCGCATATGAGCTGTGAAAAGTTGACTTCGGTACTCGGTACTTGTGCCATCTTGCAGGGTTTAGCGTTCCTACCGATTCTAACTGTCGAACGTCGTCCCTAAGGGCATCTATTTTGACAAAAACTCGTAGAACCTTGTCATGGGCCTTCTCTTGTATAGTGTACTCGTGGAGTACGGTGCGGATGTCGACGTTTCTTGTCCACCGTGGAGCCCCTGTGATCCATCGGTTGCAAATGTTTTGCAGCGCTTGGAGTTTGTTGTAGTTGGAGACGCACGTAGTTCCCCACGAGGTGGAGCCATATAACATTGTGGGTTCCACCGTTGCCTTATACAATTGAAGTTTAGTCTTCGGGTTGAGATCCTTACTCTTCAGGAACGGAATCAATGACCTGGCCATCTTCTGGGCTGCCGCCTTCTTGTCGTCAATATGCTGCGTAACGAGCAATTTTTTGTCAAGGTAGACAACAAGGTACTTCACTCCCGGCGACCATGGGATATATTGATCAGCTATTTGGAGTCTGTCGTTCAGAACTGGTTTCCTCCGTGTCAACATAACGGCTGCTGTCTTCGCCGGGTTGATAATTATCTTATTTTTTCAGCGCCCAGCGTTCCATAACATCAAGTTGCCGTTGCATCCTAGCGATTAGCTGGTCCAAGTATCGTCCAGTCGTCAGAAAGGCCGTATCGTGCGCATAAAAATTCGCCGTAACGAGGATGTCATTTACATATAAGTTGAAAAGCAGTGGCGAAATGACAGATCCCTGCGGAATTCCCGCGGAGATCAGTTTCATTTCGGAGTTTTTATTGTCGACTCGGACATACAGTTTCCTGTCCTGCAGAAAGTTGTCTGAGTCCTATGTAACAATACGCAATAGGGGCAGTGCGGTGTAGGTTGACGACAAGGTTGGGCCGCCACACCTTATCGTATGCTTTTCCGATGCCAAGGAATACACCAGTTGTGAAGTTCTTCTTGTTGTATCCTTCTCGTATCCGTCCGGTGATACTGCTCTCTCGCATTATGTCGACTGTTCGCTAGGAGGCAGTGGCATCGTTTTCACAACTTAGATTTAGTTCATAATAATTCAGACAATTTGTACAAAATATTTATAAATTATGCACTACCAGCACTCCCAAGGAAAGTGTTTTTCCCCTGCCATCTGTACGTATGTGCGCTAGGCTCTCCTGCAGATCTCGCTGTAGGGATGCTGGGTGCTACGGCGGCATTGATTCTTGCAACCAGGCGGCGGAAAGTGGGGGAGGGGAAGTGGAGCAGTTTACGAGCGGAGCGGCGCCCACGGCTGCTCGCTCGCGGCTTCCGGCGGAGTAGCCGCTGGGCGCTAACTGCTCGCTACCGGGGAGGGGGATGTATGTGGAAGTCCTTCGAACCAGCAGCAGGCCGCAAGGTGCGCCATACCCTTACTTCCGAACGCTTCCCTCTCTCTCACACACAAACACATGTTCACACCTTACATTGCGATGTGTGAAGCTGCATGAGTTCGCTTTACTACTCTTAGAATTTTTAAATGGCGCTGCGTCCACCACAAGATTGCAGTTCCTCGGATCGCTGTTTATGTGTCGTAGTTTCCTCTATTTTTTTAAATTTTTTCTTTTTTTTGGAAAGAATGTGGGACAAATTGCTCGGTGTAGCATTAAGAAACGTAATTGCGGTTCGGGTGCGATCTGCAGTAGCAGATAGTCAACTGTTCTCCCTGCACTGTGTCGTATTGGAGCACAATATTTATGTCTAGTTTCAGGCTAAATTGTGACTTACCAATGTCAATGATTTCTGTAAAAGTTTTTTTGCGGTAACTGAGATTTTTAGTTGTGATTTGAACAGTTTACAACTTGTATCCCCTTGGAAACCCTGTGGAACGTTAATATATGATTTCTAAATTTCAACCCCACAGATGTGTGGTTAGTCGCAAGCAGCAGCGAACAGCCATTGGCAAATACCTCCGCTAACTAGTATTTTGGCATGGTGGAGTGTTAAACTCAAAGGGTTATTTGGTGGTTTGGAACTCGCAGGGTTATTTGGTAAGCGTGATAGCGTTATGGAGATGACCTGCCAGGATATATGAGAGCACTTCCTGGACTCGGGTAGGCGCGCCGGCCCCGGATTGCATCCGTCTGGTGGATTAACGACGACGGCCGGTGTGCTGGCCAGCCTGGATGTGGTTTTTAGGCGGTTTTCCACATCCTGCTAGGTGAATACCGAGCTGGTCCCCACGCCCCGCCTCAGTTACACGACTCGTAGACATTTGTAACACATCCACACTATTTCACATTTTGCAGTAGATACAGATAGCTTGGGTACACTAATTCCGTCCCAGGGGATATGGGGTGGCGGCAGGAAGAGCATCCGGCCACCCCTTAAAATTAACCATGCCAATTCCGTACTTAATCCTACCGACCCTGCTCACAATGCGGGATAAAGGCAGTAGCAAAAGAAAAGTAAAAGAAAAGATAGATTTACGGAGATGTTTAGCAAACTCAAGTGGCAGACTCTGCAAGAGAGGCGCTCTGCATCGCGGTGTAGCTTGCTGCTCAGGTTTCGAGAGGGTGCGTTTCTGGATGAGGTATCGAATATATTGATTCCTCCTACTTATGCCTCCCGAGGAGATCACGAATGTAAAATTATTGATATTGGAGCGCGCACGGAGGCTTTTCGGCAGTCGTTCTTCCTGCGAATCATACGTGACTGGAACAGGAAAGGGAGGTAATGACGGTGGCACATTAAGTACCTTCCGCCACACACCGTTGGGTGGCTTGCGGAGTATGAATGTAATGTAGATGAACTGCTTCAAGTGCAAAAGGAAGTGATATGCTCTCACCAATAAACTGTTCAAACCGAGTATTTCGACAGTGTGTCCTTGAAGTCACTATGCAATATGAAGGGGATTATATGAATGTGAAATACACCGCGAATGAATAACAAAAATTACCTTCTCATCTTGTTATGGCCGCGATAAACCCATCAAGCAGTTGTTGATAAGAACTTGGTTATGTGCTTTAAGATTAATGGCGTGGGAATGAGAAGAGTGGGAAGTAAAGATCTACCAGTTAGAAGCTGACATCAAGAAGAGTTTAAGTGCAGCTCTTAAAGATACTCACAAAACTTTACCTGTGTATTTTGTTGTATAAAAAAGTCCGTCTTATGAATACAGTGCTGTTAAAGATTTGGTAAAAGTTACATAGTGGATTCCCCTCTATCTCCTTCGCATTTTCGTAGTTTATGTACGATATACGTGCATATTAAGCATCAAAACAGTCAACAGGGAGTTGTCCATTACCTAATATACGTATTTCGATTTATCATTCAGTTTTGTTTTTTTATGATGACTAATGAGTGAAGTGTGTTTAAATACGACGCGAGCGTAAACGTTAGGCTACACTACAGGTCAAACTATTACCACAACTTCTATATGGCATTCACATTCTTCGGCTTCACTGACTCTTTAGCCAAACATATCAGTGCTGCTGCGAGCTAAAACATTAAGTGTAAATTTTTTCGCAGAGAAAATTGACTTCTTAATTAACTTCTTCGGCTGTAGTTAGGTTATACATACATAACCTGAAATACAACGCTCTTGGAACGAAGTAAGAACTGCAGCCAGCAATAGACGCACGCCGTTGAACGTTAAATGCTACTTTTGGTTACTACTAGTGACTTCTTGTAGTGACTGAAATCACAGAAAGATACTGTCAAGTTATTATTGTGAAATCTGCGCCTTCTGAACCAATGTGATTTGTAATAGATATGTGATTTCCGGCCCACACCTAAAAATGTTCAAATGGATGTGAATTCCTAAGGGACCAAACTGCTGAGGTCATCGGTCCCTAGACTTACACACTACTGAAACTAACTTAAATTAACTTATGCTAGGAACAAGCACCGATGCCCGAGAAAAGACTCGTACCTCGGGGGGGGGGGGGGGGGGGGGGGGGGGGGAGGGGGCGCGCATTCCGTGAGATGGCGCTTCAACACGCGCGGCCCTGCCCTATTTACGTTACTGACGGAGCAGAAGCACGCGTTAACCAAGGAAATCTGTCGGTTCCTTTTCAAAGGAACGTCTCCGTCATCTGTCTTAAGCTGTTTGAGAAAACCACTGAAAAGGAATTTTAAGCACCGTACTTCCGAATGCGAGACCAGTCGTGAAGTCTCATTTCATTGGGAACAGTGGAGAGCAGATTGTGAATGGCAAAAGGTTCTAAGGAATGACTGAGGAATGAATGCAGGACAGACGGTTGTTGTTAACATGTTGATTACTTGCGACTTCCTGACAGATTACAACTGTGTGCCAGACCGAGATTCGAATCGGAACCTTTGCTTTTCGTGGCCAAGTGCTCTACCAACTTCTTTCTTACACTTATCTCGTTCTAGAATTACATGTGAATGAAATAAAGAAAGAGTACCGGAAGGGAAATTCGACTCACGGATCTCGCGCTTATGAAACTAAGGGCTTATCATTTTTTTTGGAGGGGGGGAGGTGGGGGGCATCGCTAACGTAGGGTCGGGCGGGGGCAAAGTGAGCGGGGTCGCAACCCGAGACCTGGCCACGATGACCTATTCTCCTCCTCAGAACATTGGATCCAGGAGCGCCAAAATGCATCGAGGAGAAGGAGGAAATAATATTTTTGTATCTCTTTGAACATAGCTACTAAGGTTCAGTGACCGTGTCAGAATTATATTGTCGCAAAGAAGCCCTCGGCCACAAATATTAAGCCGGCCAGTGTGGCCGTGCGGTTCTAGGCGCTTCAGTTTGGAACCGCGTGACCGCTACGGTCGCAGGTTCGAATCCTGCCTCGGGCATGGATGTGTGTGATGTCCTAGGTTTAAGTAGTTCTAAGTTCTAGGGGACTGATGACCACAGATGTTAAGTCCCATAGTGCTCAGAGCCATTTGAACCATTTGAACAAATATTAATTCAAAATTGACCTGGTTTCGACGCTACTATGAGCATCGTCTTCAGAATTAGACTAACTGTACTAAAACATTAGGTATACAGTACATTAAGCTAAACCCTTGTTGCAACCCTTGTTCATAGTACGAGCTGCCCTTAGCAGCTCGCCATCTCTCAAGTGTTCATGATGTCGCCTTTCCGACTTATAACTTTTTTTGGTATGTGACTTGTAAGTACTGTATCTTTTCTAGTCAGTACAAACTTTAATTTTATTAACGTACTATATACCTAATGTTTCAGTACAGTTAGTCTAATTCTGAAGACGACGCTCGTAGTAGCGCCGAAACCAGGTCAATTTTGACTTAATATTTGCGACCGAGGGCTTATTTGTTACAATATAGTTTTTGTACCTGTTTTTACTTTTTTTTACTATCACCAACGTGTTGCAAAAAAAACCTTCTATGCCTCTTAATACTGAGGGGGAGGTAAATGGAAGAGGGAAAGGCAAATTAACGCCGTTCTTCGTCTACCAGTAAAAAGAAAGAAAAATTAAAGAGGTCGTGTCGTTACGACGTGAGGATGCTCCATGGTGCTACTCGTTACGGAATTATCGATGCAAGTCTTCTCGTATCAATGTGGTTGCCATTGTAGTTGAATCGTGCGTTTCATGCGTGTGAGAAGAGTTAACATATGGCGCACCAGCACTAAACATCATTCGTTGATCAGCTTACAACGCCATGGTCATCCCTACCCGTCACTCCGGAGGTGACACGAAATTGAGAGACCACGAGTTGAATTTGAGGTAGACGAGTCTGGCACACCTGATTCCCGTTAACCGTTAGGTACGAAGTAGACTGAACGTCCGCATCAAGGGTGGCAGCGCTCACCGCCTGCACACAAGACGCCGCTCTATGTGGGGGTATTTCCCTTCAGTGGCTTTCGGCGCCCTATTCAGTTGCAGGTTGTTGTATATCGTCCTCGCCAATACCAAGCATGGGGGCAACAGTGCAGTGCAGTGCAGTACCCAAGCACGAATCACGACCCAACCTTACAAGCCTTACTTCCTCCAGTACCTCGTCTCCTACCTTGCAAACTGTTATATCCATGAGTGAAACCAAATCTGAATTACACTTGTAACAATAATATGGGGAATCGTCAAGGCGTTGTTAATAACAGAACTGATAAACTATCAAGAAACTACAGTAATGTATTTAGGTGCGGTGAGAAGAGCCACAGACCAGGAAGCGGACTAGCTAGCCGGCGCCAGGCTGACGGGCATCCGTGTTGACAGCATACTAAAAGCTATAAGCCATAATGGTACAAGAAGGGCTCTGTGTACATTTATGGTAACGGGACCTTGAGAAGGAATGGAATTAAAGTTAATACTCAGACAGCACTAGTAGTTAGAGAGAGAGCGTGGGCCGAGAGGGAGAAAGAGAAAGGGCCTTCTGGTGGGGAAAACACTACGTCATGAAAAGCCAATACGGGGCTTCGGACGCAGTGTATGACCATATTAAGAGAAGCATCTCAACCCCTCCACCCAGCCGCTGAACAGCCACTGAAAAATAGTGCACAATAACAGCCAATAAGGAGGCAAGTAGCCCTCGACATTACGTCACGGCAATAGCCGGCGGGATCGAAGGGAAAATGATATAGAAATTGGCAGCAAGACGCTCCGAGAGAAAAGTAGACAGAGCTGAAGAGACAGGGAGTTAGTCGGCAGTCGATGTGCGAGGCCGTCAGGGGCTAGTATGCAGGGGTCGATAGGCAGCAGCTGTGGGGTTCTGGTTTTAGTGTGGATCGCATTCTAAGAGTAGACAGAACGACAGTGTCATTACGCCATCTCTGTATCAGATTTGGCATCTCATAGGACACATCTCCGCCATAGCTGCAGGGTTCTGCCTGTACATTTTCTAATAAACTTCAGATTGGTGAACGTTCTTGAGAGTTGCATAGTTATCTCCCAGCCTTCTGTTACCTTCAAATCATTTTCGTCACTTCTTAGTCAGGTCAAAGTTTCCCTCTCACTAAGGCCAACAAGCTAACTTGTGGTTACAAACCGTGTCACTCAATCTCAGGCAAAACCCAACAAAACTTCAACAGAAGTTCTCCTGCGAAAATTGCGAGACTTGCACTCCTGGAAGAAAGTATACTGCGGAGAAATGGTTTAGCCACAGCGTGGGACAGAGCACTTGCCCGCGAAAGGCAAAAGTCCCGAGTTCGAGTCTCAGTCTGGTACACAGTTTTAATCTGTGAGTGCACACCCCGCTGCAGGAAAATTTCATTTTTGATTGCTTCTTCAATTAAGAATACATACAAACTGATAGGCTCATTTCACAGTCAATTCAGAGAAATTCGACTGACCATATGATTATGATCCTGATGATCTGGATAGCTGTATTTCCAAAACGAACATAGTGCAGTGGGATCTCCTGACGATTTTCTCGGGATAAAATGTGGTGTGATGCTCCCTAACAAGAACTCCTAGTCTTTTTGTAACAAAGTCAGCAATGTTATAGAGCAGGAAGCGACTCGGTACTTCATATTAAGTTTAGTATGGTTCAAAAGGCTGTAAGCACTATGGGACTTAACATCTGAGGTCATCAGTCGCCTAGACTTAGAACTACTTAAAGCTAACTAACCTAAGGACATCACACACATGTATGCCCGAGGCAGGATTCGAACCTGCGCCGCGCGGGATTAGCTGAGCGGTCTAGGGCGCTGCAGTCATGGACTGTGCGGCTGGTCCCGGCGGAGGTTCGAGTCCTCCCTCGGGCATGGGTGTTTGTGTTTGTCTTTAGGATAATTTAGGTTAAGTAGTGTATAATCTTAGGGACTGATGACCTTAGCACTTAAGTCCCATAAGATTTCACACACATTTGAACATTCGAACCTGCGACCGTAGCAGCAGCGCGGTTCCGAATTGAAGCGCCTAGAACCGGTCGGCCACAACGGTCGGCCTAAGTTTAGTAATTCTGATTTTGGGGTCCTGGAATGCGTCATGAGATATTATTATTTGCCTACCAATATAAGTGTATTACCATATAGAATTCGTAGATATTCCAACTGGTACCGCTAGGCTGAGTGGATCCTGTTCCAGATCTTTTCATGTCAGAAAAATATCAAGTTGTCACCAGGAACTGATCTCGGGAACTCTGCTTCAGGATACAACCTGCACTTCTCTCTCGAGTAGGACTACTACTGCGGTCCCTTCAGCCTCGCGAGGGTAACCGTCGAGCTACATGGCGTAGAAGTAGTGGTTTCAGTTTCGGAAGCAGGCTCTAACGCATACAGCGGTTTGATAACGTACTCTTTCATTTATGCAGTCCACTGATGTCTTAAGCAGAAGATAAAGCTACAGCCATTTTGTTCTATTTGATATAACACTGAGAAACTTCCGGCTAAAAAAACTAATTTTTCTGTAATCTTAACCAGTTAATCATAACTGCGTTAGATTTCACGAGCGCAAATTACTTTAGAATTAACGTTTTCTTCGCTTAACATATCAATATCAATTACGTTTAACAGATTAGTCTCGTGCATCCTTGAAGGGAGGATCCGACTTTTATCTGTATCGATACTGGAAGGAGACAAAATCAATGAATTTTTTGAGTATGTGTTTGAAAGAAGTGATATATTTCTTCTATTATTATTGACCCATCTAGCTTCTTGTACATATTGTATATGCGTATTACCCGTTCTTCCCTGTAGCTTACCTACATTTTTCTCAGGATTTCGGAAACCTTGCACCATTTCACATTGTCGAACGCTTTTTCTTGGTCGAAAAATCTTACGAAGTGTTACTTTTTCTTTAGTACCACTTTCATTATCAACCGCAACGACAGGTTTGCCTCTCAAGTGCCTTTACTTTTCCGAAATCCAAACTTATCGTCATCCAACGGATTCTTCATTTTCTTCTCAGTTCTTCTTTTTATTGTTATTTCCACAAACTTTGATGCGTTTTCTGTGAAGCCGACTCTACGATAGTTTTCGCACTTATCTGGTCGCTGTCTTAGAAATTGTGCGGATGATATTTTACCGAAAATCAGATAGTATATCTCCAGTTCACAGATTCTACAAAGCTCATTTGGTTGCCACTTCTCCCAATGATTTTAAAAATTTGGAAGTTATTTATCCTTTCTTATTTGATAAGAAAGCTTCAGAAGCCCTGTTAAATTCTAATAATCAATCACCTGTGACTGTTCCTGACCTGTTCCGCACCCACGAGAATCATCTCATTTTTGGGTCTATGGGACGCAAATTGAATCTAATCTCATCTACCATATCGACCGCCATTTCTTCTTCTCTAACGTCATTATACAGTTCCTCCCACTCTTAGAGGCCATTACACATATCCGCTATTTACTCTGCGTTTAACTGTGGACTTCGCATTACACACTTATTGTTGATGCTCTTGATGATTTCACCGAAAGTTGTTTTGACTTTACTGTATGTTGAATCAGTCTTTCTGATGGCCATTTATTTTACAACGTCTACACATTTCTTCTGCAGCCGTTTCACCCTGGCTTCCTCGCAGTTCCTATTGGTTTCATTTCTAACTTATATTACTGTGTTCCTCTCTTTCCCTGTACATTATCAGTACCTTTTGTTTCGTCAATGAATTTAAATATTTCTTCTTTTCCACAAGGTTTCATTGCACTTATTTTCTTGTACCTATGTTCTTCTGCCCATTCTCTGTGTTTGCCGTTTGCTGACTCTTCAACTGAACTGCATCTCTTGACATTACTTATTGCAGTATCTACAGCCTTAAACTTCAAATGCATATCATCATCCCTCAGCAATTTAGTATCCCATTTTTTTCCATACTGGTTATTCCAGACGGTTCTGTTACACTTCATTCTAGACTTTATCGTTACTAAATTGTAATCCGGGTGTGTATCTGGATACGGTTTAAAATCTAGTAACTGATTTCGGAATCTGTTTGGCAAGTATTCTTCCTTCTTTTGTGATTTTTGAATAATATATTCGCTTTTACCAGCTGAAATTTATTACAGGACTCAATTGGCCTGTCTCTTCTCTTATTCTTAATACCAAACGCACATTCTCCAGTAACCCTGTTTTCTATTGATTCCCCTAACACCGCATTCCAATACCTCATTATGATTAGATTGTTTCCTTCATGTAATAAATTGCCCGTTCTATACCCTGATACAATTTCACTGTCTCCTCATTTTTCTACTTGGGACTTCGGCGTTTATACCTGAACCCTTGCTGATGACGCTAGTTTGCTGATGAGAACAACGCTGTCACTGAACTGTTAACAGTAAGCCACTCTCTGCCCTAACTTCCAATTCATTAAGGATCCTAGTGATGCAGTCTGGAACTGCGCGACCGCTACGGTCGCAGGTTCGAATCCTGCCTCGGGCATTGGATGTGTGTGATGTCCTTAGGTTAGTTAGGTTTAATTAGTTCTGAGTTCAAGGGGACTGGTGACCTCAGAAGTTAAGTCCCATTGTGCTCAGAGCCATTTGAACCATTTTTTTTATCCTAGTGCTGTTACACTATTTTCAGCTACTGCTGACATTATCTTCGTCTGACCAGAAAGTATCATCCTTTTCCGTTTCACTTCACTGACTTCTATTGATTTCTCTTTTCAGTTTTCTCTAGTTTCCTTACCACGCTCAAAGTTCTGATGTCTACGTTCCGATTTGCAGAATGTTAGCCTTTCATTGGTTACTTGATTTTTTTCTCATATTTACCTCCCACTTAGCAGGCCCCTCCCGACATTCAAGTGAAGGACTAATCTGCAATCTTTTGCCAAATGAGAGATTATTTTGACACTTTCGCGATTACAGAATCCTACATGTCCTGGAGATATATATTATGCGTCTTAAATGTAGTGGTTTTCATTGTTTTCTGCGACATCATATCATTTATAATTCCTTACGTCTTCGTCTTTTATGGGCAGATTTTCAGCTCTGGGGCACTCTTGTGCCCTAGAAGTGTGTTTAAACTTCTGTCCGCTGCTTCGCGCTCTTTGACAGGATCGTTGGCAGAAAGCGGATAACTCCTTACTTTGGGAATCTTCGGCCACCGTTGCTGGTGATTTTTATTGCTGTGTGGATGAAAAATAAGTGGGCAGGACATTCAAGTATTCGTTCATGCCTCAAGAAGAAAAGTCGGTATGATGCTCTCACGCATCTTATATGCCAATGGTTCAAACTTTCTCGAAGTTGCGTTTAGTTCTCTCCAAGAAAAATTTCAGTAGCATTAGACAGACCCAAAAGGCATCTTGTACCGACAGGAGCTGGACTATAAAGGGGGGGGGAGGGGGGCGCTCACCGGGGTATCTGCCCCGGGTGGCAATTTCAAGGGGCGCCAAATTCATATTCTTGAAGGAAAAACAACTTTGTTTCGCAAAGCGCCTTGCAACCAGCGCAAGTTTGTCTATCGATAATTTATATGATTTTTTCAACAGATTATAAGTTGATTTCTGAACGAATCATAACTTAATTTTTTAAATCGAAATCCCCTTCGCATCTAAAAATAAAATAAAAATAACTTTCCCACAGACAATAGGGACAGGGCTACACGATCTGAGCCGAATAAACCCGAACGGGTGAATGGCAATCTCTGTTTGTTTATGTGGTTGACTGGGTGTACGAATAATCAGCGAAATCTATAGAGTTTGACTACCAGAGTGGAGATAAACGAATAACAGTTAAAACAGGTAAGAAAGATCACATATTTTCTTCTCGGTGTATCCAAGAAAATGAAATTTTGGCAGAAAATTTTTGAAAGATCGCTACAGTACTAAGGACTAGTTGTACAGTCCCCGGTTAGCAGCCGCCTGCAGTTCTTTTCTCGGAATAGCGCGGAAAATGCGTTGTACGAACATGCAATAATGCCGAACCGGAGGATAAACGCTGGATAACTGAACCGGTGATTCTGGCAGGGTTTGTGAGGTTAACCGGAGAGTAAGTTTTGACAATGGCAGGAATAGTTACAGAACTAGTGATAACAAGATTGTTTGTTAGAACGAGGAAGGAAAAGAAACGGAGACATGAAACGGAGACGCCTGACAAATTATATGGAAGAATGTGATGATTCCAAAGTTACATAAAAAATTTGTACTGCTGTTTCTCGATGTCATGCTTGAGAATCTGGAGCATGTCAATGAAATGTTGCGCTGTTTCCTAATATAAAACTTTTTGCTTGTAGTAGTCCTAACACGAAGTTGATATTGGTACTTCGTGCATTATATTCTGTAGTGTTACTTATGCAAAATGTACATAAAATGTCCATTTGTGCTAAAACAGTGTCGCAAAACAGACGTAATCAAATCGAGAAACGGCACCAGTCTGGGTAGCGTTTCTACTAACAGCTTTTTCAGTATTAAACAACGACATTTTGATGTTTCATGTAGCAAAAGGTTTGACGACTTTTCATGAGATAGTAGATTCTTTCGCAGAAAAGAAAGCACCTCGAGTAAAGCTGTAGCAACAGTAGAGAGAAAAAAATGCTGGGACCTACGGATTGAAGAAATGTGTACTGTCTTGCTTGTCTCTTCTCTTTACTGGTTTTATGCTTCCTGTGTATAATTTTATGTCACACAAAGGAGAAAGTCATTAGCTAATAAGCAATAAAAAGCTCAAATTTTCTGAAGAGTTCTTATTCTCCCGGTTACAAATAATCGCAACCAGTATTAACCGTGGTTTTTTTAGGGGGGGGGGGGGGGGGGTAGGACGTCAAGCGGGCCGACTGGAAGCAGGAGAGGCACCAAAGGACACTTTAATTTCCTCTGTCTGGAATATAGGTTAGCCTCATTCACAAAATATAGACGTTTGAATTCAGTAGATCGAAATACAGCTACGCACGATACAAGAATGCTGTGTGAAGAGACGTGGAACACTTAGGATCAAATAAATGTCTTAAATTTGCATATAGGTCTGATATGTAAAACTCTTCAGAAAGATGTGCGCTACAAAATGAACGTATTTTTGAAAAATGGATTTTTTAAAAAAAATGACGTCCGATCTCAGACGCTCGAGGAGGGGTGGGGGCTGATGAGGTGCCACTATCAAGCTTTTGATCCGGTTGGGAAATATCGTTTATCTGTAGAAATGGCATTTTTCTGTACGGGAAATAAGTTTGTATAAACATGAAATTTTTATCAACCAATCCCACAGGCATGTAGACACCGCAGAATCAGTTTCGTAGCGTTCGCTCGAGGTGTTCATAATATACACTACTGGCCATTAAAATTGCAACACCTCCACGATGAAGTGCTACAGACGCGAAATTTAACCGACAGGAAGAAGATGCTGTGATATGCAAATGAGTAGCTTTTCAGAGCATTCACACAAGGTTGGCGCCGGTGGCGACACCTACAACATGCTGACATGAGGAACGTTTCCAACCGATTTCTCATACACAAACAGCAGTTGACCGGCGCTGCCTGGTGAAACGTTGTTTTTATGCCTCGTGTAAGGAGGAGAGATGCGTACCATCATGTTTCCGACTTCGATAGCCGGCCGCGGTGGTCTCGCGGTTCTAGGCACGCAGTCCGGAACCGCGCTACTGCTACGGTCGCAGGTTCGAATCCTGCCTCGGGCATGGATGTGTGTGATGTCCTTAGGTTAGTTAGGTTTAAGTAGTTCTAAGTTCTAGGGGACTGATGACCATAGCAGTTGAGTCCCATAGTGCTCAGAGCCATTTGAACCGACTTCGATAAAGGTCGTATTATAGCCTATCGCGATTGCGGTTTATCGTATCGCGACACTGCTGCTCGCGTTGGTCGAGAGCCAATGACTGTTAGCAGAATATGGAATCGGTGGGTTCACGAGGGTAATACGGAACGCCGTGCTGGATCCCAACAGCCTCCTATCTCTAGCAGTCGCGATGACAGGCATCTTATCCGCATGGCTGTAATGGTTCGTGCAGCCACGTCTCGATTCCTGAGTCAACAGATGGGGACGTCTTTGAGACAACATCCATCTGCACGAACAGCTCGACGACGTTTCCAGCAGCATGGACTATCAGCTCGGGCTGCGGTTACCCTTGACGCCGCATCACAGACAGGGGCGCCTGCGATGGTGTACTCAACGACGAACCTGGCTGCACGAATGGCAAAACTTCATTTTTTCGGATGAATCCAGGTTCGTTCTGTTTATAGCATCATGATGTTCGCATCCGTGTTTGGCGACATCGTGGTGAACGCACATTGGAAGCGGGTATTCGTCATCGCCATACTGGCGTATCACCCGGCGTGATGGTATGGGATGCCATCGGTTACACGTCTCGGTCCCCTCTTGTTCACATTGACGACACTTTGAACATTGGACGTTACATTCCAGATGTGTTACGACCCGTGGGTCTACCATTCATTCGATCCCTGCGAAACTCTACATTTCATCTGGATAATGCATGACCGCATGTTGCAGGTCCTGTACGGGCCTTTCTGGATACAGATAATATTCGACTGCTGCCCTGGCCAGCACATTCTCCAAATCTCTTACCAACTGAAAACGTCTGTTCAATGGTGGCCGAGCAACTGGCTCGTCACAATACGCCAGTCACTACTCTTGATGAACTATGGTATCGTGTTGAAGCTGCATGGGCAGCTGTTCCTGTACACGCCATCCAAGCTATGTTTGACTCAATGCCCAGGTGTATCAATGCCGTTATTGCGGCCAGAGGTGGTTGTTGTGGGTACTGATTTCACAGTATCTAGGCACCCAAATTGGTTGAAAATGTAATCACATGTCAGTTCTAGTATAATATATTTTCCCGATGAATACCCGTTTATCATCTGCATTTCTTCTTAGTGTAGCAATCTGAACGCCCAGTAGTGTAACACTTCCCATTTCAGTCGGTGCAGTACTTGTGTTGGAAATTATTTCCATGTACTCAGCAACTGAGGTCGCAGTAGAACTGCTGTGGCGATCAGTTCAAAGCAAGAAATAATAAATTTCTACATAAATTTTTCAAAATTATGCTAGGATTTTACTTTCTGTGAGAACATAATGTAATACGAAAGAGCATTTTGGTTACCACAGCGTTGCACGTTGGTGCAAAGTCTGGCGTATTTCAGGGCTACCAGACGATCAGAACTGTAATTACACAGTATTAACCTGGCTGTCCGGGACGAGCACCCGTCGATGTGATCGCGATAAATCCGTGTCCTGTAAATAACTATTGCATGCAGAGTAAATTGCTACCTCGATAGAATTACGCGCGTGCTGACATGGGCCGGGGGAGATCTAATATCCGCTAAGTCAGTTCTCGCTACAGCATTACCATGTCGCGAGCACCGTCACAGCCGCTAAATGTATCGCTATGGATTGGACTATTCCTGTCCACATACCGCCCACTTTCACTACAAATTTATGATTTTGATGATTAAGTGCAGAATTAATGAAACCAAACACATGCTAAAACCAGTATGGACCAAAGAATATTTTCACATATTTGTTCCACGGCTGTGCATGTGGCCAACACATATTACTGACACTGTCGTAAAGCCAATATTTATTGTAACTCTGAGGCTATAGAGGCTGCGATAGAGACTGCTGTAGAGAATAGCTCAGTACACAGTTCAGTTGAAGAGGACTGGACATCTCTAAAAGGTGCAGTCGCAAAAGTTGGAAAGAAGCGTATAGGTACAAAGAAGGTAACTGCGAGAAAACGAACCATGAGTAAAGATGAATTACTTCAGCTGATCGACGAAAGAAAAAGTACAAAAATGTCTAGGGAATTCCAAGAATACAGAATACAATTCACTTAGGAAGGATATAAATAGGAAGTGCGTGGAAGCAAAGGCGAATTGAAAAATGTGAAGAAATCGACAAAGAAATGATTGAGGGAAGAACTGTCGCAGATACAGGAAAGTTGAAACAAGCTTCGGTGAAATTAAAAGCAAGGGCAATAACGTTAAGAGTGCAATGGGAATCTCACTGTTAAATGGAGAGGAGAGTGTACATTGGCTGCCTCTGTGAGGGGGAAGACTTGTCTGATGATGTCACAAAAGAAGGAAAAGGAGTCGATAGGGAAGAGATAGAGGATCTAGTAAGAATTTCAAAGAGCTACAGAGGATTTAAGATCAAATAAGGCAGAAGGGGTATATAAAATTCCATCGGAATCTGTAGAATTATTGGAGCAAGTGGCTACAAAACAACTATTCATATTGGTGTGTAGAATATATGTTTTTTTTTTTTTTTTTTGGTCATCGGTCTACTGACTGGTTTGATGCGGCCCGCCACGAATTCCTTTCCTGTGCTAACCTCTTCATCTCAGAACAGCACTTGCAACCTACGTCTCCAATTATTTGCTTGACGTATTCCAATCTCTGTCTTCCTCTGCAGTTTTTGCCCTCTGCAGCTCCCTCTAGTACCATGGAAGTCATTCCCTCATGTCTTAGCAGATGTCCTATCATCCTGTCCCTTCTCCTTACCGGTGTTTTCCACATATTCCTTTCCTCTCCGATTCTGCGTAGAACCTCCTCATTCCTTGCCTTATCAGTCCACCTAATTTTCAACATTCGTCTGTGGCACCACGTCTCAAATGCTTCGATTCTCTTCTGTTCTGGTTTTCCCACAGTCCATGCTTCACTACCATACAATGCTGTACTCCAGACGTACATCCTCAGAATTTTCTTACTCAAATTAAGGCCGGTATTTGATATTAGTAGACTTCTTTTGGCCAGAAATGCCTTTTTTGCCATAGCGAGTCTGCTTTTGATGTCCTCCTTGCTCGGTCCGTCATTGGTTATTTTACTGCCTAGGTAGCAGAATTCCTTAACTTCATTGACTTCGTTACCATCAATCCTGATGTTAAGTTTATCGCTGTTCTCATTTCTACTACTTCTCATTACCTTCGTCTTTCTCCGATTTACTCTCAAACCATACTGTGTACTCATTAGACTGTTCATTCCGTTCAGCAGATCATTTAATTCTTTTTCACTTTCACTCAGGATAGCAATGTCATCAGCGAATCGTATCATTGATATCCTTTCACCTTGTATTTTAATTCCACTCCTGAACCTTTCTTTTATTTCCATCATTGCTTCCTCGATGTACACATCGAAGAGTAGGGCGAAAGGCTACAGCCTTGTCTTACTTCCTTCTCAGTACGGGCACTTCGTTCTTGATCGTCCACTCTTATTATTCCCTCTTGGTTGTTGTACATATTGTATATGACCCGTCTCTCCCTAAAGCTTAACCCTACTTTTTTCAGAATCTCGAACAGCTTGCACCATTTTATATTGTCGAACGCTTTTTCCAGGTCGACAAATCCTATGAACGTGTCTTGATTTTTCTTTAGCCTTGCTTCCATTATTAGCCGTAACGTCAGAATTGGCTCTCTCGTGCCTTTACTTTTCCTAAAGCCAAACTGATCGTCACCTAGCGCATTCTCAATTTGCTTTTCCATTCTTCTGTATATTATTCTTGTAAGCAGCTTCGATGCATGAGCTGTTAAGCTGATTGTGCGATAATTCTCTCACTTGTCAGCTCTTGCCGTCTTCGGAATTGTGTGGATGATGCTTTTCCGAAAGTCAGATGGTATGTCGCCAGACTCATATATTCTACACATCAACGTGAATAGTCGTTTGTTGCCACTTCCCCTAATGATTTTAGAAATTCTGATGGAATGTTATCTATCCCTTCTGCCTTATTTGACCGTAAATGCTCCAAAGCTCTTTTAAATTCCGATTCTAATACTGGATCCCCTATCTCTTCTAAATCGACTTCTGTTTCTTCTTCTATCACATCAGACAAATCTTCACTCTCATAGAGGCTTTCAATGTATTCTTTCCACCTATCTGCTCTCTCCTCTGCATTTAACAGTGGAATTTCCGTTGCACTCTTAATGTTACCACCGTTGCTTTTAATGTCACCAAAGGTTGTTTTGACTTTCCTGTATGCTGAGTCTGTCCTTCCGATAATCATATCTTTTTCGCTGTCTTCACATTTTTCCTGCAGCCATTTCGTCTTAGCTTCCCTGCACTTCCTATTTATTTCATTCCTCAGCGACTTGTATTTCTTTATTCCTGATTTTCCCGGAACATGTTTGTACTTCCTCCTTTCATCAGTCAACTGAAGTATTTCTTCTGTTACCCATGGTTTCTTCGCAGCTACCTTCTTTGTACTTATGTTTTCCTTCCCAACTTTTGTGATGGCCCTTTTTAGAGATGTCCATTCCTCTTCAACTGTGCTGCCTACTTCGCTATTCCTTATTGCTGTATCTATAGCGTTAGAGAACTTCAAACGTATCTCGTCATTCCTTAGAACTTCCATATCCCACTTCTTTGCGTATTGATTTTTCCTGACTAATGTCTTGAACTTCAGCCTACTCTTCATCACTACTATATTGTGATCTGAGTCTATATCTGCTCCTGGGTACGCCTTACAATCCAGTATCTGATTTCGGAATCTCTGTCTGACCATGATGTAATCTAATTGAAATCTTCCCGTATCTCCCGGCCCTTTCCAAGTAGACCTCCTTCTCTTGTGATTCTTGAACAGGGTATTCGCTATTTTAGCTGAAACTTGTTACAGAATTCAATTAGTCTTTCTCCTCTTTCATTCCTTGTCCCAAGCCCATATTCTCCTGTAACCTTTTCTTCTACTCCTTCCCCTACAACTGCATTCCAGTCGCCCAGGACTATTAGATTTTCGTCCCCCTTTATATACTGCATTACCCTTTCAATATCCTCATACACTTTCTCTATCTGTTCATCTTCAGCTTGCGACGTCCGCATGTATACCTGAACTATCGATGTCGGTGTTGGTCTGCTGTCGATTCTGATTAGAACAACCCGGTCACTGAACTGTTCACAGTAACACACACTCTGCCCTACCTTCCTATTCATAACGAATCCTACACCTGTTATACCATTTTCTGCTGCTGTTGATATTACCCGATACTCATCTGACCAGAAATCCTTGTCTTCCTTCCACTTCACTGACCCCTACTATATCTAGATTGAGCCTTTGCGTTTCCCTTTTCAGATTTTCTAGTTTCCTTACCACGTTCAAGCTTCTGACATTCCACGCCCCGACTCGTAGAACATTATCCTTTCGTTGATTATTCAATCTTTTTCTCATGGTAACCTCCCCCGTGGCAGTCCCCTCCCGGAGATCTGAATGGGGGACTATTCCGGAATCTTTTGCCAATGGAGAGATCATCATGACACTTCTTCAACTACAGGCCACATGTCCTGTGGATACACGTTACGTGTCTTTAATGCAGTGGTTTCCATTGCCTTTTGCATCCTCATGTCGTTAATCATTGCTGATTCTTCCGCCTTTAGGGGCAATTTCCCACCCTTAGGACGAGAGAGTGCCCTGAACCTCTATCCGCTCCTCCGCCCTCTTTGACAAGGCCGTTGACAGAATGAGGCTGACTTCTTATGCCGGAAGGCTTCGGCCGCCAATGCTGATTATTTATCAAAATTTAGACAGTGGCGGGGATCGAACCCGGGACCGAAGATTATGAATCAAAGACGTTACCCGTAGACCACGGGTAAAAACAGTATATACATGTAAAAGGCAATATTCCATAAGACGCTCTGAAAAGCACCATCCACACAAATCCAAAGACTGCAAGAGCCGACAAGTGCGGGAATTATCGCACAATCAGCTTAACACTTCACTTATCCAGTTTTCTGGCAAGAATAACAATGCAGAAGAATGGGAAAGAAAATTAAGGATGTGTTACGTGGCGATCTATCTCGCTTTAGGGAAGATAAAGGAACCAGAGAGGAGTTCTGACATTGCGGTTGATAACGGAAGCAAAACTGAAGAAGAATCCAGACACGTTCAATTTGTCGAACTGGAAAAAGCATTCGACAGTGTAAAATGGTGCAAGATGTTTGAAATTCTGAGGAAAGTAGAATTAAACTACACGGAAAAAATGGGTAATATAATATAATCCGTACAAGAACCAAAAGGAAACCATAAGAGTGGGAAACCAAGAACGAAATACTCGGATTAACAAGAGAGTAAGACAAGGAAGTAGTCTTTCGCGCCTGCTGTTCAGCAATGGTGAAAATAAAAGAAAGGTTGAAGTGAGAAATTAAAATTCGGGTTGAAAGGATATTAATGATAAGATTCACTGATGACACTGCTGTACTGAGTGAAAGTGAAGAAGAATTACAGGAAGTCTTGAACGGAATGAACAATCGTATGGATACAAAATATCGATTGAGAGTAAATCGAAGAAAGAACCGAAGAAAAAAGTAAGTAATAAGAAGTAGCAGAAATGAGAATAGCGACAAGCTCAACATCAGAACAGGCGCTCACGAAGAAGACGGAGTCAAGGGATTCTACTAAAAGAAAACATAGTCTGTTGTGTTGTGCTTTTATTAAAATCGTGCTGTTAGCTAATTTCGGCCGGGAGCCATTATCAATTACTTTTGATATGTCATGTATTACATACTGTGTTCGTCACGTTATTTTACGTCACATACATAAACAAGAAGTCGTACTCCTTGGTAAGTGTTGCAATGGAGTACGACTTCCATTTTGTGTATGTGACGTACGAGAAATAATGTGATGAACACAATATGTAATATGTGACGTCGCAAATGGCTTCACAATGACTCAATTTTGAAATTAGGTAATACCACGATTTTAATAAAGCAAAATGTAACCTTTAAAAGACAATGTTTTCTTTTATTGCACATTTAGGGGCTATGGATCCCCACGGAAATTCAATTTTCAGGGTATTGTGATATCTAAGCAGCAAAACAACCCTCGACGGACTGAGCAAGGAGGGCATAAAACGCAGACTAGTACAGCATTGTACGATAGGGAAGCAACTGCAGGAAAACCAGAACTGAAGAGAACTGAAGCATTTGAGATGTGCTAGTGAAGAATGTTGAAAATTAGGTGGACTGCTAAGATAAGGAATGAGGAGGTTCTCCACAGAATGAGAGAGGAAAGTAATATATGGAAAACACTGCCAAGAAGAAGGGACAGGACAGTAGGATATCTGTTAAGACATCATGAAATACTACGAGCTTCAGCATCGTTCGTATCGTCGTTTTAGTGTACCTTTCTCAGTAGAATCGATCGAAGTGAAAAATAAACCATCTGTCTGACAGAGCTACGTCATCAAATTTTTTGCGTGTTGTTGACAAAGAGGTCGTTAGAGACAGAGGCTATGGTGACGTTGGCCATGATCCAGCAAGAATTGACAAGTCAGAGCCTACCATAAGCTACAGTTCTCAAGTGACAAGTGCTTCACTGACGGGCGACAGATTGCGGAAGAGGAACTCCAAGCAGGATGTCATGCGGAGGATGGAGACGAGGACATGTGCAACGTGTGCGTGATGTGTTGAACCCTGATCGGCTGTTAACTTTTCGACGCGTTGCTTGGAGGAAGCTTCACGTAATAACTTTCTGAGCGCCTTTCAAGAGTGGGAAACAATCTGACAAAAGTGTGTTGACACTCAAGGATTCTGCTTGAAGAATTTTAATTGTTTCTGGAGATATCGTTAACAGACTTGTTCCCAAATTTGAGCTCATTACTTTCTGTACAAATCCTGTAAGCTTTGTGTTTTTATTAGTTTTTAAGAAGAGCTGCTTTACTGAAGTGTGGATAATAATGGCGTAAATGCCATGTGTTTGTTGGCAGACATATCAATTGTAATACAACTTCGGTGATGGATAGTTGTGCGATCATTTGAAAACAGAGCAATTAAGGTCACATAAAGATAATTGCGGGGGTAGTTCAATAAGTAACACCACAAAAATTTTTTCTTAGAACATTATTAATATTAAATTAGAATTTGGTGGCAGTATCAATTATATTTCTTTTACTTGTACCATTTTTCTACAGAGTTCCTACCACGTTCTATAGCCTTCCGCCAGTCTCGTAAGGGCAGGAACTCAATATTGGTAAAAGCTCTTGTCATGTGCTTGTAACCAAGTTATTGCATGAATTATGCTCCCTTCATTTTCAAAGTACATCCCACACAGAAAAGCCCTAAGTGGCCCAAACAAATGGATGTCAGAGGGCACCAGCCTGGGCTATGGTGTGTACGTGGCAGCGACGTCCCACCAAATTTGGTGGTGTGTCCTGGGTTCTGAGACTTGTCTGAGGCCGTTCATTGTCTTGTCAGTGTAAAGTATCTTTTGGATTCTAATCAGATCGAACATTATGGAAATGGATCTTGAGTTTGTTCAGCTTTCACATTTGCCTCTGACGCGGTGGGCTGCGAGGTTGCCTTTTAAGGCAGCTTCGTCTGATGACTAAGTCATGATGAGTCTTTTGGGATAGTGATGACACCATCACTACCCTCAAAACACCGTTATCATGACTTCAACAGAGGAAGCAGCCTTGAATGGCATCCGCGCAATTTACCATGTCAGGAGCAGTACCTGTAAGAGGATATTTCGAACCTGGCCGAACATATAACTCAGTTTCATAGGCTCGGGACGCTTTAACTCTGTTTCGCCATCCTACTATTAGCTGCATCATTGCTATAGGCGGTACACGAACGTTTATGGGTGTTCACCGCGGTTCCTTTCTCCGTAACCAAGAATTCAATTACTGCACGTTGAGTGTAACGAGCGTCTTTCTTCTTCTGCTGCTGCTGCAGACTAGAGTTGCCCCTGTTTGTCCGTCTCATTGCGTGTATGTAGTGGACCAACTGCCGTCCCATTTCTTTGGTGGTCGTCTGGGTAGTCGTTCATTGCAAACTTAGTTAGTCTTGTGAGTCCATCCTTTCCACATGATCTTTCCGATTCCTTTTTCATATTTTCATCCATTTATTTATATATTGTATTCCATGCTGTTCCGTCATTGGCACATTTGTTTCTTTGTCACACACGGTTTCTCCTTGGATGTCTCTTAGTAATAGCTCAAATTCAAATGGCTCTAAGCACTAGGGGACTTACCATCTGAGGTCATCAATCCCCTAGACTTAGAACTACTTAAACCTAACTAACCTAAGGACATCACAAACATCCATGCCCGAGGCAGGATTTGAACCTGTGACCGTAGCAGCAGCGCTGTTCCAGACTGAAGCGCCTAGAACCTCTCGGCCACAGCGGCCGGCTGTGTCTTAGTACTTTTATCTCTTCTGCTGTTAAATTTTGTTTTATCGCTTTCGTTTGTGCATAGTTTCTGTTCCACATATCAAAACAGGACGCACAGTAGTTTTATATATTTTTATTTTGTCTTCAGTTTTCATAGATTTGTTTCTCCGTATAGTAATTTCCAGGCATCCAGCTGCTCATACTGCCTTTGTTACTTGATTTTTCACTTCCTTGGTCAAGTCTTTATAGCTGGTGCGAACAGTCCCTAGATAATTAAGGCTGTTGAGTTAACACACCATCTACTACTAATTTGGGACGAATATGTATTTTTGAGGCTACTAGTCCGCAGCTCGTGGTCTCGCGGTAGCGTTCTCGCTTCCCGAGCACGGGGTCCCGGGTTCGATTCCCGGCGGGGTCAGGGATTTTTCACCTGCCTCGTGATGACTGGGTGTTTGTGTCGTCTTCATCATCATCATCAATCATCCCCATTACGGTCGGAGGAAGGCAATGGCAAACCACCTCCACTAGGACCTTGCCTAGTATGGCGGCGCGGGTCTCCCGCGTCGCTCCCCTACGCTCGGTAAACGGAGTATGGGACTCATCATCATCATCATACTTGTATCTGTCGCAATTTTTCGAAACTTCTCACATGTGGAAAAGAAACAACAAATCCGAAGCACCTAAGAGGACGTTTTACTGTATACACTCCCACATAAAAATGTGAAGCACCCAGAAGACAAACTTCGCACACGTATACGCCATCGGCTGATGTGTAAATGATAAGAATTACAGTTCTTTGTGACAGGCCACTTGAGTGCACTTGTATTTTTCGTGTTTAACGTTGTTTTCTTTTTTCTTTCCTGGTACGGTATTAGGGGGCGTGTGTAGTGTCAGATGTAGTGTGATCACTGTCAGGGACGCGGAGATCCAGCATACTCGTATGTGACATCGGTATCAGCACCTGGCAATATGAAATGGATGTTATTGTTGTTTCAATTTGGCCGACTTATCGAATCGTGCAATATTTAGATTTTATTAGTCATCATTTCTAGTTAAACATTGTAGATGTTCACCGAAAGTGGCCTCTGTAGGGCAATAAAAACACCAATAGAACTTAGCACGACAGTAAAAATATCGGCAGGAAACATAAACATTATACAATAAATGATTTTTGTTATTGTTACGTTACTGTCGATAACAAATATTTTGTGACTTCGCGCCAAAGGTTGAGAAGCCGTTCTTTAGATTTAGAAACCGCATCACAGAGACGACTGACGAGTTTTTGACGCGATAAAAGTCGTTTTAGAAGTATTTTTGCTGCAGTTCAGTGTTAATAATACCCGATGTTACGAAATATGGAAAACGACACTATCTTAAATGTTCCTAGTCAACGATATGTTTATCGTAAAAGCAAGTGGCTGCGCGGATTAAGACTTCATTGAACTATTCAGAAAGTATCCAAGACGGTGATTGTGTCTGTTGCAGTGTAACAGCGCTTCGCGAAGATAAACAATGAATGTTGTTCAAAGTGAGTCTCAGGTAAAATTTTCTGTGCTAGGTATGAGTTAGGGATGGGAAAAACCGACTGATTAAAACCGATACCGGTTTTTTAGTCCTTAATAAGCCATAGGTTTTGATATTTGTTTTGCCTCTGATATAACAAATATTTCGAGTTTGGTTCTGTGCTGCCCTGATAAAAGTAATGAGGCTGATTTTTTATCTATTAAAGCTTTTATTTTTTCCAAAGAACAGTATTTTCCCCTTCAGAGTAGTTGCCTTCGGCACCTATATACCAGAGGAGTCCCTGTTCCCAGTCTTGGTGGCGGCGCTGAAAGCATGCATCTGGTAGGGTCTTTAACATGTCGGTCAGATTCTTAAGCACGTTCTCCAGAGTCCCAAACGTACGTTCCTTTAAGACATCTTCCCATTTCGGGAAAAGAAAAAAGTCATAACTACTCGGACCAGGTGAATAGCAAGGTTGTAGAACAACAGGAATGCATTTTGAAGTAAAAAGTTTCTTGATGGAAGTGACCGAGTGACAAGGGGTGTTGTCATGATGCAGCATCCACTTGTCTGCAATGTCTGGTCTCACTCAATTCACCCTTTTCCTAAAACTTTGTAAAATACTTGATTAGCAATCCTGAAGGAACAAATTCTGCTTGCAACGGACCCTTACTGTGAAAACAGTAAATCAGCATTATTTTTATCTATGATTTGCTCATTCGACCTTTTTAGGTCGAGAAGATTTTTCAGTTTGCCACTTCTCACTTTGCCGCTTCGCCTCAGTATACGAATATGAAATCCAGGACTCATCACCTGTGATCGCGTGAGTGAATCATTCGTAGTAATTGGCAATCCTCTCAAGAATATCAGCGCACAAGTTTCTTCGACTCTCCCTATACTCAGTTGTGAGGCTTTTCGGCACCTTTTTGGCAAAGACTTTCCGCATTTGCAAAATTTTTGTCAAAATTTGATGTACGGTGAAAGTGTTTAACACGTCACTCATCAGTCTTATTGTTAAACGTGTGTCTGATCTCACAAGAGCACGCACGCTTTCCACGTTCTCGTCAGTTTTTGAAGTTGTAGGTCTCCCTGAGCGAGTTTTATCTTCAACGTTTTCTCAGCTCTCTAGAAATGATTTATGCGGCGGAGAACTTGTCCTCTTGATAAGGAACGTTCTCCGCAGGTCTGTTTGAACTTTTCAGATGTCGCACTCTCGGATTCCCCAAGTTTCCCACAAAACATGATAGCATAACGTTGCTCTAAATTCCGCTGTTCTATTTTCGAGACACACAACGAAAACACAACTTCACTGGTGGCGCTCCCAAAACTCACGTGATAGCTGTATAGAACTGAAACTCGGACTGAGCCTCTGGAAGAGATGAACGCAACTACCTACACAAGTATAAAAATACAGCGTTGGTATATAGCTCACAATGATGTCAGCCTAATGAATTTTTTCACAAACCAGTTATGAACAGATTGGACAATAAATACTCGCTATTAGATTAATTATTATAAAAATTTTAACTGTTGTAATTTAATGTTCCTGGTTTTACCCAATTTGTTAATTGTTTATTTGAAATTTTTAAAATAGCGTTTTTGGTTTTGTCAGAAAAAGATCAATTGAAATAAACTGCTCCCTAAATAGTAAAGATATATATCTGACTAAAAACGGACTTTTCGTTAGAAATAATTAAAGAAACAGAGCATTACCAATTTTACCCAAAAGCTTATTATTTGTTTACCATGACCATGATACAACGAAAAAATGAAGTAATGTTATCAGTAATAATCGTACAATAAAAACTTAACAATTCATTCATACTTTCTAAGAAAAATAGAAATTAGTTGATCTACTGCCAGTGCCAGGGTGAAGGAGTCGTGGATTTTCAACTTTTGTACAATGTCACTGTTTAATATTGGAAGAACACTGAAGCGCGAAAGACACTGGTACAGGCGTGCATAATCAAATACAGATATGTAAACAGGCAGAATACGGCGCTGCGGTCGGTAACACCTTTATAAGACAAAAGGCGTATTGCGCAATTGTAAGATCGGTTACTGCTGCTACAATGGCAGGTTATCAGGATTTAATTGAGTTTGAACGTGGTATTAAAGTCGGCGCACGGGCGATGTGACACAGCATGTTCGTGGTAGCGATGAAGTGGGGATTTTCCCACACGACCATTTCATGAGTGTACCGCGAATATCAGAAACGTTAGAAAACACTGACTCTCCGAAATCGCTGCGACCGTAAAAAGATACTGCAAGAACGGGACCAACGACGACTGAAGAGAATCGTTCAACGCGACAGAAGTGCAACGCTTCCTCAAAATGTTGCAGATTTCAAATTTGGGCCGTCAACAAATGTCAACGTGCAAACCATTCATCGAAACGTCATCGATATGGTCTTTCAGAACCGAAGGCCCACTCGTGCATCCTTGACGACTGCGCGACATAAAGCTTCACGCCTCGTCTAGGCCCATCAACACTGGCATTGAACTGTTGATGACTGGAAACATGTTGCCTGGTCGACAAGTCTCGTTTCAAATTGTGTCGATCGGATGGACGTATACGGGTGTGGAGATAACCTCATGACTAAAACTTCCAGGCAGATTAAAACTGTGTGCCGCACTGAGACTCGAACTCGGGACCTTTCCCTCTCGCGGGCAAGTGCTCTATCATCTGAGCTACCCAAGCACGACTCACCACCCGCGCTCACAGCTCCACTTCCGGCAGCTGTGAGGACGGGTCGTGAGTCGTGCTTGGGTAGCTCAATTGGTAGAGCCCTTGACCGCGAAAGGCAAAGTCCCCGAGTTCGAATCTCGGTCCGGCACAGTTTTAATCTCCCAGGAAGTTTCATATCAGCGCACACTCCACTTTAGAGGGAAAATCTCATTCTGGAACCTCATGATTCTATGGACTGTGCCGGGTGATGCAGCCGAGTGGTCCTAGGCACTTCATTCCGGAACCGCGCGACTGCTACGGTTGCATGTTCGAATCCTGCCTCGGGCATGGATGTGTGTGATGTCCTTAGGTTAGTTAGGTTTAAGTAGTTCTAAGTTCTAGGGGAATGATGACCTCAGATGTCTCATAGTGCTCAGAGCAATTTGAACTATTTTTTTTCTCTATGGACTCTGCATGTGAAAGGGGACTTTTCAAGATGGTGGAGGCTCCGAAACGGTGTGGGGTGTGTGCAGTTGGAGTGACATGGGACATCCAGATACAATTCTGGCATGTGACACGTACGAAATCATCTTGTCTGATCACCTGCATCTATTCATGTCCCTTGTGCGTTCCAAAGGACTTGGGAAATTCTAGCAGGACAAAGCGACACCACACGCGTCCAGAATTGTTACACAGTGTCTTCAGGAACACTCTTATGAGTTTAAACGCTTCCCAGACATGAACGTTATTGAGCGTATCTGGGACCTTCACAACGTGCTGTTCAGATGATGTCTCCACCCACTAGTACTCTTACGGATTTATATACAGCTCTGAATGATTGTGGTGTCCAACACTATTTGAGACATAATTCGAGTCCATGCCACGTCGCGTTGCGATAATAGGCAAGTGTACCTGTTTCTTTGGCTCTCCAGTGTATTAGTAATAAGAAACTGAAAATCGATTATTTCATAAATCGGTCGACAGTTGGGCGAAACTGGAGATGAAAACAAATTGTATAACAGAAAATGGTAGTTTCAGCGATAGACGGCATTCCTAGTGTGAGCTCGCGGTGATTTACTTAACTATTCTCAGACTCTCATTGGCGAAATTGTGAACATGTAAAGCTAGAAAAGAAAGCTTCTACCTGGAAACGCTTGGCACATGTGGAAGCAGCCTGTGCCTAGTGCTAGGGACGTGCCACGGCGCACTGCGGTGTCAGCAACAGCTGGACAGCCGAACTCGAGTGGCCGGCGGCGTCAGCGGATTCTGCGGCACTGACTGACGCCGCCTCGCGGCTAGCGGCGCCCTGTTCAGCTGGTGACATGCTTTGTGGGCAGCGGTCCAGAAGCGAAGTAGCGCCGTCGGCACGCGGACCGTGCATTCAAAAGTCCAGTGTTGAGCGTGCCGACGTCATAGCGTGGAAAAAGCCCGCTGGGGAGTTTTACCTCACGTGCATTGCTGTAAACACTGAGGCGATAGAAGTCGTGTGACCGCGGTGTGTGCGTATTCAGATGGCGGTAGTATCGCGTGTACAAGGTATAAAAGGGCAATGCGTTAACAGAGGTGACTCGTATGAAAAGGATTCCGACGTGATTGTGGCCTCACGACGGGACGCGGGCTAGTAGTTGGAGCTATACCCAAGGGGATGGCTTTTCGGAAATTGTTATCGAATTCAGTATTTCGCGATCCATAGTGTCAAGAGCGTGCCGAGAATACCAGATTTAAGGCATTACCTCTCACCACGGACCACGCAGTAGCTTACAGCCTTCCTTCACTTGAAGACCGACAGCAGCGACATTTACGTAGAGTTGTCAGTGCTAACAGACAAGTATCCTGCGTGAAATAACCACAGGTACCAATGTGGGACGTACGACGAACGTATCCGTTAGTGTAGTGCGGCGAAATTTGGCTTTAGTGGGCTATTGCGGTAGACGACCGACGAGTGTGCCTTTGCTATCAGCACGGCATCACCTTCGGTGCATCTGCTGGGCTCGTGACCTTATCTCTTGGACCCTAGACTAATGGAAAACAGCTTTTGTATGTCCATCCTTTCAGCAGGAGGTCTTTGGGACTAAGGTCGTTTACTATCGTGACAAAAAATAAAAACACCTACAGCCATCATTCATAAGGACGACCGTAGGTGTTTTTATTTTTTGTCACGAATGGAAAACTGTGTTCTGCTGAGACGATTCCAGATTTCAGTTGGTAAGAGCTAAAGGTAGGGTTAGAGTGTGGCCGAGATACCATGAAACCGTGGACTCAAGTTGTCAACAAGGCACACTGCAAGCCTGGTGGTAGCTCCACAATGGCGTGGTCTTTGTTTACATGGAATGGACTGGTCCAACTTAAGTGATCATTGACTGGAAATGGTTATGTTCGGCTACATAGAGACAATATGCAGTCATTCATTGACTTTATGTTCGCAGACAATGATGGAATTTTTATGGGGCCACAATTGTTCGCGATTGGTTTGAACAATATTCTTGACAGTTCGAGCAAATGATTTGGCAATCCAGATCGTCCAGTATGAATCCTATCGCTCATTTGTGGCACAAAGTCGAGAGGTCAGTTCGTGCACAAAATACTGGATCTACAACACTTTTGTAATTATGGACGGCTATAGAGGGAGCATGGTTCAACATTTTTGGAGGATGCTTCTAACGACTTGTTGAGCCTAAGCCACGTCGAGTTGCTGCATTATGCCGGCAAAAAGGAGGTCCGACGCGATGTTAGAAGGTATTCCATTACTTGTGTTCCCTCAGTGTATAGAAAGTCAGGTATTCTGAATTGTGGATATATGGACTCTGCTAAATGGTGAGACATATGTAAATAGTTCAGATTGTGGAGGGAGAGGAAATATCAAGAGAGTGGCGTGTATCATACATATCTGCTGTCTATAAAATAGGAAACAAGAAGTATCGAAATAGCTTAAAGGGAATTAGTATTACGGCATCCATCAGCAGACTTTTTAGCGCTATCCTGAAAAACATGTCGGAGAATGAGATTGGAGGAAATATGCGAGAGCAACAGGCAGGTTTTACGGTTGCACGATCTTGTGTGGATCATATTTTTGGCAGTGGACAAATAATTCACTTGTTTGTATTCTAAGGGTCACGAGGTACATCCAATATTTGTGGATCTATGAAAAGCATGTGATTCTGTACCCATCAACGCACTATGGGAAACGATGGAGTGTATAAGTGAGGATATCTCTAATTCGGAGAATATACCACCAACTGTACACGGTAGTTAAAGTAGGGAGAAAGCTGGGTGAGCAATGCCAATATAGAAAGAGTCAGGCTGCAGTATATCTCCGTCTCTGTTTAAAATACACTCCTGGAAATGGAAAAAAGAACACATTGACACCGGTGTGTCAGACCCACCATACTTGCTCCGGACACAGCGAGAGGGCTGTACAAGCAATGATCACACGCACGGCACAGCGGACACACCAGGAACCGCGTTGTTGGCCGTCGAATGGAGCTGGCTGCGCAGCATTTGTGCACCGCCGCCGTCAGTGTCAGCCAGTTTGCCGGGGCATACGGAACTCCATCGCAGTCTTTAACACTGGTAGCATGCCGCGACAGCGTGGACGTGAACCGTATGTGCAGTTGACGGACTTTGAGCGAGGGCCTATAGTGGGCATGCGGGAGGCCGGGTGGGCGTCCCGCCGAATTGCTCAACACGTGGGGCGTGAGGTCTCCACAGTACATCGATGTTGTCGCCAGTGGTCGGCGGAAGGTGCACGTGCCCGTCGACCTGGGACCGGACCGCAGCGACGCACGGATGCACGCCAAGACCGTAGGATCCTACGCAGTGCCGTAGGGGACCGCACCGCCACTTCCCAGCAAATTAGGGACACTGTTGCTCCTGGGGTATCGGCGAGGACCATTCGCAACCGTCTCCATGAAGCTGGACTACGGTCCTGCACACCGTTAGGCCGTCTTCCACTCACGCCCCAACATCGTGCAGCCCGCCTCCAGTGGTGTCGCGACAGGCGTGAATGGAGGGACGAATGGAGACGTGTCGTCTTCAGCGATGAGAGTCGCTTCTGCCTTGGTGCCAATGATGGTCGTATGCGTGTTTGGAGCGGTGCAGGCGAGCGCCACAATCAGGACTGCATACGACCGAGGCACACAGGGCCAACACCCGGCATCATGGTGTGGGGAGCGATCTCCTACACTGGCCGTACACCTCTGGTGATCGTCGTGTAAGTCAACTACCCTGGCCAGCAAGATCTCCGGATCTGTCGCCCATTGAGCATGTTTGGGACTGGATGAAGCGTTGTCACCCGCGGTCTGCACGTCCAGCACGAACGCTGGTCCAACTGAGGCGCCAGGTGGAAATGGCATGGCAAGCCGTTCCACAGGACTACATCCAGCATCTCTACGATCGTCTCCACGGGAGAATAGCAGCCTGCATTGCTGCGAAAGGTGGATATACACTGTACTAATGCCGACATTGTGCATGCTCTGTTGCCTGTGTCTGTGTGCCTGTTGTTCTGTCAGTGTGATCATGTGATATATCTGACCCCAGGAATGTGTCAATAAAGTTTCCCCTTCCTGGGACAATGAATTCACGGTGTTCTTATTTCAGTTTCCAGGAGTGTATATTATAAGCAGTATGTATTGAAACGATGGAATCAGTCATGCCGAGGTATGGGTATTTCTTTCCAGCCTTGTACTATCAACTCATTATTATTTGCGACAGATAGCCACCGCGCGGTGCGTGGCGGAGGGTACCCTATACCACTGTTACCGGTCGTCACGTCCTTTTCTGTTTTACTGGCAAATAGAGCGATGGAACAACTACTGTCTTTGTGTCTCTGTATGAGCCCTAATTTATCGTATCTTATCTTCGTCGTCCTAATATGAAATGCATGTTGAAGACAGTACAATCGTTTTGCAAATACCGATTCTCCAAATTTCCTCAGCAGCCTTCCATTGAAACGTTGCCTTCCCTACACAGATTCCAATTTGAGTTCCCGAAGCATCTCCACAACACTCGTGTGTTGTTGGAACCTACCGTTAATAAATCTAGAAACTCTACTCTAAATTGCCTCGGTGCAAGCGGAGACATGCAAGTACACAGTATGTCAATTTTACGATAAAGAAGTTAATGGAAGCCAAGATATCCAGATTAGAGAGGAGAAAAAGTGGGGAAATTAGGGAGATAGTGCGTGTGGAACACCGAGTGGAGAAAAAGTTTAGAATAGATCTCTCTTGTGGTTTGGCCATATACTAGAAATGGAGCAAGGACGATGGCCAAAAGCAATCCTCGATTGGCCGCCGCCTGGAATGAGGAACCGTCGACAGTAAAGAGTAACATGAAGGGCGGGAGTAATTGGAATGATCAGGAAAAGAGATCTGGATGAGGAAGACTAGCACGATCGTCAGAGCTGGTGAGCGGGAATGCAGGGCAACTGTTGAAGAGTGGAGAAGCCCTTAAAAGTTAAATTAAAAGTAAAAGTAAGTACGGTATTGTGAACGTGCTTTGAATGTACACCAATGAGATGGAAGATACCTACGTCTCATGGATGCCATCACACCAATACAGAGTCACGAGACGTCACATAGGCTCTGTTTCTAAGCAGCAGAACATTTGGGGCTCTTTTGCTAAACCGTCCTTAATTGTATGATTTGTTGCAATAAAATAATGGCAAACTTCGTATTGATAGTTTAAGAAATATTGTAATTTATATATTAGTAAAGTCAAAGCAAAGGTACATTGGGATAGTGTTAAAAGACGAAAAGTTGTTCTTGGTACAGTTTGTTATAATTAAATGTCAGTTAATGACTTGTATACGAGTAATGCTTTCAGGTCATGATAATACGCAAAGTATGGTCGCAAATCATTCATGGTCGGTGTAGGACAGTGAGTGGAGGTGCAACATTGTAAAGTAATACGTGATGTGATGCTGGTTCGCATCCCAGAAGATGTAGACTATTAATTAATAGCCTTCGTGTCTCCTAATACGTTATAAATCACCTAAAACTTGCACCTCAAATATTACCGAAGTGGAAAGTGCTACTGATGTGCGGTTTTCACAGGGTTATTTAGAAGTGAGGGGTCCGTAGTGTCAGCCAATCAACATATTCCAATAATACTTAGGGTATTTTTCGTGCAAACATACGCTTTTTAAATCGAACAATGCCTATTTTACATCTACATCTACATCCATACTCCACAAGCCACCTGACGGTGTGTGGCGGAGGGTACTTTGAGTACCTCTATCGGTTCTCCCTTCTATTCCAGTCTCGTATTGTTCGTGGGAAGAAGGATTGTCGGTATGCCGCTTTGTGGGCTCTAATCACTGTGATTTTATCCTCAGGGTCTCTTCGCGAGATATACGTAGGGAGGAGCAATATACTGCTTGACTCCTCGGTGAAGGTGTGTTCACGAAACTTCAACAAACGCCCGTACCGAGCTACTGAGCGTTTCTCCGGCAGAGTTTTCCACTGGAGTTTCTCTATCATCTCCGTAACGGTTTCGCGATTACTAAATGATACTGTAACGAAGCGCTCTGCTCTCCTTTGGTTCTTCTCTATCCCTTCTATCAACCCTATCTGGTACGGATCCCACACTGGTGAGCAATATTCAAGTAGTGGGCGAACAAGTGTACTGTAACCTACTTCCTTTGTTTTCGGATTGCATTTCCTTGATATTAACAAACTAGAAATAGGGTGAATTAGAAAGTAAGTGGTGTTTGTTGCAGGATCTGGTGCGAGTCATTTACGACATATCGTACTTCGGAAAGTTCCCACACCGACACTTGTACAATACCTGTGGTAGAACACACTAAAGAACAAGTGCAAATACTAGTTGTGTAGTTTCTGACCAGCAACGGAATAGGTGACTATCACAGGCTGTATTCAAAATGACCACCGGCCTGTTGGCAGCGGCAATACACACTTCCAGTTTTGTATGGAATATCAGCTGCACACATGCTAGCATTAGCGGAGATATTCGAGCAGGCTGCAATGCGTTGTTGCATATTTTCGAGTGTAGCTGGCAAGTTCATGTTGATACCCACAAAAATTAGTCTACAGGTGTCAAACACGCGGAACTGGCCGGCCAAGTACAGGTCCTCTGCGACCAACCCCACGATTTGGAAACAATTCATGAAGACATGCTGTAGTACTTCGAGCACTATGGACTGGACAGCCATCATGCTGGCACTACGGGTTCCTCCTATTCTGCAGAGCAACGTCTTCTAGCATCCGTGGAAGATGGTCTGTTAGGAGGCTGCGATACTTGTGCGCATTCAGTGTTACATCTATGAATGATGAGCTGATGATCCACGATTCAGCACCACACCCTTACAGTTCATAGCCTCTGACGTTCAACCTGACGAAGTAAACAGGTATTATCAACGAACCAATAGCACGTTCGGCGGTTTGTCTGGCCATGATTGGTAAATGTGGCTTCATCCTGAACAAGATACATTCGGGGTGCGGGGGGGGGGGGGGGGGGGGGGGGAGGTGGTGTATCCTGTCTGAATGCCCATGTACAGAAGTTAACGCGATTCTCATAATTGTTTCTATGCAGCTCTCAATGAGCAGAGATGGGTAGAGATGGAACATGTGCCTATGGAAAATGTGCAGGACATTGCCTGACTCATGTCACTTACTGGTGCTACTGCGCGGGATCTAACGCGTGGATCAATTTCAGCAGCACCGGCCGGTGTGACCATGCGGTTCTAAGCGCTTCAGTCTGGAACCGCGTGACCGCTACGGTCGCAGGTTCGAATCCTGCCTCGGGCATGGATGTGTGTGACGTCCTTAGGTTAGTTAGGTTTAAATAGTTCTAAGTTCTAGGGAACTGATGACCTCAGTTGCTAAGTCCCACAGTGCTCAGAGCCATTGGAACCATTTGCAATATTTGCGGTGCAAGTTTTAGGTGATTCACACTGTATAACAGTCGACGAAAGTCTTCCCTTTCTGAGGAGTGAGTTTGTTCGTTAGGCTTTACCTACAGGACAGTTTGCGGTACTTGTGCACTTTCTTGTTTAAAGTATTGTATTTCACATATTGTAAAGATAGCGTTACTGAACAGGAACAGTGATCAAGTAAGGATGTGCTCGGGTTTCACTAAAAACTAAGAATGATGAAATAATTATCTCATGCAGATATATATATATATATATATATATATATATACGTCCCATAAGATTTCACACACATTTGAACATATTTTTTGAACCGGTTGTCAAATGATTAAGGTAAAATTTCGTAAATACATTGTTTGCTCTGCAACAAAATCTTTCCTTTGCTAACCTCATGCCTATCAGTAGTTAGAGCCTTCAGTAGTTTGAATCTTTTATTTAGCTGGCATTATTGGTGCTTGTGGCATTGCTGTAGTTCGTGTAATGAAGATTTTTATGAGGTAAGTGGCTTATGAAATGTATAGGTTATAGTTAGGATTTCTACTAATTCAGGGCCATTATTTTGTACTAATTATTAGGTTATCCTTTTTGAGCAGTCAGATTGCGTTGCGCTAGGATATTGTGGGTCAGTGTTGAAATGATAAGAATAGCAAAGAGACAGTATAGTCAAAGTCATTCAGCAGTTTAATTAAAATTTTATTAAATACAGAAGTTTCAAAGAGCGTCAAGACCGCTGCGAAGTAGTCATAGTGATGGAGAAGCACTTGTGAATCGAAAGTTTTTCTGCCTTTTGTTAAGGTCACTGCTGACGCACAGGAAAAATCTTGATTAAACGGGGCATCACGGGAAAGTACAAACCCTCCCGGAAGATACAAGATCATCGGAAATTGGCCAGGGATGCTCACAAGCCGCTGGAACCGGGGATTTGTAGGATTTCATATAGTTGTAAGGAGGTGTACTACAAAAGAACGATCAAAAACGGCTAGAAGAGCAGAAGGGTAACTCTAGAAGCGGAGAGATCGACAGATCAGCTGCAGCGGAACATGCTTTGCAGCCAGGAAACAACCACATACATTTTGATACGATACAAGTATTGGCAGTCATAAGCAGATACCATGGAAGTCTATGCAGAGAGGTCTAGGGATTGTTAAACATCTCGGGAATTTCTTTAAGAAGGAAGTGGAAGTGAAATTGGATGACATCTGGATCGTGGTGCTGAAGAAGCTGTGTTCGAGTCTTCCACCATGGGGTGATGGGCAGCGAACGACGGCAACCGACAACGGCCAATTGCGCCCGTATACTCTAAGCATATGACGTCACGCCACTACTTGTGGCGGGGGCACACGTAACGGAATCTTGCTGCAGTTAGTAGCAAGCCAGTGTGTGAATCGGACACTCAAAGATCCTTCAATCCCCCTTGAAAATGTCCTCCGCAGACAGGAACGAAACGTTAGGTTTAAATGTGAAATTCTTTAATATTTTCGTAATTAAACGTCTATTTTGCAATATCTGTGATGCAATTCATTCAAGTCCACGCATGATTTTACACTGAGTCTGGTCAAATGGAGTTTACGTATAACCAGCAGAATAGGAAAAGGTGTATTCTCGCTCGCCAATAAAGTATTTTCAACGTTAGCCAATACATTCGACCTATCAATCATTTAACACTTCCCTAAAATTTGTAGTACTAAGATTTTATTTTTAAAGAAGCGATTCATATCTTATACATGTATTCATACACAACCTTGATGTACGTTTTACAATCATTTTTCAGAAATGTTCCATTTTTCCTCCACCGGACGCCCGAAAAACTCGTTCTATAATTTTTCATGCGTGACTGAAGTTATTGCATGCGTTGTCGCCCCCCCCCCCCCCCCCCAATCACCCCACCGTCAAGCACACACACGCACACACACACACACACACACACACACACACACTCGAAATATCGCATACAGGGAGGAGAGATCAAGCGAGCTTGGAGACTACTGGTGCAATTAGAGACGTCAACATTCCTTACGGCCGATCCGTCATTAAGGTCGATCATTGTTAAGAAATGTTATTATATGCATGTGTCAGTGGGTGCTTAACGTAACACATGAAGCAGAGAATGAAAAATACCTCGTGTTGCTGTGTTGTCATTTCTCGACTTGACACACATTGGGTAATAAACGAGCGAGCTAAATGTAACTGGCAACTACGTGAACTGGTAACTAACAACCGGCGCCAGAATGAACGTTTAATTTCGATGCGTAAGTTCACTTGAAGTTTATGTCTTCATTCATGTAGCAGACGTAATCATGCGTAATCAGACGAATCTCGTGGAAACAACCTACAAAACAGAGGTAACGTGTTCTCAGGTAACCTTTAGTACCAGTTATTTGTATTCCTTTTCGGCCTGAATCTTAACAGTTCACTGTAGGATATTTGGTTGCTATTAACAGTAAGCCAGTCTTAATGCACAGTAGAAGTTACTGCTGCCAGTATGACTATTTAGAGAACGCTGTTATAAACATAGTCTGGTGTACTGAACTCTGTACATTCACGCGTATCTAAGTACCTTTTATAATTGCAGAGAGAATATGGTTCATGCGACATTATGAAATGGATCATGTCTCCATTTGTCTAATTCTTTATGCTAGTACGAATGTCTGAAAACAGAGTATGAACAGCCCTGTTAAAGCAGTTTCTTTGTCATGTACTGGTTGCCCACAGCTTTTATGGAACTTTATACATGATTTGCTCATAAGTGACTTGCCACATTTATCTAATGTCTCCATCCTGCCATAATTCAGTTGCTACACTTTAGATGACATTCAGTAAAGACCCAACAGAATGTTTTGTTCTCAGAAAACCATGGACACCAAATTTTTGAAGGACGTATATTCAGGATTTGTCGTCCCCTCACATAAAGTCTAAGAGATATCGAGTGCACTGCTGCCTTTAACATTTTGGAGGTAACAGGGATAACATACAGAGAGCGAAAGGTTATTTACCGCTTGTACAGAAATCGACCTACAGTTATAAAAGTCAAAGACTGTGAAAGAGAAGCAGTGGCTGAGGAGAGAGTGAGAATGGGTTCTAGCCTATTCTCGTTGTTATGCAGTCTGAACATTGCGTAAAATGTGGAGAAAACCAAGAAGAAATGTGGGAAGAGAGTTGAAGTTCATGGAGAAGAGATAAAAACTATGTCGTTTGCCAGTGACATTGTAATTCTATGAGGGACAGCAAAGGACTTGGAACAGATTATAAGTTGAAGATTAACGTAAGTAAAGCAAGCATAATGGAATGTAGTCATATTAAATCAGGAGATACTGAGGGAATTGATCTAGGAAATCAGACATTAAAAGTGGTAGATGAGTTTTGCTACTTGGCCAGCAAAGCAACTGATGATGACCGAAGTAGAGAGGATCCGAAATGGAGACAGGCAATGGAAAGAAAAACGTTTCTGAAGAAGAGAAATTTGTTAACATTGAATATAGATTTAAGTGTCTGGGAGTATTTTTCTGAAGCTATTTGTCTGGAAAGTAGCCTTGTGTAGCATTTAAACTTGGACTGTAAGCATGACAGGGAGCAAGTCACTCTCTCGTTTTCATATTCAATGTTGTTCTTTAATGTTGTTATCACACCACAGACATCGATTTCTGTGACGCAACAGAAAGTTATCAACATGAGAAGGTGTTGATGAGAGCACAAAGTTAATGCATGTGGGATCTTTATGGTAGCTCTCCTTCGAATAGTGTTTTCTGGGGATGAGTACAAAGAGTCGGTTTGGCTGTTTAACAATAAATCTTGCAATGGATAATGGGGAGTTGGAAGCCACGTGCAGCTGTTAGGGAGGGAAACATCTCAAAGCCCTTACTGGGGACAGAATGCAGGTCCCAAGCATTTCTCGCACCATTGTGCAGACAATGCTTTCGGCTGAAGAGGCGACAAACAGCTTACCTGGATCTACCTGTTAGGCGTTTCTGGTCACGGCAGGGACAGGGGCACAGGAGAGAAAGTAGATCGCTTGGCCAAGGCTTTTCGGCTGTATTGTAAACATCTATTGTGTACAGAGATGGTCTCCATAAAAATCCGTAAGTTTCCATGTACGCCTTGGGCCATCAGGTTGGAGCCATCAGGTTGTGTCGTCCATCTGTCTGCCGAGTTTTTTTGGGAAGATTTGGGCTTTCGGAAGAATTTTAGGATGGAACGCGACATATGTGGTGGCTATGAAATGGTCTATGTTGGGACACAAAAGCACTTCGCTTGGTTTAGCTAAGGCCTCTGAGGACATGCTGTGATGTTAGGCCTGTCTAGATAATGATCTCTGTTATAAATGTGTTGTTCATTTAAAGCCTAACCAAAAACATTCAAAACACGCTGCCTAAAGTGGCTGTGGGGAACACAATCAGGGAGCTAAACGTCATCTCCTCCCTGTGTGAAATTTACGAGTCAGGGATTGACTGTTTCTCCATCAGGGAAAAGAATATTATCAACATTGGTTCGGATTGGCTGAGAGGTTGAACAGACAACCTAGACGGGATGTGTGGCGCTTGTGAAATCTTGTGATTGGCACGAAACCAAAGAGGGGGTGGTTGCGTTGGTGCACTTTTAAGTTTACTCCGTTTTGATGGAAAGGAATGAGGGGAGAAATAGGCTTCTGATTCAGACTATGGTCTGGAGAGGAGATTCTGGTCTTGACTCTTGTTATTAGTGGTTGCATTTGGAACACTGATCCTAAGTGTGATTTCGCACTGGCACTGCTCTTGACTGGGGAGTCTGTGATGAAGTCTCAGCTGTACCGACAGTTTGGACCTCAATAATCCCGGAGAACTCGCTGTACCAAAGACGATCTTCTCCGTATCAGGTCTGCTGCCACAACTGTCGCCTGAGACAATGCTGTCCGTCGAGAAAGGGGTATACTATTGCTGTTCCGGCTTGTTAGGGCAAACAGAATCACAGTCTCGCCACTTTTTCTCGACTGCACTCACGTAGTGTAACTTCTGAGAAGAAGAAATCTGTCAGAGTATATTCAGCGTTAGATAATTTCAGATTGCGTTATCCATGTTTTGAGCCAGAGTAAATAGATTAAACAGATAAACCTTGATCTTTGCAAACCAAACACCAACCAGTGAAGTTCTAATTATTTATTGCTTCTATTTGTGTTGCCAACAGTTCATGACTTATTTGTCCTCTCGCTTAACTTGTGCTGTTTGTCCTATTTTGTGACTAGTATACTCTGCTAGTTTTATGAAAGATTAAGCCCTTGTTGAAATATTAACCACCCATGAGTAAGTGAGTGGAATAATGACGGGGCCACCATTTTATTATTTTTTCTCAGTATTTAAGTTTAGTTAAGATTCTGATGAAAGTGATAACCTCCACTGCAAGCTAGCAATTATAACCACCGTCAGAAGGCAGATTTAATTTAGCAGACGCCATCCCGGTAGACACGTGGAAGGCTTGCAAATTAATGTGGCTGGTGTCAGAGCGTAAACCTATAGTCACCTGTAGTCTTTGAAATCAAACTGCAAGACCATTGTAGTCTTGCAAGTATTTCAGACAAGAACAGTATAAAAGCTTCTGAAACGTGGTGCTACCGAAGGATGCTGAAGATTAAATGGTTACATCCAGTAACTGTTGAGGAGGCACTGAAAAGAAATGGTTAAAAACTAATTTTATGGCACTATTTGATTAAAAGAAAAGACTAATTGATAGGACAAATCTTGAGGCATCAAGGTTTTGTCAATTATGTAATGGGAGGAAGTGCAGGGAGTAAAAGGTTTAGAGGAAGGCCTAGGTATGAATACAGTAAGCAGATTTAAATGGGTGTAAGTTGCAGTACTTATTCATTATAGGTTAGCATAGAGAGCTGCATCAAACCAATCCTCAGACTGAAGATCACGTCAACTACCACATAAAACTTAGATTGAAGAATGCTTGAAACTTAAGATAAATGAGCATGAATAATTATTAAATTGTTGTTGTTGTTGTGGTCTTCAGTCCTGAGACTGGTTTGATGCAGCTCTCTATGCTACTCTATCCTGTGCAAGTTTCTTCATCTCCCAGTACCTACTGCAACCTACATCCTTCTGAATCTGCTTAGTGTATTCATCTCTTGGTCTCCCTCTACGATTTTTGCCCTCCATGCTGCCCTCCAATACTCAATTGGTGATCCCTTGATGCCTCAGAACATGTCCTACCAACCGATCCCTTCTTGTAGTCAAGTTGTGCCACAAACTTCTCTTCTCCCCAATCCTATTCAATACTTCCTCATTAGTTATGTGATCTACCCATCTAACCTTCAGCATTCTTCTATAGCACCACGTTTCGAAAGCTTCTATTCTCTTCTTGTCCAAACTATTTATCGTCCATGTTTCACTTCCATACATGGCTACACTCCATACAAATACTTTCAGAAATGACTTCCTGACACTTAAATCTATACTCGATGTTAACAAATTTCTCTTGTTCAGAAACGCTTTCCATGCCATTGCCTCTATACTTCGACCATCATCAGTTATTTTGCTCCCGAAATAGCAAAACTCCTTTACTACTTTAAGTGTCTCATTTCCTAAACTAATTCCCTCACCATCACCTGACTTAATTCGACTGCATTCCATTATCCTTGTTTTGCTTTTGTTGATGTTCATCTTATATCCTCCTTTCAAGACACTATCCATTCTGTTCAATTGCTCTTCCAAGTCCTTTGCTGTCTCTGACAGAATTACGATGTCATCGGCAAACCTCAAAGTTTTTATTTCTTCTCCATGGATTTTAATACCTACTCCGAATTTTTCCTTTGTTTCCTTCACTGCTTGCTCAATATACAGATTGAATAACATCGGGGAGACGCTACGAACATGTCTCACACCCTTCCCAACCACTGCTTCTGGTTTCTGTACAAATTGTAAATAGCCTTTCTTTCCCTGTATTTTACCCCTGCCACGTTCAGAATTTGAAAGAGAGTATTCCAGACAACATTGTCTAAAGCTTTCTCTAAGTCTACAAAGGCTAGAAACGTAAGTTTGCCCTTCCTTAATCTAGCTTCTAAGATAAGTCGTAGGGTCAGTATTGCCTCACGTGTTCCAACACTTCTACGGAATCCAAACTGATCTTCCTCGAGGTCGCCTTCTACTAGTTTTTCCATTCGTCTGTAAAGAATTGGCGTTAGTATTTTTCAGCTGTGACTTATTAAACTAATAGTTCGGTAATTTTCACATCTGTCAACATCTGCTATCTTTGGGATTGGAATCATTATATTCTTCTTGAAGTCTGAGGGTATTTCGCCTTTTTCATACATCTTGCTCGCCAGATGGTAGAGTTTTGTCAGGACTGGCTCTCCAAAGGCCGTCAGTAGTTCTAATGGAATGTTGTCTACTCCGGGGACCTCGTTTCGATTCAGGTCTTTCAGTGCTCTGTCAAACTCTTCACGCAGTATCGTATCTCCTATTTCATCTTCATCTACCTCCTCTTCCATTTCCATAATATTGTCCTCAAGTACATCGCCCTTGTATAGACCCTCAATGTACTCCTTCCACCTTTCTGCTTTCCCTTCTTTGCTTGGAACTGGGTTTGCATCTGAGCTCTTGATGTTCATACAAGTGGTTCTCTTATCTCCAAAGGTCTCTTAAATTTTCCTGTAGGCAGTATCTATTTTACCCCAAGTGAGGTAAGCCTCTACATTCTTACATTTGTCCTCTAGCCATCCCTGCTTAGACATTTTGCACTTCCTGTCGATCTCATTTTTGAGACGTTTGTATTCCTTTTTCCCTGCTTCATTTACTGTATTTTTATATTTTCTCCTTTCATCAATTCAATATTTCTTCTGTTACCGAAGGATTTCTACTGGCCATCGTCTTTTTACCTACTTGACCCACTGCTGCCTTCACTACTTCATCCCTCAAATCTACTCATTCTTCTTCTGCTGTGTTTCTTTCCCCCATTCCTGTCAATTATTCCCTTATGCTCTCCCTGAAACTCTGTACAACCTCTGGTTCTTTCAGTTTATCCAGGACCCATCTCCTTAAATTCCCATCATTTTGCAGTTTCTTCAGTTTTAATCTACAGATTGTGGTCAGAGTCCACATCTGCCCCTGGAAATGTCTTACAATTTAAAACCTGGTTCCTAAATCTCTGTCTTACCATTATATATTCTATCTGAAACCTGTCAGTATCTCCAGGCTTCTTCCATGTATACAGCCTTCTATTATGTTTCTTGAACTAAGTGTTAGCTAAGATTAAGTTATACTCTGTGCAAAATTCTACCAGGCGGCTTCCTCTTTAATTTATTAGCCCCAGTCCATATTCGCCTACTACGTTTCCTTCTCTCCCTTTTCCTACAACCGAATTCCAGTCACCCATGACTATTAAATTTTCGTCACCCTTCAGTATCTGAATAATTTCTTTTATTTCATCATACATTTCATCAATTTCTTCGTCATCTGCAGAGCTAGTTGGCATATAAACTTGTACTACTGTAGTAGGTGTGGGCTTCGTATCTATCTTGGCCACAATAATGCGTTCACTATGCTGTTTGTAGTAGCTTACCCACATTCCTATTTTCCTATTCATTATTAAACCTACTCCTGCATTACCCCTATTTGATTTTTTGTTTATAGCCCTGTAGTCACCTGACCAGAAGTCTTGTTCCTCCTGCCACCGATCTTCACTATTTCCCACTATATCTAACTTTAACCTATCCATTTCCCTTTTTAAATTTTCTTACCTACCTGCCCGATTAAGGGATCTGGCATTCCACGCTCCGATCCGTAGAGCGCCAGTTTTGTTTCTCCTGAAAACGACATCCTCCTGAGTAGTCCCCGCCCGGAGATCCGAATGGGGGACTATTTTACCTCCGGAATATTTTACCAAAGAGGACGCCATCATCATTTAATCATACAGTAAAGCCGCATGCCCTCAGGAAAAATTACGGCAATAGTTTCCCCTTGCTTTCAGCCATTCGCAGTACCAGCACAACAAGGCCGTTTTGGTTATTGTTACTAGGCCATATCAGTCAATCATCCAGACTGTTGCCCTTGCAACTACTGAAAGGGCTGCTGCCCCTCTTCAGGAACCACACGTTTGTCTGGCCTCTCTACAGATACCCCCCCGTTGTGGTTGCACCTACGGTGCGGCCATCTGTTACGCTGAGGCACGCAAGCTTCTCCACCAACGGCAAGGTCCATGGTTCATGGGGGGATTATTAAATTAGAAACTGCAAAATCAGGCAAAAACGTGAGACGTGAATTGTGAAAGAAACAACCGATAGTACGGAAAGCACAGATTGTCACTTTCACTCATTGCTTGCAATATCCTGTTTCCAGTGCATTCGAATAGCAATGGTTATTCAAACGCCTACTTCGCTCAAACCGTTGAATACTCAGACCGTACAACGGAAGCAGTGCTACAGCAGCATAAGCAGAGAATGGCGGCGGGCGTCGCAGCACTCACTTGGGTAGCAACTGGTACAGCAGTTCTTCACACTTGCGCTTCTCTTCCAGGTAGTCAGACGTCCTCTCCTCGACCAGCGTCTCCAGGTTGTTGGCGTACTGTTCCATGCGTGACAGCAGTTTCTCCAGGATTTTCCCGCCATCACTGTCCCTAGAACACACGCGAAACGAATGGCTGCATAAAGGATTCGATCAGTTTAGAGCAGCAGATAAAAATACCCACGTACCGTTTAAATCGTTTCCTTTGAACTGGTGTCCAAAGCTTGTATACAGTTGTTAAATGACATAATTTTTCAAATAATTGGCCCTAATTATTAAATAAACAATGAGAGCGTAAAATTTGGTTTTTCCGCCAGAAAATTGCCGCAATCATCGGACTGCATGAGATGTAAAAGACTTTTAATGTTATTTAATCCATGGTGGATCTCGATGAACTTCTTGGCTATTGTTACTTTAAGGATTGTACGTTAAGAACGAAACAGCCACAAATATGTTTAAAGAGCTCTAATTTATTGCCATGAACGATTTCAGAATATCGCGCCCCTCATAAAACAGATACACTTCTTTTACTACAATATTAGGTTAATAAGCAGCATGTTGTCCGGTTCTGAACTTTTTAGGAATACTAGCGGCATTTTATTTTCTGGGTGGATGACTTGAATAACACAGAAAAATGTGAAAATATGCTACAGCATACCCTTACATTTGCTCTTCAGACACGAAACGCCTTTTGACTAGATCAAATATAAATGCAACTGATTCACTTGCTTTATATGTTACCAATTATAGCATATTTATCTGCGTTATTCGAATCATTCACCCAACATATGAAGTGGCACTAACTACTCAGGTATTCGTGTACCGTTCAGGAGTGAACGACATGCTGCTAGAAAATGTAACATTGTTTAAAAACAAGTATAGCCATGTGAAGATGGACATGGTATCGCGAAACCGACGGAGCCTACGTTGCTGTCTTGTAGGTTTTTGATTTCACCTAATGAGTGATATTTGTCAGTGGCCATTGCACAGAAATTTATAGAAGACACGTCTGGGAACATCACTCTATATAACTTTTCTTCGTGAGTGCAGGAAATGACCCATGAAAATGCCTACCTTCTGTCCTTGGTCCTGTCTGGCTGGAATGCCTACAGATTAAATTATTTTGTGGAGCGTTTTGGTAGCTTGCGACATCGAGGAGTCGGCTGGCAGCTCACGGGGGGACGTAGAAGGCATGCCCTCGATGGGTCGAAGGTGGTGTTTTCATTGTGTATTTCAGGAATCACTAGAAAGTAATCATTCGTGATCAACTGTGCTATTTCCTAAAGTACACAAAATTATGAGGTAACGAAACTGTGTTCCTATGAGTGGTCGTGAATTTGCGGTCGAACCATCGTGGCGTGGGCTGTTTAGCTATTGTGCAAACGCTCAGTTAGCTGAGACCTATACATTGTGGAGCCAAGTAACTAGCTGGACCGCGGTTTTTAGCGAATGAGACGATTTAGCGAGATTTTCGCTGCAGCCAATAAATTACCCAGTAAGCTGAACGTGATTTTCTTGCACTGTTTCTTGTTTCGTTGCGGTGGAGATTGTCGGTGGACGTTGCTACGAGCTATTTGCAGGCGATCTACGGTATATGAACGCTTAGTGATGTACATATTCCAGCCCAGTGAACGGATTTCGTATTTTCTTTGAAAGTGGTTGCATTACTGCAGGGTTTTAATTATTATCAGTCGAGTAGTGAGAAGCTTGACCTTCCATGAAGTTTCGGCAATGCAGCCGTATGATGTCGACTTCTTGCTGCTTTATTTCGACTGACTACGATTCATCTACGTTAAGGTGAATGTTTAGCGCAGGAGATTACTAGCTTCCGTCACTAACATTATACCAAACAGGGGCGCGGAGGCGCATGCGCAAAGGCAGCTGCTACATGAGCCACCTCTGTCGAATTTCGCGCCCATCTCCATCTATGGCGGACAGGCGCATGCGTAATGGTGATACCACATGAACGCTCTTTGTCTGAAAGCGGGCTTGCGAAGTTAAAATTCAGATGTGAAATGAACAAAATTAATTATCGCTAGACATGTCATTAGCCATAAAAAATTTCTTTTTGTAGATATTGAAGAAGTCACCGGGTCCCACTCCTTATCCAGTTGAAAGGTGCCATCACAATTAAAAAGATCTTTCACCAAACGTATTTCCACCGATTACTTAAAAACTGTATCCCAGGAGTATCTCGTCGAGGCTAAGATTTCTATGGCAGAATAATCCTTGGAATGTCCTATGGATATACACTCCTGGAAATGGAAAAAAGAACACATTGACACCGGTGTGTCACACCCACCATACTTGCTCCGGACACTGCGAGAGGGATGTACAAGCAATGATCACACGCACGACACAGCGGACACACCAGGAACCGCAGTGTTGGCCGTCGAATGGCGCTAGCTGCTCAGCATTTGTGCACCTCCGCCGTCAGTGTCAGCCAGTTTGCCGTGGCATACGGAGCTCCATCGCAGTCTTTAACACTGGTAGCATGCCGCGACAGCGTGGACGTGAATCGTATGTGCAGTTGACGGACTTTGAGCGAGGGCGTATAGTGGGCATGCGGGAGGCTGGGTGGACGTACCGCCGAATTGCTCAACACGTGGGGCGTGAGGTCTCCACAGTACATCGATGTTGTCGGCAGTGGTCGGCGGAAGGTACACGTGCCCGTCAACCTGGGACCGGACCGCAGCGACGCACGAATGCACCCCAACACTGTAGGATCCTACGCAGTGCCGTAGGGGACCGCACCGCCACTTCCCAGCAAATTAGGGACACTGTTGCTCCTGGGGTATCGGCGAGGACCATTCGTAACCGTCTCCATGAAGCTGGGCTACGGTCCCGCACACCGTTAGGCCGTCTTCCGCTCACGCCCCAACATCGTGCAGCCCGCCTCCAGTGGTGTCGCGACAGGCGTGAATGGAGGGACGAATGGAGACGTGTCGTCTTCAGCGATGAGAGTCGCTTCTGCCTTGGTGCCAATGATGGTCGTATGCGTGTTTGGCGCCGTGCAGGTGAGCGCCACAATCAGGACTGCATACGACCGAGGCACACAGGGCCAACACCCGGCATCATGGTGTGGGGAGCGAGCTTCTACACTGCCCGTACACCTCTGGTGATCGTCGAGGGGACACTGAATAGTGCACGGTACATCCAAACCGTCATCGAACCCATCGTTCTACCATTCCTAGACCGGCAAGGGAACTTGCTGTTCCAACAGGACAATGCACGTCCGCATGTATCCCGTGCCACCCAACGTGCTCTAGAAGGTGTAAGTCAACTACCCTGGCCAGCAAGATCTCCGGATCTGTTCCCCATTGAGCATGTTTGGGACTGGATGAAGCGTCGTCTCACGCGGTCTGCACGTCCAGCACGAACGCTGGTCCAACTGAGGCGCCAGGTGGAAATGGCATGGCAAGCCGTTCCACAGGTCTACATCCAGCATCTCTACGATCGTCTCCATGGGAGAATAGCAGCCTGCATTACTGCGAAAGGTGGATATACACTGTACTAGTGCCGACATTGTGCGTGCTCTGTTGCCTGTGTCTATGTGCCTGTGGTTCTGACAGTGTGATCATGTGATGTATCTGACCCCGGGAATGTGTCAATAAAGTTTCCCCTTCCTGGGACTATGAATTCACGGTGTTCTTATTTCAATTTCCAGGAATGAACAATGCTCCTCTTTTCCTGACTTCCTGGGCTGCGAAAGGCGAGTGCGGTGATCAAGTTCAACGGACATTTCACGCACTGTGCACGTTGTCTGAACATGAAGGCTTTGCTGCACTAGCAATATACAGGGTGTTTCAAAAATGACCGGTATATTTGAAACGGCAATAAAAACTAAACGAGCAGCGGTAGAAATACACCGTTTGTTGCAATATGCTTGGGACAACAGTACATTTTCAGGTGGACAAACTTTCGAAATTACAGTAGTTACAATTTTCAACAACAGATGGCGCTGCAAATGATGTGAAAGATATAGAAGACAACGCAGTCTGTGGGTGCGCCATTTTGTACGTCGTCTTTATGCTGTAAGCATGTGCTGTTCACAACGTGCAAGTGTGCTGTGGACAACATGGTTTATTCCTTAGAACAGAGGATTTTTCTGGTGTTGGAATTCCACCGCCTAGAACACAGTGTTGTTGCAACAAGACAAAGTTTTCAACGGAGGTCTAATGTAACCAAAGGACCGAAAAGCGATACAATAAAGGATCTGTTTGAAAAATTTCAACTGACTGGGAACGTGACGGATGAACGTGCTGGAAAGGTAGGGCGACCGCGTACGGCAACCACAGAGGGCCTCGGGTTTCCGTTCGCCGTGTTGCAGCTGCGGTCCAAATGACGCCAACGTCCACGTATCGTCTCATGCGCCAGAGTTTACACCTCTATCCATACAAAATTCAAACGCGGCAAACCCTCAGCGCCGCTACCATTGCTGCACGAGAGACATTCGCTAACGATATAGTGCACAGGATTGATGACGGCGATATGCATGTGGGCAGCATTTGGTTTACTGACGAAGCTTATTTTTACCTGGACGGCTTCGTCAATAAACAGAACTGGCGCACATGGGGAACCGAAAAGCCCCATGTTGCAGTCCCATCGTCCCTGCATCCTCAGAAAGTACTGGTCTGAGCCGCCATTTCTTCCAAAGGAATCGTTGGCTCATTTTTCAGATCCGAAACGATTACTGCATCACGCTATCTGGACAATCTTCGTGAATTTGTGGCGGTACAAACTGCGTTAGACTACACTGCGAACACCTCGTGGATAATGCAAGATGGTGCCCGGCCACATCGCACGGCCGACGTCTTTAATTTCCTGAATGAATATTTCGATGATCGTGTGATTGCTTTGGGCTATCTGAAACATACAGGAGGCGGCGTGGATTGGCCTCCCTATTCACCAGACATGAACCCCTGTGACTTCTTTCTGTGGGGACACTTGAAAGACCAGGTGTACCGCCAGAATCCAGAAACAATTGAACAGCTGAAGCAGTACATCTCATCTGCATGTGAAGCCATTCCGCCAGACACGTTGTCAAAGGTTTCGGGTAATTTCATTTAGAGACTACGCCATATTATTGCTATGCATGGTGGATATGTGGAAAATATCGTACTATAGAGTTTCCCGGACCGCAGCGCCATCTTTTGTTGACAGTTGCAACTACTGTAATTTCGAAAGTTTGTCTGCCTGAAAATGTACTGTTGTCCCAACCATATTGCAACAAACTGTGTATTTCTATCGCTGCTCGTTCAGTTTGTATTGCCTTTTCAAATTTACCGGTCATTTTTGTAACACCCTGTATTATGTAGACTCTGGCCCTCCGCAATCCCAGATCGTTCTATGCCGAATCGGGAAGAGCGCAAGTCATTGTAGGTGAGCGAAAGATTGCTTTGACATGATGTTTCCTTAAGACTTGAACTACTGTTTCTCCTCTTCATCTGGCGAATGGTCATGTTCCTTCCTCACTAAAGCTGTGCAGATGTAATGTGGAGAATAACCAGTTTCTTTGAACACAGCTTGTAGGTGTTCCATCTCGTCTGCAAGTCAGTCTCCATCAAATACGACACGTGCGCGGTGCATCAATATTCGAAGGACGCCCTTAGCTTGTGATTGTTGGTCGCAGCTAGACTCCTGAAAATACAAGTCTGCACGTGCGGGCTCACAGTAAACGAAATGCTCCAATAATCCACCAACTTTACGGCAAACCAGGACATCCAGAAACGGTAGACGACCGCCCTTCTCAATTTCCATCGTAAATTTTATACCCTCGTGGATTGAATTCGGGTGGTGGAGAAAGCGTGAGAGTTCCTCTTCACCGTGGGGTCTCACTGCGAAAGTGTCATCTGCACATCTCCGTAAGACTATGTGTTTAAGTTCTGACACATCAAGTTGCCCTCTCCTTAAAAACTGCCATAAATGAAGTTTGCTACCGTAAGTGAGAGAGGACTTCACTGTTGAATAAAAAGTAGGTTGAGGAAAGGGCGTCATGAAATAGCGCTGTTATATCGGCTTCGAACTTACTGCTAATGAGTGACAATGAAGAGCGAGACGACATCGAAGCTAACTGACAAGTCGGACTCGGTCTATTAACGAAGTCACTGGACTTGCGAATGTGATGCGAGCACTCCCCCACGTAACGTATCAGTAAAGATGCAAGAAGTGTACTTAATTCATATGCCGGAGCACTGATATTGTTCACAATGGGACATAATGGAAGATGATCTTTGGAAGACCACATTACTTCGGTGGAAGAGAGCTGTGATGTCTTAATCTTTTTTCAAACTTCTTGCTGAAGGAAAGAAGAAGTCAACAACGCCGACGTTTTTTCCTATTCTCCCTGCAGGGTCCTTATCGATCTTCCGGTACATTGGTTCACTCAGCAAGCTATAAATCTTCTGCTCATCATAGTAACAGTACAGTGGCATTCCCCTTGTCCGATGGAAGGACCATCAGGTGAAGATCTTCTCGTAGCTTGCTTAGTGCGATCCTTACACATGGCAGTTATTAAAATATTTAACAAACATACATAAAATACAGACTGCAAATAATTTTTGAAAATAACCCAATGTGCTCGCAATCAGAATTTTAAAGCAAGTAACCACAATCACGACTGAAGGCCTTTAACGCCAAAATGGCAATTATAAATTTTTTTTAACAAATACACTGTCAAACGGCGAAAGGCATAGAAAAGCTAATTAAAAAACATACAATAGATCACCAACAGAAGACAAATGATGGTAACTTAACAATAAAATAATAAAATAAAACACATGAGCCAGTGACAGACGGTGCTCCAGGAATCAACCTCTGAGTAGGTCACACCAAAAACATTTTCGCGAGTGAAGAGAAAGGCAGCCAACAGCTGCATTCAGATCACAAGATGGTAACTCGTAGTAGCAGTCTAACGAGCGACTAATGATAATGTTGGTGAGGCTACCTGACATCCAACAAAACAAATGCAAGATGTAAAACTATACCAAAGCCAGAAGCAGCGGTCTGGGCTCCGCCCACAGAATACTGTGCTTAGAGCGCCCGTAATAAGAAGGAATGACTACCACTACGGAAGAAGAACGCCACCCGACCTACAATCAAGAAGCTGTCAATCTTACACGCCTCACCGGACAGCGGCGACAAGGTACACCGCCGTTACATACACTAATCCCCAAGGCAGGTAACTGGGGCGTTAGCGGTCACAAGACAGAAAAATACCGCTGTTTCAACTTACCAATGTAAGAACATGAAAATATTAAATAGTAATTAGAAGCTCAGAAAAGCTAATAAGATCCGCCTTCCCCAGGTACTCCATTCGCTGCTTTTCGCTTCGGCGAAACTACGAGTAGCAACTCGAACCCAAGTCGAGAATCGCGAGGTTTCACAATGGTGGAGGTTTCTCTACGCGAATTGCAATGCACTTAAATATGCAGGATCCGGTTTCGACGAGGTCGTACACCATCGTGACCACTGCCCTTCGATCCGGCAGTCCATACACGCCGCCAGTGGTCCCGGCGTGTTGTCGCTCCCGCACTTCCTTGCAGTGCTCTAGAAATTAGCTTTCCATCTGTCGATCTTCTTCTGATAAGAGCGATGTGTTGAATTCTGTCTAGAAGGAACCCTTGAATCTCGTAACAAATAATGGTACGCATTTCATGTAATAGATTCAGTGACAGAGTAATGGCGTGGAGTCTGTTTCCTGGTCTGGGCCTACACCAGTAATTACAATCAATGGCAAACAAAGAGCAAATGTTTATGGAAAACTTTAGGCGGTGGAATACGTTCAACAATCTGTTAACAGTTTGGAAACGCATCTCTTCTGAATCGGCATGCTATTGCTTCTGTCAACACAGCAAGAGTAGGTGGAGTCCCGCGCGGAAACAGTCAGGTGGATTTGCTTGAACAGACTAATGAAAAACCATAACTTGAACACCGTTGATTAATTAGAGTTATAATGGCATACATCATCAGTTCACACAAAAACCAGGCATGATATGTTAGCATCAAGAAGAATTTAGCAAAATCTGCTCTCAATAGTATCATAACTTAGCAAGAAATTCGTCCCAGAAATTAAACGATGTAGAAGTTGTTGATTTTAATTTTTTAAAGAGATAACTGGTCGTTTCGGAGTGTTGTTGATAGTGCGACCTTTCACGTCTTTCGTAAGTCTTGGTAGCGAGGTGATGTGCAAGGAGGTTATGTGGAACCAGCGCAGTAAGATGGGCCGAAGTGGAGACGTGGGAAGATGGCAGCAAGTATCGTGTTTGGCGTGCAGGAGGTACCATATTCGGCGTGCCCGTGACCACACTGTGAACAGGAGCGCCCGGTTTGCTGGTGTATCAATGTGGACTGTCCAACATGTCTAAAGCAACGCTGTACTACTCGCAGCCATATAACACAGCGTCAGCACAGAGTTACTAAAGAAAAGATGGTAACCGATAGGAACTTGAGGCGAGTATCATGCCTAATCAGTGGCAATCGGCTTTAAACACGACAGAAACCGACACTGTCGATGAGTGCAGTTCCATGTCAACCAGTTTCTGAGATAATATTGCAAAGGGAATCGCAAGCAGTGGACACGGTGAACCGGATACCTCCCAAAGGGCCCTTAGACACATCGGCACGTGAAACTCCGGGTCTTTGTTCAAATGTTCAAATGAGTGTGAAATCGTATGGGACTTAGCTGCTAACGTCATCAGTCCCTAAAGTTACACACTACTTAACCTAACCCCGAGTGCACCGACGACCTAATAAGCCGTTTAATCAGCAGTGTGTGCAGTTCATACCGGAAGTGGCACCGTGACCTTGTGGGAGTGTTCCTCGTACCGTGTTTTGGGTCCTCTCTCTCAGGTGACAATGTACATGAACCAGTATGTGTAGTACTTCAACATCTCGGTGACCTAGTGTTGCCCGTTCTTCTACGTCTTCAGGATGGGTATGCTGCGGACACTCCCGTCCCGCCGGACTGCACACACACGTTCTTGTTCTCAGACCCCCTACCGCACCTTTACTGCTGCCCCGATAAATCACCCAGTCTTAACCGCATAGGAAATATGTGGAACTGCTAGGACCAGAGGGTGAAAAGTAGTCAACGTTCCACGCAGTTTGGTAGCTGTAACGGATCTAATCATCAATGAGTGGCTCCGCAAGGGCCTGGCATATCTGAAGCAATTTGTGGATTTCTTCTTGCCGAATTGAGGCCGCTGTCACGTCTAAATGTGATGTTATGTGGTATTATTTTGATATTTTGTCTGGTGCCCTTATCTCGGTACGTGCCATTAAGAACTATGAAATTATTTAGGTTCAGGATAATGAATGCACCTCTAACGTAAGTGACTGTGGAGACTACTTGTCATGCATAGCATTGTGTCTTCATTTCGATGAGTGAGTGCGTTCGAAAATAATCGGAGAGGATGTAACAGCCAGTAAAACGTGGCAATTTCTGTACTACTATTACAGCAATAAGTGTCTCTGTGATTTGTAATACAAGATTGCGTTGTTCGCGAACTAACACTTATGATTGTTGCTCTGTCACATCCGACTCAAATTGTAAAATTCTATTGTTTCAAAAAATAATTTCATTCTTTAAAATCATGTATGTAATTGTGAACACTTGCAATAATTAGTCTTATGTCCAAAATGTGAATTTATTTTGCAAAAACCAACCGTTTAACAACAGTCATATTACACCTTTTAAATAGTTATCTTTTTCTGCTACGACGTGTCTGGGATTCATATTCAACTTCTTCAGTTCAAATTTGCAGCTAGCTCGAGCGTAACGCGAGAGTTCAGGCTAAAAGTAACATTTCTCGATCGAAAGCAAATAAATAAATTATTTGTCGAACATTAAGAAATCGATGACTCATTTGTTTAAAACCATTATCATTATCTGTGATAAAAGGAGACAAAAAAGATATGGAAGAAGATTGGTGTTTTATGAAAAAAAAGGGCAAATGCGAGTAGCACCCACGCGCTGAAGGTTCCGTAAAAACTTTATTATGTATATAGATAGTGCATCCATAGGTTTTGATGAGTGAGTTTGCGAGTATAGCACTGACTCATAAGCTTAAATCTTTCTACATCGCTAAGGGACCGAAGACAATAATTTTTGACCTAAATTTTGACTTGATAAAGTGGCCCTATAAGGACTCCGTTATTACCGATTGAGGTAGGAAATCCTAAGAAATGAGTAATCGAGACTTCAGGAGAATCCTAATGTCAGGATCCAGGCCGTACAGCCTCCTCTACCCCACTGACGAAACAATCAAGATAAAAATTTCATAGATGTGCGAGATTCAAAGCCGCCACCTCTGCGACTGCACGTCACGGCGTTTATGGACACCCGCCACGGCAGCCAGCGTGAAAGACGTCACACGCTAAAGAAAATATGAGAGCAGCGGAGAACAACACGGCGGGGCACTTAGGCAATCTGCATACCAGATGTCTCCACAAACTGCACTGAAAATATATAGTCTCCACGATTATTGGGCACAAAATTAAATTTGATATTTGTCATGTTCTTAGAGGGACCCTTAGTGACAACATCGGTATTGATGTTTAGGTATGAAGAAACTAGAAAAGCTATGCTGTAGGAAAATATTAACTTGTGAAAACTCAGTTCTCATATCTTTAGCAATCTACTGTACTTAGAAGGGGAACGCATCCACTCGGCATCACCGATTTAGACCTGATTTGTGGCATATAGAGAGCTTGGCTAGAAGTAGAGATGATGAAAGTGCGAGTTCCAGATGGCCACACATTTAGAAAAAAAAAATTCAATTTTGGCGCCATTTATGTTAGAGTAGGATTAGATTTTCACTCTGCAGCGGAGTGTGCGCTGATATGAAACTTCCTGGCAGATTAAAACTGTGTGCCCGACAAAGACTCAAACTCGGGACCTTTGCCTTTCGCGGGCAAGTGCTCTACCATCTGAGCTACCGAAGCACGACTCGCGCCCGGTACTCACAGCTTTACTTCTGCCAGTATCCGTCTCCTACCTTCCAAACTTTACAGAAGCTCTCCTGAGAACCTTGCAGAACTAGCACTCCTGAAAGAAAGGATACTGCGGAGACATGGCTTAGCCACAGCCTGGGGGATGTTTCCAGAATGAGATTTTCACTGTGCAGCGGAGTGTGCGCTGATATGAAACTTCCTGGCAGATTAAAACTGTGTGTCCGACCAAGACTCGAACTCCCGAGTTCGAGTCTTGGTCGGACACACAGTTTTAATCTGCCAGGATGTTTCTTATGTTAGAGTAGTTTGCAGGTGTTGGTTGGCACAGAGATAAAGAGTGTAAGTCGGTAATCTGGGTGTCAGGGGGGCACATGGAAATTTGCACTGCAAATAAAGCAATGCTCAATAGATTGCACTTATTATTGTAATATTTTCATAAGAGGATGAAAAGAAAGGCAGTGTAGATTTGGGGCTGTAATTAATTTCCAAGAAAGAACTGGATCTGTAGCGACCACGAGGACTCTTCAAGTAACTTCCCAAGAAAGAACTGCAATTAAGGAGTGCAGGCATTCGAGAGAGTACTGGCACTTTTGGACTGACAATGCAAAAAACGGTGGATGTGTAGCCTCTGCAGCTAAATATAGGAACTTCCTCATTACTCCATAGAAATATGGGAAACTTACAATAACCTGAAACGAAAATTTTGTAACTGATGTGGTGAAGCCCTATGAGCTGGAGAAGAAATTTCTCCCCGTTAATTAACACGTGGAGAGGACAAATAAATCCATAATTATACGAAGAGATGTTTCAAGTTAAAGAGGGTTGTAGACGTGCAGTATTAACGTCATTCCCCAAAATCCACGACATTAATTTAAATCTGTTATGTTTATTTTTATTTTCAGGGAAACAATTTGATCAAAAATCTTCAAAACTGCTCTTATCTCATCTAGAGAGAAGAAGGAATTACATCCCGAAAACTGTACCAAAGTGCATTCCACTGTCCATCATCAGCTATGCCCCTCAAAATGTATGCGAAATGATAGATTACGCGTGGTTTGCTGCCAGACAGTGCGATGAGATAGAACATTTTATGAATGTAAATCAAATTTGTTTTTCTAGAGAAACTCTAAAACAAACATGCAATTGTAAAAATGCGGCGTTTATAACCTATGCAAGATGCCGAGATAGTTACTGCTTACCTTTATTTTACGATATCACCTCTGAACGTATAAAGCATCGATTGTAGAATGAAAAGTGTCAGCTTTTACTATGGAGTTCTCGTAGACGCATTACGACCCCTTACGGAAAATTTATTTGCAATCCCAAATTATCCTTTGCCTTCCGTCAAATGCCTATTACGACTCGACAAGCCTTCTGTACTCTTTCCATCACCTGGCATCTAAGCTAGCACAAATTGCTGGTGCCCCACAAGACCCGCGCCAAAATTGCCGCTTCTGGCCAACCCCTGCGTATACCAAAAATTTGGTTCAAATGGTTCTGAGCACTATGGGACATCAGTCCCCTAGAAGTTTGAAGTACTTAAACCTAATTAACCTAAGGACATCACACACATCCATGTCTGAGGCAAGAATTCGAACATGCGACCGTAGCGGTCGCGCGGTTCCAGACTGTAGCGCCTATAATCGCTCGGCCACTCCGGCCAGACAAATATTTGGAGTAAATCGGCGATGACGATTAGGTGCTGCCCCTTGTTAGTATCAAAGGCACATCTACATGTTTTGTGGGCTTATTCTCTTGAAAAATGATCTCGAAGAACATCTACATTTTGTTTCTTGCTTGATTGCTGGCATTATCATCCCATTTACCCAAAGTTGCAGGTAAGTGTTGCAAGACTACTGATGTTTACATTTTATTGCAGGTGACTTGGAAAAAGTATACGAAATAACACATTATTCAAGAGTTTTCATAAAACTTGACGGAAACCACCAGAAGCTGCTGACTAATAATTCTTCATTTACAACCGGTTTCGATCTTAAGCTCATCTTCAGGTGCCTCAGTCATTTATAATGGTTTACGTCGTATCAATGAACATAAAAAATATCTTGTGACCTATGTTAATTGTCGCCTACGTATTACTATCAGGTTTCAGTTTTTCGTATAGTTGTACTCTACATACTGAATGACACGCACGGTGTCTCCACACGAAAATACTTACGACCTGTGGCGCACCGCCTGCATAAAATACACGGTCCAGTCCCATTAATGTGACCACCGCCTTTGTTCGATGTCAACAAGGAATAATCACTCGCAGACAGAAGTTGGCAGCACTAGCAGTGGAGCGTAAGTAAAGTATGTCGGGGGAACGCGGAAAACAGTGCACAAGTTGTCGCAAAGCTCAAATGGAGCGTTATCTGACGTCCAAATGGGAACGATCGCCAGCTTTCGGACCGAGGGTGGAAGCATTTCCATAACGACTAAGTTTGTGAACTTCTCGTGTGCCACCATGGTTAAAGTCTACCGTGCGTGGTAAAATGGTGCTACCCAAAGGCTGCAACGAGGTAAATATGGTGAACACTAGCCATAGATGAGAGGGTTGAACGATGGCTGCCGAAATGTGTACAGGCGAGTAGCCGTGAGCAACTGCCCACCCAGATGAAACAACGGGCTACCAACAGTTTCCTCCCAATGACTATTCATCTAACATCTGCAGAGGATACCTGATTCATGCACCCATGCTGAATGCTGCTCATCGGAGACGAATGGATGTCCACTGAGTGGTGACAGGTGGTGATTTTCAGCTGAATTACGTTTTATGCTCTATCTGACGGGATGAAACGTAATGAACGCAAACATCCGCCGACGGAGTTTGGAAGGGCCCAGGTCGGAGAAGGGAGTATAATAGTTTGGGGAATGTTTTCGTGTGATTCTCTGGGTAGTCTCGTCTGTCTGGGAGGCACAATGGACAACGCTAGTATGAATCTATCCTTGGGGACCATATTCAGCCTTTTGACATTCACTTTCATGTGAATGGACAGTGTATGTTGGAAATAAAACGCTTAAACGACAGTAAACTTGCCAGTTGTAAACCGTTTTAAGGCGTAATTACATTGTGTAATTTCATAAGCAAGACACTGCCATTGTTAACGAAAATACAGCCTCTGGAAAACAGAATTTTATCTCGGCCATAATGTCAGGGCGGAAAAAAGCATACGTACTTGGTAATTCCAGTGTCAACAAAAGTCAAATTAGTAGACTCAGAAATCATTAGTTGCTCATTTACCCACTACCTACTTTTTGCATGTCTCGTCTGAGCGTTTCCTGTATCACAGACGTATACATAAAAAATTATTTCGCTAATGTGCTTAGGTCTTGTATCAAAGATAAATCATCGGAGGTGAAGTAGTTGGTTATAGCTGCGAACAGCGAAAATTCTACTTACGATTTTATAGTTGTCGTACCGTACAGAAAGCTAGTCATTTCTCTAACCGAGCAACGGATACATTTTTAATTTTGTTCGAGTGCTATTAAACCAAATTAAATTTGCCGTTCAAAGAAACAAAGTAGCATTTCCACCCGGTTACTTGGTTACAGTAAGTACTTTATTTAGGACTACCTGCCTGTTTCTATGTTAACTCATTTTCATGTACCTACACAAACGGTTCTGGACACATCTTCCTAGTAAATATGTACCAAATATCACATTCCATACACATTTACACATGGTATGGACAATAGTGAACAAAACGTGCAGACAAAATGGCCAATACTGTTAACAAAGTACTTATAAGTGGATATACAATGCCTTTCCTTGAATTTATTAAGGCTTTTTTGTGCCCATCACGATCAAGTCAATGCAAACAGTTCTTATGTATTTGCACTAACAATTAAAAGGGTAAAATACATAAAGAATTCATAAAAGCTGAAAGAGTGGGTGGTGTCATTTATGGGAGACAGAAATACCATTAAGTGGTACGAAAAAATGAGGATAACATTCTCAAACATTGTGGAATATAATTGGTTTCCTTCCGACCTACTACTTATTAATTAAATAGGGTCCTTTTCTGTGATACTACTCGTAATGCAACATTCACCTATCCTGCCACTACACTAAAATAGCCTAAAATGTATTCCTGTGTACTAGATTACATATTACCAACACTAAACATGTTTGTTTTTCCTATACTGGGAACACCAAACTCTCATTTACTTACGAATAATACCAAAGTAATAAATATAGACAGAGGAACGATTTTTAGCACAAAAATCAACTGAGACGGAGCGTTACATCTCTTGTACACGGATGGCGAAGAAAATAGGACGTGGCGTTAAATTTTAGTTTAACTGGTGTAGAGAGTGTAGGGAAACCAGGGTAACGTATGACTAGGTGGAAGACAGAAGATTTGAATTTCGAACATATGTGTCTTAATCACTTATCGACTTTTCTCAGTACTGTTTCTTGAAAACTGTCCACTGTGAAGACGGTTTCAGAATTACAGCCACAAGACTCTAATCGCCACTTTATCGATGCTCGCAACTAATCGTATCATAGAAACTAAAAATTTATGAGGTAAAAACACCCACAAATCGGGATTCAAATATCTGTCCATTCATGTTTACTATTTTCCGCGGTTTCCTAACACCTCTAATTGGACATGGCCGGAAGGCTCCTCATAAATCGCCAAGGTCCAACGCTTTTCCCATCTTTGTGCCATCCGAAGCTGTACTCTGTCTCTAATGACCTTAATAACGGTGGGACGTTAAATGCTAATCCCCTCCTTCCATTCCACATTACCGATAGGCACCAACAGAATTGAGTCACGGAAAACAGTGCGTGTTTGGGATGGGGATGGGGGGAGGGGGTAGGAAAGAAAGGCACATAATCATTTTAACATCCATGAGTGATCCTAAAACAATTTTTAACAGTTCTGGAAGTGTTGGAGGGTACATTACTTTGCTGAATGTCCAAATTGCCTGTAGAGTGCTATAGGGCAATACATACATGTAAGGTGATACGACTGTAAGGTCAAAGGGTATCAATGAAAAGATTACTAACATCTGTAAGAATAGAAACAATACGGAACTCATTGGAAGAAAGGAATGAAAAGTGTGAAGTTATCTCCTAAGTTTCGGTGACAGGATAAAACATACAAATGTAAAGGTTATGAATTCAACTCAATACTTAGGGAGTACAATTGCGAATATCTTACGTTGGATCGATCATATGGATAATACTGTGGGAAAAGCAAACCAAAGAATGCTATTTATCAGCAGAACACTTAAAAAATGCAACCGTTCTACTGAAGTGAGTGCCTACTCTCGCTTAGCCACCATCTTCTGGAGTACTGCTGTGAAGTATTTGACTCGCATCAGACAAGACTGACAGAGGACATCGGAAGAGTTCAAAGAATAGCTACACGTTAAGTATTATCGCAAAACAGAGGAGAGTGTGCCATGGATATGATATGCGAACTGAGGTGGCAGCCTTTAAACCAAAGGCGATTTTCGTTGCAGCAGGTTATTCTCATGAAATTTCAGTCAGAAACTTTGAGCGTGAAAATACTTTGTTGGCGCCCACCTACATAGGAGGGAATGGTTATAATAAAATAACAGAATCTCGCACAGAGAGATTTAAGTTAAACTTATCCTGCGCGCTGTTCGAGAGTGAAACGTTAGAGAAAAAGCTTGAAGTTGATTATATGAGTTTTCTGCAATCACTGAAGTGTGAATTGCAGAATAATCATGCTGATGTAGAATAGACAGATGAATATAGAATATGAGTTGCGAATAAACCGTATTAAGATGAAAATATGAGAATAGTAACAAACAAAAATTAACATGGGGTCCCACATAGTACAAGAAGGGAAGAAATTAGAAATTCTGCCACCTTACGAGCAAAACAACGAACGACTAACGAAGCAAGGAATGAGAAGCAGACAGGGACAGGCAAAGAAAATGTTTCGCGGCAAAAGGTAGTATTTTAAGCTTTACTTTGAGAAGATGAACCGGAACTGAAGAGAACAGGAATACCTGAGATGCGGTAAGTATAGTGATAAGATAAGAAAGGGCGCGCTCCACCTAATCGGCGAAGGAAGGAGGATAGCACCACGTGTGAAAACATATTGCTATAATTTCCATGGAACTAGAGGACGACGTAAGGGTAAACTTAGTAAGGGTACACAGAAATTACAATACGCATAACAAATAATTGAGAAAGTTAGTTGGAAATGTTATCTGAAGAGGAAACCGAGATGGACTGCAACAACTAGTTTAACTTGCAGAATTACAGGAACTACAGAGATAAACCGATAGTCCCGTACACAACAGCTGCGGGGCTGTTATTCACATTCGTGGATCAAAATTCCTGTATCCTACTACGTCATCAGCAAACAATCATGCAGTTCTATTCACTCTTTCTGACAGGATGTTTGTACATAATTAGAACATGGGTAGTCCTCTCACGTTTTCTATTCAAGTGTTCCTATGCAAAAGTTCAACATAAATAAAACTGAGAAATTAGCACCTAATACAGAACTTCACGATGCAAGCACAACATGCTTGAACGTGCTCTTGCACCGGTGATAGCAATCACACGTTGGATGTTAACGTGGTAGCATCTGACCAGCTCAGTGACGTCGAAATTGACTATCCATGAAGAATAAAAATATTTCTTCGACAAAATGCTGAAGAACATCATTTCGGTCATTATTCAAACTGAGTTTAGATATTGATCGTTATTCATAGGAGAACGAGAACAGTTGTACTGCGATGTTATATCACAGATTTTCGTATTAGTTAGGTTAATCGAGAACGTAGGGCACCACTGTGGCCACCAAACGCATGAAACAGCCACAAAGAATCTAAATAGGTTAGAAAACGACGAGAAAACACTAGAAACCATTTATGATTTTTATGAAATATGACGTAATCACTGCGTTCGGCACAAAGATACAGCGTCAAAAATGTGTATTTGTTGAAGCAGTATTTACAGCAAAAATATTTGTTTTAGCAAAATGTATCTGATGATGACAATACAGGCTGAAGCCAGATATAAAAAAAAGTTTTCTGGGTCAGAGACATCAATTCAACAAATTTCAGTCGTGGTTTAAATATATGTGATCGCCTGTTTTCATTACGGTACAATGTACATTCTGTTTTGTAATGGCGTGGAAATGTGAAGTGAATAGAAAACGCGGGACGAACTTGCGAAGCTCACAGAAACAACTTCCTTGTGAATTTCAGCAAGTCGAGAACTGCCTATTCCCAGTTCCATATTTTCGTCGTAGACAGCAGCTGTGAAGGCTGCACGCGGAGTTCTTATCTGGGCTAACAAAGCCCGAATGTGAAGCAGGCCATTCCATTCGGTCGATCTGTGTGGCGCTTTAGTTCTCTTGGTACCGCACGCATGTTTGAAACCTCGTGCTATTCGATCCACAAGCTGCGCGGGTTAGCCGCGCTGTCAGGGACGCCTTGTCACGGTCCGCGCGGCTCCCCTCGTCGGAGGTTCGAATCCTCCCTCGGGCATGGGTGTGTGTGTCGTCCTTCCCCTCGGGCATGGGTGTGTGTGTCGTCCTTAGGGTAAGTTTGTTTAAATTAGATTAATTAGTATGTAAGCTAAGAGACCGACAACTCAGTAGTTTGGTCCCATAAGATCTTACCACAAATTTCCAAAAATTTTCGATCCAAATTTTTATCCTTGAGACTTGATACTGGCTAGCAGGTGGATGGAACTACACTTCTAACAGCGACAAAATTATCAAAATGTTGTGGAATTAATGGACTGTCAGTTATCCATTTGTGCACAATGTTTTGTTGAAGGTGCACATCAGAGTCAGGGAGAACTTCAGGCGAGCTGAGTACTGGCAACATATCGTTGACTTACATCTGAACCCTGTGAAGAAGGCAAGAAATCGAATGAAATATGCATTCTAGATGGTCACGTATGATTGGTGGTAGAACGTTGTTCGCGTTAAACCAAGACCAGGTTTCAGCCCCAGGTCGGCACACAGTTATAACACGGCAAGAAGTTTATAAAAATGTGTAAAGATGGTGCAAGTATTTTGCTCAGTTCCATCAGAGCTGAAACAACAGAAGGAGTAATAAAGTAAACACTGAAGAGTATTGTTGGTTGGTTCTAGATAAGTGGTCTATCACTTGCAAAAAAAAAAAAAAAAAAAAAAAAAAAAAAAAAAAAAAAAAAAAAAATTCACTGTAAAAAGGCAAGATACATCATCGTTAATAAAAATGCAGCATGGGGGAAAGGAAAGTGACCTGGAACAAATCGTCTCAAATGCTTGAATTTAGGAACATTTCATCTCCATATAACTGCTTATTTTATTCATGAAACCACCAGAAAATTAGCGAGTTTCGCAAGTTTCCATTCAGTGAGTGTTACATGATGGTGTAATTTTCATAGGCAATTCCACAGATACACACGGATTCATTTCACGGAAACATACTGCAAGGACATCCTCTAGTGTCCACGATTGTCAGTTAGATCACTTGAAAGATTGTTTTATCGAAATGATGCGGAACGAGTAAGTTTACAGGACATGTATAAATGGTTGGTTTTAACATTGATAGACACATTATTAGTTTGTTCTGTTCATAAAAATTGTAAGGATTCATGTAAGGAGAAAGCCACCTACTTTACATGATATAATACCATCATATAGATAAATCTGACTTCTTATATAGAAGAATTTTAGAGAAACACGTTGTCTACTACTTACATCATAAAGAAATTTTATTTCTAAAGGAAAGCTTATCGAATGTATTTGTAGTGTATCGATTTATATATATCCAAAGATTTGGAGCATTCTGCTCTGTTTACTGACTCCTGTTGAAGTGCTACATCAGTTGTTGGTATGACTTATTTCTTGTACAGAATGAATATAGAGAGTTTTTTCAAAATTTAGGGAGAGTCCATTTTCTGTGAAAAACTTCATAATCCTTTGTCAGACATGCACCTGAAATGTGTATGTCTGCCTGCAAATCCGGCATGAAATGTATTTCAGTTACAACCAGCCCACATTGTCAAGTTCTCGGCAGAAATGAAGAGTGTAAATATTGCGTTACCGGTTACCATTTACAGGGAATTAGTGATATTTCTGTGAATATTGATTCGTCTGAAAGTGGGATGTAGCTCTGTGATTCCTTCCAGCATCTTGAGTACGTACGTCTTTTCATTTATCGCACACATCGAAACTCCTCCCTGTATAATTGTTCCCTTCTAGGACAATGATTTCCAATGACCCTTTTTAGCTTTGAACTACTTAATGAACTACTCTTTATGAATGTGTGACTTTTTAATTACTCATTAATCAGACTTGTGACTACTGTATAACAGAAGTTGTGGGGTATTAAATACATCGAACAATTATAGAATAGTAGAGTAATTATTGAGCTAGCGATCTGTCGCTCAATGATTCAATATTTATTGGGGCTCATAATTCTTCTGTCAGAACTTATAAATAAAATAATTATATTTCATCTATTCTCAGACGAATTTGCTAGAGTTTGTACATTTTTTAGTTATGAGACCGAAATAGACGTAATCGACTTGTTTGTATTGGAAGGTTGACGTAGAAACGGCCAGTTATAAATGTAAGCGAACTTTCCCTTTATGACGCTGTGTAATACGACATCGCGCACCTGTAATCAATTGCATCAAAGGCCAACAGCTCCATTAAGCATCCTCTTCTGGCCGAGCGCGGTCGAACCCGGTTGTTTCCCGTGCTCTCCACTGTCAGTTTCGGTTTCCAAAAGCGGCCCACAGTATTGATCTCCCTCTGAGCGGTAAGGAGACCACACTCAGGTAATACAGTTGGTGCCGCATATCTCTGGCCCACAAGAGGGTGACATTTAACGACACAGCCGTTCATGAAACTATCCACTCGATCAGTGACCTTTTCAAACTGTTTATTTCTCTTGTCATCATTGTTTCGTGACCGGGAAAAACTTTATTTTTCAAGAGTGGTAGTTTCCCTGTGCGTACTTCATGCAATTATTGATTTTCAGGTGCTGATAAATCCAACTTTTCTATGAATATTACTTCTATAAACTTATCAGATTTCATTTGCTCAATCCAACGTGAAACCTCGTTAAGATTTTCACATTTAGTAATTTCTTCGCCATTTCAATATTTCGTTGTCAAGTGCCTCTCGGGTGCCTCTATCTTTCGTAACGTGATCGAAGACATTTCCAATCTTTTTTATCGTTCTTCATGTTATACTAGTCAACCGCTTTGTTGCATAATCTGTCATGCTGATTGTACGATATTCCTCGCAATTATCAGCCCTTACTGTCTCTGGGATTACGTTAATGATATTCTTCCGAAAGTCCTATGCTATGCCTTCAGGCTTCTAAGTTTTACTTACTTACTAGAATATTCGAATGATTGTCACTTCGTCCAGTTATGTTATACGGTCCATTTGTTTTGCTTAACTTCAGCTGTACCAATGGTCTGTCAAATTCTGACTCCAATTCTGAGTTCCATAAACTGAAATCCATTTAATCTTCTATCACGTCGTCAGACAGCTTTTACTTCTCGAAGAGGCTCGCACCATAAGGGGAGATCGTTGTGCCTCGGAACACTGTTAATACTTTCGCCTTTAGCCATCCCTGTAATTGAAGTTTAATATGTTTTCTAGTTCCAGTATGAAACTTAAGCATTCATTCTGTGTGTTTCAGTCTTTTATGGGAGACTAAAAATACTACCAGGAAAAAGTAAAGTTGTCTCAAATGTGAAAAGCTGTTCCAAAGTTCAATATGGCCATGTATCTAATAACAAATATTCTATTCAAATTTACAAGTGTTGCAATCGAGAAAATCTTGCAAGTGCTGTATTTAATAGTCTGTGTGTAACATTATTAGTCTACTGCACACTAATATTCACAAGAGAAATCAAATAAAGAAGAAGTGTTATCAAAAACCAGTTACAAGTTATAAACTTCTTTGCAATTGACACAAATTTTCAGTTTAGAGATACAGAATATTGTTGAGACATCAGAGACTCATTTTATTGGCAAATATCACGTCTTCCACGCCTAATAAATATTCTGTTTCCAGGTACAATATGGTGCACGACTGACAAAGTATGGCTTAACCGTCCACATGTAATCTAATAATTTTAAAATTAGACAGCCTTTTACCCGCCATAAAACTCTGTAACTGAAGAATTAACAGCGTATGTAAAATAGCGTTCATGTATTATACAGCATTTAAGTATGTCGAACTCGTAATATCTACAAACGCTGCACAAAACACACTGTCATGTCTCTTAACAGCAAAAGAAATGGATAATGCTGCAACTGCTTGTGGCGGTCTAAGGTTCTCGGTCTGTTATGTGATTCTAAAATCTGCCACTTGACTGAAACGCCGACTAGAAAACATCATACGTTCCTCAGTACATCAGCTTCCAGGGACACGTGTTCCTATGTACATCAGTCTCCGCAACAATACTCTCCCATACTCTTTCCACCTATCTGCTGTCTCCTCTACGTTTAACGGCGAAATTCCTTTTCACCCCAAATGTTGTCGCCTTTGACTACCAAAGAAGAAATATTGAAAAAAGGTACACAATGTTGCAATTAGATACGGAAAACCATCTTCCAATATCAGTTACCTTAGATCTGACCAATATGGCTCTGATAAATGGTTCAAATGGCTCTGATCAGTTACCTCAAATCTTTAATCAGAGTTCTTTTTTCCAGAGTGAAACACGTTTTAAACACTAAAAATGATAATGTGATGAACAAATACATAGAATTAAAATAAATGATCCAAAAAGTAGTTGTTTATAAAAGATAAACAAACGAGTTATATTTTAAATTTCATACGAATATCCAGTAATTTATATGATAGGATCTTTAAAGCAAACATCCTAACTTTTCAACAAGACAATTCTGTGCCCTGTTGCAGACCAGAGTCCGGAAAGTACAGTGTTAAATCTATTTGGCTTGTCACTTGATATTAACAGTGCATATACGAATTGGATTTCTCAGGTTGTCTGTGGTAGAGCCTATGAAAGACTTATGGAAGGAGTGTAATTTATGACTGAATGTCATATAGATATAGAGGTATTAAGTGATGTAGCATTAGCCCTATTTTACAAGTATTTTACAGAAAGAGGGCCATGGAATAAAGGCTGTTTACCCACAATGGCTGCAGATAATTAATGAAATCGTCAGAAGTATAAAGCAGTATGTTATTACGGAAATATTAACCCAGTCCCTGTGTCTTAAACGCTGCATCGTCTCACACTGATTCATAAGTGGGAAAGGCGTATATCATCTTGTGATGACTGAGCCGGAAAATAGTTGTGTGGAGCTAAAATATTGTAGAGTGGTGTTATGGAACTTGTGCATGATGCTGAACAGTGGACGCTGAGACCCAGAGGATTCCTTACGGTACCATCAAACAAATAACAAAAATATTGGGTTGTCGTTTTCGAAACAAGTTCCAAAAAGCGTTGATTCTTATATAACTTGTGCACTTCAACATCTGACACAGTGTATCAAACTAAAGTTCCGAACATGCTGACACCCACATTGCCATCTGTGAGTGTTACGCAGAGCATCAAATTTAGGAGGAGCGCTGGACCTTATTTTTAAGGTAATGCGGTGATATTCCATTTCACGTAACGTATAAACGTTTAAAACCTTGTACATTTGAAAAGTTAATGTGAGGTGTAGTATGTGCAGTAATTTAATAATGTGCTGTGAGTTGCGTTCTGAGGTGAGTTTGGATGTGTTTAGTTTCCAGGAAACTCAGCACTACTGTCGAAAAGGAAAAGATACGTAATTAGGCCGAACTTCTTCTCATGGTAGTCTAACAGACTTAACTGAATTTTTCTTACGAGGGGATTCGGATGAGTATTTGACTGGTGGACAGTACTACCAAACTCATGAATGTTCATTAAGAATGGCTCGTTTTTAAACACTACGGAAACTGCGAAAGACTCTTTAAACTGTACATAGCTGAACAAGAGGCTGGGTACGGAATATTATTATGAATATTATTTGTTGAATCTTATCACGATATTCTTGTCTGCCTTGTAGGGAGACATGAGTCCTGTACTGTCGCTAGTCTGATATTAAAGGCTCTGTGCACGCTGAGGTAAGCTCTCATTCGCTACGTTTTTTGCTCGGCCTTATCTTATCCACCTTATTTTACTCATTACAGTTTTACTAATTGAGAGTATTTACGCCAAAAATTCGATGTTCGCTAGCAAAACACAAAAGATTCTTAGCAAATTCTGTTTTCCCTCATGACTCGTATTCTTTGATTCTTTGGTAGAGAGAGAGAGAGAGAGAGAGAGAGAGAGAGAGAGAGAGAGAGAGAGTGCGTGCGTGCGTGCTTGCGTGCGAGACTCACTAGCGCAATAATCAAGTGGTGAAATCAATTTTGTTTATGGCTCTTCTCGCTTAACAAGCCCATGAGCAATCAAGTCCCTGTCGCTTTCCACCTATCATCGAACACACGACTCCTCCTCCGAGACCACAAGGGAAAGGGCCGCAGGTACAGGGTGACAATTACTGGACGGTGTGAAATAAAATCGTCATAACTTCTGAACGGTTTGCGTTACGACGTTCAAAGTGCACTGTTGGCCGTGTGGTATGATGCGGATTAGTAAGCGCCGTATGGTTTGGTTTAGCGACGAAGCCCACTTTCATTTGGATAGGTTCGCCGATAAGCAAAACTGGCGCATTAGGGGGGATAAGAATCCGCGTTTCGCGACCGAGAAGTCTTTTCAGCCTCAAAGGGTGACTGTGTGGTGTGCAACGTCCAGTCACGGAATGATCTGTGCGATATTCCTTTGATGGTACGGTGAAGGTTTTGGAAGATGATTTCATCCCCATTATCCAAAGCTGCCCAGATTTAGACAAGATGTGGTTCATGCAAGACGGAGCTCGACCCATTGAAGCAGGAGAGTGTTTGATATCCTGGAGGGGTACTTTGGGCATCATATTCTGGGTCTGGGGTACTCAGAGACCACTGCCACGGGCCTCGTATGGCCACCATATTTCCCAGATATGAACACATGTGACTCCTTTTTGTGGAGCTATATAAAAGACAAGATGTACAGCAATATCCCCAAAACCATAGCTGAGCTGAAAACAGTCATTCAGAAGGAGATCGACAGCATCGATGTTCCGACACTTGTGCGGGTCGTGCACAATTTCGCTATTCGTGTACGCCACATCATCGCCATTGATGACAGGCATATCGAACATGTCTTAACCTAAATCCGAATACCTGTAGTGACGTTTACATTTTGAATAAAGTGAGAGCACGCCGTAGTTTGTAACTAATTTACGTTACTTTCATATAGTTCAATAATTATCAGTCTGTATAAAATTTCTTAGTATCTGCACATGCAGAATGCCTTCCCCTTGGAACTGAGTTTCCTTCAGGGCAACAGTCGCATGTATTGGATTCCGTTTGAAAAAATCTGTGATGTTAAGAGAAGCCGGCTTAAGGAGTGAGACGCAGTGATGACAGCTAGTGGCGGTTAACCGACTACCTATGAAATGAAGGTTCATTCGGTGCCGAGCGCTGAATGGAGGGAGGAGACGACTCAGCGGCAGCTGTCGTGGACGAAATGAAAGATTATTATTGTAATTGCAACAACACTACGTTACAGACCATGCAAACGTGATACAATGAAACCGAGTACCAGGGCGAATCACAAAGTTTTTGTCCCTATTTTTTTAGCCAAATCACGACTGTAATTGCAAAGTCAACATACTCATTACCAGCGGTGGACCTCTTTCTTGGACCGTCGCGGCCCTATCTCCCGGTATCTCTGCGGCATTGCGCTACTTTCAATTGTTGAAGATGGCGATCGTGCTTTACACGTCCACGACGCACGAGAAATTAAATGTGATTCGTTTTCTGTGGAGCAGGCAACGAATGTCCAGTGTCTCGCTTTGAGAAATGTAAGGTGATGATGTTGTGAGTTCGCAAAAGGCGATTATGACTTGTTACTTGCTTGACATAGAGCATCCAGCGATTCCATGTTCGTCGCTGACTGACAACATTTCCCTCGGGAATGCAACGGCGAAAGTGGATCGGCTTGTGCACTTCAAGGATATTTTCTGGAAGCTTGGGGTTTCGCATGGTAATTCGTGGGTCATTACGGTACCGGAAGGTTTCATGTCAGGAGGTGCCTAGGCAAATGGATGACATGATGAAAGGCAAGAAAATGACTGCTCCACTGAATCATCTGCTACAGTATGCCAAGGAGGGTGATGGTTTCTTGGATTGCGTTGTTTCTGGCAATAGAAAGTGGTTACTGCAATTAACGCGAAAACAAAGCAGTAGAGCATAGTATGGAAGCATCATGTTTGACCTGTGACAAAATAATTCCGTTCAGTTTCATCTGTTGGCAAAGTAATGTTAGCGGTCCCTGGGATCGCCGTGGACCGCTCCTGCTGGATTTTATGCCACGAGTTGCAGTCATCAATGCCGACTGTTATTTTTCCACACTGCCACGTCATTGGCCTATCATCAGGTAAAGCGCAGAAGAGTTCTCGTCGTGGACAACGTGGCTATCTTCCATGACAATGAGAGACCCCACGTACAATCAGAAACGCCGACAAGCTCCGGTCGTTTCACTGGCAGTGTATGGACCACCTACCATACACTCCAGCCCACGCCCCTAGGATATGTACGCCTTCTGTCCGCTAAAGAAGTTTCTGGTAAGACAGTGATTCACGTACGACGATGAAACCAAGACAGATGCCCAGCGGTAGTTCCAATGTCAAGTGTACTAATTCTACCACGGGGATATCTCAAAGGTAATGCTGCAAAGGGAGAAATATCTCAACCGATGTGGGGACTGTGTGTAAGACACGTAGAATGGTATGTATATTTGTAATTATCTGTTTGTATTTTACTTCTGGTAGTAAAAAAGGGGAAAAACTTTCTGATTCGCCATCATACACCAGTAAAATTGTGGAAACTAGACGACCTCATTGTAAAATGAAAGCTGAAGAAATCGGTAAACACCGAAGCAAACTACGTTTCAAACCATGCATGTGTGTAAAGAATTACAGATGAGTTTATTAAAAGCTTATATGCCAATATACCAATGTTACAAATCTCCCATGCTTATACATAGTGTGGAGGTAGCATTAATTTCCTAGACGTTACCTGACCTTCCTCGTGGCTGAGTACTAAAATTTTACTATTTGATACATTTTATTTGACAAGTTATGTAAATAGCCATTAAAAATTGTATCAAACCGCCGCGGAGTCGCAAATTATAATGAGAAAAACACGAAAATAAAAGGTATTCTAAGTATAGAGCCGAAGGGCAATCTTTCTTGAAACTGATTATATGTATTTATGATCCAGTGTAATTTTTTTGTCACATTGTAAAAATGATATAAGCATTCTTTGTAAATTCCTTAATAACTTCTTCTATTTTAATAAAAGTTGACAATATACTTTCAATAATTTTAACAGTATTCTGGCATGTTGTATGTGTGTGCAATGAGCTTTATATACGAATACTACTCATTATTTTAGTACTCAACATGGATTCAGTAGCTTGTGACATCATAGAAAATATTTAAGGACGTTTTAGTTTACATCATGATTTATTTTACATCGCGATTTATTTAGTCATTTATTTACCACACGGCGAAAATAGCAAATATTAAGAAATACATACAGTCTACAATTATTACTTTTAAGGATTGAGGCACAAAGCAAATATGTGTAAATTCTGAAAATTAGTAATTCGGCAACACTGAAAGGACAACTTTTAAACTATAAAATTAGGAAATAATTAAAATGGATACATTTAACTACAGCTCAGCACCTAGTGAATGAGGCCAACTGGTAGCAGAGGGAGGAGCATTAAATCATCACTGAATAGTCTTTGGTACTTTCTTAGAGGGTACTCTCTGACAATGTACTGAATGATTTGTTCTTGGGCCCCAGAATCTCACCCAGGAAAGGTTTGGAGAACCCACTTGTGCATCATAGCATTGCACCTGACATGAAATGTCGTTAAGTTGATCTCTGTTTATAATCTTTAAACACCGATGATCTACGATAATGTTTGTAGAAGCCCATACTTTTATTCGATGTATGTCTTGAAATTATCTTTACCTGTATGTTCCAGATATTTCTATTTGTTTCTATAATTTTTATTTGCATAATATGATTTGTGATAAATGTTCTCTTAATGTAGGATACATTTACATGGTTTTATGAAGGATATTTTCTCATTTGTCAGTGTGCAATATTGTCACAATGAATTTTAAGTGTACTCGTAAACCTATTGTGAAATGGCACGCCACTATCACTTTAACAACATTGTCGGTCAGATTAACGTTCATAGTTTAGGTCATGATCTCGGTGCTTGCCAGTACTACATTTGATATGTGTGGTTTATGACTTTTTAATGAGGGGAAATTGTGGCAGAATGTTCTCATAGCTGCATGCGTAACCTGTAGAGAACTTGTACCCAAGGAACTGTGGTGGAGGCGATGAACAACAGGGAGAGAGATGAACTGTGGGCCACAAATGCTGGGTGCAGCGGCCTGGCTGAGTGAGTGAGTCTGGGAAGCAGAGCTCAATGGATCGTACTAGCACAGGAACTTCTGGCGGAAGCCCTCTCGTCCTGCTGTTTAGGGTCACAAGGAATAGTGCCGGTTCGCAAAACATTTTACCTGGGACTGGCGGTTGTCCATCGTGAGGCCAGTTGGCGGAAAGTGGGTGGAGGAACTATTTAAAGAGACTACTGTAATCTGTGATTTTATGCAAGCGGTGGGAATGTCATAAGACTTTAGGTTCTTTTAGTGAGCAGCAAAAACATATATTTCATGGGCGTGACTGATTTCATGGACATGACTGTCTGGTAAGCTTAGCAGCCTTCTTTCAGAAATTGGAAATGGTCAGCCCAGAAAGATTACATATCTGTGTAAATGAGGAACTGTGGTTCCACCTAGGTAGATGTTTCTTTGCCAAAAATGGTCATGCCTACCGTTAGAACGACGCCACCCTATTCCAAAAGTCTCCTTTTTCCAGGCAGGAGAGATGTGGAGTCTCTAATTGGCTCCTCTCAGGAAATACAAAGTGGGGTCTTGTTCCCCCAGTGTCCGAACCACGGTGCTGTGTCTGGTTTGGCTACCAGTGCAAAAAAATAACCAAGGGTAGAGATTCAATGAGTATAGTTCGGTGGTTTGTGCAATGGGGGCGGTTTCGTTTTTGCTAATTTACCCCCCATACCGAGACTTGGTGGAAAGTGGTTATGATTTTTGGCCTCCTTCGGCTTACGGTACTCTCACAGTGCTGGGTTGGCGTTTAGAGCCCTACGGAAAGAAGATCTCCTTGAGGTGGTATGACTGCCGGTTACCAGCCTCACTTTCCTTCGTAATTCTGTTTCAGCGAGCTTTAGGCAGAGATCAATCCTTTCACCTTGTGGTTAGTCGATGCTTTCTCTGACACTTGTAACACTTTCTCAGAGCATACACTTAATCTAGTAAACTTAACTTTTGAATCAGCATTGGTATCTAATATGCACGCGTCTTAAATATTATTAATTCTGAAATAACTTTGGTGTCAAAATGAAATGTAGTAGCTGACCTGTGTTCTTGCCACATTTTGTGTACTAGGCAGAAACAAACCACTTGAAACCAATGCAGCAAATGGTTCCATGTCATTATTTGATTGTAGAGCTATGGTTTCCATATTTGTCTTCTGTATCCATACGTAATGCCCATTTTGCGGAAACAATTAAGTGATTAGGTGCCAGCAACATTATCACCTGCTAATTGGGTGCTATGTACATACTTGACATTGTATTAACGTCCGCATTTACCGATATGATTGACCTGATGGGTAGGGTGTTTCTAATTGAATATACTGATTTTAAGCTTTATAGCATTTATTATATTCGACTTACAGTTCAAATAAGACACCAAATGAAATAGCAACGAAAACTGTTTCCGTCACAAGTGTTCAATGTGAGTATCATTCGTTACACATCGAGTCAATAGGCGAGTTCTTCCCAAACTTTGATCAGTATGTCTCGAGTAATTGCTGCAACAATACCTTTTTTAAAGTCGATTAGATCAGCTGGCAGCGAAGAGGCATATAAATGAGCCTTTATGGACTCCTAAAGGTAAAAATCACTTTGTCATCCGGTCATTTGCGGCTAATCCAGTTGTCGAGTACAACGTCGTTTAACCAATCGCGTGTTAAATTATGCGAGTGAGGCGGCACACTCTCTTACTGCCAAATAAAGTATCATAGTTCAGCTCCTGACAATAGCTGACAGAGCCGTAGTTCCAGTGTAACAAGATAAAAAACAGCAGTTACAGCTGCTTCACTGGAAAAGAAAGCCTCATAAAATTTCGGCCCAAGCATTCTGTTAGAGTAATGTCGTTGCAGCTGTACCAACTACTGGTGATTTGATAACCCCCAGATGCGCACGTTATGTTTGTTCCCACGAGGGTTGCCCAGAAAATAACGCACCGCATTTTTTTTCTTAGCCGAAAACAATGATACGAGTGCGAAACCTTACGTTTTTATTATTTGAAATCTCCTGAGGGAGCGCGCCAAGTTTCCGTCACTTCCGACATATAGCGTAGCTGCAATACAGTTTCAAAATGGCGGCTGCAGGTGATGTACGTTACAAGCAACGTGACATCATTGAATTTCCCACTGCAGAGATAGAAACTGTGAGGAATATTCACAAACGCTTGTGCAAAGCTTATGGAGCATGTGCTGTCGACATAAGTACAGTTAGTCGCTGAGCACGGAGGGGAAGTCATCAAAGGCTGTTGGTTCGGCGGAGCTTCACTACTTGCAGCTGTCGGGGAGACCATTCACGGCTGTCACATCGGACATGCTGCAGCGAGCTGATGCTGTCATTCGCGAGGACAGACGCAGTACAACTCGAGAAGATATATTGAGGACGACGAGGTGGTGATTCACACAGTGAAGCACTGGCTCCGCCACCAGGCCAAGGATTGGTACCGACAGTGCATACGCCCCCTTGTTTCGCGCTGAAGGAAGGCCGTAGAAAGGAGTGGAGATTACGTGGAAAAATAGGGCCTGTAGATAAGACACCATTCTTTCTTGTGTGTAATTCTTATTACGTTCAATAAAGAATTGTTGAAGAAAAAAATGCGGTGCATTACTTTCTTGGCAGCCCTCGTATTTCCACTTAGGTGAAATGTCGATACATCACAAGACGACAAGATCCAAAAAAATCTTCAGCATCATGCAGCAACATTTCATTTGCAACACTGGCGCGTAAACCATAGTCTGCAGTCTTTAGCGCTTGTAACAACTGCGGACGTTAAGGACATAGCTGTAAGCGCCTCCGTAAAAACTTACAAATTTCACTGGCATTGCTAATTCGCGACTAGCATTCCGAAATGATTTCTTGGGAATAAGGGCGAAGGACTCTCACTCGTTCAACACGTTCTTCATTCACTCTTGGTCGTTCCATGTTCTTTCCTTCACGGACAGACAAATAAACAAATCTCTTTGAGTTCCTTTTTCATTTGATGTATCATTTATAATCGTAAGTTGAGTGTAATAAATGCTGCAAAGATATAATACCCGTAAATGCATTTTGGAACGCCCTGTATATTAGGAAGACATGATCGAGCTCGAATCCCCACAAAAAGCTGATGACTGAGAGAACAACAGGTACAGGTCACCGTAAAGTATAGCGACTGATTGTTTCAAACTGGTACTTAAGTCGTGGTCATCTCACTTGAAGGTAGTAGACCGATTGCAGAAACCGACTGCGATAAGAAAATCAGTTTAGCAAAAATATTACGTAAGGAACATATCTCCGTCGCATGAAGGCAGCATTATAACAGGGGATAACCTACTGGTAAACTATGGGTTTTGCGGTCTGAGAGAACGAGTTTACTCGGATCTCGCGAAGCCCTGATTCGGCTGTGCCCTGCGCAGGCTGCTATGGGCTTAGGCGTCCGAGTTGGAGCTGCGGAGGAGCACGCTTAAGCCACAAGGCTGTTTGCGGCGCGCGCCCGCTTAATAATGCAAGGTGCAAGTTGCGGCGAGCGTAACCACGCACCTGCCTTTGTTCCGGTGGGGCGTCTGCCCACGTCACAGCCCGCACTCTCACTGGAGTACTGCAGCGGGTGCTGCTCTGTAGAAACCCGCCAACTCTGACCGCGACATTACCGTCCAGGGTCTTCACCGGCAGCTAAAACTGCCACATGCGGAGCGCACTAACTACCTGCACAATTAGCTTCCATTAACGTGCTTTCAAAAACTTTTCTCAGAGACGCGTACTTGTTAGAGCTATGTTACAGCAGCATATTCGTTGTAAGAGAAAGAGAGAACAGTTCTCTGTACGGTTGTTCTGATACACTCAAGCTTAATGTACATTAGGAACCTCTCGATAGTGGTCGATGACGATATCTTGATTTATCAAAAACTGAGTACCTGGCATTGCCCGAGGAGCTATTAATTATAATCTCCTCCTTCACCCTCTCTCTGTTCCATCTCATCTTTGATCCCTTATACGTTCATCTCCTTCTCCCCCAATCTCTGTCATTCATTCATTTCTTTGTAGATCTCCTCCTCCCCTCTCTTTCCATTTTCCATTCTCCTCTCTTTGTCCATCCTCTCCATCCCCTATCTTTGGCCGACCGTAGTGGCCGAGCGGTTCTAGACGCTACAGTGTGGAACCGCGCGACCGCTACGGTCGCAGGTTCGTATCCTGCCTCGGGCATGGATATGTGTGATGTCCTTAGGTTAGTTAGGTTTAAGTAGTTCTAAGTCTTAGGGGTCTGATGACCTCAGAAGTTAAGTCCCATAGTGCTCAGAGCCATTCGAACCATTTTGAACCCTATCTTTGTGCGTATCAACCTTTCTCCTCGATGTATGTCCGTTTCTTCCCACTCTATTTTCACAGATATGTGTTTTTATATGAAGTCACATCTCCTGAACAATGTTTTTATTATAATATATTTTTGTAGATACATTCAGTAGCGTGCGTGAATACTGTCTGCGAAAAGCGTTATGAATGGAATTGGTAGTAACGCACAAATAAATGTCAATACTGACTGAAAAATACGTCACGAATACCGTTAGTAATAAATAAGCAATAAATTAAAAAATCATGGTTCATTCTGCCTTTTTACTGTATGAACAGCGAAAATGTAGTAGGCGATAAACATTTTTTCTTTCATCATTTTGTAGAGACCTTTCAGCAACAAAAAGTTTAACAAAGGCTTGAAACTATGTGTAATGTTTATTGAAAGTCACTAAGTGCTCTCATTCTCAAATATTGAATAGCTTAAGTACGAGTATCCTCACGTCATGGGCTAGACCACCCCCGCATCTTATATAAGTAGGTGGTTATTACCCACACAGGGATTGTTTCCAGACAGTAAGTGATACGTGTACCAAGTCTGAGTGAAATCGGCCCTGTGGTTTAGGAGGACGTGTGGAACACACAAATATACACACATATAAAGGATGAACCACCTAAAACTTGCATCTCAGATACTGCGGAAATGGAAAATGCTATTGATGTACGGATTGGTAGTTACGAGGCCGTATTGTTAGCCAATCAAAAATTGATTTAATACTTAGGAAGTGTTTTTTTGTGCAGACATACACTTTTTAAACAGAATAATGCCTATTGACATTAAAAAATTAGAAATAGTGAGAACCATTTACGAGATACCGTATTTTTAAAAGTTCTTACACCGACACTTGTACAATACCTGTGTTAGTACACACTAAATAAGACACTCTAAATATCAACACAAATGCATACACTAGTTATGTGGATTCTGACAAGTAACGGGACTATTTACCATCACAGGTTGCATTCAAAATGACCGCCGACCTGCTGGAACGCTTCCAGTCTGCTATAGAACACTTGCTAGGATTTCAGCGGAGATGTCCGGGCAGGCTGCAGTAATACGTCGTTGCACATAATCTAATGTAGTTGGTATACCCTTAGATACATCGTCTTTCAGCTCTTCCTGCAGGAAAAGTCTATAGTCATCAAATCCGGGGAACAGGCCGGCCTGCGTCGAATCCAGCGATTTCGAAACAGTTCGTGAAGACATGCTGTAGTACTTCGTGCACTATGGACTGGACAGCCATCATGTTGGTACCACAGGTTCCTCCTAGTTTGCCGAGGAACGTCTTCTAGAATCCGTGGAAGTAGATCTGTTAGGAGGATTCGATAATCTTGCCCATTCAGTGTGGTGGTGGTGGTTAGTGTTTAACGTCCCGTCGACAACGAGGTCATTAGAGACGGATGGCAAGATCGGGTTAGGGAAGGATTGGGAAGGAAATCGGCCGTGCCCTTTCAAAGGAACCATCCCGGCATTTGCCTGAAAAGATTTAGGGAAATCACGGAAAACCTAAATCAGGGTGGCCGGAGACGGGATTGAACCGTCGTCCTCCCGAATGCGAGTCCAGTCTGCTAACCACTGCGCCACCACGCTCGGTGCGCCCATTCAGTGTTGCATCTATGAAAGGCAGGCCTATGAGCTGACATTACACACGCCGCACCACATGTTTACACACCATGAACGTTGATGTTCCCCGTGGCGAAGTCAAAAAATGGTTCAAATGGCTCTGGGCACTATGGGACTTAACTTCTGAGGTCATCAGTCCCCTATAACTTAGAACTACTTAAGCCTAACTAACCTAAGGACTTCACACACATCCATGCACGAGGCAGGATTCGAACCTGCGACCGTAGCGGTCGCCCGGTTCCAGATTGTAGCGCCTAGAACCGCTCAGGCACCCCGGCCGGCGGCGTAGCCAACGGGTATTGTCAGCAAACTGACAGTGCATGTTTCGGCGGTTTACCGGGGTGTGATTGGTAAATGTGGCTTCGTCACTGAACATCATACATGATACATCTGGAGTATTCTGTCTTAATGACCATGCACAGCAGTTAACACGATTCTTTTGATCGTTTCCATTCAGCTTCTGATGGACAGAGATGTGATAGGAATGGAACATGTGTCTTTGGAAAATGTGTATTTATTTATTTTTATTTATTTATTTATTTAACCTGATCAGATTGGGACCATCAGGCCCTCTGTTACATCGGACCAGTGTTCCACACATGCAGCATTTCACACATCAGAGTTACATCATGACCGTAGTTTAAATGAGAAAATTAGCTTACTGAAGTGACAATGCGAATAAAGAGTAGTGACTAAGACCTAATAAAGTAAATGTGGCAGTATTTTTACAAAGGTGCTATACGTACAGATTATGACAAAAGCAATAATAATGACAGTAATATATATATATATATATATAATGATAAACATGACTAAGACTTAATAAAGTATACGCTGGCAGTATTTTTACAATATGATTACAGGTTATGATTAAAAGCAATAATAATAACAGTCAAAAAAATCTAATAATAATGACAAACATGATAAGGATTGGCAATAGTAATGAAGGTTTGTGCAGATGTACATAATATCTTGGAGTGTAAAGTAGATGTTTACTAGTATAGCGTGTTTTAGGGAATGGATATTTAAGGAGGAGGAAAGAGGGAAGTAATGAGGTGAAGTGCATTCATGTACAGAGGAAGGCATTACTGTTCCTTAAGTTGATACGTCATTAACTGTTTTTTGAAGCTGGACATGTTTTTAAGTTCTCTAACATAACGAGGGAGGTTATTCTAGAGTCGGGTTCCCACTACTGTAAAGGACTCGGAGAAGGTGACTGAGCGATGCAGTGGAAAATGGGAACGTGTGTTTCTGTCATGTTGTTCCGACATGAGCGTTAGGGACGAGGAAAGATATAAGGGACAGTGTACATTTATAAGACAGTAGATGAGACAAAGTGTATGGAAATCTCTGTGTTTGTCTGCACGCAGCCAGGACAATTTTGCATATGCTGATGAAATGTGACGTTGCCTGGCTCATGCCATTTCCTCGCGCAATTGCGCGAGATCTAACGTGCGGATCAATTACAACAACAACAAGAACATTAATTTCCCCTTACTCTGTCGTCACTTGCTTCCTTCGTTATGTTGCGTTGACTAACACTTTCTCGTAATTGGTTGAAGGAGTTGAAAAATAATTGCTGAGGTGGTTGAAGTCTATTGGGATTATTGCTGCATACACTGTATTGCATTCTTCCTACGCTCTCCATACGACATGAGTATGTCAGCTATTTCTGCATTGGTAAATACCATCGTCCACTCGCAATCTACAGCTTTGACTGCCACACACCAATTAACTAGTAGATTGCAATGCACTCAAGAAACATACAAGCATGCTGAAAGCAAACATAACACAATTGTACCTAGCCACTGCAGAGGCTGAATGGCACAAAAATGTGCTGATGAGGAAGTTTTTTCAAAATACGATATCTAGTAAACGACTCGCAGTAAAATTCTGCAGCAAACACTATTGACACTTTAATTTGCCGTAATTTTACTTTTTAATGTCGGTAGGCATTCTTCCATTTAAAATAGTGTATGTTTGCGCAAAAGTACACATTCTAAGCCGACCGAAGTGGCCTAGCGGTTCTAGTCTGGCACCGCGCGACCGCTACGATCGCAGGTTCGAATCCTGCCTCGGGCATGGATGTGGGTGATGTCCTTAGGTTAGTTAGGTTTAAGTAGTTCTAAGTTTTAGGGGACTGATGACCTCAGAAGTTAAAATTTGTTAATTGGCTAAAAATACAAGCCCCGACTACCAACTTGCACATCAAAAGCACTTACCGCAACATTTTCCGGAAAAAAATATACTACATCCTTTTAGAGGTTACGAATTCACCCAAGATTTATTGTTGCAACATTGTATATGGAGTACACGAAATTACATTTACAGATCAGCAGCACATGCTGTTCTGAGATACCACGCTGAAACACCAATATTAACATGTAGTGTAGTCTCCATGGACGGCAATATAGGGGCTGACATTGACATCCAGTCGGTCATACAGTTGGCGAATACTGTCCTGGGACACGTTATCCCATAACGTATCGCACCTCAGATCATACGACTTGGGATGGGACCAGTCTGTCTTGGATAAATGCGCTCTACGAGACAGCACTCACCAGGTCTACGTCGTATGCGCAGATAACCATCTCCTGCATGCAGGCAGAATCTGCTTTCTCGCTGAAGACTACGACTTGCCACTCCATCTACAAGTGATCCTGTGGTGGCACCAGTCGAGCAATACAAGTCGGTGCTGTGGCGTCGTTGGAAAACGGGCAAGAGGTGTGGTGCCCATAGTTCCACCGCTAATAACCAGTTCGCAATACCTCCTGTTAACATGCCTGGGGTCACGAGCCCTCTTACCTGTGCTTTGGTAGCTGTACGATCTGCCACTACTGCCCTTACAGTACGACTATCCTGCCGGGCGTCTGTGCTGCGTGGAAGCACAGAACGTGGTCTCGAGGGATGAGAATGTTGACATGACCACAGCTACCAGCATCGTTGTACAACTGACGCAGCACGTACAACTTGTGTGGCAATTATCCGAAAGGACCATACCGACATTCGGAAGGCCACAATTCGACCTCTTTCAAACTGGCTCCGTTCCGTGTAGGAAGCATGGATGTATCTCCGTGGCAATTTTTAATGCTTGCTTCACACCTTTGCATCACATTGAGCATTCTGGCTGTGAGAATTCCTTATTAACGGGTAGCTACGCCACTAATTAGTCTGTCAGCGGACGACGTTGAAATCATTATCAGTGCGTGCACAGAAGAGCCAAACAAACTGGTACACTTGCCCAGTGTCGTGGTGGGACCCCGCGAGCACGCAGAAGTGCCGCAACACGACGTGGCATGAACTCGACTAATGTCTGAAGTAGTGCTGGAGGGAAGTGACACCATGAGATTCGAACACCACGTTGTAAGGCATCCCAGATATGCTCAATAATGTTGATGTCTGGGGAGTTTAATGGCCAGCGGAAGTGTTTAAACCCAGAAGAGCGTTCTTGGAACCACTCTGTAGCAATTCTGGACGTGTGCGGTGTCGTATTGTCCTGCTGGAATTTCCCAAGCCCATCTAAATACACAATGGATATGAATGGATGCAGGTGATGAGACATGATGCTTACGTACGTGTCACCGCAGAGTCGTATCTAGACTGCACACACCCCACACTATTGCCGAGCCACCACCAGCATAAACAGTCCCCGGCTGACAAGCAGGGTCCATGGATCGATAAGATTGTCTTCATAGCCGCGCACGTCCATTCGCTCGATACAATTAGTAACGAGACTCGTCCGACCAGGCAGTCAATCAACATTCCATTGTCTGTGTTGACGGGACCAGGCGAGACGTAAAGCTTTGAGTCGTGTAGTCATCAAGGGTACACTAGTGGGCCTTTCGCTCCGAAATACCATGTCAATGATGTTTCGTTGACTGGTTCTCATATACTTGTTGATGGCCCAGCACTGAAATCTTCAGAAATTTGCGGAAGGGTTGCACTTGTGTCACGTTGAACGACTCTCTTCCGTCATCGTTGGTCCCGTTCTTGCAGGAGCTTTTTCAGGCTACAGAGATGTCGGAGATTTGATGTTTTAGCGGATTCCTGATATTAACGGTACGCTCGTGAAATGGTCGTACGGGAAAACCCCTACTTCATCGCTGCCTCGGAGTTGCTGTGTTCCATCGCTCATGCACCGACTGCAACACCACCTTCAAACTCAAATCTTGATAACCTGCCATTGTAGCAGCGGTAACCGATCTCACAACTGTGCCAGACACTTGTCTTATATAGGAGTTGCCGACCGCAGCGTCGTATTCTGAGTGTTTAAATATCTCTGTATTTTATTACGGGTGCCTGTACCAGTTTCTTTGGCGCTTCAGGTTATATACTTATGCATATGCCGTCATCAGACCAAAATCGACGTAGTCTTTTCAGGTGTACTAATTTTTCTTCCAACAGTGAAATACATCCATTTTTATAGTATTTACGGATTATAATCTTGTCTAAATCTAATTGCATATAAATGATATACATTGTGAATTATAGATTTCATTCGAAATGAATCGAATAATTTTGAAGTTAATTAACAAGCATCATGACGATGTAAATTTTGAAAAATTACTGGTGAACATGACAGTGCTTCGCAACTGTTAAATACGTATGAGAAATGTATGTACGTCCTAGTCTGGGATATCCCTGGAAGTTGTGTCAGGAGGCAAATTTTGGTTCCTCTTTGCGACTTCCCCATTTTTAGGGCATGGAGCCCCAAATTTTAATAAATCATACAGAATACGAATGAAAAAGACTCCTTTGTTTTCGGTTTTTGTTTTATTGTTTTTTAACCTTTGGTATACAATAAAATCATAAAACTTTTAAATGTGTAGCGTTTTCCTTTTTTAGGATACTAGTCTATGAACTGATTCTTCAAACTACCGGTGAAACGCATAAACAATTGCACAGTAAATCAGTTCAGATGTATCTGAATGTCTGCCCTTGAACCTTCTTTGTCTTTACAGCAAACGAAACCTTAATTCCCTTAAACTGAGTAGATAAATCAGTTGGGATCATTGGTAAACGGAGACCTCCCCGGCTGCTGGGTTTGTGACGGTTAGTATATCCGGTGACATTATTTAACCTGGTTTTAATCTGCAAACGGATGGCATTACAAAGTTTTAGGCGATTCAGATTGCGTAGTGGTATTCTAATCATCAATCTATAAGCCATAAACCTTTCATAGTATAAAGGTTATGTATTAAACTAGTATGCTAGAAAGAAAACAAATCATCACTTTTTATGTACACAATTTTTGTTTAAAATTATAGACTTTATGATTCAGCTGCCCTACCGATGACATTTTATGCAGGCCCATATGACAGTACAACGTTGGCCAGTTCGTTCTGGGGATGTGAAGCTTGTTGTCAGGATTGCAGAGAATAAGTTGTAACGTTCTGGAAGACATCTTAGACCTATTGTCCAAATTTTGCTTAAGAAACTACCTTAGCGTCTTAGCGCAGCAAGTGAAACGTTAATCTTTACGTTGAGTCATATACTGGAAAGTTGTTGCTTCCACGCTTCTCATTTGGTATCTCTTGTTAATGTAGTTGTTTCCGATGTGATGCACACTTTATGAGGCGAAGTTTCTGAACCAGTTGCGAAACATTAAGTACTATAAAATGAATGAACTTACAGACACATCCAAAAGCTTTATGACTACACCGCTAATTACAGAAAGATTGAAGGCACTTGGATAATTATGGCAGAAATAAGATGTATCTTGATTTTTTACAGTATGAGTCTGTTCGAAAACAGTCGTCCAGTGCTTTGAGAGGAAACTTATTTCGATTACATGGCTTCCACCTGTCTGGATATCGTTCCTGAGACAACATTAATAGGAGCAGCTGCATTACCCTGTATACGGAGAAACAATTTGCAATCATAGTTAAAACCTACTATGAGACAGAAAACGAAACTGCGCATCTTCAGAGTTCACCACAGCATTTTCCTTTTTGCACTCGATTTTAAAAGAATATCAGTACATTATTGTTTAAAAAATATCTAGCTCATTTCTGTCGGAATTGTGTTTTAGAAAATCGTGTAAATATTTGAAGTAAGTCGGTTAAGGACATTTCGAGATATTTTGAAACCATATTTCACATTTATGTATTAATATAGAAGATTTATAACTACACCACTCTTGTTGTATTTATGTAAAAATATGTGTAAAACCATTTTATATACTTCTGTTGTCGCCGGAGTAAATGATCAGATTATCTGCCTACAATTATAACCACTCTGATCTCCCTTACTTAGGGCGAAGAGACAATAAGAAAAGTCAGACATGTCTTTGCAGCCGTAAGGGATTGTCTGACTATTGTAGCTCGTATGAACAGAAAGAAATTATGTTACGGTGAAAGCTGAATGATTTGCGTGAACCAGTTGTTTGAGTGTTCAAAAAATTCAGAATATAAAATGAATTAGGTGTTATTGTTTAGTGGTTAAAGTCACTGAGAGAAATTTTACAGTTTTGGAAAATTCCAGATTTCTTTACATGGGAAAAATTCGAGACAACAATCATACCCCGAAGAAAAGTGCCAGATTTATAATTTATCGCAGTAGGAATGGTTGCTTTCAATTTACAAAAAATGACGAATTGATAATTCATTGGAAACATAACACTTTTTGAAAAAGCATGTCACAATATCCTGATTAATTGTTTTCAAACGTGATACGATACAGTGATCTTAGAGAAACTTATAACATCTGTGTTGAGCATACGACAGTCTTTGATTAACGATTTCGTCTATGTATACATAATTGAGATTAACGTAGTGATGAAAACCCACGCTGGTCCCACAACACGTCAACCTTCAATTACTGTCTGCTTCCTTTATTGAGCAGAGCAAATCATGTTATCAGCTTTCATTCAACTGGGTTATAACTTTGTGACTATCACATCGGTCACCGCCACTTTTTTGGTGTGGTGATGTCCCTTAAAGATTCTTGTACATGATACTGGAAGAATTAGTCGATGACAGCTAATGGAAACCCATCATTATGTGCTATTCGTCAATGCTGCTCAAACTGCCTTTAACTTAAATGTATCTGACATTTATCTGCTACTTTAATATATTTGAGATTATCCCTGTGTGCATCAGAATAACTGCAATTTATTTTTATTTATTTTCTTTCGTGTGGTTTTCACGTCAATTCTTTTAAGCACACACAGTGACAGTGTGTGGCTGGCCCGTGTGGCCGTGCGGTTCTAGACGCGTCAGTATGGAACCGCGAGACCGCTACGGTCGCAGGTTCGAATCCTGCCTCGGGCATGGGTATGTGTGATGTCCTTAGGTTAGTTAGGTTTAAGTAGTTCTAGGGGACTGATGACCTCAGCTGGTAAGTCCCATAGTGCTCAGAGCCATTTGATCCATTTGACAGTGTGTGTTGATGTTGCGCTACATGTATGTTTGCTTTCACCTCTGCCTCCAGCACTGACTGTAAGCACACTTTTTTACCACTTTAATAGGCTGAGTGTTTCTGTGGAACCAACGCGACTATTTTGAAGTGTTCATCACTCGTCCTTTTAAAGCTGTAGAAGCATAGCTCCAGACGCTGTGGACATTCGCTAACATTTAACGGGCTCACCCCCAACTTCTCTATTAGTTGCAATGGCGGTTGTTAGCAATTAAACATAATAATAACGCAACTCATTAGTGTATTCTTTTGATTTGTGTTGCATTTAGTATCAAGTGGAAAGTCACAGGCTGCCCAATTCTTGCTTTTACTATTAGCTTACTCTACAGATGCGTCAACGATTTATATGTGTGTAATAGTGTTAATTTCCTTTCTGTGCTGAAGGAAATGCAATGTAACTGCGGCCTACTAGAGTAAAAATGTGATGATGTGAATCAGATTCTTCCAGTTTTGTATGTTATCTTCTTTCAGACCGTAAATCACATCCCTCTCGAAAACTGGTGTCAGGAATTTCTCGCTACCTGGAGGTTTGCAAATTAAGGTAATTAGTGGATGAACTCTGCTTGCGGAGAACGCTGGCAAACGTCGCCTCATTAATGCGTTTACGGGAGAAGCGCATTAACTATATTAGCAACCAAGGCTGCCGTAAATTGCCGCTCAAACTAAACAGAAGCCGCCGTGGTGCACGCGTTGGGCTAAAAGCACAGGTTGACGTAATCATATTAGTCTCCAGGGCTTCGCGTAGGGCGGAATATTAAACAATCTTCTGACATTATTGCGGAGTACGTCCGTTAATATGAAAGGACGTAATATGTGACGCCGAAAACCTCAGGAATACATACGCGGTTCTTTATCTTGCAAGATTCGGTACTTTAGTAATACACGCAACAAAAGCTGGAATTTGGATATAAATAAAAGAGTTAAAATATGCTGGCAGATTAAAATTGTGTGCCGGTCTGGGACTGGAACCCGAAACCCTTGTCTTTCAAAGGCCAATGGTATTTCTATCCCAGCAAGACTCGCGAACCGTCCCCACATGCAAGTCTCACTCCGCTGCAGACTGAATATCGTTCTGGTATAAAAGAGGTGATTATGCTACGCAACTACGGGTACAACGTCGAAAATAACGCCATATTACAGAAGAGTATGATACGGGGTGTAACGATAACTGTTTGCAACACTCCACAGTTGTGCAACGACATTCGAAAAGAACAAATTGATACGAGACACTTATAGTCTATAAAGTCATATCACCCTACCTCAAGCTGGCCCACAGAAACCACACAATCTACAACGCGTTCGCGTCGCGCGAGATTTTCAGTAGCCTCTCGCTCTCTTCGCGGGGGGTAATACTGCTAGGAAAAAATTAATAGGATCTTCTTTGGTGTAATTTCATTTAATACTGAGACAAAATTTAATGTACTCGTAGTTTCATTTTGTACTGAGATACGTTTTCCTAGAAGCAGCGATTTTTGAGTTATTCAAGAAAAACCTGCAGAAGTGGCCATCAAAGCCCCCCCCCCTCCCCACTCCCCCCTCCCCCTCCCCACCACAGCACACACACACACACACAGACACACACACACACACACACACACACACACACACATTCAAACGTCCCTCACCGATGAAGATTTTTTATAAAGGCAAGTGGAAAAATGTATGAATGTATGTATATATGTATTATTATTATTATTATTATTTCAAAAGCAGTCACCATAACTGTTAATACATTTATCCCACTGTGAGTTAAGGCGGTGAACGCCATCATAGAAAAATATTTGCTGTTGCATACGGAACCATGATTGTACCCAGGCGTGCATCTCTCTGTCAGTAGAAAATCGACGGCCAAGATCGTCTTTCTTCAAGGCTTCAAAAATATGGGGCCCATATGCGATTTCCGGATTTTTTGGAGACTTTAAGAAAGACATACGTGACCGTTGAGTTGCTTCAGACAAGGAGTGTACTCCTGGATAGAATCTTAGTTCCTAGGCAACAGCAAATATTTTACCATCTTATCTCAAAGTGGGATAAATGTATTAACAGCGATTATTTTTGAAATAATAACCAGTTTACTTACTTTTTCTCTATGTGTCTCTTCTTCATTTGACTGCCCTTCATACTATGTTGTTTATTCCACACGCTCCTACTACTACATAAGTGTTTGCCCTTACACGAATTATTTCGCATATTAGACCTTTTCTGGTCTTTTGCTGAGTTCCTCTACATCGTTGTGGTGCATTGTAAACAGATATCGCTAAAATCCTGTATGTAACTCTTGCATTGTTACATGCATGGTTGGTTTAAATGAAGCGATATACTTTGTTTTACTGGTTTTTGAAAGCTCTTGGAAAGGCGACTCGATTGCTCACTTCAGCAATAATTACTTCTCTCCTTGTTGATTGTCGATTGTGTCTTAACTATCAGTTTGTAGTGATCAGCTGGGCGAAGTTCACTAAGCACAATTATCTGAGGTGTCACTATAAGTTTATTATACCCGTTGTCGAAACATGAATCGAATTATAATCACAAAACTGAGATACGATATTCGAATAAAACTTCATCTTTCATGAATACTTGAACTTTGGACGACAGTCCGTTCTTGGAAACCACTCATCAGTATCATTATCCCACTTTGACTGACACACGACCGTAGTATTCAGTTTTCGGCTGCCATTCGACTACTTCCGCCGACTCACTGTTCACTACCAGCCACGTCTGTAAACTCTGCTTCAATGACTGTCGTACTGGCGCGCTCTAGAAGACGCCATTCTCGGCCTCATAGATGCTTACCCGCGCGTTGTTGTACGGTACAGAGGACGTGTTACCTGATTTCGTGCAGATCGGGATGCAAGTTTTGGATGTTGTCGTTGAAACTTTTCGCATATCAGGAATATGAACTAAAATGGACGGCTGTTGTGGCGTGAACGCAGCCAAGCGTTTCCCAAGCTGTTTACCACGTTCTCCTTTTTAACTACGTCTATTGTAGTTGCAAATTTGTGTAACGCAAATCAAAGATGGTCGTTCATGTGACTTCAGATTCAGAAACCATTGAACGAGAACTTTCAAACTTGAGACACGCTGCCAGGATTGATGGATACCATGCTAGTCTGGTAGACCAAATGTGCAGTAACAACTCTGAAAGCAGCACCTTCTCCGACTCCAGGGCCAATACTAAGCCCAGCTATGTCTCCTTACCTTTTCTAGAAGCCCTCTCTTAAAGACTTGCCAACCTTCTTAAAGGTCACCACATGGAGGTAGCTTTCATAATTAACGATAAGGTCTACTTCGTTTCTCAGCTGTCGTTGAAAGACCCATTTCCTCGCTCTGGGGTCCAGAAAATCCTGTGCTTGCAGTGCCCTACATAGCACATGGACAAACCGTATGGGGCCTTAAGACCACATTTAAAGGTAAACTTTTGAGAAGAGCGCTGTCAAAAATAACCCAGCCTTTGCCGACAGTCTCAATAGAAGCAAGCATAATCAGACTCCTCTACACATGCTGAAAATCCTTCACTACAAAAGAAAACCTCACGGGAAAAAATTTTCAGTTTTGGAAGAATTAGAAATTTCCAAATTCGTGACACGGCCTGCAAAAAGACTTTTTACGATACTGTGTTATTCATCTTCTTTCCAAATTGATATCTTTCTGTTCTCCTCCCCATCCCCCTTATCCTATTCCCTCTTAAAACTAATACCTATGGCACCTTTTTCTCCATTCCTCTAGTCAAAATTTTTCCCTAACAGCCGACTACTTTTCTTTTCCTTTATAGCAACGGTACACTCTATCTTAAATGAACCTCGCGTCACAATATTTCCTTTCTTATCCCCCCCCCTTGTTCCTACTTTTTCATATTGAAATATACCCTTGTTTGAGGAACAGCGTCTTTGACTAGCAGTTAAAAGCTTCTGGGTCCCGGTTCGAACCTCGCCATTGCACAATTTTTGAATAAATATCGTCAGCAGGGGCAGCTGAGAACTTTCGGAAGAAGAAGTCGCCCTTGTTCCTCCAACAACCTCGTCAGACAGGGTGGAGGAGAGGACACTTTCTTGCCCTTATGGTTCTAAATTGCCTGTAAAAGGCGGAAGAATCAGTAGTGACCAACGGAATGAGGATGAAGAAGACAATGGAAACCACTACATAAATATATATAATATGTATCCACAGAACATGTGGCATGTAGCTGAAAAAGTGTAGTGATGATCTTTCCATTGGCCAAAGACTTCGGAAGAATCACCCTTTCGGATATCCGGGAGGGGATTGTCAAGCGGTAGGTGACCATGACAAAAAGATCAAACAACCATCGAAAGCGTAACGTTATATGAGTCGGGCGTGGGACGTCAGAAGTTTGAACGTGGTAGGAAAGCTAGAAAATCTGAAAAGGGGAATGCTAAGGCTCATTTTAGGCATTGTGGGGATCAGTGAAGTGAAATAGAAAGAAGAGCAGGATTTCTGGTCAGATGAGTATAGGGTAATATCAACAGCCACAGAAAATGGTATAGCGAGAATAGAATTCGTTATGAATAGGAAGGTAGGGCAGAGACTGAGTTGCTGAGAACAGTTCAGTATTAGGGTTGCTCTCATCAGAATCCACAGTAAACCAAAATCGACAACAATATTTCATGTATGCATACCGATGCCACAAGCTGAAGATGAGGAGAGAGAGCCTGCCGGAGTGGCAGAGCGGTTCTACGCGCTTCAGTCTGGAACCGCGCGACCGCTACGGTCGCAGGTTCGAATCCTGCCTCGGGCATGGATGTGTGTGATGTCCTTAGGTTAGTTAGGTTTAAGTAGTTCCGAGTTCTAGGGGACTGAGGACCTCAGATGTTGAGTCCCATAGTGCTCAGAGCCATTTGAACCATTTTTTGAGCCAAGGAGAGAGAGAGAGAGAGAGAGAGAGAGAGAGAGAGAGAGAGAGACGCTGAACGAGTAGTATAGTGCATTATGGGAGATGAAAATTTAATAAACATGGGGAATTGGAATAGAGTTGTATGGGAAGGAGTAAAAGAAAGGGTTACGGAAAACATCAGCTTGGTAGTAGGTATGAGACAAAAGAAAGACTGAGTTCTGCAATAAATTTCAGCCAGTAATAGCAAGTACTCTGTTCAAGAACCACAAGAGGAGGAGATATACTTGCAAAAGGCCGGAAGATACGGGAAGATTTCAGTTAGATTACATCTTGGTCAGCCAGAGATTCAGAAAACAGACATAGGATTGTAAGTCGTACCCAGGAGCATGTACAGACTGGGATCAAAATATGTTATTGATTAGGCTGAAGTTTAAGAGAAGTCAGGAAGAATCAGTGCGCAAAGAAGTGCGGTAGGAAGTACTAAGAAATGAAGAGATACGGTTGAAGACCTCTGAGGATAGATACTGCGATAGCTCAGTAGGTTGCTCAGCTGAAGAGAAACATGCATCTCTAAAAAGAATATTCACAGAAAAACAGAGGTAAAGGAGCGTACGGGGATACACTATTAGAATCAGAATTTATGAGAGCTTTGGAAGACTAAGATTAAATAAGGCACAATGGATAGGTAACACTCCATCGGAATTTCTAAAATGATTGTGGGAATTGACAACGAAACCGCTATTTACGCTATCGACGTACAGAATTCAAGATACTTGCGATGTACTATCAGACTTTCGGAAAAACATCGTCCACCTACACTATGTGATCAAAAGTATCCAGACACCCCAAAAAACACTCGATTTTCATATTAGGTGCACTGTGCTGCCACCTACTGCTAGGTAATCCATATCAGCGACCTCAGCAGTCATTAGACATCGTGTGAGAGCAGAATGGGGTGCTCCGCGGAACTCACAGACTTCGAACGTGGTCAGCTGATTGGGTGTCAATTGTGTCATACGTATATGCACGAGGTTTCCATTCTCCCTAAACATCACTAGGTCCACTGTTACCGATGTGATAGTGAATTGGAAACGTGAAGGTGCACGTATAGCACAAAAGCGTACAGGCCGACTTCGTCTGTTGACTGACAGAGACCGCCGACAGTTGAAGAAGGTCGTAATGTTAAAAAGGCAGACATCTATCCAGACAGGAATTAAAAAATGCATCAGGATCCACTGCAAGTACTATGACAGATAGGCAGGAGGTGAGAAAACTTGGATTTCATGGTCGAGCGGCTGCTCATAAGCCACAAATCACGCCGGTAAATACCAAACGACACCTCGCTTGATGTAAGGAGCGTAAAAATTGGACGATTTAACAGTGGGAAAATGTTGTGTGGTGTGACGAATCACGGTATGCAATGTAGCGATCCGATTGCAGGGTGTGGGTACTGCGAATGCCCGGTGAACGTCATCTGCCAGCGTGGTTTAGGTGCCAACAGTAAAATCCGGAGGCGGAGGTGTTCTGGTGTGGTCGTGTTTTCCATGGAGGGGGCTTGTACCCCGCGCTGATTTGCGTGGCACTATCACAGAAAAGGCCTACACTGATGATTTATCCATCTTCTTTCTTCCCACTGTTGAAGAGCAATTCAGGGATGGCGACTGCATCTTTCAACACGATCGAGCACCCGTTCATAATGTGCGGCCTGTGGCGGAATACTTACACGACAGTAACATCCCTGTAATGGAGAGGCCTGAACAGAGTCCTGACCTGAATCCTATAGAACACCTTTGGGATGTTTTGGAACATCAACTTAGTGCCAGGCTTCACCAACAACGACACCTCTCGTCAGCGCAGCACTCCGTGAAGAATGGGCTGCCATTCCCCAAGAAACCTTCCAGCACCTGATTGTACTTATGCTTGATAGAGTGGAAGACGTCATCAAGGCTAAGGGTAGGCCAACACCATACCAAATTCCAGTGTTACCGATGAAGGGCGCTACGAACTTAGAAGTCATTTTCAGTCAGGTGTCCGGATACTTTTGATCAAATAGTTTAATTGCGAAGACAGCAAGAGCCGGCAATTATAGTGCAATCAGCTTAACAGCTCCTGCGTCCAGGCTGCTGACAAGAATAATAAACAGCAGAATGCAAAAGCAAACTGTCGGATGACCATCAATTTGGCTTTAGCAAAGGTAAAGGCAACAGGCAGTTATGACGTGTGGTTGACAATAGAAGCAAGAGTAAAGAAAAGTGTAGACACGCTCATAGGATTTGTGCAACTTGAAAAAGTGTTCGATTATGTCAAATGGTGCAAGATGTTCGAAATTCTGTGAAAAGTAGTGCTAAGCTGAAGGGAAAGATGAATAATATACAATATGTACTAGAACTAGTAGGGAACAATAAGAATGGAGGGTCAAGAAAGAAGTTATCGGATTAGAAAGGGCGTAAGATAGTAATGTAGTCTTTCGCCCCTACTTTTCAATCTGTAAGTTGCAGGAGCCATGACGGAAATAAAAGGTAGGTTCGAGAATGGTAGTAAAATTGAAGGTTAAAGGGTGACAACGATAAGACTCACTGCTGACATTGCTGTCTTCGGTGAAAGTGAAGAGTTACAGGATCTACCGAATGGAATGAACAGTCTAAGGAGCACAGAATGTGGATTGGTAGGAAGTCCAAGGAAGACGAAGGTGATGAGAAGTGGACGAAATGAAAACAGCGAAGTCAAGGAATTCTGATACCTAGGCAGCAAAATAACCAGCGATGGAGGGAGCAAGTAGGACATAAAAACAGACTAGCACAGCAAGATTTAGCGTCTTGGCCAATAGAAGTCTACTAGTATCAAACGTAGGCCGTAATGTGAGGAAGCAATGTCTGAGAATGTATTTTTGTAGGAAAGCAGTGTGTGGTAGTAAAACATGGTCTGTGGGAAAACCGAAACAGAAGATAAACGAAGCATTTGAAATCGGGTGCTACAGAAGAATGTTGAAAATTAGGTAGACAGGTAAGGGAAGGTGAGAGGAGGTTCTCCGAAAAATCGGCGAGGAAAGAAATGTAAGAAACAGACTCAGAAGACGAAGGGACAGGATGGTAGGACATCTGTTAATACCAGGGAATAACTTCCATGGTAATAGAGCAAGCTGTAGATGGTAAAAACTGCAGGGGAAGACAGAGATAGCAATACAAGCAGCAAATAATTGAGGACGTAAGTTACAAAAAATGGTTCAAATGGCTCTGAGCACTATGGGACTTAACATCTGCGGCCATCAGTCCCCTAGAACTTAGAACGACTTAAACCTAACTAACCTAAGGACATCACACACATCCATGCCCGAGGCAGGATTCGAACCTGCGACTGTAGCGGTCGCGGGTTGCCAGACTGTAGCGCCTAGAACCGCTCGGCCACACCGGCCGGCACGTAAGTTACAAGCTCTACTAGGAGATGAAGAGGGTGGCACAGTCTAGAAGTTTGCAGCGGGCCGCATGAAACCAGTCAGATGACTCGTGACAAAAAAGCCAAAATTAGTTTTCCCCTTCTTTCAACTTCCTCCCCTTTTCCCTTCTTCCCCGTCCCTTTCCAACTCCTTCCTTCCCGTTCCCCGGTACGTCATACATATTGCCGCTGCTTCAGCGCTGTCACCCGGCTCGCTCTCAACTCACGCAATTGCTGTCGGTAACCCCACTACACATATGTGTTCACAGTCGGCGATGGCACTGCAGTTCATCTTCATTCAGTTTGATGGTTGTAATCGTGTACCTAACGCTGCAACGGCTCATTCTACTGCGCTGGTGTTTTAGTTAAATGTCACCGCTTTTCTTATTACTATTGTATTTTATTATTTTATTGTATTTCATTATTACTGTTGTATTTTATTCGCTCGCCACAGATGCAGTCGCCATCCCTGAATTGCTCTTCAACTGCTGCCACAGTTCCTCCTCCCCCTAATTCTTTATAATTAACGTTTTTTGATATTTATTTTTTTACTTCTTTTCAGGGTTCCTTTTCGTTGGATTGTAGTTTATAATAAGGGTGTTTTTCACTGCCCTTTTACATAAGAATCGGGAGCCATACTTAATGCTTCCAGCGTCTCACCAAGTAGGTTTTAAATATTTCAGATTTACTCGCCTATTGACGATATGAGGCGAGCTGTTCTCTTGGTTCACCTATTCGAGTTGTAATTATTTTCTTATTGTACCAGGCTGATCACTTTTTAACCGAGTGAAACACATAATCTGAATTAATAAAATGATTAAATATTTGCAATGGAGACGGTTCATTCATTTCACTCAGTTCTGTACTGGAACAGAAAAGGGTCGTTGTGTCTTCTCTAAATTTTCTTATCCCTTTCACAGTGCAAGTTCGTGACATTTCCTTTGTGTTGAGTCATGGCGGAAGTTAACATATTTGGTCAGAAGATGCAAAAAGCAAATCTGTGTACTCAGTCTTGACTTCCTTGTGTTTTTAAGTCTTTCCAGTAGAGATGTATTTAGAAATTACCTGTCGCTGTTTTTCCCTGGCGGCAGTTAGTTAATTAGGAACGACGTACTACTTAAGAATGAAAAGGATAAGACGTTGATTGAAGGATAAACCTTGACGTTTGATCGCAGTGTTCAGAAGAAACCTGTAAATCTCTATAGTTTTCCAATTTAAAGTTCAGCGTTTCAGTTATTGGATGCTCTTATTCACTTAGTGGTCTTCACAACAATAGTATCGTGAGAATACGATCAAAGAGCGCTGTCAACGCACATTTAAAAAATATTCACGATGCGCAAACTTCAGATTGCTGATAATTTTCCTGAATATAACATTGTTAACGGTTATTAATAACACGTGACGATCTTAGAAATGTTCGAACGATCTTAAAGATATTTTTATTATTAAACGTATTTATGTCACCTTAACTAATTATCCGGGTGTTGCGTTACAACCTAACGACTTTTTGCGATAATATTCGCCACACCTCTCCTGGTGAGGTGGTAGACGTCGGGCGAGATTTTTTGGCGTTCTTCTCTCTTTCGCTGAAAATTCTATGCGTTGAGCTGTATGGATATTTGACGGAAGTGCATTAGCTGAAAGCCTGCCTCAGCAGTCGTACCCGCCCATTGTAAGAGAAATAAAAGATACGTTACAATGGGGGACCTATTTTTGAGAGCCGCATTCTACGCTCTGGCAGCCATTTCTCAACCGACTCTGTTGATTACTCTCCGCAGAATCAGAGAGCGTAAATGCCAAGTTCATTAAGAACGCTCTTGAATTATGGAAAAATCTATTTTTTTTTATTAAACTCTGAAGTTTTCCTGATTACACTTACATTGTACATTATTGTGTTCAGAATGAAAAAGATCGCTATATACTAGATTTTATTTTAGGACCGCGTACGCTGCCACACTCCCAATTGTGAATTGTTTACACTGCTGGTTTTCACCACCCTTTTGCTTTGTTGAATGTTTTATTTAACGTCCTACCGAACGTTTGTAGCCTAAGTACTACAGGTGTTTGTTGGTGGTGATATTCTTTAGTGTATAAATATATGTTTGAGTGATGCCATGGCAGCTAGATTGGAAGTGTTGGAGAAATTTACACATGATATGAGGCTCTAATATGGAAGGCAAATTGCTTGGATGTAACAGACGTCATGTGCAGAAACCTAAAACATTCGCTCTTCAGGTCACCAGAGAAGGAAAAGGTGCTAAAATGAATGCCAAGAGGAAGTCTGGAAGTGAATAAGTGCAGCCGAATGGAGACTATGCTTGAGGAAAGTTCTGAGTCACAATTTTGTTTGATTCATATCACAATTCACAGTTTCCCGCCAAGTATTTTTCAGTATTTAGGTCACATACCTCTTTACGTTTATAAACCAGTGCACATTTTCTTTTCTGAAACATCAAAATGCCTATACCTGTCTAACAGATAGCAGCTTCCACTAAATTATAGAGAAATAAAATTTTTAATTAGGGAAAATACTCGAAACAAGAAAATATAAGACGTAATGAAATTTTTCTGTTTAATACACGTAGTGTGTGGAATTAAATAGATCTTTTATCTCAGCCATAATTTTACTGTAATAATGTGGTTTCTCCACTTGGGTATTACGAGGTTAATCGATACCTGAGCTTCAGGAACCATTTTAGAAAGTCTTGTATAGCAGTTTTTTTGTAATTGTTCTTATGGAAGCAGCAGTACGTCATAAACTGTTAAAAAGACTTGTAAATTGTTTGCAAGGCATTGTGCATTAAGTGTGACAAAAACTATGAAACATATGCAGAATAAATACTGCATGGAATAAATAGGTGTTGATTTTCATGACACAGAGACGAAAATGCACTCAGTGTCCTTAAGCTATTTACCAGCTTTGACGTACTTTCACGAAAAGTAGACATTTTTATCTAATGTGTTTCATAAGCAATGGTAAGAAATTCTGGAGCCAGTTCTGTGAAAAATTCGATTTACACAGTTTACAGAAACCCGTTTTTAACTTGTAGCCGCGGGGGATTATTCGAGCGGTCTGAGGCGCTGCAGTCATGGACCGTCCGGCTGGTCCCGGCGGAGGTTCGAGTTCTCCCTCGGGAGTGGGTGTGTGTTTTTGTCCTTATGATAATTTAGGTTAAGTAGTGTGTAAACTTAGGGACTGATGACCTTAGCAGTTAAGTCCCATACGATTTCACACAAATTTGAACAACTTTTTTTTTTTTTTTTTAACTTGCAATGCTGGCCGAACTACAGCTACTTCGATATTATGCCTTATAAAAATATATAGGAGCACAAAGATAATAACATATTTAATCGTTTTCTCTACGGAGAAACAATGAATAACATACAACAAAATTCAAAAATTCTGCCATTGGTTTCCATTAACTTTTCGCCTTCTTTCTTAACATCACAGCTCGTGTTTTTGAAGATATAATGGTGCAATTATGTGAGAGTAACCTTTTCCAGTATGTCTCTTTAGAGCATACTAAAGGTTAAAGCAGATGCCCTAGCTACTTAAATGGAATTCTTTGGACAAAAAAGGCGTCATTAGTGCTGCGAAACTTTGTTTGGTCAGTTTTAAGAGTTTCCAAGAGGCAGTACAAAAGTTGTATTACATCAGTAGTACAATACTTTTAGCGTAAGCATGGTAAGAACAAAGTACGAGCGACGAGGGTACTTACGCACCACACAGGCATTTATCTCTTAGTTCATGAGCTAATAAAACGGGAAAGGACTAGGTTTATAACGCCGTGAAATAATTTTTACCGTGCATTGTACAGTTTCTACAGAGAAATAATTTCTTACTGGATGATTTTGTACACCTTTATTTTTCCAATGGGCGTTAAAAATATCATTGTTAGACGTTTGTATTGATCAGGAACGGAACTGGAAGTAGCATGTTACAGATCTTCTTAGACGTCGAAGATTTTGCGTTACCGGTAGTATCAGATTTTGGAGATGAAAATGGAAAAAAATTAACTTATTTTTCACAGTTTCATTCACTAGTGTTTTATGTTATCATACTCTGGAATAACTAGTCACTGAAGAAAAAAGGATTTGTTGCACAGAACCGTGTAACAAGGATAAGAAGTGAGGCCCACAGTAGAGCCTCTTGTACACATCTCTGTAAATAGTTGGATACACTGACAGCAGATCACATTACATTTACTCTCAAAAGACATTTGTTGTCAACAATAGCGTTCATAAGCATAATACTAGAAATACATGTCTTGTGTGTGTCACGGCGGGATGTCACAGTTGTGACTTATGGAACATGTTGATGATAACTAAACCTGACCTTGTCAACATCTACATCTAAGTGATTACTCTGCTATTCACAATTAAGTGCGTGACAGGGTTCAATGAACCACCTTCAAGCTCTATCGTTCCACTCTCGAACGGCACGCGTGAAACACGAGCACTTAAATTATTCTGTGCGAGCACTGATTTCTCTTATTTTATCATGATGATCATTTGTCCCCATCTAAGTGGGTGGCAACTGAACGTTTTCGCAATCGGAGGAGAAAACTAGTGATTGAAATTTCATGAGAAGATCCCGTCGCAACGAAAAACGCCTTTGTTTTAATGATTGCCACTCTAATTCACGTATCATGTCTGTGACGCTATCTCCCATATTTCGCGATAATACAAAACGAGCTGCCCTTATTTGCACTTTTTCGATGTCATCCGTCAGTCCCACCTGATGCGGATCCCACACCGCACAGCAATACTCCAGAATAGGGCGGACAAGCGTGATGTAAGCAGTGTCTTTACTAGACCTGTTGCACCTTCTAAGTGTTCTGACAATGAATCGCAGTCTTTGGTTTGCTTTACCCACAATATTATCTATGTGATCGTTCCAATTTAGGTTATTTATAATAGTAATCCCTAAGTACTTAGTTGAATTTACAGCCTTCAGATTTGTGTGACTTATCGCGTAATCGAAATTTAGCTGATTTCTTTTAGTATTCATGTGAATAACTTCACACTTTTCTTTATTCAGGGTCAATTGCCACTTTCCGCACCATACAGATATCTTGCCTAAATCATTTTGCCAGTCGTTTTGATCATCTGATGAATTTACGAGGCGGTAAATGACAGCATCATCTGCAAACAATCAGTTGTAATCAAGATTCCCTAAAAAATCCAAATTTGAGGCTTTTATTCGTCTCAAGACGAACTCCCTGTAACTGTGTAATACGAAAACCACCAGAGCAGTACTTGCATTCTTTGCAACCGTTCTGAAGCTTGTGTTCTTGACTGTGCTAAGTGCGCCTTTTTGCTGCGATCATTTCATCGGTGGAATAATGTTATTGTCCTTCACCAATCCGCAAGTGCTGGAATCACTCGCAAATGGGTACTGACGGGTGAGCTTCAAGAAATATAGAAAGCACTGTCTGCGGTCGATACACGATCATGCTGCTGAAGTTAGAGATGACGATATAAACTGTCATGGTAATTCGTATTGTAGCCTATTGTTACGTCTCTGAAGTGTGCCGTTAACCAATATTCTACCATGTTTGGTTTCATGTGTCTTAATAATTTTCTTGACGAAGAAAAACGGGCCATCATTTAGGAACGGCACAAAACACATCTACTTTTTAGTTATCATTTTTGATCTCGGTGACAGGAATTCTATCTATTGGCTTTTCCAGATAACTGACATTTAGCTCATCGGTAATAATTATTCTTTCCGTCGAGACCTCACCATCTGCAAGAAATGGTTCAAATGGCTCTGAGCACTATGGGACTCAACTGCTGTGGTCATCAGTCCCCTAGAACTTAGAACTACTTAAACCTAACTAACCTAAGGACATCACACACATCCATGCCCGAGGCAGGATTCGAACCTGCGACCGTAGCAGTCGCACGGTTCCCGACTGCGCGCCTAGAACCGCGAGACCACCGCGGCCGGCTCTGCAAGAAATGATGCAGAGTTCCATCCTCTTTAAAAGATCATTAGGACGCTGTTCGTGTACTCATGACGGGTATATGAAAATGGTAGCATTAACTCCCATAGAATGTTTCTGACTGTTGATGACGTTAAGCTTGGCTGTCAATCCATAATAAATTTTAAGACTAAAAGAAAAGATGCATCATGAAGGAGCTATCTGAATGATACAAAAATCGGCACGTGTAATGCACACGTTCAAACAAACAAATGATCACTGTTTCAAAAAATAGATAATTTATTCATGACAACTTCAGAAAGTCGATAACGCGTTGGTCCAGCTCTGGCTCTTATGCAGGCTGTAATTCAGTTTGGCATTGATTGAGAGAGTTCTTGGACGTTCTGAGAGACATAGTGGCAAATTCTGTCCATCTGAAGCATTAGATCGTCAAAATCCCAAACTGGTTGGAGGGCTCTGCTCATACTGCTCCAAAAGTTGTCAATGGTGAGAGATCCTAGCCAAGGCTGTATTTGGCAAGCGGGAAGACAAGCAGTAAAAATTCTCGCCGTGTGCGGTCGGGCATTATCTTGCTGAATTGTAAGCCCAGGGTGATTTGCCAAGAAGGGCAATAAAACGGAGCGGAGAATATCGTCAGCGTACCGCTGTGGTGTAAGGCCTTTTGTGGATGACAACCAAACGAGTGGTGCTATCTGCTATGACAAAAATGGCACCCAAGACCATCACTTCATCAACCAGTTGGTATGGGGGCGACGTTCAGGTTGGTTTTCCACCGCTCTCCGGGCTGTCTCCAGACATGCCTTCCACCTGGGATCTCATTCACTGGTGTAGAATTGTCTTTAGTGACGAATCCCACTTCGACTGTCAGCACATGGACTGAATTTGGCATGGTATTTTTCAGGACGACATCTGACAACTGTATCAATCTGTGCCAAACCGAATACCTGCTTACATAAGGGCCAGAGCTGGACCAACGTGCTATTGACTTGCCCAATTTGTAAAGCTCTCTACCTTGAATAAATCATACAATTATTCTGAAATTGTGATAATTTGTTTGTATGTATATGTACATCACATAAACCGATTACCACCCCATTCGCATATTTCTTCGTTCTGTGTCATTTTTCTTGGCAAATGGCTCTGACCAGTATGGGACTCAACTTCTAAGGTCATCAGTCCCCTGGAACTGAGAACTACTTAAACCTAACTAATCTAAGGACATCACACACATCCATGCCCAAGGCAGGATTCGAACCTGCGACCGTAGCGGCCGCGCGGTTCCAGACTGTAACGCCTAGAACCGCTCGAATCATTTTTCTTGTTTTAGAGTAACTTCTATGACAGTCGTAGCAAAACGATCACGCGCTTTGTCGACAGCGTTTCGGAACAACCACAATACTGATTAAATGCCTGCCGGATCGGAAGAGCTCTTCGCTTGTGTTTGAGGATACACGACCTGCGGCTAATGCTGTCATGTTCTCCGTTGTGATTTCCTGATTGTATGGGACGCCATATCAGTCAGTAAACAGTAGGATGATTGTTTGTTTGGCATAACCATTTCGTTCCTTTTACCACCGAATCATCTTTCGTAATTTGACGTACGTGATTTGCTTATATATGGCGTATCAGAGGATCATTTGTTGTTAAGGAAGCTATCCTTGTTTAACACAGTGTTTATGAATTGTAGTGAGTTGCACTGAACATCGAAGGCAATGCATCGCGACTAACTGGTAACTACATTAGATGACGTCAATCGTATTCCACGGATTCCGCGGAGTGGGATTCCTGACAAGGGAAATAAGCCATTTACTGAGCTGCATTATGAAATACCTCTAAATTATGAAACATAATGTTACAGTGCTAACATTAATTATACTTTAACATAACACATTACTTTTATTAATTTTCGTGGCAACACTCTTCACTGGAGCAGGAGTCGCACAAAATTAAAATTGTATAATATTCTCTCAAACCCCATGACAGCACCCATATATTTTTTTAAAAAATGTGAGGACTTTCTGTTGAATAATGCGCATCTCTGCATCTGACTTTTTGAAGATTTTTTGTATCCTATTCTTATGATCAGTCTTTGTGTCAATTTTCGAGAAAAGAGAAGGTAACAACAAAAAACATTAATTAATAAATAAACGTAATTAATTAATAAACTTATACCAAAAGTTTTTTGAATAGTTCTCTCCAGGATACTTCGGAACTAGCACCAGAACTATTTCTTAAAACATTCTACTGTATGCAGAAAATATTATTCCTGTTGGTCGAGTATCCACAAAACTGAGTTTGTATTTTGTTAGTGCATGGAAATATGAAGAATAAACTAGTTTCTTTATTTTTTAATCACTTATAGCGATAATCATCTTACCGGAAATGCAATTGAGGCAAACAGCTTCATTAACTCTTGATTGAGAGTGTTCCATTTATCATTATGACGCATATGTGCCTTAAAACGTAACAGTTTCTACTGCCTTTATTTTGTTTTTTTACGTGGAACTTTTACCTTGTAGACGCCTATGAGACACTCTGAATTGAATGTAATGAGACTTGTCAATAATTATTGCTAACCCATTAGCCTTGCACTATCTCTCAACATTTCTCAAGTGTTTAATCAGCAGGACTGACATTACTTTTTAACCCCATGCATCTTCTGATCGTGCAAGCTGAACATCGTTGGTGTGTATTCGAAGCAACAGGCAACCCAAAATAAGCCTTCAGTCGTCTCCAATTGCTTCGCCCTCGGAGTTCCACGGTGTTTCTATCTCGCGCCAACGCTGAAACATTGTCTGAGATTACATGATTGTTTTACAGGCTATGTTTGACGTAACTACGAGCATCAGTTACTTAAAAACAAATAATCTCATCACAATTCATTTAATGAAAGTTATCGGCGACTCTAAAGAACATTGGTTGTGAAAGGCGTGCCGCTAGAACACTGGATTTTCAGCATACTGTCAGAGAGGTTTAATAATGCACTGTCAATTTGTACATGGTGTGTAGTGCATCGTTCGGCACAGGTCATGTAAATATTTCGAAAGCGTTACAGGAGGGCAGTTCTAACATGTACGAGACTGATTCTGATCTACCTTCCTACCACAGTTGTGCAAGGACAGTCTGTGAGTGTTTTAGGAATTTGTATTAAACCTATGAACTGCAAGGTAGGAAGACATCAGTTCACTATGTAGAACTCAGAAGAGTGCAGCAGTACGGACAGTGATGTAATCAGACAATGGTCTCAATGTCAGTTCCACTACACTCCCTGTAAAGAAAACTTTATCATTGACAGAATTTAGTGTATTGGTTCAGTCGTATCTATATGTTAGCAAAAAATTAAAATCGTAGATTTCCATTGTTAAGGTTTATATTTTACTCTAAGTATGACTTTATGCTATCAGTCATCATTATGATACGTACAGGATGGTAAAATATTGATAGTGGGTGCTCACGGCTGTGAAGCTTAATCCCTAACTATTCTAAGGCTCTTTAATAGTAAGATTGTGATGAGCATGACTGGGGGTCGATAACATACAAATAAATTAAATACAATTTGGGCCAGAGATATCAATTAAGCTAAAAATGCACATTGAAAATACCCAAAATTGGATGGGGTCTGTAGGGGATACGTAAATATCACTGCAAATATAATTACATAATTAAAAGTAGTTGAATATCTTCGGAGTATAAAGCACTCTGCAGTGGCTGGTTGCGTTTCTGCTTCAATTAAGCCTGGAAAATGTTTAACTACAGGTCATGTTTGAATGTACGAAAAATTAAGAGAGACGGAGACGACTGCAGTTCTGACTATCAATTGAATATTACTTGCTGGGGACAATGCGGGCGCGCGGGTGTTTACCTTTCGTCGTCGGTAGCAGTGGCTGCTGTCGACACGAGCTGTAAACCTGAGAAGCTTTTCAAAATCTCTCTAAACTGTTAAACACCAGTTTAATACATTTGCTACGTCTTCGGTGAAGCCGAGACCCCTAGTTATTCCCTAGCTAAGTTAATTGGCTCGTTACCGTTATTTGGATGTAATAGCACGTACACTGTTGCCATCAAACCGCTCGCAAGCGTTAACTGCCAGTGCTTGACGCAATTCTCCATACCAGGAGGCTTTGCAGTTTAGCTCCTTAAGAGTTAAGATGGCTTGTGAACAAGTGCTCACATAATTACTCTCACAATCGTCTAAGTACGGCGCGAGTCGCCTTACTCAAACACTCGATGATTTGTTGGAAGAGGAGAGCGAATTCTTCTGTTTGAATTTGCCTATATCAAAGCGGGTGGTCACGTGTTTTTTTTCTTCTGCCCAATCAGTGTGTTCTTATTTTCTGTAACTCCACCCACTAGAGTTTCTGTAGGTTACCACAGGCGTCGTTTCTTTCGTAGGGCAGAGTTTAACTTTTAATACGTAATACAGGGACAAACAGCTTTTTCCACACGGGTTTTAACATAGGTAGCTATAGTGAGTCATCAGTGTTTTGAGGTGGGTTTCTCTGGATGTTTATCTGCTGTCTCCAGCCGTATTCCTGAAGAAAGGCTCCTGCATCGCATTGTGTCCGTGAGTGTTCTGCTGCGGAGATTCAGCCTAACATGGGATGGGCAGTGCCATCGTAAAATCATGACTGCGTCTCCTAGCTCAGTTTTGGGAAATTATTTGCTTCCAATTACTAGTGTGAGTGATAGTGGTTTTTATTCACGAAATTTCATCTTGTTTATTCGATTTGCATATCAATAAACTTCGTACATTTTCACATAGCTATGTCGTGTGACATCGATTTAACTATAATTGTTCCAGGAATTCAATATAAGGTGTGTCATTTGTGTGACACCTTACACAGTATGCATATGAACCATCTTATGATGGCACAATTTGGTAGCTCATACGGAATTTGTGCTTTACAGATTTACGTGGTGATTATGCATACTTGTCAAGATTGTAGTAAGGGAAAGGACTAGAGTTCGAGCATCTGTCATACATTTATTTGAACATGTCTTTAAAAGTCGTTTATGTACAATTTAGACACGTAGTTATATCGACTAAAGGATAACAACATGTGTGTTTGTCATTAAGTGTTATATATTTCAATATCCGTCACCACCGCTTATGTTCGACGTCAATGTGCAATATCCACTCACAGATAGCAAGTGGCAGGAATATAAAGTGCATCGGGGTGACGCAGAAACAGTGACAGTCGATGTCATAATGCAGAAAGTAATGATTTATCTGGCTTTTGGCCAATGGTGGAAGCAAATCGTTCATGTGCCGCTGTGGTTGATGTTTACCATGTATAACAAACTGGTGCTATCCAAAATCAGTGTTGAGGCAACCATGCTGAACCAAGAGCCATGGATAACAAGGGTAAGAAACGGCTGCAGAGATGTATTGAGGTGAACAGATGTGCAACCGTTGAACGACTGACCATCTAGGTGAACCAAGAAACGATCAACAGCGTCTTCTCAGCAACCGTTTAGGGAACGTTGCTGAGTATGGGGCGCTGAAGTAGGCGGATAGTTCATTCACCCATGTTGACTGCTGTTCATTGGTGATGAAGGCTGCTATTTACACTTTGGTACCGCAACTGGAGAACCACTGTGTGGCAAAATATGGCCTTTTTCGATGAATTAGTTTGAAGGTCCATCAAATAGGTGGCCGTTGGTATGTACGGCGAGAAATGTCTGGAAGAAAACACTATTCAAGAACCATCAGAAAGGTTCAGGCCGAAGGGGGGAGTCTCTGGATGATATAGTCATTCTGGAAGGCGTAAAAGATAAACAAGTATGTATCTACCCTTGGGGACCATGTTACCATGACATGTAGTTTGGTTTTCCATGGTTGGTTGTTGGGTTGTTTGGTGGAGGAGACCAGGCAGCGAGGTCATTGGTCTCATCGGATTAGGGAAGGAAGTCGGCCGCGCCCTTTCAAAGCAAACATCCCAGCATTTGCCTGTAGCGATTTAGGGAAATCACTGAAAACCTTAATCAGGAAGGAAGGCCGGACGCGGGATTAAACCGTCGTCGTCCAGAATGCGAGTCCAGTGTGCTACCCACTGCACCACCTCGCTTGGTTTTCTATGGTACAATATAATGTACCACCAGGGCAATGCAATATGTCACACACCTTGCAGTGTGTGTGGGTGCTTCAAAAAGCAGCAGGACGAATATACCTTACTGCCTTGGCCGCCAAACTCCCTGGATTTAAAAGCAAGTGAGGATCTGTGAGAGCACCTCGATTGATCTGTATGTGAGTGGGTCCTCAAACAAGAAACCTAACACAACTGGCCATGACATACATCCCTGCCAGTACGTCCCAGAACCTCACTAACTCTGTGGCTTGCAGTGGTCTGTGTTGCAAGGATTTTGACAGATGGTCACATTAATGTGACTGGACAGTGTACAAACATCCACCTGTGGAATTGCGATCCAGTTTTGGTGGAAATATGGGTATATGAAGTAGTTTAATATTATGTAATCACTGTGTATATACACTGACGGAATTTGGACGCCTTGACCGAATGCAACCAATCTTACACTCCAGGATTTCAAGGGCTGGGGGATACGTCGGTTAAAATTTCGTCCTTATGCGAGCATAATTTTGAGTACAGAAAAGTGCATTCCTACAGATGAAGAATAGAGTGAGTCCATGTTGGCTATTTGGTGTACCTAAAGTTATAAGAACTCTCCATCATGCCCAGAGGACGTGCATGTGCAGGTTGTCGTCTGTCAGACTTCGAGAAAAGTACAGTAATTGGCATGGAGGACATAGTAGACCATACTGACGAATCGTACAGACTGTTGGTTGTAGTGGGATGACTGCAGAACAAGGAGTGATGAGGTGGGCTCAGGAAAACACTTAGACAATAAGCGTAGGTACGTATCCTTCTAGCTATGTATGAAAGAGAATCGTAGAAATAGCTGATACCATTTAAACCAAAGAGAAGATATATGGGAAGAACACCAACGTAAAGATAGCAAAAGTAGTGGCACTAGATGGAAAGAAAAGGGTAAAGATTATGGTGAGTGGAGAAATGTTAGATGTACAGAGCTTTAAATACATAACAAGTGGGGCAGAAGCCGACTGAAAGGGCAGCACAGAAATTGAGACCAACATGGAGAAAGAGGCATTCTTTAAGGAAAAGATAATTTTCTGCAGCAATGACGACAAAGAAAAGGCAAATAAAATATTTTGTATGGAGTGTTATCCTGTAGGGTGCTGAAACGTGGACAGTGAGGAAGAAAGATAGAGCAAGGCTAAAGGCTTTCTAGTTGTAGGTATGGCCAAGGATGGAAAGAACGTAGAGTTACTGAGAAGAGTGGGAGAGTAAATACAGTTAATGAATGTAATCAGAAGAAGGAAAAGAGACTGGACGTATATTAATAAAGGAGGAGGGGCTTATAAAACCAGTCTTAGATGGATATACGGAAAGGAAGAGGATGCGGGAGAAGAAGAGAGTTCAGATCCTGGATGAGGTGGTGGACGGCAGCACGTATAGCGACATTACAATGAAGCAACGGAGCAGAGGAAATGGAGACACAAGGAATTTGCTAACACAACAGAAAACTGGTGACGACGACGATGTATGCTTCCAGAAGGAATACATCACAAGAAGGTCGTTCGACAGGATTTTATGAACAAACGGCTGACATCTCCTGCAATCCGATCAGAGGTTACAGGTAGTGTTATAATGTTTTCCGAGATCGATACCCATCCAACTTCTGGAACCGTAGTAAGGGGAGCTACAGTACATAACAGGACTGATTTCGTAATTGTTGTAAGGAGGCATAATGATTTCTATTATGTGGCAAGTGAGCCAGTCCACAGTGAATCCAAAAGATTTGCTTCTACCTTGTGGATGTATGGTATCGTTTCCCGACAGGAGGCGGGCAAGTCGTGTTATTGATGGTCAAAATTGGTACACGGCCCGGCTCGGAGACTGTCTGTCGACGCTCTCTGCCTTGTGCCTTCGCAGAAGTCTCAGCTAGTTCTAGCGCTTCCGGTTTGTGTGAATGCAGTGAAAGTAGCAAACCCTTTGTTGATTGAGGCCATTATTAGGTCATGGTGCGCTGTTTATCCATTGCAACAGTGAACATTAGATGGAGTGTAGCCGCATTGTGCGGTGACGTTCACGGTCCAAAGTAAAACGAGTTTGCTGGATTGAATTTGGGGAATCCTGTATTCATTGTTGTTCAACGTTCACAGTGGGTGGATAACCGGCTCACGGAACCTGTTTGGGTGGCTCAACAACGCTGTATTTTGAAAGTGGTGGGTACTGACCACTTTGCTTGGAAGTAATTTTTCCCTCCGCCATGATATAAATAGTTGATAACGGTGTTGTCCCTCAACGTCGTCAGTGTTACGTTTTAACGGTACTGAGCTACTAGAAACATGCTTCTGTCTAATATTATGGTACTTTGTCATACTGCTTATGCAGAGTTATTAGTTTTGAAAATTTTTATTGTTCTTTTGAGACTGTAAATTAGTATGGGACGCCGTGTTCAGCTTTATTTGTCTGTTACTGATTTAAAGAATATTCTGGCCCATTTAAAACACAACCGTGCCTACTTGTAATGTTGTGAGAACAGAGTGTCTAACAGCGTAGTTATTTAAAATGTCACACCTAAGCCTTAATTTTAATTGCTATACTCGCTAGCATAATAGAACTTTCATTTGTTTTATGGATAATTTTTTTTAGGCTTGTGCTAACCTGTGATCATTTGAACAATCTACCTTTCATAAAACATTTAAGTGACGTTAATTAGTTATTCGTTTGTTGGTTAAAAGTCACATATAGTCCCCAGCTCGGGTGGGTTTTGTTTTGTTTTATGCAACCCGAACTCAAAAACCAAGCGGGAGACGTTAATTTCTATCGCTCACTGTACTCAAACTATTAGTGCTACAGAGAAAATGAACAGGATTTTTTTTTTGTAAGAAGTGTAATGTAATGAAATTTTGTGCTGGGATACGTTTTCGCTGGAGGCCATAGTTTTCGAGTTATTCAAGAAAAGACTTTTGAAGGCCACTTTGTTACCTCCTAACAACAAAATTCCGTAACCTACCAATATTACAATGTGACTAATTTCTCAATAAAATTGTGACTCACTTATAACCTTTCCATAATTGACTGTGAAATTAAACTGGTAAATTTTAGACGTCAGCAGTCCTGCGTCATGGCCCTGAAAGATCATACTGAATAAATTGAAATTCTTACCCTAATAAGGTCGCCGGATAACGCGTATATACACTCCTGGAAATGGAAAAAAGAACACATTGATACCGGTGTGTCAGACCCACCATACTTGCTCCGGACACTGCGAGAGGGCTGTACAAGCAATGATCACACGCACGGCACAGCGGACTCACCAGGAACCGCGGTGTTGGCCGTCGAATGGCGCTAGCATTTGTGCACCGCCGCCGTCAGTGTCAGCCAGTTTGCCGTGGCATACGGAGCTCCATCGCAGTCTTTAACACTGGTAGCATGCCGCGACAGCGTGGACGTGAACCGTATGTGCAGTTCGTCGACGGATTTTGAGCGAGGGCGTATAGTGGGCATGCGGGAAGCCGGGTGGACGTACCGCTGAATTGCTCAACACGTGGGGCGTGAGGTCTCCACAGTACATCGATGTTGTCGCCAGTGGTCGGCGGAAGGTGCACGTGCCCGTCGACCTGGGCCCGGACCGCAGCGACGCACGGATGCACGTCAAGACCGTAGGATCCTACGCAGTGCCGTAGGGGAACGCACCGCCACTTCCCAGCAAATTAGGGACACTGTTGCTCCTCGGGTATCGGCGAGGACCATTCGCAACCGTCTCCATGAAGCTGGGCTACAGTCCCGCACACCGTTAGGCCGTCTTCCGCTCACGCCCCAACATCGTGCAGCCAGCCTCCAGTGGTGTCGCGACAGGCGTGAATGGAGGGACGAATGGAGACGTGTCGCCTTCATGAGAGTCGCTTCTGCCTTGGTGCCAATGATGGTCGTATGCGTGTTTGGCGCCATGCAGGTGAGCGCCACAATCAGGACTGCATACGACCGAGGCACACAGGGCCAACACTCGGCATCATGGTGTGGGGAGCGATCTCCTACACTGGCCGTACACCTCTGGTGATCGTCGAGGGGACACTGAATAGTGCACGGTACATCCAAACCGTCATCGAACCCATCGTTCTACCATTCCTAGACCGGCAAGGGAACTTGCTGTTCCAACAGGACAAAGCACGTCCGCATGTATGCCGTGCCACCCAACGTGCTCTAGAAGGTGTAAGTCAATTACCCTGGCCAGCAAGATCTCCGGATCTGTCCCCCATTGAGCATGTTTGGGACTGGATGAAGCGTCGTCTCACGCGGTCTGCACGCCCAGCACGAACGCTGGTCCAACTGAGGCGCCAGGTGGAAATGGCATGGCAAGCCGTTCCACAGGACTAAATCTAGCATCTCTACGATCGTCTCCATGGGAGAATATTAGCCTGCATTGCTGCGAAAGGTGGATATACACTGTACTAGTGCCGACATTGTGCATGCTCTGTTGCCTGTGTCTATGTGCCTGTGGTTCTGTCAGTGTGATCATGTGATGTATCTGACCCCAGGAATGTGTCAATAAAGTTTCCCCTTCCTGGGACAATGAATTCACGGTGTTCTTATTTCAATTTCCAGGAGTGTATCTGCTCCTATAAGAAATTTTTCTGGCCTAGCCCTGTGCAATGCGGGCCGATAGATTTGTCATGTATAAAAAGAAACAACTGATTTTTCTTTACAATAATCGGGATGACCATGGATTGGAGAAATTAGTAAATTCTTTAAGCTGAGATGAATGATTATCAAAAGTTAATTTTTTATAAGAAAGATTATTCTTAAGAGATTTTTTAAAAGCAATTACATGGGGCTTGACATAACAATACTACATATGCGCGAGGCTGCTTTTACCTTACCTTATATCGCTTAGGCTCCGCCATCGCTCCCCACGACCGGCCCAGCCAGCACGATACACCAGACTGCTCGCTACTACCACTACTACTGCTACACAGTTCCTACTGCTGACAACACTGCTCTCTGGTCTGAGATTCTCTTACAGCTTACATATCGCATGCAGCGCGTGAGCAATCCATCGAAATTACATCTGCTCGAGTGCGCTAGCAACAAATTCCTTAATAATGGACCTCTTTAAACCTCCTACGTTTTCCTTGAATAACTCGAAAACTGTAGCTTGTAGCGAAAACGTATCCCTGCACAAAACTTAACTACCTCAAAGTTTTCTGCAGAACAATCTTTCTGTAGGATTAATAGTTTGCCTGTAGCGAGTGAGAGAACATGAAAATCGTTTGAATGATATTTGAATGCGTTGCGAGTTGCATAAAACCCACGATTAGGATCAGCTGAACCACCCTTCATTAACTCAGTGGTTCATTTAAATATTTCATAGGTGTTAAATCTTATATTTTATGCGTGCTTTAGCAATTCCGTCCACTCTGTTGTAAACCATTGCATAAAGCCGGTATCAAGCAGCAGGTGTTCAGTGAAGGCCTGTAGCTTATTGCTTCCTCAACTAAAGCCATTTTTGACTTCAATGTTGAAATGATTTAATTTTGTGAATTTCCATTTCTAAATAATTTTGAAAATGCTTTATGACATAAATTTTTGAAATCAAATTCGCAGTTTAAGTGCTGTACTCTACCGAGGCGCCGGCCGGTGTGGCCGTGCAGTTCTAGGCGATTCAGTCTGGAACCGCGTGACTGCTACGGTCGCAGCTTCAAATCCTGCCTCGGGCATGGATATGTGTGATGTCCTTAGGTTAGTTAGGTTTAAGTAGTTCTAAATTCTAGGGGACTGATGACCACAGATTTTAAGTCCCATAGTGCTCAGAGCCATTCTGTCGAGCCTGCGCGTTTATTTCTGTGGTCTTTTTCCGATTAATTCCGTGTTTCTGTTTATGTGTTTGATCTTTGCATAAAGTAATTTATTGTACTTCTGATTAATTGAAATAAATAAATGCTTTGAGTAGAGTAATGTAATGAAAGCACCACGTAAGGTGATTGTAAAGCGGAAAGTAAATCGACCGTAGCTCAGCGAGACTTCTGAACTCCTCGTGAAAAGTTTACTAAATGGCCTATTCAAACACGATAACGCAAGATCCCTCACTTCTGTTCACCTGACAAACGTGTTGAGGAGTGCACGGAACTTTGATTGGCCTGGCAGATCCCATTATCTGTAAACCAAAGAGCATATCTGAGGTGGTATGAGGTTACTGCCAGAAGTTTTCGACATAGCATATGTTCCATGCGTTTGACGAAAGATGTCAGTTCCGAGGTGAAAGAAAGTTGACTCATTTAATACACGTCACGTGATGAATGTCACGAAGTCTGATAGATATCGGACTAGTGCTTCACTTTCTGTTTCCGTCAGTGTACAATTGATACGAAAGTAAAAAGAGATTCGGTAAAAGGGTGAAATTGGTGATCCTTTCCCTTCAATTATCAGTAAGCAAGAGATCCAGAATGTAAGGGTCATGTTGTAAGCTAACGTTAGGAACAGACGCCATACTTACCCATCATTGGCAATCTCGGCGTCAGATTTCAATTTACTCATGAGATTTATCCCTGCGCTGGGGAGATAGGAGGCTGCTAGGAGGGAAAGGGGTTGCAGCCCCCGGGCCGTTCAGAGTGGCACTGCGGCCGGCCCGCAAATGCGGCGCGTTAATCCGAATGGCCGACGCCTGCAGGCAGGGGATGGGCGAGCACGGCCTCGAGCGTCCCCGCTATAGCGGCGCTTCGCTGCAGGGGCCGGTAGGCGGCAGGTGCTTCGGGAGGGGCCCAGCCAGGGCTGATAACGGCGAATCTCTGGAATGAGGTCCAACAGCAGAGCTCGAGTCAATGTTAGACGTAACTGCCTTTTAGGGTCTTTGAAGACATTCTGAGATCAAACGTGATGTACGTTGAACAAAATGACCAACTCAACCATCATGGATTCCGAAAACAACGTTCACGCGAAAACCAACAAGCACTTTTCTCACATGACGTGCTGAAATCAATGGATCAAGGCGTTAAGGTGTATACAGTATTTCTTCCCTGTCCAAAAGCATTTGACACGCTGCCAAACCCAAGTGCTTATTAATGAAATAGCCTTCTGCCGCCGAGCACAGTTAGCCTTCTGCCACCGAGCAGTGTGTCAGCAGTGCGCAAGTAGCAGCAAATGTAAAATCAGAGAGTTTCGAGCGCTCACGGAGGCTTTCCGGCAGTCGTTGTTCCCGCGAACCATACGTGACTGGAACAGTAAACGGAGGTAATGCAGTGGCACGTAAAGTGCCCTCTACCGCACACCGTTGGTTGGCTTGCGGAGTATAAATGTAAACGTAGATGCAGATGAACGTAATCTGTGTTGATAGGGAGGACGCAGCGCTGACACAGGATCATTGACAGAGCCATTTACTCCTCAAGTTGTGTGCTGGTGAGCTGGCAGACATTATTAACAAAATTTCAACATTTTTGTAGATTTTCAAATGTGTGTGAATTCTTAACGGATCAAACTACTGAGGTCAGAGGTCCCTAAACTTACATACTACGTAAACTAACTGAAACTAACTTACGCTAAGGACAACACATAGACTCATTCCCGAGGGAGGTCTCGAACCTCCGGCTGGAGGGGCCGTGCGATTCGTGACATGGTGCTTCTAACCGGGCGGCCAGTGCTGTTTGTAGATAATGTGGCTATTTATAACGAAGTACTGTCCGAAATTTCTAGGCAAATGTTCAGTCACAGCGTTACATGTGTTAAATCCTGCCTAACCGTCGAATATGGGTTGTCTAGGAAACCTGCTTTCTCGGATCGCTAGACAACATTCAAAGAAACCGTTTTAATGAATCTTAATAGAAAAGTAAATGACAATACTTAACTTTGAGAGTGACATAGATGTGTCGCAAGCAAAGGGCGACATACGAAATAAACAAGGTTCTTCAGTATAACAATCCTAACACAAGCGATGTAGTACAGTTGAGCCTCGCGGAGTAGCCGCTCGGTTTAAGGCGTCACGTCACGGATAGCGTGGCCCCTCCCACTGCAGGTTCGAGTCCTCCCTCGGGCATGTGTACATGTATGTGTGTGTTGTCCTTAGCATAAGTTAGTTTAAGTAGTGTGAAAGACTAGTGACCGATTACCTCAGTAGTTTGGTCCCTTACGAATTCACACACATTTTTAATACAGTTGACCCTTCTATTCAGGGCCGGCCGTTGTGGCCGAGCTGTTCTAGGCGTTACAGTCCGGAACCGCGCGACCGCTACAGTCGCAGGTTCGAATGCTGCCTCGCGCATGGAAGTGTGTGATGTCCTTAGGTTTAATTAGTTCTAAGTTCTAGGGGACTGATGACCTCAGAAGTTATGTCTCATAGTACTCAGAGCCATTTGAGCCATTCTATTCAAGTCGCTAGTCTTGAATATTCTCTTCGACCGGGCCGCGGCAGTCGGGCTCGGCACTTATGTTCTCTTCGCATAGAGGCCCCTGCTGTCGCTTTGTCGTTCTGGAGAGGGGTCTGCCAGCGTGCGATTGGCTGATGTCTTCTTCACAGCCCCTCTCTGCTCTCTCATTCCCGACTGCCGTGCCGGCGCTTGACTTTACGCCGTATTTCGGAAAGGTCCAAAGATCAGCAGCTTATCTTAATTTTACGAAAATGTAAAACTGTATATTTCACGAAACGCAGAAAACTAGTATTAAGTGACTACAACACGAAAGAGGTACAAATGGAATTGATTGATCACATACGCTCAGTTGTAGGTAAAACAAATGGCAGGCATCGCTTCGTTGACAGGATACTGGTAAAGTACTCTTCTTGATAAAAAAAAAAAAAAAAACTGAGATAGCTGGAAGACGAGGTCGGTTAGCAATCTAACTTCATATACGTAAACAGCATCGACGGGAACATAAATAATTAGAGTTTAAATTCTTTGCAACAGGTAAAACGACCACCAGAGTCATTAGTGTTCTTCGTGTTTGTGGTATCAACGTTCGATACCATACTTGTTCGGGGTGCAGTTATCGACCGCGGTCCGTTTTAGTATTGTTGGACACGCGAGTCGAGGACAGCGCCGCTCCGCGGCTTGTATCAAGTTACTCTCGTCCACTCTTGCTTGGGACGTCAAGTAGTGAAGTAGCATAGGCTTCAGCTGATAGACAGCAATCTCTAACAAGACGCTTGGTATTGAATGGCCTAAGTGAGGCCTCAATAGCTATCTGTTTATATTTATACTCGATACTAATTGCAGCGCCATCTTCCGGGCTGATTTGTGAATCTAAACCATTCAAAAAAATTCATTCAAATCGGTCCAGCCGTTTAGGAGGAGTTCAGTGACATACACACGTACAGTAGAATTATATAAATAAAGATGTATGGAGCCAAGATGAATCCCGTACAACCTTTTAAGTACAATATATATTATTTTTTACCAGCGACTTCTAATTACTTTAGTCGTTGCAGCTCCAGACCATGCAACCAGCACATTATCGACGTTACTGACAAACCTGCTGTGATTTATATGTTTCTACACTCCTGGAAATGGAAAAAAGAACACATTGACACCGGTGTGTCAGACCCACCATACTTGCTCCGGACACTGCGAGAGGGCTGTACAAGCAATGATCACACGCACGGCACAGCGGACTCACCAGGAATCGCGGTGTTGGCCGTCGAATGGCGCTAGCTGCGCAGCATTTGTGCACCGCCGCCGTCAGTGTCAGCCAGTTTGACGTGGCATACGGAGCTCCATCGCAGTCTTTAACACTGGTAGCATGCCGCGACAGCGTGGACGTGAACCGTATGTGCAGTTGACGGACTTTGAGCGAGGGCGTATAGTGGGCATGCGGGAGGCCGGGTGGACGTACCGCCGAATTGCTCAACTCGTGGGGTGTGAGGTCTCCACAGTACATCGATGTTGTCGCCATTGGTCGGCGGAAGGTGCACGTGCCCGTCGAACTGGGACCGGACCGCAGCGACGCACGGATGCACGCCAACACCGTAGGATCCCACGCAGTGCCGTAGGGGACCGCACCGCCACTTCCCAGCAAATTAGGGACACTGTTGCTCCTGGGGTATCGGCGAGGACCATTCGCAACCGTCTCCATGAAGCTGGGCTACGGTCCGGCACACCGTTAGGCCGTCTTCCGCTCACGCCCCAACATCGTGCAGCCCGCCTCCAGTGGTATCGCGACAGGCGTGAATGGAGGGACGAATGGAGACGTGTCGTCTTCAGCGGAGAGAGTCGCTTCTGCCTTGGTGCCAATGATGGTCGTATGCGTGTTTGGCGCCGTGCAGGTGAGCGCCACAATCAGGACTGCATACGACTGAGGCACACAGGGCCAACACCCGGCATCATGGTGTGGGGAGCGATCTCCTACACTGGCCGTGCTCCTCTGGTGATCGTCGAGGGGACACTGAATAGTGCACGGTACATCCAAACCGTCATCGAACCCATCGTTCTACCATTCCTAGACTGGCAAGGGAACTTGCTGTTCCAACAGGACAATGCACGTCCGCATGTATCCCGTGCCACCCAACGTGCTTTAGAAGGTGTAAGTCAACTACCCTGGCCAGCAAAATCTCCGGATCTGTCCCCCATTCAGCATGTTTGGGACTGGATGAAGCGTCGTCTCACGCGGTCTGCACGTCCAGCACGAACGCTGGTCCAACTGAGGCGCCAGGTGGAAATGGCATGGCAAGCCGTTCCACAGGACTACATCCAGCATCTCTACGATCGTCTCCATGGGAGAATAGCAGCCTGCATTGCTGCGAAAGATGGATATACACTGTACTAGTGCCGGAATTGTGCATGCTCTGTTGCCTGTGTCTATGTGCCTGTGGTTCTGTCAGTGTGATCATGTGATGTATCTGATCCCAGGAATGTGTCAATAAAGTTTCCCCTTCCTGGGACAATGAATTCACGGTGTTCTTATTTCAATTTCCAGGAGTGTAATTAGAGTAGAAATTCTTTGCAACAGGTAAAACGACCACCAGAGTCATTCGTGTTCTTCGTGTTTGTGGTATACCATACTTGTTAGGGGTGCAGTTATCGACCGCGGTCCGTTTTAGTATCGATGGACCCGCGAGTCGCCAACAGCGCCGCTCCGCGGCTTGTATCAAGTTACTCTCGTCCACTCTTGCTTGGGACGTCAAGTAGTGAAGTAGCATAGGCTTCAGCCTATAGGCAGCAACCTCTAACAAGACGCTTGGTACTGAATGGCCTAAGTGAGGCCTCAATAGCTATCTGTTTATATTTATACTCGATACCAATTGCAGCGCCATCTTCCGGGCTGATATGTGAATCTAAACCATTCAGGGCACCACCCAAACACATACAAAAAAATTCATTCAAATCGGTCCAGCCGTTTAGGAGGAGTTCACTGACATACACACGTACAGTAGAATTATATAAATAAAGATGTATGGGGCCAAGATGAATCCCGTACAACCATTTAAGTACAATATATATTATTTTTTACCAGCGACTTCTAATTACTTTAGTCGTTGCAGATCCAGACCATGCAACCAGCACATTATCGACGTTACTGACAAACCTGCTGTGATTTATATGTTTCTATTTAGCACTGGCCACCAGTGAACATTGGCGACGACTCGTTCGTCGTCGTCATAATAGTGTTCACTGTTGTTAGCACGTCTGGTGAGGTATGAAAAGGGCGTGAACAGCGTCAGATACTGAGTGATCTTTGTGAAGAGAACTGCTGTGTAGCGCACGTACTCGTATGAGACAGCGGTTGCAGCACCTGACAGCCTGAAGGGGGCCTCGTCATGCATCTTCATTTGGCCGATTGGTCGAATCGTGCAATATCCAGATTTGTGGGGTATTCGCATGTGGTCCTATACTGGACTGCATGGGAACGTGAAGACAGGCATACTCGTCATCAAGGTTCGGGCTGATCACGTTTGACCATCACAAGGAAGCATCGCACTATTGCGCAGCAAGGACACAGTAAGGCTTCACATCTACGCCTATCAGTCGAGACCGAGTAACGGACTCCCTGCCGTATTCTATGTATTCTTAAACCGCTGGTCAGAGCCTAGCAGCGGGCGGAGTAGGGAATTATTGGTCCATACGTAGGCAGCGATTAAAACCATAACACAAACTGTGCGTTTGGAGTAGTAGCGTAACCCTAAGCGTGGTTTCTCATGAATGGCGTCGCATTATCTTCGGCGATGAAACGAACTGCACTACTACTGATCACTATAATATTTAAGTATTTGTGGAGAGAAGATGAGGTATTGCTGACGAGAGCAAGTTCCCTAGATGTTCCCAAGATAGGACATTGTTACGGTTAGGTCAGACGTCAGCTCGGTTCGAGCGTCAGTATCCAGAATATCTTGGACCAGTTACGACAGTTGTGGGCCAGTTTGTTTCGGGAGACGATACAATGGCTTTATGGCACCCTTCCCAATCACATAGTTGCATACATCCAAGCCAGAGGGGTTGCAAAGTCATTCTGTAAAGTTTGCTCTTTGTAAATTTGCTTACGTAATCAAAGAAATAACAACGCCTATTGTCTCAATAGGTGAAGCTTCATTTTGTTTTCTCTTCCACTTAAGGGTTCTTTACTTTTTTTGTCCCGCAGTGTACAATCAGTCTACAAATGAGACTGCTAACAAATCAGTTGTGCGCGATATTCTAGGATATTACTCAAGAGTATTTGACACATTAACAGAGGATTTACGACACTTCTCAAGAACGACAGCATGAATGGACACAGGGCTAACAGAGGATACAGAACATTTCTAAAGAACGGCAGCATGAATGGTGGTAGGATTAACAGAGGATACAGGACATTTGTAAAGAAGGGCAGCATGAATGGTAACAGGACTAACAGAGGATACAGGACATTTCTAAAGAAGAGCAGCATGAATGGTGGCAGGATTAACTAAGGATACAGGACATTTGTAAAGAAGGGCAGCATGAATGGCCACAGGACTAACAGACGATACAGAACATTTCTAAAGAAGGGCAGCATGAATGGTGGCAGGATTAACAGAGGATACAGGACAATTCTAAAGAAGAGCAGCATGAATGGAAAAAGGATTAACTGAGGATACAGAACATTTCTAAAGAAGGGCAGCATTAATGGTTATAGGACTAACAGAGGATACAGAACATTTCTTAAGAAGGGCAGCATGAATGGTTACAGGACTAACAGAGGATACAGAACATTCCTAAAGAAGGGCAACATGAATGGTCACAGGACTAACAGAGGATATGGGCATTTTTCCAAAAAGGACAGCGCGAGTGGACACATGTTTGCTTGAGTTAGGGAGAGCGCAACTAAACAGCTGAAAAACGTGAATTGGGATACGCTTTAAGATAGACGCCAATTATTCAGCGCTGGTTTGCTTACAAAATTGACTAGAATGAAGAATACAGCAACATACTCCGTCTTCGTAAATATCGGTCCCGAAGAGTTCACGCCGACTAGACTAGTTACGGCACACATCATTTTTCTCGCGGCTCATAAGTGACTGGAACAGGAAGACGCCCTAATGTAAGCTATTTACGCTTTGCCAAGCATTTCACGGTGGTTTGCAATGTATGTAGACAGAAGTGTAGAAAGCCTGCATGGTCACAACAGAATAGACCGCAGCTCCTCTGGATTGCTAGGTTAATGTGTCAAGGACGTCATCATTTTGTTCGGTACAGCTTAAGTACCAAGTCACACCATTACAGGCCTAGAAAATTTTTCTATCGCTTTCACACATATTTTGAAAAGAGCTGCATTTCTCCTAATTCTCTGGCGAAAAGGAAATGATAGATGCAAAAAAATTGTCATCGGAGGATGTGATGAAACTTTTAACGATATTTTCGTTTGATAAAATCACAAAGGATCTTCTTTATTCCCAGTGCTGTCTAACTACTACATACATAATTTAACATAATTTATAACTGGAAGGAAAGCAAGGCTCTGAAATTTAATAATGAGCGCGAAGACAAGAATACTCTCTGCAAAAGATCAAGTAATTATAGCAACGTTACTGTGGCACTGAATGCCTTCCACAAGTGCTACTTTTCAGGAGTGCGTTCGCCCTTTATTTCAGTTTTATAAATGTCAATGCGCGACCGCATCGAATATCGAATGTGGAGCAGCTCATCGAAGAGGATATTGTCTCCGAATGGACTGGTCTGCCGTTCTTCCGACTTAAATTCCATCGAACACTTGTGGGATGCATTGGGAAGACGTATTGCAGCCTGTCTACATCCATAAACAACCATCGAGCAGTTGTCAAACACGCTTATGATGGAATGGAACGCCCTACCACAAGAACTCATTAAAAGGATGGTCGCCAGCCTAGCAATACGTTGCAGAACATGCATTGCCATTAGTGGTAAATTCGCACACAATTAAAAACCTTTCCCCGCCTTCTGTAACGTCCATGGGATCGTCATAAATCGCGATGACTTCATCGTGATTATTGTCTTGGGATAAGTTACTTCTGTTCGCCTCATTTCTTTAAATTACCTTTCTTTCAGTAATAGGCTGTGAAAATTGTTTTTATACAGGGTGTTTAAAAAATGACCGGTATATTTGAAACGGCAATAAAAACTAAACGAGCAGCGATAGAAATACACCGTTTGTTGCAATATGCTTGGGACAACAGTACATTTTCAGGCGGACAAACTTTCGAAATTACAGTAGTTACAATTTTCAACAACAGATGGCGCTGCCAGTGATGTGAAAGATATAGAAGACAACGCAGTCTGTGGGTGCGCCATTCTGTACGTCGTCTTTCTGCTGTAAGCGTGTGGTGCTCACAACGTGCAAGTGTGCTGTGGACAACGTGGTTTATTCCTTAGAACAGAGGATTTTTCTGGTGTTGGAATTCCACAGCTTGGAATTCCACAGCCTAGAACACAGTGTTGTTGCAACAATACGAAGTTTTCAACGGAGGTATAATGTAACCAAAGGACCGAAAAGCGATACAATAAAGGATCTGTTTGAAAAATTTCAATGGACTGGGAACGTGATGGATGAACGTGCTGGAAAGGTAGGGCGACCGCATACGGCAACCACAGAGGGCAACGCGCAGCTAGTGCAGCAGGTGATCCAACAGCGGCCTCGGGTTTCCGTTCGCCGTGTTGCAGCTGCGGCCCAAATGACGCCAACGTAGACGTATCGTCTCATGCGCCAGAATTTACACCTCTATCCATACAAAATTCAAATGCGGCAAACCCTCAGCGCCACTACCATTGTTGCACGAGAGACATTCGCTAACGATATAGTGCACAGGATTGATGACGGCGATATGCATGTGGGCAGCATTTGGTTTACTGACGAAGCTTATTTTTACCTGGACGGCTTCGTCAATAAACAGAACAGGTGCATATGGGGAACCGAAAAGCCCCATGTTGCAGTCCCATCGTCCCTGCATCCTCAAAAAGTACTGGTCTGGGCCGCCATTTCTTCCAAAGGAATCATTGGCCCATATTTCAGATCCGAAACGATTACTCCATCACGCTATCTGGACATTCTTCGTGAATTTGTGGCGGTACAAACTGCCTTAGACGACACTGCGAACACCTCGTAGTTTATGCAAGATGGTGCCCGGACACATCGCACGGCCGACGTCTTTAATTTCCTGAATGAATATTTCGATGATCGTGTGATTGCTTTGGGCTATCCGAAACATACAGGAGGCGGCGTGGATTGGCTTCCCTATTCGCCACTAAATTACAAGCCCATATCGTTAACGTCGATATGCAGCAGGATTTTAGAACGTATATTGTGTTCGAACATTATGAATTACCTCGAAGGAAACAGTCTATTGACACGCAGTTTACATTGGTTTAGAAAACATCCTTCCTGCCACAACTAGCTCTTTATTCACGTGAAGTGTTGAGTGCTATTGACAAGGGATTTCAGATCGATTCCGTAATTCTGGATTCCCGGAAGGCTTTTGACACTGTATCACACAAGCGACTTGTGGGGAAATTGCGTGCTTATGGAATATAGTCTCAGTTATGTGACTGGATTTGTGATTTTCTGTCAGAGAGGTAACAGTTCGTAGTAACTGACGGAAAGTCATCGAGTAAAACAGAAGTGATTTCTGGCGTTCCCCAAGGTAGTGTTACAGGCCCTTTGTTGTTCCTTATCCATTTAAACGATTTTGGAGATAATCTGAGCAGCCGTCTTCGGTTGTTTGCAGATGACACTGTCGTTTATCGACTAATAAAGTCATCAGAAAATAAAAAAAAACTGCAAAACGATTTAGAAAAGATATATGAAGGGTGCGAAAAGCGGCAGCTGACCCTGAATAACGAAAAGTATGAGGTCATCCACATGAGTGCTAAAAGGAACTCGTTAAACTTCGGTTACACGATAAATCAGTCTAATCCAAAAGCCGTAAATTCCACTAAATACCTAGGTATTACAATTACGAGCAACTTAAATTGGAAGGAACACATACAAAATGTTGTGGGGAAGGCTAACCAAAGACTGCGTTTTATTGGCAGGAGGAGAAAGTTGGTAATGGAAATTTCGCGAGAAGATTCCGTCGCAACGAAAAACTCCTTTCTTTTAATGATGTCTAGCTCAAATCCTGTATCATTTCTGTGACACTCTCTCCCATATTTTGCAATAATACAAAACGTAAAGCTACGTGTCATGCAGTCATCAAGGGTATACGAGTGGGCTTTCGGCTCTGAAAGCCCATGTTTCGTTGAATGGTTCGCACGCTGACACTTGTTGATGGCGCAGCATTGAAACCTGCAGAAATTTGCGAAAGGATTGCACTTCTGTCAATGTGAACGATTCTCTTCAGTCGTCGTTAGTCCCGTTGTTGTAGGATCTTTTCCCGGCTGCAGCGATGTCGGAGATTTGGTATTTTACCGGATTCCTAGTATTCACGGTATACTCGTGAAATGGTCGTACGGAGAAATCTCCGCTTCATCGGTACCTCAGAGATGCTTTATCCCATCGCTCGTGCTCCGACTATAACACCATGTTGAAACTCACTTAAATATGATAACCTTCCATTGTAGCCACAGTAATCGATCTAACAGATGCGTTAGATACTTGTTGTCTTATGAAGGTGTTGCCGACCGCAGCGCCGTAGTCTGCAGGTTTACATATTTGTGAATTTGAATACGCATGCCTATACTAGTTTCTTTGACACTTCAGTGTATAGGCTGTTGTTATGGTCTTCAGTCCAAAGACTGGTTACTGTAACCTTTGCAACAGACGACGTTCTCAATCTGCTTACTGCATTCATCTCTCGGTCCCTCCCTAAAATTTTTAGCTCTCACACTACCCTCCAATACCAAATTGGTGACCCTTGATGTTTCAGAACGTATCGTATCAACTGATCCCTCCTTTTAGTCAAGTTGTGTCACAAATTTCTGTTCTCCACAATTCTGTTCAGTACCTCCTCATCAGTTAAATGACATACCTATCTAATCTGCAGCATACTTCTGTAACATCACATTTCAAAAACTTCTGCTCTCTTCATGTGCGAACTGGTGATAGCTCACGATTCACTTCCATGCAGGACTCCACTCCAGACTTCCTAACACATAAATCTAGATTCGCTGGAAGTAAATTTATCTTTTTAAAATATGATTCTCTTGCATTTGCGACTCTACATTTTACATTCTTTCTCCGTCAGCCATTATAAGTTATTTTACTGCCCAGACAGCATAAATCATCTTCTACTTCTAGTGTATCTTTTCCTAATCTAATTCTATCAGCGTCGTCCGATTAAATACGATTACTTTCCATTATCCTTGTTCAGCTTTTGCTGATGTTCATTTTATATCCTTCTTTAAAGACACTGTCCATTCCATTCACGTGCTCTTCCAAGTACTTTGCTGTCTCTGACAGAATTACAAAGCTCAAACCTTTTATTTCTTTTTCCTGAACTGTTAATTTCAGCGTACAGATCGAGTAAGATCAGGGATAATCTACAATCCTGTCTCGCTCCCTTCCCAACCGATGATTTCATTTCATGGTTTTCCACTCTTATAACTGCCAACTGGTTTCTGTAAAAGTTGTAAATAGCCTATCGCTTTTTGTATATTACTCCTCCTCCCTTTGTTTCAAAGAGCGTTTTCCAGTCAACACTGTCAAAGATTTCGTTAAATCTACAAATGCTACAAACGTAAGTTTGGCTTTCTTGAACCGATCTTCTAAGATAAGTCGTAGGATCGATATTGCCTTGAGTGTTCCAATACTTCTTCAGAACTCATGCTGATCTCCCCGTGATCGCTATTGATATTGTTCATTTGCAACATTGTTCTAGTTAAAATGAAGCTTCCAAGGCTTACATTTCCAGAAAACTTCCAATGGTAAGATTTTTTTCTTAGTGCTCGTTTTGTTAACAGATTACTTTAATTTGTCACTATCACAAAACACTGTAAAACAAGTACACTGTGTACGCCGATACCGATTAACGTTGTGATGTGTTTTGTGATTTTCACCATCACCGTCAGCGTTAAGAATTAATGTTGTTGAAACTAGTCTATCTTCAAATATCTTACTATCGGTCTTACCATCTTTTGCCTTGTCTGCTTCTACTACAACCAAATAGATGTAATAATAAGTAGGATGTGGCCTGGAACGCAGACGAAGAAAAAATCGATGGCATCCTGACTGGTTCACCATATTAAATGGACCATCAACTACCATACTTATACAGTCAACTGCTTTTTCAATAATTTACATGTACAGTTTTTGGATGTGGAAAATGCCGAGTTTCACCGTGGTTCTGTGCAGTTATAGGTCCCCCATAACCGACTGCGTAAGTCACTTGAAAGATCGGAGGAACACAGCGGCATATCACTTCAAACAGGAGCATGCGTAGTAAAGTACTGCAGTGTTCACAACAATCTTCCGGTTGATGACTGCTTTACGGACAGAGATATTAGTGAACGTATATGTATCATTTTAATGAGTGTGCTTGTAGATTAAAAAAAAAAAAAGAAACTAAACTCAGACCCAGAGGACGGCGCGATGTCGACCGTCCACCGTATCATCCCTTGCCATGTGGCGTCGTTTGATTGTGGTATGGAGGGGCATCTGATCAGCACACATCCCCACCGGCCGTTGTCGGCTATCCAGACACTGGAACCCCTACGTCGCCTCACCCATAGTAGTCCTTAAGCACAGTCTTAGGTGGCTAAGGTCAGGTTTGGTGAGCCCGTGATTCCTGGGATCGCGACTGGTAAGCTCTAGGCAATATTTGGTGATTGAGTTGTAGCGTAGAGATGGAATATTGTGTGTCATCGTGTACGGGGACATCGTATTAACAAATCAGTTAGTAGTGTTGGTTCCTATCTCTAGAAAATCCCTCAGCATGATGTACTACGTCCTGCTGAGGTGAAGGTCTGTCGAGACGACGCAGCTGTTAGCGGGGAACATCAGAAGAACTTGCCGGTGTCCAGCTGCGTGCTTACCTCTTACGACAAGTCCCGGAAATACAAGATCAACTAGGACCTTACCCGTAATGTGAGTTTTCTCCATCTGCACTCTAAGGTTATGTTTCCTTCATAGAATTACAGAACAAGATCACCGTTATCACCTACAGCACAATGGTGCCTCTCCGGAGAAAAAAAGTAGGTATGAGAGAAACGACCGTATCTACCAGAATCTTCCTCAGGGGAGCAGTGCGGCGCTTTCAACTCGTTTTGTGAGCAGGGACCGACTTTGAGTACACCAGGAATGGAAATATTTGTTATACAGACCCCCTTAAGATGAACTGCAGTTTTTATTGTTGTTTCTTAGCGTTATGTAGTACGTGAAAAAATACGATAGCAGGACTGCAGATTGTGATTAAAACAGAAATATCGAGTTATGCTAATGACGAGCAAGTAGCCATGTTGTCACAGAGAAAATGTTTCTGAATCTACGTGGTGGATTAAAACCGTGTGTCAGATCTTAAAACTGCGAGCTTTGCCTTTAGTGATCCTTTATCAACCGATATATCTAGGCACGAAAATCGACTTTCTCTCACAGCTTCACTTTTGGTAGTATCTCTCTCCTACCCTTCAAACTTCACAGAAATTCTCCTCGCATATTTTGGAAAACACGACATGTTCTGGCGAAAATGAAGCTCTGAGGGTGGGTCATGATCGTGCTCGGGTAGCTCAGCTGGTAAAGGTCACAGTTTCGAGTACCTTTCCCGCACACAATTAAAGTAGTTTGTGGACCTACTGACACTTGAGGACAAAAAAAATGGTTCAAATGGCTCTGAGCACTATGGGACTCAACTGCTGTGGTCATCAGTCCCCTAGAACGTAGAACTACTTAAACCTAACCAACCTAAGGACATCACACACATCCATGCCCGAGGCAGGATTCGAATCTGCGACCGTAGCAGTCTCACGGTTCCGGACTGCGCGCCTAGAACCGTGAGACCACCGCGGCCGGCGCTTGAGGACCTATTGACATTATATATCATGGCGAGCTGTCGTCAGTATGGTGCACGGAACGTTGAAGAAAAGCCAAACTAAGGATGCCGGGAGTAGCCATATCGAAAAAAAAAATACCGACATTTGCTTCGAATGCTTTGTAAAAACAACGGAAAATCCAACTCGTAATGCGCCGTACCCGTGGTCTAGGGATGTCGGCACGGTAGCTCAGCGTGTTCGGTCAGAGGGCTAGCTGCACTCTGTAATAAAAAAACTGAGTTAATCGATCATCAACGAACTTAAACGGGTGTCTTACGAAGTGCGTCCCGAGCAGACGCAACGAACAAAAGCGAACATAATGAGACTAAAAAAAAAAAAAAAAAAAAAAAAAGGTAGCATCTTTGATTCATAATCAAAACGTCTTCGGTCCCGGGTTCGATCCCCGCCACTGCCTAAATTTTGTTAAATAATCAGCATTGGCGGCCGAAGACTTCCGGCATAAGAAGTCAGCCTCATTCTGCCAACGGCCTTGTCAAAGGGGGCGGAGGAGCGGATAGAGGTTCAGGCCACTCTCTTGTCCTAGGGGTCGGAAATTGCCCCTAAAGGTGGAAGAATCAGCAATGATCAACGACATGAGGATGCAGAAGGCAATGGAAACCACTGCATTAAAGACACGTAACGTGTGGCCTGTAGTTGAAGAAGTGTCATGATGATCTCTCCATTCGCAAAAGATTCCGGAATAGTCCCCCATTCCGATCTCCGGGAGGGGACTGCCAAGGGGGAGGTTACCATGAGAAAAAGATTGAATAATCAACGGGAGGATAATGTTCTACGAGTCGGGGCGTGGAATGTCAGAAGCTTGAACGTGGTAGGGAAACTAGAAAATCTGAGAAGGGAAATGCAAAGGCTCAATCTAGATATAGTAGGGGTCAGTGAAGTGAAGTGGAAGGAAGACAAGGATTTCTGGTCAGATGAGTATCGGGTAATATCAACAGCAGCAGAAAATGGTATAACAGGTGTAGGATTCGATATGAATAGGAAGGTAGGGCAGAGGGTGTGTTACTGTGAACAGTTCAGTGACCGGGTTATTCTAATCAGAATCGACAGCAGACCAACACCGACAACGATAGTTCAGGTATACATGCGGACGTCGCAAGCTGAAGATGAACAGATAGAGAAAGTGTATGAGGATATTGAAAGGGTAATGCAGTATATAAAGGGGGACGAAAATCTAATAGTCCTGGGCGACTGGAATGCAGTTGTAGGGGAAGGAGTAGAAGAAAAGGTTACAGGAGAATATGGGCTTGGGACAAGGAATGAAAGAGGAGAAAGACTAATTGAATTCTGTAACAAGTTTCAGCTAAAATAGCGAATACCCTGTTCAAGAATCACAAGAGGAGGAGGTCTACTTGGAAAAGGCCGGGAGATACGGGAAGATTTCAATTAGATTACATCATGGTCAGACAGAGATTCCGAAATCAGATACTGGATTGTAAGGCGTACCCAGGAGCAGATATAGACTCAGATCACAATATAGTAGTGATGAAGAGTAGGGTGAAGTTCAAGACATTAGTCATGAATAATCAATACGCAAAGAAGTGGGATACGGAAGTTCTAAGGAATGACGAGATACGTTTGAAGTTCTCTAACGCTATAGATACAGCAATAAGGAATAGCGCAGTAGGCAGCTCAGTTGAAGAGGAATGGACATCTCTAAAAAGGCCCATCACAGAAGTTGGGAAGGAAAACATAGGTACAAAGAAGCTAGCTGCGAAGAAACCATGGGTAACAGAAGAAATACTTCAGTTGATTGATGAAAGGAGGAAGTACAAACATGTTCCGGGAAAATCAGGAATACAGAAATACAAGTCGCTGAGGAATGAAATAAATAGGAAGTGCAGGGAAGCTAAGACGAAATGGCTGCAGGAAAAATGTGAAGACATCGAAAAAGATATGATTGTCGGAAGGACAGACTCTGCATACAGGAAAGTCAAAACAACCTTTGGTGACCTTAAAAGCAACGGTGGTAACATTAAGAGTGCAACGGGAATTCCACTGTTAAATGCAGAGGAGAGAGCAGATAGGTGGAAAGAATACATTGAAAGCCTCTATGAGGGTGAAGATTTGTCTGATGTGATAGAAGAAGAAACAGGAGTCGATTTAGAAGAGATAGGGGATCCAGTATTAGAATCGGAATTTAAAAGAGCTTTGGAGGACTTACGGTCAAATAAGGCAGAAGGGATAGATAACATTCCATCAGAATTTCTAAAATCATTAGGGGAAGTGGCAAAAAAACGACTATTCACGTTGGTGTGTAGAATATACTGTATGAATCTGGCGACATACCATCTGACTTTCGGAAAAGCATCATCCACACAATTCCGAAGACGGCAAGAGCTGACAAGTGCGAGAATTATCGCAGAATCAGCTTAACAGCTCATGCATTGAAGCAGTTTACAAGAATAATATACAGAAGGATGGAAAAGAAAATTGAGAATGTGCTAGGTGACGATCAGTTTGGCTTTAAGAAAAGTAAAGGCACGAAGAGGCAATTCTGACGTTACGGCTAATAATGGGAGTAAGGCTAAAGAAAAATCAAGACACGTTTATAGGATCTGTCGTCCTGGAAAAAGTGTTCGACAATATAAAATGGTGCAAGCTGTTCGAGATTCTGAAAAAAGTAGGGGTAAGCTATAGGGAGAGACGGGTCATATATAATATGTACAACAACCAAGAGGGAATAATAAGAGTGGACGATCAAGAACGAAATGCTCGTATTAAGAAGGGTGTAAGACAAGGCTGTAGCCTTTCGCCCCTACTCTTCAGTCTGTACATCGAGGAAGCAATGATGGAAATAAGAGAATGGTTCAGGAGTGGAATTAAAATACAAGGTGAAAGGATATCAATGATACGATTCGCTGATGACATTGCTATCCTGAGTGAAAGTGAAGAAGAATTAAATGATCTGCTGAATGGAATGTACAGTCTAATGAGTACACAGTATGGTTTGAGAGTAAATCGGAGAAAGACGAAGGTAATGAGAAGTAGTAGAAATGAGAACAGCGAGAAACTTAACATCAGGATTGATGGTAACGAAGTCAATGAAGTTAAGGAATTCTGCTACCTAGGCAGTAAAATAACCAATGACGGACCGAGCAAGGAGGACATCAAAAGCAGACTCGCTATGGCAAAAAAGGCATTTCTGGCCAAAAGAAGTCTACTAATATCAAATACCGGCCTTAATTTGAGTAAGAAATTTCTGAGGATGTACGTCTGGAGTACAGCATTGTATGGTAGTGAAGCATGGACTGTGGGAAAACCGGAACATAAGAGAATCGAAGCATTTGAGACGTGGTGCCACAGACGAATGTTGAAAATTAGGTGGACTGATAAGGCAAGGAATGAGGAGGTTCTACGCAGAATCGGAGAGGAAAGGAATATGTGGAAAACACCGGTAAGGAGAAGGGACAGGATGATAGGACATCTGCTAAGACATGAGGGAATGACTTCCATGGTACTAGAGGGAGCTGCAGAGGGCAAAAACTGTAGAGGAAGACAGAGATTGGAATACGTCAAGCAAATAATTGGAGACGTAGGTTGCAAGTGCTGCTCTGAGATGAAGAGGTTAGCACAGGAAATGAATTCGTGGCGGGCCGCATCAAACCAGTCAGTAGACTGATGACGACAAAAAAAAAAAAAAAAAAAAAAAAAAAAAAAAAAAAAAAAAAAATGCGCCGACGATGGACTGAGTTCTGCGTGTAATACCCTAACCGCATTGCTTCAACTTGCGTATATTTAACTAATGTCTGTCAGCGTTTATCTCTGAGAATTGTGACAACGCCTTTATAAGAATTTATTTTGTAATATGTCTTTGCAAAACTCAATATTTTCCAAGTCTGCATTCATAGGAGAAACGAAACCCATCGTTCGTATGCACATTAGTAGAATTTAAATATTGTTTAACTTAAAGAGCTAAAAGAAAGTGATATTTTGCGTGCTTGTGTTTCATTTTACATTCACTCACAGAAATTATGCATGCAAGATTGCTAGATGGATATGACTTGTGCTGCCGCTTAAATTACTTTTGCAATCCAGCACCAGTCAAAAAGCCTTAAGTAGTTGTCAGGAACAGTAAACTAATTGTACAGTGGCATTAACCGGTTTAAACATCGGTTTTATTACTTGGCCTTAGCAAGCTAAACTTCGAGGTTGTTAGCGGAAATGTTTGCTAATAAGGCGTCATATAGATCAATTATTTCCTTGGGACTTTAGGAAAATAAAAATATAAATATACCTGTACGAAACACGTTAATCTTACTCGTAGGATTTGAGTTTCATCTTTGGAAACATCGCCGAGTGCCATAGTATATTGCCTTCCCAGAATATGTTTAATTCATGTAAAAGCGATATCATGTGGACCTTGTTGAACTTATGATCCTTTCATGGATGACTTTCACTGTAAACAAGACGAAAATGGTCTGTTTTTGGTTTATCTGTTATTTAACTAACAACAACAGTTAGTAATAACTCATAAATACTGGAAGTGAAGCACAAACATCATCCCGCAAAAGGTTGCATGAACATAACTGAAAAATTTAGGCTAAGCCTTCTGTAACAATTTACTATTAAATTCTGTGTTAATTCTAAATGATCGCCTGTTGGTGATCTGAGGTTCTCAGTGCATAGTGACACGCACTAATCCACATAGCTTCAATAACGCTTGTTGGCGGTTGGTATCAAAGTGTATAAAAATTAAAGAATATTTTTGTCCAGAGACTCAAAAACATGTTTAAACAGATGATGTTTAGTGCATAAAATTTAATAATTTGACCGTTAGTTGTCAAATAAGAGCTTGATATTTTAATATTCGTGTATTATACGATGCATGTACTTTCGTCAGTTGCATTAGATACAGAAAATGGAGTTCTGATCACGAATACAAAGTTTCTGATACACGATAATAAAAAGTATCATATGCTAATGTTAGGGCCACTTAGGAAGCTATTTTCATGCAACGCAGAAGAATAGACATTGCTTCAGGCAGTAAAAGGCCTATTTTTAATTTGAACGAGCAACAACATGTTTCCAGAATGAGATTTTCACTCTGCAGCGGAGTGTGCGCTGATATGAAACTTCCTGACAGATTAAAACTGTGTGCCCGACCGAGACTCGAACTCGGGACCTTTGCCTTTCGCGGGCAAGTGCTACGGATACTGGCAGAAGTAAAGCTGTGAGTACCGGGTGTGAGTCGTGCTTCGGTAGCTCTGATGGTAGCGCACTTGCCCGCGAAAGGCAAAGGTCCCGAGTTCGAGTCTCGGTCGGGCACACAGTTTTAATCTGTCAGGAAGTTTCAACAACATGTTTGTTCGACACATAAGTGCGTGGAGATGGAACTAACTTGCCACTGAAAAAAAAGAAAAGCAACAGTGATTAGTTATACAAGACTTTAGAAAGGCAATACGAATGTAGGAGGCTTGGATGTATCACGCGATGTTGAGTGTTTCAAGGGGAAGTCATAATCGTAGCAACAACAGCAGCTACTTTTTTCCATCAAAAGACACGAAGCCGCATCACCATTTTTAGGTACAGTCAATACAACTTAAGTTGTAAAAATATTGACAACATTTACAAAAAGATGTAAGTAGACGCATCTGTCTGCTGGCTTGTGTAAAATTGTGATATTATTTTCAGGGAGTTGTCATACTTAAATATTACGCTTAATGACATTTTTGTCGGATGTAAATTTATTCACCCGCGTCCTGTAAGGAATGCCAAAACTAGTTTTTAATTCCTGAATCTCCTGTAATAACAAAACTAAAATACAGCTTGTTGTTTGATTGGAATAAAAAATGGCTCTGAGCACTATGGGACTTAACATTTGAGGTCATCAGGGGCCTAGAACTTGGAAGTGCTGAAACCTAACTAACCTAAGGACAACACACACATCCATGCTCGAGGCAGGATTCGACCTGCAACCGTAGCGGTTGCGCGGTTCCATACTGTAGCGCCTAGAACCTCTCGGCGAGATTCGAGTTTTGCATGTCTGTGATAACCTCTCCACATAATTGCAATTGTTACTGACAACTTCTGTGAGCAATGTTAACAGTATCAGCGAAAGTGATATTGAAGAAATGTGTGCTCCGTGTAGCGTAGTTAAAACGGCAGTACCCTTCAATATTCGTAGAAGGTTTGATATTCTTCCTAGCGTTATTTTCTTTAAAGGTATTTGCCTTTTAAGTCTTCTTGTTTCGGCGTAACTTGATTGCGCATAAGACAAAATTACACTGCTACGCATATGTTACGGAGAAAGGTAGCTTCTGCATGATGTTTCACTTGCGGGTAACATAGCTGGATGAAACTTGGATCACTCACAGAACTTCAGCTACAGTATAGTACAGTACAGTAGGTAACTGAATGAAATTCGCAATGAGACGAACAGAAATGATACTTTTATCAAAGGAAATAATTACAATGTAGTCACTACTAGTCATAATGATCTCCTTGACATTACAAAAGACGGGGCATGGTTCTTAATAGTGTGTGTGGTTGTCAAGGACGACAATGCATGCTCTGAAACATGTTCCCACGCTGACCACAAGGTTGGTAAGCACTTTTTCACCAGCGCCTTCCATTCCTCCACAGCTGGATGCTCACTGGTGCATGAGGGCGAGCTGTATTACGTTTCCCAAACACATTCCACAAGTGCTCGATGGGATGTGAATTGGTGGAATGGGCAGACCTCTGCATTCGACGAATATTTTGATCCAAGAGCTCTTCCATCTGCGCAGTTGTCATTTATATAAATGAAGTCAGGGGTGAATACACCCCTGCAAAAACACACATGCAGATGGACTACAGTGTCGCAGTAACACTGACGGGTCTTGGTGATCACACATTCTATTGAGAACTACGTCCAGGCTATTGTAATGTCCATGGGCCAACGTTATTCACGGTGACATCAATGTATTTATTGAATATGATTGAAAGTGTCATATCTGCTCGTGTCATTGCATATTTCTGACAGTTACGTCACATACTATACTGTTTCTATGTATGATACAAGTTTCATCGAAAATCTTATTTGCCAGTAATACATCACACTTTTTCTCTTACGTTTTGAACATCAGTAAGTCTGCTTACCGCAGCGCTGCGGCGAGGACGTCTTGTTTACGTCCCGTCCGCGCGGTCGCGAGTGCCCGTAGTTGTTTACTACTGCGTTGTCGCTAGTTTAGAGTCCATCACTACCGACGCAACATGGCACATTCATACAGACAAACCACCATCAAGAATAGGTTTCAACGCAATCATGCACGACCGCGAGCTTTTGAAATGGAACGTTTTCTACGTGATGACGTTAAAATTGAACCGCGAGACATAATTGGTATCCATCTCTCTATCACGAGCCGTGTTGTCTACGTCAAGCTATTAAGTGACGAGGTGTGCAACAGAATCGTGCGCGCACATGCGAACGATCTTAAATTCAAACATTCTGATGCCAAATTGGGGCGGTCTCTATCGATCACACGTGGCTTGGCCTCCATTTGATTCGCGTCTTCGAACTCCAGTTTCCATGTATTCGTACCATCGGACGTAGTCACCGCGGCTTTCCAGCCCTACGGTATAGTGATCAGCCATATGGCCGAAAAATGGACCACCTTTACAACGTACCCCGTTCTTAACGGGGTACAACAGATTAAAATTGAACTGACCAAACATGTTCCGTCATATCTTGTCATCGGCGGCTGTAGGGCGATCATTATGTATGACGGTCAGCCACGCACTTGCTCTGGGTGTGGCCAAGAAGGGCACGTCCGGTCAGATTGCGTCCGACGACGGCTTACTCAAATCCCGACAGGTGTATCTATGACTCCTTCTACGGTGACGACCCTCCCTCTCAATTACGCCGAAGTTACACGGGAAGCAACCTTTACCGATGCTGACGACATTAGTCCGATAGCCGCCCCCGATAGCGAGACCATGATGGACTCTGCAGTACAGGATCCGGCCTCTACAACGGCGCCCCCACCTGAGTATAATCACCGACCGACCTTGCAAGAAGGCGTGGATGCCAGGATGGACATTGACCCACGGGTTGTGCCGACAGCGCCTTTTCTTCCAGACACCGGAGCAGCTGAAGAAATCCACCCACATTAAGATACTGAAACACACGTCCGTAAACAGCGTTCCCCGCGAAAACACAAGAGACGGCCGCGTGCTCCGTCGGACGAGTGTTTGCACCGATCATCTGACATGGACTGTGGAAATTCCGACAACGGTACCGGCGGTACAGAGGTCGCTAAAACATCAAACTCAACAGATCACCGTGGTGACGGCTTCAGCCCCTCTGACCCCACAGAACAGCAGGATCACAAGCAGACAGCCGCTGCCGATTTACAGCCAGCAGAGCCGATGGAGTCAGCGCCGAGTGCCGCAGCAGCCACTAACAGCCACCAACAGCCGATGGTATTTCATGGCGACTGGGCGGACGAAGGGTACTGATGGCCAACACGGGTGCTATGGATAGACCTCAAACCTATCGCGTTGCAACTATAAACATGAACACTATACGGACGCGCGCTAAGGTATCCTTGCTTCAGGATATGTTGAACTCTGCTTCCATCGACATAGCCCTTCTCCAGGAAGTGTACGTCGACGACTTCCCAGGCATGTACGCTTACGACGCTTGCGTCTCTCCCGCTTCCCCAACAGGCAGCGGTGTCGCTGTACTTCTTCGGGAAGGGAAAGTGGTGGACGATATCCTGTTTCTGCCTGGGGCAAGAGGAATGGCACTCACAGTACTGGGTGTCCGCCTTATCAATATCTACGCACCCTCCGGGACGGACAAACGTCGCGAACGTTCACGACTCTTCGCGGAAGACGTCGCCCCGCTCTTCCAAAGCCGCCACGACCATCTGGTGTTTGGAGGTGACTAAAATTGCGTACTGGCGCCCAGTGACCAACTACCACGACATAATCCGTGCCCGGAACTCGAGACTCTAATTCGAGACCTGCAGATGGTGGACACTTGGGAACATCATCACGGCCACCGACCGGGATTCACGCACTTCACGAGTCACTCTTCCAGTCGTATCGATCGGGTTTATGTCTCACGCTCTCTTGCCGCTGGAACACAAGATGTGGAACTGTGGCCTGCAGCATTCTCGGACCACTCAGCTTAATTTGTGCCGTCACCCTGGAGAAGCCGTAGCCCGTGGAAATTAAACATCGCTTACCTGTCGCACCCGGATTGCCGCCAAGCCGTTGAGGATATGTGGCATTCGTGTGAAAATCGCCTCCGTGCATATCCCACAACGATCCGCTGGTGGTTAGACTGCGCCAAGCCGGCACTGAGGCGAACGTTGATAACCTACGGTCGCGACCACGGTACTTGGCGAAGACATACACTCGCCTTTTACTTCCGGTCAGCGCGACTGCGATGCTATGGCATCGTCTCCGGAACGACACACGGCGGTCCACTGTGCTAAGGCTCAGATCCTCGCTCATATGCGACGCCACCTAGAAGGGGTAGTCATCCGCTCGAGGGCGCAGGATCGGATACCGAGCGAACGCCCATCAATGTTCCACGTCCTTCGTGAACGTAAACGACGCCAACGAGCGCTGATACTCTTCATCGACACGGAGGACGGTCATCGCCTCAGCACGCAACATGACCTAAACACAGCGTTCTACAATCATTATTCCCAACTCTATTCCGCTCAGACCCCTGATCCGACAGCACTGGAGGACGTCTGTCAGACGATTAACGGCACCGTCACTTCAGCAATGGAAGCGGCCTTGATGGACGAAATTACAGAAGAAGAAGTGATAGACTCCATTAGAAAAGGAGCTGTCAACAAGTCTCCGCGTCCTGATGGCCTGCCCGTGGAGTTTTACCGGACTTTTCAACATTTATTAGACTCCCAATGGACGGACATCTGTCGCAAACTACTGTCCCCGGACGTGCCGCTCCCTGCGGCCCTTGTGGAAGGGATGATTATTCCTATTCACAAACCGTCCGGTGGCTCACGACTGCAGGACTACCGCCCATTGACGCTATTGAACTGCGACTTTAAGATCTTTTCTCGACTGTTGGCGGCGCGGATATGCCAGACCTTACAACAAGTTACCTCACCCAATCAAACGTCATTAGGAGGCGACAATAATATTCAAACAGCACTCAGTGAATATCGTGATTTGATCTCACTGTCGAGAGCATGTCGTCTGAAGGATGCACTGGCGGCAATCGATTTTAGTCAGGCTTTCGACCGAGTGGACCACGACTATTTGGAAGCGGTCCTCCAACATATGCGGTACCCACAGCCATTCGTCACTGTCGTCATGCGACTACTCCGTGGTGCGACGTCCAAGGTGATCGTCAACGGCCGACCTACGCAGCCACTCACCATTTCTTGATCGATACGCCAAGGCTGCTCTCTGTCCACTTTACTTTACGCTGTGGCCATGGAACCTCTCCTCTGCGGCGTGCGCCAACGACTAACGGGTATGACGTTACGAGGCCACACTTCCGATGTAAAGCGTACTCTGACGACCTGGTGACTGTCATCCGCAACGGTGACGACACCGCTAGCGCACTGAATTGGATAGCGAAATATGGGATGGCCACTGGTAGTCGCATCAACGTTGCAGAATCGGTGGCGATGAACAGTGTCACCCCCTTACAGCTCAGAGATAGTTTGAAATGTTTCGGCATTGATTTTACAGACGATGTAGAATGGACTACTGCTCACAACTTTCGACGGCTTTTACGAAATGTTCGAACCGGAATTGCCAACAACCGCCTACGAGCCCTGGACATCATCCAAAGGACCCAGTATGTTAACACACATTTAGCGTCACACATTCCGCACATCGGACAGATATTACCTATACCGGTGATGTTAGCTTGCCATATACTTGCGGCTTTTGGGTCTTTCGTGAATGCTTTTCAAACTCAAATATGAGACTTTCACCCTTCTCCTGGATTGGGGAGGGTTTGGCCTTTATCACGTTCATGACAGAGCGGTCGCCCTATTTGTGAGCACATTAGTCAAACTATGGCACCGCCGTCCGGACAGTCTGACGAGTTTGTTAATAGAAGAACTAGCACCGCCCTCCCTGTTGCCACCTGTGCCGATACACCACGTCTCCTCCTCACTCTTCTACATCGGTGACTTTTACCTCGAACTCAGTTACGTTCGACTTGCCTTACCAGCGACTCAACTGACGATGGCAAAGACGGTTTATAGGGTCCTGCAACGTGGACGACCCGATAACGTCGTGGAGAGGAAGAACCCGAACGTCAACTGGCGAGTACTGTGGAGGACAATTCACCACGTAACACTGGACACTGACGTCACGGCGATGTGGTATATCACTGTCAACGGTAAGCAGGTGACCAGGTCAAGGCTACATGCGATCCACATGGTAGACCAACCCCCGTGCACGAGCTGTGGCGTTCAAGACAACGATGAACACCGTCTTAGCTATGGCGAGTCTACGGCAGTGTGGCACTTAGTGAGGTAAATGTCAGCATACTTCCTTCGGGTAACGCCGAATCATATCGACCCCAAAACTATCTTATTCTCGGATGAGACGTATTACCCACGCACTAAAACTAATGCAATGACGTGGCTTCGTGGACATGCAGTGCATTATTTGTTTCAAGACAGCACTAAGGACACTTTAGACTTTTGGAACTATTTGCAGGAACGACATTGCAAGATCCTCCGTAGCCCAAAGTATCGACAATATTTTTCCACTTATTTGTGGAGTGCGTTCCACGACCCTCCACGTAACTGGAATATCAGGGGTAAGAGAAGCTAAAATTACAAGACGATGATAGAACACTACACGGTACAACGTGCGATCTACTTTCATCATTACGAGAAGGAATACCTGGATGATACAGCAGATGGAGAGTTTCGTTGTAAACCCTCACACTCTGTAGCAGTCTTTGCCCTATTTCCTCCTTTTGTCCCCGGTGCGAAAAGGTTTTCGCAGTTTTTGTTTCCCATCCGGTGCAAGATGTGGCATTGGTTAATGGTGGTATGGATTCCACCCTTCAGTTTTGTTTCATGGTTTCCTTCGCCCCGCACTTTGCTCTCTTTCTTTATGCCTTTTTCTACAACTATTAGCATGGATTTATTTATGTGCGTCCCCAACTCGACGCAACGTGTGCACTTACTAGTTTTCAGTTCCTTACTGTACGAAATATAAAAAGAAAAATTTTAAAAATTAAAAATAAATAAATGAATAAATAAAATAAAAAAAAATTCACAATAATACACCAACTGCATCCATTGTACCACATCACATCCCCAGGATGCGAGGGAGGAGACATCGTGGCCAGGCCTCGGGTTGCGACCCCTGCCCAACCTGCCTCCACCAGCCCACTACCTGATCCATCTCCCACAAAAAATATGGTAGTGCACTTGAAAAAAAAAAAGTGGTCAGCGCGGCAGAATGTCAATCCTAAGGGGCCGTGTTCGATTCCCGGCTGGGTCGGACATTTTCTCTGCTCAAGGGTTGGTCGTCGCAGTGGCGTCAAATCGAAAGACTTGCACCCGGCGAACTGTCTACCCGACGGCAGTCCCTAGTGACACGACATTTACAATAGTAAATAATTTTGGCGCATTATCTAGGTTATTGTAGTCTAATGCGCAATGAGGAAAGCAGCTCCGAAGCTACCTGTTGGTTCCTCTTCAGGTCTGCTGGGAGTTCATATACCAGCTTATTTACGTAATCACAAAGGAAAAAAATCTGAGAGGTGGCAATATGGTGATTGAGTTGACCGTCTGGCATGATTTTCTATTCCAGTCAAACGTTGGTGGTATATGTCGTTGAGGTGTTCACAGATATTCGTATCAAGATAGATGGGCCACCGTCGTAAAGAAAACATATCCACTCGCTGACAAGAGATGTAGTCTCCAAAAACTGTGGCAACTCTTGAATGAACGTCACGTGTGCCCGAGTGCGTGCGTGTCTTTAGGGAGCTCAACTACGAGGTTATTTGCTCATTAGCTGTGAAAATTTGAGACGAGTGTGGTAAAGGGGATAGAAGGAAAAATGCATCAAATATAAACTCAATAAAAATAACAATCGCACTCATTCACATTTGCAACTAACATGGTCGTAAAATTACCAGTGTACAAAGTGAAAGTAAAAATCCTAATAGAAGAACTGCACAATGCAACAATAGAATTTATTATAAAATAATAACTCGGGGTAGTGCAGCTGCCAGATTACTTAAAAACAAAGCAAGATGAACCAGATACTGCAACAACACACTGAAACCTCTACTAATTCAGGAAGCAAGTCAGACATTTCCAAAATATTAAAAGTTGGACCACATTCGTCTTACCGCCCGCTAAAATAGTGGACCGATCACGTTGTGAATGAACCGGTGCCGTCTTGCCTGATATAAAACGCATTCAGTGGAATTTTATCCAAGCACGACTCACAATCACGAAAGACAGAAGTCCCAGGTTCGAGTTCTTGTCCAGCACACAATTTTTATTTAGTAGAATGATTCAGTATTTAAAGGTAATAAATGTTACTAAATAACCGATTTAGACTTATCTGTATCCAAAGATTTCCAAATGTCTGTTCGAAAAAAAGGACTATGAAGTACATAAAAGACGAACTGTTGGTGTTTAAATTCTTTGTGCGACCTGTCATCGATTTCTAATAGCGTAGACCAGCGTGAACATGTTGCAAGGAGAATGGAGAAGCGAGGGTTGTGCTTTTTTACGTGAATCATTGAAGTATGTGTATAATTATTTATGGAAGATAATTATTGGGTGCATGACGGGACTAAACACCAACAGTCGGACAAATCTAAAAGCTTAAGTTGTTTAAATGTCGAGAATTATAATAAATAACAACGAATTTCGAATCCACTGCAGAGCTCATTTGGAAGAAACTACCACACTAGAAAGTAATTTGGATCATGATTATCACGAACAGGACTGCGTCTGACTACTGTCAGAAGACAATCATTCTTAAAAAGGAATGTATTATGCTCTCTGACAAGAGTTAGAGAGGTTTCACTGGATGTCCTTCATTCTCAACTTATAAAACATTGGATCGTTGAACAGTTGACTTTTCGACTCTAAATTCGTATATCGATGAATATTTTGTCGCGATTATGTCAGATATGAAAATCCTTAAGCAACTCATTACTAGTTTGAGTTTTTTGCACCCTAATATCTGGCCGCAGATTTTATTAGAACTGTTACGACTTGTTTTCGCCGCAATCTGCTGTTGTCCAGCCGCTGCGCTTTTTTGAACAGCACTCGTTCAACTGTGAACAGCAGATAGGGAGTAATCGAAGTGACAGGGTTTTCCGCGGTTTGCCCAGATGTTACGAGCAGCCAGTCCTCGGGGAGGTCCGCTTATTTCGCAGCGGCCGTGGAGGCATTCCGCTAGGAGCGGACGGCCTACTGGAACGTCATGCCGATTATACAGTCGCCAGCTGTGGCTTGTGAGACGCGCTCATGAATATTCACGAAACGCAAGACGCAAAATTTATTCATTCGTTCAGTGTACCGTGAAAGGCGAACCGAGCTAATCTGTTTACGGGCTACTGGTCGCAGATATTAGTGCACTCTTGCGACACCAGAATTTGGTGGACAACTACTCCAGAACCATTAAGAAAATGGCTACACTTTCGACTTTAACAGCGGTTGAATAAATGTGCAGAAATATCAGTCACTTACAGCTTATATTTATTTCATTGTCATTTGCAACCGAGGTAGATGAGGAGCGGCTTAAGTGAATAAGTTAACAATTAAAGTCGTGTATGTATTTGATTCCTTGCTTTATAGGTTGTCCTAATGTTCCTCGTGCTGTAAAATATAATAGCTATACATATTACAACAATGCTAACCAGCCACAGACTGCACACAGCACAGCCAGTGATTTTCATACAGAGCGCTAGTGGCGTTACCAATATAAAGACCTAAACAGCCTACTTACAATCTTTGTCGATTGACTTATTTCTGAGCGGGCACAACCACCTCGATACCTTATGTCATATGCGTAATAAGTGTAAAACGCAAAGGACGTCGTGTTGTATCATCCTCGTAAGCAATATAAACAAGGTGTCACTTACTTAACAGTGTATGGCTTGCCGCACATGACGTATAGCCACAGTTCCTATTCAAACTAAATTAATTACTTTGCAGTCTCACGCCGCATCTGCTGTAGATCGTCTAAGAAAAGGGGTAATTACCCTATCGAAGCGTCGTCGTTATACTTGAGTGTCGATAGTTTATTAAATAGGAAGAAACAAGATCTCTGCAAACTTTTGTTGCACCTCACTAGTCTCTGAGCCTTTTCTCTATCACTTCCTTCGGCAGATACATTTCCGTCAGTGCACGGATACCTACGAGGAATAAAACAGAAATGGCATGCCTTACGCTATTACGAAAGTGACACCTTGTTTATATTGCTAACGAGGATGATACAACACGACGTCCTTTGCGTTTTACACTGATTACGCATACGAAATAAGGTATCGAGGTGGTTGTGCCCGCTCAGAAGAAGTCAATCGACAAAGATTGTAAGTAGGCTGTTTAGGTCTTTATATTGGTAACGCCACGTAGCGCTCTGTATGAAAATCACTGGCTGTGCTGTGTGCAGTCTGTGGCTGGTTAGCATTGTTGTAATATTCGCTATTGTAGTGTTGGGCAGTTGGCTGTTAACAGCGCGTAGCGTTGGACAGTTGGAGGTGAGCCGCCAGCAGTGGTGGATGCGGGGAGAGAAATGGCAGAATTTTGAGAGCGGATGATCTGGATGTGTGTCCATAAGAGAGAGTAAATTTGTAAGACTGGATGCTATGAACTGCTATATAATTATGACTTTTGAACACTATTAAGGTAAATACATTGTTTGTTCACTATAAAAATCTTTCATTTGCTAACTATGCCTATCAGTAGTTAGTGCCTTCAGTAGTTAGAATCTTTTATTTAGCTGGCAGTAGTGGCGCTCTCTGTATTGCAGTAGTTTGAGCAATGAAGATTTTGGCGAGGTAACTGATTTGTGAAACGTATAGGTTAATGTTAGTCAGGGCCATTCTCTTGTAGGGATTGTTGAAAGTCAGATTGCGTTGCGCTAAAAATATTGTGTATTGTGTGTCAGTTTAAGCAGTCATTGATAACTTTTCTAAGGGGACGTTTCAAGATCTATGAAGTGTTTCTGAATACTCTTTTCCTGTAAAGTTCATGTTTGCCTTTTAGGAAGTAGGTGAGAAACAACTAACGAAACCAATTTTTAAAATATTAACAAAAGAGTTAAAAATTCGGACGAGTGGTCCCCAGAATTGTGGGAATGCTGAACTAATAAACATACATATCTGAAACAGAACAGAGAACACGTATCCCGTTAATATCTTAAAAGGATTCAGTAAGAAGAAAAGCGTTTAGGATAATGTCCCAGACTTTGTCACTCGTACAAAGGAACAAACAGTTGCTTCAAATCAGATAGCAGTAAGACAGTAAGTTTAGTTTCTAATACATACGTAGAAAATACAAAAATGACAACAATGTCATTAGAGACGAAGCACAAGCTTGGATTGTTTCTGTTATGGACTGGGAAGGAAACCGGCCGAGACTTTTCAAAGGAACCATCCTGGAATTTGCCTGTTGCGACTTCGGGAAATTATGGAAAACCTAAATCTAGATCTCCGAAGGCGGATTTGGACCGAATGCTTATAAATAACTCATTAGAGTCTAATGGCATATACTATCGGACCAAAAATGCCCACAGCTGACCACTATATCTCACGAGAGATGGACGTCCCCAGTATAAAAGGAGACGGCGAGTTCTTGTGTAGTCGGTAAAAAAGCAGTAACCGTAGAATTGATCGTTCACATGAGCTCAGCACTTCGAGCGTGGAGAAGTCACTGGAAGTCACCTGAGTATGAAATACATGAGGGACATTTCAGTCCTTCTAAATCTATCCAACCGTTGATAATGTGATTGGGAAGTGGAAGAGCAAAGGGACAACCGCAGCATAAGAAGCCCATGCAGGCAACATGTACTGACGACCAGGGACGTTCGATCACTGCGAGGGGTGGCTGTAAAAATTCGTACGAAATCATCGGTGGGAAACACTCTTGTTTTTTAAAATCCTACCATCAGTCCAGTTAGCACAGTGATTGTAGGTAGGGAGTTAAAAATGTCACATTTCTATTGTCATTGCTACGCGACGCTTGAGGCGGTGTACACTCCTGGAAATTGAAATAAGAACACCGTGAATTCATTGTCCCAGGAAGGGGAAACTTCATTGACACATTCCTGGGGTCAGATACATCACATGATCACACTGACAGAACCTCAGGCACATAGACACAGGCAACAGAGCATGCACAATGTCGGCACTAGTACAGTGTATATCCACCTTTCGCAGCAATGCAGGCTGCTATTCTCCCATGGAGACGATCGTAGAGATGCTGGATGTAGTCCTGTGGAACGGCTTGCCATGCCATTTCCACCTGGCGCCTCAGTTGGACCAGCGTTCGTGCTGGACGTGCAGACCGCGTGAGACGACGCTTCATCCAGTCCCAAACATGCTGAATGGGGGACAGATCCGGAGATCTTGCTGGCCAGGGTAATTGACTTACACCTTCTAGAGCACGTTGGGTGGCACGGCATACATGCGGACGTGCTTTGTCCTGTTGGAACAGCAAGTTCCCTTGCCGGTCTAGGAATGGTAGAACGATGGGTTCGATGACGGTTTGGATGTACCGTGCACTATTCAGTGTCCCCTCGACGATCACCAGAGGTGTACGGCCAGTGTAGGAGATCGCTCCCCACACCATGATGCCGAGTGTTGGCCCTGTGTGCCTCGGTCGTATGCAGTCCTGATTGTGGCGCTCACCTGCATGGCGCCAAACACGCATACGACCATCATTGGCACCAAGGCAGAAGCGACTCTCATGAGGGCGACACGTCTCCATTCGTCCCTCCATTCACGCCTGTCGCGACACCACTGGAGGCTGGCTGCACGATGTTGGGGCGTGAGCGGAAGACGGCCTAACGGTGTGCGGGACTGTAGCCCAGCTTCATGGAGACGGTTGCGAATGGTCCTCGCCGATACCCGAGGAGCAACAGTGTCCCTAATTTGCTGGGAAGTGGCGGTGCGGTCCCCTACGGCACTGCGTAGGATCCTACGGTCTTGGCGTGCATCCGTGCGTCGCTGCGGTCCGGTCCCAGGTCGACGGGCACGTGCACCTTCCGCCGACCACTGGCGACAACATCGATGTATTGTGGAGACCTCACGCCTCACGTGTTGAGCAATTCGGCGGTACGTCCACCCGGCCTCCCGCATGCCCACTATACGCCCTCGCTCAAAGTCCGTCAACTGCACATACGGTTCACGTCCACGCTGTCGCGGCATGCTACCAGTGTTAAAGACTGCGATGGAGCTCCGTATGCCACGGCAAACTGGCTGACACTGACGGCGGCGGTGCACAAATGCTGTGCAGCTAGCTCCATTTGACGGCCAACACCGCGGTTCCTGGTGTGTCCGCTGTGCCGTGCGTGTGATCATTGCTTGTACAGCCCTCTCGCAGTGTCCGGAGCAAGTATGGTGGGTCTGACACACCGGTGTCAATGTGTTCTTTTTTCCATTTCCAGGAGTGTATAAAGCGCCGTCACTGGATTGAAATTTCCCTCATAATAGTTACGCTGTCATAAAGAAGACGGATGGACACGTGCCATATTAATACCACTAATAGGTGTTAGGATACATTTGATCAAATTATGTAAATAGAGAGATAAACTGTGTGAGGGTAAGAGACTAAGACTAAAATAGTTATCAGATGCTACGACGTCAAGGTGAGAGAGCCTGTAAAATATTATGGCTAATTCCCTTGACCCACGTCGTAGTGACAGGTGGAAATATGTCTGCTTTTTAAGGACCGGATGACGTACGCCTGTAACACGGGAAGCACGGTCAATATTACTGGACCTTTGTACTAATTGCAGTCTCCGAAAATTATTTGGACCTGTTGGTAAGAAAATCCACCCTCAAAGAAAACTTACTGGATCTGATTGCAAGGGCACAGATCTAAAATTTTTGATTTTGTGGACGTACAGGTAGGAATCAATGTGCAAAAGGCTGCGGTAGAAAGCATGGTTTTTTCCCTCTCTCTCTCTCTCTGAGCCATCAGCCTTCTAAATGGTTTGATGCTGCTTGCAACGAATTTCTCTCGTGTGCCAATATTTTTATCTCAGAGTACCAATTGCAACCTATTTCCTCAATTATTTGCTGTATGTAGTCAGTCTCTGTCTTCCTTTACAGTTTTCACCTTCTACAACTCCATCTTGTACCAAGGAATTTATTCTCCTATTTCTTAACAAATGTCCTATCAACCGGTCTTATCTTGTCAGTCTTTTCCTTTCTTTCCTCGTCGATTCTGCGGAGAACTTCGTCATTCCTTACCTTATCAGTGCACCTAATTTTCAATATTCTTCTGTAGCACCACATATCTAAGGTTTCGATTCTCTTGTGTTTCGGCCCGTCTCACTACCATACAGTGCAGTGGTCCAGACGCACATTCTCAGAAATTTCTTCCTATATTTGATACTAGCTGATATCTCTTGGCCATTAATGTCATTTTTGCCAGTGATTGCTATTTAAGTTCTCGTTGCTCCGTCCATTGTGGGTTATTTTACTGCCTAGGTAGCAGAATTCCTTAACTTCGTCGACATCGTGATCCCCAATTGTGATGTTAAGTTTCCCGCCGTTCTCATTACTTCCGTTTTTTTTTTCGATTTACTTTCAGTCCGTATTCTATACTCGTTCGACTGTTCATTCTGGTTAACACATCCTGAACCCGGGATCTCCTGCTTAGTCGTCAGTTGCATTAATGACTGCGCCACCCGGCCACAGCGCTTATCTTATATGCGCAGGTTATCTTGGTACTTCAATTGGCCTCTTCAAACACCCACCTAGCGATGCCTACCCCAGTCTCCGTCCATGTCCCCCTTGCTCGGTACTTTGACTTTCCACCAGGAGGTATAACGTGATACTGTATTCCGACTGAAGGTGGTGTATTCATAGCCCATAGAGGCCAATCATTTATATGAATTTCCGAAAGTATAGACACCACACATTTATATACTTCGCTGTACTCCTTCCGTCTACTCGTCCCCTCCTCTACGGTTAGCAGTGAACTTTCCGTTGTACTTAAAAAGTTATCACTCTTTCTTTTAATGTCACCGAAGGTTGTTCTGACTTTTCTATATGCCGAGTCAGTCCTTCTGACGACCTTTTCTTTTTCGATTTCTTCACACTTTTAGCTTCGCTCCAATTACTATTTACTTCAATCCTAGGTGACTTGTACATCCTATATTTTCCTGAACATTTTTATACTTCTACCGTCGATCAACTGAAGTGTTTTGTCTTTATCCGTGGTTTCTTTGCAGTTACTTTCCTTGTAGTTGCGATTTCCTTTCCATCTTCTGTGATGTCCCTTTTTAGAGACGTCCATTGCCGTTCAACCGAACTGCCTAATGAGCTATTTATTATAGCAGTAACTACATAGCCTCAGAGAACTTCAAGGGCGTCTCTTCATACCTTAGTACTTTCGTGTCCCACTTCCTTGCACATTGCTTCTTCGTGACTAGTCTCTTAAAGTTCAGCCTACTCATCATCATTATTAAATTGTGATCCAAATCTGCTCCTGGGTAAGCCTTAAATTCAGTATCTGATATCGGAATCTATGCCAGCCCATGCAATAATCTGAAATCTTCCCGCATCTCCCGGTGTTTTCCGATTATATATCTTTCTCGTGTGATTCTTGAAAAGAGTAATCGTTGTTACTAACTGATATTTATTCCAGAACTCAATAATTTTTTTCCTCTCTCGTTCCTACTACCACGCTCTTACTCTTTCATAACCCTTTCTTCTACTCCACTACTCCACTTCCAGTTTCCACGACTATTAGATCTTCATCTGTTTTACGTACTTAATTTCCCGTACAATACATTCATATACCTTCTCTTCAGAGACGTGAGGAGCATGCGATAAAAAAAAAACTGCTAGAAAATGACTGAGTTGTCAGCATGAAACCTGGAGAACATGGAAGATCTCTGAGAGAAATTTACACATACTGTAAAAGATGTGCTACCTAGGTTAGATGCATATAAGATAGTGAGGATGGGAAGACACACGATGGTTTTAAAAAAAATTATTAATACGATACTACCAAAGCAGAGATAGCCGTAGAGTAGATTCAGACAAAACCGAAACCTTACCGAGAAACAATAGCTGAATGACGGCAAGTGAGAAGAAAGAATGCTGTAACGAGAAGTCTTGAATATATTCGGAAGCAATAGCATATGGCATAAAATCAGTCAGGTGAACAAAAATATGCGTTTGTCGATGATTGGTTCGGATACGAAAGATAATAAAGGGAGAATTAATACATTCTGATTCCCAGAACCATTTCATAGTGTATTTCCTACGTTCGACAGCTGCAAGGATATGAAAATAATAGACGCACAATTAAGTAAGCATGGAAGTAGAAAACAAAGCCGCTCAAATCACTCGATAGACCAAAGGCCGCAAGATATGATGGAGAGCTCGTTAGACTCAGTATTGAATGTCCCCCTTCTTCTAACATTAAATTACGAAAGAACTTAACAGACAACTGTAAAAATTTGGAAGCCGTTTAAATCGATAAGAAGAATTGTAAGACCCACTCCCGGAGGTAAAGACCTACTTCACCAACGTACGTTTCTTGTAGAATACTGGAACATACTGCATTGTGATCGCGTGTAATATTTCTGGAGACCGAAGAACTCCTGTGAAGGAATCAACGAGGTTTCTGCAAGCACCGAGCGACTGAAATCCGGATTGCTCCGTTCGTTTATGAGATTCCGAATGCAGCAGATACCGCAGTTCAGATTGATGTCACATTTCGTGACTTCCAGAATCCTTTGATAAAGTTCCATTCCTACGAGTAGCAAGTAAAATGCATGTATACGGAATATCCGAACAGATATTCGATTGGACTGAAGAGTTTCTTGCGAACTCATCACGTCGTTCGTAGTACAGAGATGTTATCAGAAATGAATGCAGCGTATGGTATGATGGCGGAGCTGCTGTTCACTGTTTATATAAGTGAAGGTTGTTCGCTGAGAACGCAGTTGTTCTGGCTGTCTCGTTGAAGTTGTTCTGTTATGAGAATGTACCAAGATGCGCTGACGATGCAGTCTATTCCTACTTGGACGTCAACACATTGTCTTTCCCTTGATTGATCTGAGGATGGCTCTGTGAATAACCGAAACTAGTTATCAGCTTTAAAACTGTAGATTGTTCGCCATCTATACGGTTAAAATACATTGTGCAATTTTTTTAAGAAAACCTTCTGGTATTTTAATGTGTTTAAATAGACGAAAGTATTTAATATCGTTTGTCTATGCCACCAGTGAATCACTAAAATCAGTCACAACTTACAAATACCAAAAAGTTTGTGTCAGAAATGATTTAAGGTAAAACGAAACACATTAAGATGCGAGACTCAGATTAGTCGGAAGAATTTTTAGTCAGTCACACACGAATGAGGTAATTTGAAAAACTATTCTTCTATCGAAGTAGGCCACTTTTGTAGCTGCAGTAACGAAAGAGAGACACGTTTTTCGAGGAACAGCTTTAGGAATCGTCACGGTTTCCCTCATTCGGTGTGAGACTGAAATGCGAGGGGAATGGGGAGGAGGCTTGGGAAGAATACTCCTACACGATGTGCCCTCTACCACACACCGTACGGGTTATTGCAGAACATAAATGAATATGTAAACAGCTGGACAGTGATTGGAGGAAAGAAGACGAGTAGACAAGGAATAAGTGCTGACATATTGGGCATCAAAGAATACCAATACAGTGTGAAATACCTACACACATTATAAATTTAGGCCTCACTCCATGTTTATCTGTCTGTACGTTAACGAAATTGTCAGAAATTACCGTAGGGATACTGATACAGTTTTCACTAATAGACTGATTCACTATGAGGATTTATCTACGTAATTTACTACCTTTACGTCAGCTAAAGTCGTCCGGCCGGATACAAGGTCAACCAAAACTCCACCGACAAACTTTCAGAAGTCCAAAGCAAGGAAAGAAGTACAGTAAGCATGAGCTTTAAAATGCCTACCTTAACAACTATGGGCACTTGTTCATCTTCGGAATGTATCTCTTTGCTGGACAAGTCCTCGTAGGTCATAAGGTGTGTAAATTAACTGCCTGTGTTTGATAGGCATTCCTTTCTTGTTTTAATCCATACTATCCATACTACCTCCTCCACTTCTAGAAGACTTGTCCTATTATTAAAGAGATCGATAATCCTTTCATTGATTGAGTACTGAATTTTTTAATGTGGTGGTATTTTGACATTGAATTGGTACATATTAGGTAAGAGCTTATGGTTACTAAGAAACTTTCATTCGACGGTATTCATTAGTTTCATCATGAAGAACTAAATAGCTGAATTCTGGAAATGCTTTGACGTGTTTATATATGCAAAGGCAATACAAGTTCTACAAAGTAATTGACCGGGTAGGTGAATTTCAGATGCATTGAAAGTTTCAGCAGGCAGAGTCGCCCTCTTTGCCAAACCCATTATTTCGGAAAGATGATGATGGGTATTACTCTCGTACCACCATTCACGCGCTTCTTTGAACTGTTAACATTTAATCTCTTTTACTATGTGACACCGTGATGAGTAATTCATTGAAGTTTTTATACGACTTCCTTAGGTCCAGGATGCATAACAGGAACTGTTACCTGTAATGACTAAGATTAATCACATTTGGAGGTGACAACAATCAGTGTTAATGTGAATACTGTAATTATTAAGCGATCTTGACTTAAATTACTACATTTTACCCAAGCTATTCGTCTTTCGGAACTTTTGTAATGGTTCATAGTAGAAAGATCATTGTATGAGCTACTGACATCAGTAGCTATTGCGGAACGGCGGACTGTTGTACGCTACAGATCTGATATTTTGGCAAAACACGGGAGCCCATTCCAGTCACTGATATGGGTCCCAGCGGATTGGTGTTATAACAAACCCAGATTCGGAAACACCGTTTCGTCGCCGTTGCAATGTAAAGGTAAAACAGCCTCTTGTGGGACACGTCCATAACTGTGACGTAATATTATTCGAGTAGCAGATAATTAGTCCTCCACATAGACGCAAATGGCAAGGGATTATCAAACCGCACGAGTAAGCTTTGTTGTCGGAAGACAATACATGGTTAAACTAATTAAATTTAATAATTTGCGAAGGACAAGAGGTCTGAATATTGGTAACTTTATCCAGCAATTTTGTTTCTGGCAAGAGTAAAAGCTGGCAAAGTCACGCGGCTTTTCACGTTAAACTGAGTGTCTGGCATATCTTGCTAAACTATCTGAAATTAGAATTAAAAAGCAATATACTAGTTCGAGAGGAGATGCACTTTCTCGTCGTTTATGAAGAAATCTTCCTACGAGGATATGTTCTACGTCTGGCATTTACTTACGCAATAGTTCAGTTTCACTAACATAAATTTCATAGCCACAAAGTGAAAATAACACGGCCTTATTGATGTAGCGCAGTTTCATAACATACTTCCATCTTTATTACCAAATTACAGGATGTGTGGGAACGTTAAAAATATTTCCCGATAAAGTGAGTTATTTCAATGGCCTTAGTTCAATCGGTTATTTAAAAACTCACAGATTACTAGTAATTTAGAGAAAAGTGGAAAAAATTTTCCCCGCCTTACGCCCTGTGGTCTATTGTTTTGATTTTTATCCACTGAGTGAAACAGATCCTTCATAATAATTCGGCTTTATTTCTAAATAATCTTTTCATCTAAGGATGCTCTGCGGTTCCAAAGTGTCCGGACATGTGTGGTTTCTCAAATAAAAGAAAATTTATTAGAGAAAGCTAAAAAATAAATGTTTATTTTCTATGTAGTGCTTACAAACAAAATAATTTAAACACAGTACTGGGCCACACGTATCATGTATTTAAACTGTTTATTTGAGTCGCCCCTCATACAAAAAAGTAATGTCAACTCTCTGATGGTAAAAAAATGATTCTACAGAAAGAGTAGTTTTCCTGTACTACTTCGGCCACCACGTACATTGTCCGAGTCCTCCACCGCAATAATTGAACTGATTTTTACTGCTTGATGTTACTATTAGTTCTGCATCTTGGATAGATGAATTCTACCAGGCCTTCTCACCTTTCGTTTAATTATTCCATAATCTCTGTCGTATGATACAGTGGAGCGATCACGTATTGGGAAATAATGGCGTATGACGTTGTAACTACCTTGATTTGCCCGTTCTTAAAGCCGTGCGGTTTTTGTTTTGTGCAACACACACGTCTGAAAACATAGGAAATTCTCTCGCATCTTATCGTTTACTTTCAAGATGTTCTATATAAAATGAACAAATTTCCAGAAAAACATTCTCTTTCTCCATGATGAACTACAATAAGAGCTGACGTTCGGCAAGAAAATACCGCGCTCAGCGCCAGTGGTTCATGTGGTTGTCGTCGGAACTTTTAAGTGAGGAACAGCTTTTTTCTTAGACACGCGTAATTTCTCAAATAATATTTTCAAAAGTCTAGCAATACTGTTAAAACGAAGCGCATATGCATGCTTTCTCGCTTAAACATGAAACTATATTTGTTAATATTATATATGCAATAAACCTATATTGGCTGCAAATGGACATGTGTGGTTTCTCAGTTATGAAATGTGGAATGTCTGAAGATGAATCACGTTCATTTTAATAAACAAATGATGTTCTTGGCAGTGAGGTCCAAAAAACAAGAAATAATAGGGCGATCACTTCATTCCTACTCGAGAGAATGAATGTCATGAACTGTGTCTGTCAACACAAGCGCGCTAAAAACCCAGCGTAGACCATCTTCGCCACTACGTATAGTTTTAGTAAGCACCATTCATAATTATTTAAAGAATAATAGATTTATCCAGTGAGCATTCCTGTAAATCCACTGTGAAAGGTACTTTCTTTCTGGGCTACTAAGTAAATTATATCAATTTTGGTACGACCGTAATGTGCTTGTCTCCCACTCAGATATTGCTTTTTCTGCTGACAGGAGACGAACCTGACATCTGAAACTAAATTTGGTCTGTGCCTGTCCGAAAGTACCCAGATCACCTGTGGTATCCTGCACAGCATTTTCCAGCTAAGACTACGAATCTTACGTCCTGTAGGACGACGTGATGTTAGAGCCCAAAACATCGGGGAAAGCATAAAAAGAAATCAAATACGTAACCTGAGGCCAAGATTTGTCACAAGCTATTATTACAGCTCAGCCATACCATGCTTTTTGTACCGTCGGACTCACAGCTTCTTTCTGCCTACCCGTACTTAGTCACATACCACCTCCATCCCTGCTGCGGGAAAGTATACATGTACGGTACAAAAAACTACAGAAAAATCATAACCTCTCTGTTCGTGTAGGAATTTCAAGTACCAGCAAAGGGAGTCTTCGCATTAGTTGTCCACCAATGGGTACTGCCAGAATGTTAGTTGAAAACGGGTTTACAGCCGATGACTGCTGGAACTTGAAAACGGGTTACTACTGATGATTGTTGGAGAAACATGTGGCAGATTAATGCTACGACGAAACAACTTGAGACGCAATGTGTATCGACCAAGCTAACTGGCCTTGAATTGCCACGCATGATCTTGTCGGTTCTTAACCGAATTAGAACCAACACGAGAAGTTGTGACGACTTTTAAATATGCGGGACCTACTGTATGAGAACTCTACACCCCTCACACAGCAAGGTAGCATATTAGAGAACGTCATTGTATCATGTCAATGCCCAAAGACCTATTACCCCGTTCCTGTTGCTGCAACTATTCAGCGGCAGAATGAAGTAAGTCGGAACCATGAGAAGTTACCTGTCAACGTCTCATCATTACAGATGCAGCACTAGCTCGGAATGGGGATGAGCAAGGAGGCCGCCATAAGCTGCAGAATCAGTCTGGAATGTTATTCGAACCTCGCTATCCTCGGAACCAGTGTGTGAATCATTGTGCCACCTCGTTCCGAGAGGCAGTTAAACTTTAATTGCAAAGTAGTCATGTAGATGTACAAGGGTAGGTCAATTATTATTCGCAAAGTAGTCATAAAATTTCATTCTAATCAAATAGGAAACTTACAAGAACATTTTTCGACATAGCCTCCTTGCGTTTCAACGCACGTAGACCATCGTTGTACAAGCTTCCTGATGCCCTCATAAAAGAAGGTTCTCGGTTGAGCTGCGAGCCAGGAATGCACTGCTTCTTTTACTGCTTCGTCCGAGGCAGATCGACGGCCCCTTAATGCCTGTTTGAGTGGACCAAACAAGTGATAGTCAGAAGGGACAAGATCGGGACTATATAGAGGATGATCCAGTGCCTCAAATTTGAGTTTCTGGAGGGTTTCAGCAGTGTGGGCAGCAGTATGCGGACGGGCATTGTCGTGCAACATCACAACACCTTCTGACAGCAATCCTCGGCGTTTGCTTCGAATGGCAGGCTTTAGCCTGGCAGTAGGTATCTCACTGTAGACGAGCGGGATTAGCCGAGCGGTCTAGGGCGCAGCAGTCATGGACTGTGCGGGTGGTTCCCGCGGGGGTTCGAGTCCTCCCTCAAGCATGAGTGTGTGTGTTTGTCCTTACGATAATTTAGGTTAAGTAGTGGGTAAGCTTAGGGACTGATGAACTTAGCAGTTAAGTCCCATAAGATTTCATAGACATTTGAACATTTTTGAATCTCACTGTAACGTATATTGTTTGTTGTTGTGCCCCTTTCCCCATAATGCTCCTATACTAGACCTTTTGCGACCCAAAAAGCCGTAAGCATCAGTTTTCGTTTGGGCAGTTGGGTCTAGAACTTTTTCTTGCACCGCGAATTTGGATGTTTCAGTTCTATACTCTGCCTTTTACTCTGCGACTCGTAATTATGAATCCATGTTTCGTCCCCAGTAATGATCCTGTCTAAGAAGTTGTCCCCTTCGTTACCATAGCGATCTAAATGTTTTTTGCAGATGTCCATGCAACTGCGTGAGTTATTTTGGGACCCATCTTGCACAAACTTTATGAAACCCAAGTCTGTTGTAGATGATTTTGTAGGCAGAACCGTGACTAATTTGCAGACGATGTGCCACTTCGTCAATAGTTAATAGTCTGTCTAAGAGAATCATTTCCCTTGAACGCTCAATGGTTTCTTCATTTGTGGCGGTAAACGGTCGTCCGGCTCTTTCACCGTGCGTAACACTTTTGCAACCATTTAGGTATTTTTCGGTTCATTCGTAGACACTCCTTTCTGGCAAAACGCTGTTCCCGTACTGTACCGAAAGTCTTCGATGAATTTCGTGCCGTGATACGCCTTCCGACCACAAAAACACGGATCACTGAAAGTTGCTTTTCTTTGGTGCAAATAGACAGCGGAGCAGCCATGATTAACAGCACGGCAGCGATAGCGAAACTAAACTAGCAGCTTGAAAATTGCAAAGATATAACAACAAATAAAGCATGCGTCATCAACGTAAAATGACACTACTACCAAAATAAACAAAAATATAACTAAACTGTGGATAATAATCGTATTACCCTTGTAGATGTAGAAAAAAATCACTTCCAAATACTGTTAACTTCAGAAGTTGGTGCTGTTTGACACAATGATCCTTTAATACCACACCTATCATATAGTAAGAAAGGCGCTCAATATATTTATTCTCAGCCAATTTCAGTTGCAAAAAGTGGAATTTGTACTACATCGCGGAATATCGCCGTTTCAGACCCTATAGTTTTATGAACTTCCGATAGGGGCGGAAGTACACGTAAACTTAAAAATTTCGTCCGTAACGCAGGTGCGTTCCAATTAGAGAGCTGTAATCGAGTTTCTTTCTGCAGAAAACCAGAGCATCGCAGATATTCATAAGCGATTGCAGGATGCCTACTAAGACCTGGCGGTGAACGAAAGGAAATTGCGCCTTCAGGCCAGGCGGCTGCCATAATCGCGGCAAGATCGCGCAAACCTGTCCGATCTCCGGCGCGGCGGCCGGTTGCACACAGCAGTGACTCCTGTAGTGTTGGAACGTGCGGACACTCTCATCCGAGCTAATCGACGGATGACAGTCAGACACCTCGCTGCAAAACTGAACTTCTCTGTTGGCAGCGCAGACACACTTGTGCTCACATAACTTCATCCACCCTACGGCTCGGATCTCACACTTCCGACTTCCATCCATCTGACCTAATGAAGGATGCACTCCAAGGAAAGCAGTGCATGGATGATGAGGAGGTTACTGACGAAACAAAACGTTGTCTCCCACATCTACAGTAGCGGGGTACCATGCAGGCCGTCCCAGTCACGTGGCGTAAAGCCGTCGTATTGTACGGTTAGTACGTTGAAGAAATTGTTTTGTAGTCAAAAGACTGGCGAATACTATGGTGTGTTGAAATCCTGATTAAAAGCAAACTGTTTTCAGAAGAAAGAACTTACGCATTCATTCTGGAAACATCCCCCAGGCTGTGGCTAAGCCATGTCTCCGCAATGTCCTTTCTTTCAGGAGTGCTAGTTCTCCAGGTTCGCAGGAGAGCTTCTGTAAAGTTTGGAAGGTAGGAGACGGAGTGGCAGAAGTAAAGCTGTGAGTACCGGCCGTGAGTCGTGCTTCGGTAGCTCAGTTGGTAGAGCACTTGCCCGCGAAAGGCAAAGGTCCCGAGTTCGGGTCTCGGTCAGGCACACAGTTTTAATCTGCCAGGAAGTTTCAAGTTTCAAGTTACCCATTGTTTCCTGACCACACTTTGTACTATGCGTTGGAATTAACAGAATATTGCAGAGACGTGAAACTGGCAATTAATTAAGTTTTTGTATGATCAATGCGTAATAAATTAACATAGTCTCAGTTCCACAATTTCTATTAAACTTTTGAAGGGTGTATTACGTGGTTATAATTTTAACAAATTTGCAGTGGCCTTGCAATGGGTCTCTAAAGCTTCGAGCTCTGTTTTCCCGAGTGAATTATCTGCTGAAAGATTTTCATTTGCTATTTAATAACGTATATCCTTCGAGTGACTGGTTGGTTCGTTTATGAAGGATGCTACTTACATGGTCACGCATTAATAGCTTAGCGCAGAATCTCTTATAAAATTAAATTTCGTAAATATAAAGTAATTTATACACCGAACTGGAATGCAGGATATTTGTTGATAATTATGTGGATCGAACATATCGCAGTTTTCCAACTCAGCTGTTTTCTTACAATTGTTCAGTGTGTTATACCTTGCACGACTGGCCAATCTATGCCTTAAAGGTCACTTTCAAGCGCAGTAGGGATGACGTATTGTAGTAAACGGCCAATATAGTCGATTTGCAGTCAGGCACATCTCGTGCAATCGTCCAAATTAACACCAGAAAGCTTACCGCGTGTCGTAATAGTCATCTTTATAATTAATGTCACGTTATAGGATACTGCTCGCTTTCGTTGTTGAATAACTCAGCTGGTGCTCAGTAACGAACATGAGCTCATACAGCGTCTTATAACGTGGCATTAGTTATAAAGATGAAAAGATGACTATTACTGCAGGCAATAACCCTTCTGGTGTTAGTTCGGACGCTTGCAAGTGATGTATTCGCTTTCAGATCTGTGATATCCATCGTTTATTAACACAATTGTACAGCAGATCGAAACCCATTGCGCCTTAAAATGTCCTGTACACAAAAATTGAACAATCGTGTAATATATGATAAACTGAACACTAGTGACAAAACAGCTGAGGTGGATAATTTAGATATCTTCTCTAACGCCATTACCACTGCGCCGTAGGACGTGAAGAAAATGATGTTGATTATTTTTGCCTTAATCCAAATGGAAAGGGAGTATTGCGTTACGTTATAGAGTAGGCGTCGTTCTCGAAATCACTCTTCAGAATTATAGTGTGATAAAAGAATTGACAAGCTGTGTATTAGAAGATTTTAGTAACGCACTAGCAATACAAAAATTCACCAGTAACGAATTACACTGTGGTGACTAAAGTCATGGGACAGCGATATGGCCGGACGGAGTGGCCAAGCGATTCTAGACGCAACAGTCTGGAATCGCTTGACCGCTACGGTCGCAGGTTCGAATCCTGCCACGGGCATGGATGTTTCTGATGTCCTTACGTTAGTTAGGTTTAAGTAGTTCTAAGTTCTAGGAGACTGATGACCTCAGAAGTTAAGTCTCATAGTGCTCAGAGCCATTTGAACCATTCTGAACAGCGATATGCAAATAAACAGATGGTGGTAGTAAAGCGTACACTGCATTGGCCACGCTGTCATTTGTACTTAGGTGATTTATTTGAAGTGGTTACCGACATGATTATGGCCGCAAAACGCGACTTAACAAAATGCTTAAAGCTAGACGCATGAAACATTCCATTTGGGAAATCGTCAGAGAATATTCCGAGATCCACAGTGTCAAGAGTGTGCTCAGAATACCAAATTTCAGGCAGTACCTCTCATCACAGACAGCAAAGTGGCCTATGGCCTTCACTGAACGACCGAGAGCAACAATGTTCGCGTAGAGTTGTCACTACTAACAGATAAGGAACACTGCGTAAAATTCCCGCACAAATCAATGTGCGATGTATGACGAATGTATTCGTTAGAACAGTACTGTGAAAAGTGTCATTAATTGGCTATGGCAGCAGACGACCGACGTGGGAGTAGAAAGAGATGGCGAAATCGCACATGAACCAGCAGATTAAGTGCCTCTATCCTGCAAAGAACTAGCAGTCGCTCTTACAATAAATCATCCGGAATGGAGCCTAAAGAAAGAGTTTGCAGCACCACGGCGTCTCTCGATTAAAACATAAATCAATGCTGTATCGGTGGAAATAGGATGCGAAACGAGGTGGAACTCGTCGTGATAAAAGGAACACTATCGATCGTGAGTCGTATGAATGCTTCGTCGAAGTGAGACAATTTGGAAGAGGTAAATCATATCAAAATATATGTCAAAAATGGCTCTGAGCACTATGGGCTTAACATCTATGGTCATCAGTCCCCTAGAACTTAGAACTACTTAAACCTAACTAACCTATGGACATCACACACATCCATGCCCGTGGCAGGATTCGAACCTGCGACCGTAGCAGTCGCGCGGCTCTGGACTGAGCGCCTAGAACCGCTAGACCATCGCGGCCGGCTCAAAATATATGTCAAATAGACTGTAAGAAAGAGACTGGCTAGTTAGAATAATACCATTTATTTTGCGAGAAGGTGACAACCAGAACTTTACAGCAGTGGGCGATGAACGCTGCTATTCCAATTTTATAGGATACCTTTAATTTCATGGCCAGCACGTCTCGGGTCGAACGATTGAAGCAAAAGCATAAAATTAGACAAAGGAAGATTAAGAAATTTATCAGCTCCAAAGGATGGAAGAAGTATTAGTAGCTGCGGAAGAATTCCGCACACAAACGAAAATACTTATCGGTAATTTTAACCTCGACTACGTAATCAACACCCATCAAACGGACTGTCATTGTCAATCAACGTACAATATATCCCTCTCGGAGAAAGAGGCGAGAACCGTTCTCTTGCAGAGAATAGATTTAAACAAGATAAGTCGTTCGCAGACAGGACAGTACACTCTGCGTGAAGAAAGGTGATCCCGTACGTTTTTTTATGTACGCTGGTACCTTCGGGAAAACTTGGCCCTAATTATCAGAAAAAAGTGGATGAATTAACCCTCCAAGTTAAAAACGTAATTGTGGCCTGCACGAAATCAAGGAAGTTCACGAAACCAGTGTACTAAACTTTTTAAAATCTGATTCTTTCGTACGGGGGACAGGAAAAATTTCTGTACATTATTGATACGTGGGGAGGGCAGACTGATTTGACCGTATACGATCAGATCTTCGTGGATGAGAAGAAAGTGTGCACATGCAGCGTAAATTATCCCACCAAAATGTACTGCACTTTGGCAGCCTAGGTTAAAATTTTCACGTTGAAAATTCAGAATGCTCCCGATTCCCGATTTGTTGAAGACAGAGCAATCGCGTCCAGGGACGATTCCATAAAACTACACTCATTAATTTTGCTTGAATTCAGGGCACCTGCTTTTTCGAATATGATCAAATACGTATGGGTCGCATCAAAGTTAACGGATGAAAGAGAAACCTTGTTGAATGTAAATTAACAATGTTTTCCGTATCGCTCTTAAAATTCCGTGGCCTCGCAAGACAGTTGCTTTTATGAAATGTGCTTGGTACAGTGAAACATTGTGTTTCGGTGGCTTTTATGACAAATGTCATCCGGATTTGTTCTGCATAGCAAGCGATGCAGGCAATAGGGTGTACGATGACGTGAAAAGTAAATTACTCCGCCAGAATTGAATATTTCTCAACAATGTACACTGTTTGTTGATATTCTGTAAAATAAAATGGAAAAATGTCGGACTATTCTGATTTAAACAAAAGCAAAAACACGGAGCGGACCCGAATACGGTCCCTCCAACGTGGTAGCTGTAGGTCTTAACCAATGCGCCACGCTCACTTGGTTGGAACGTGGCTAACGTTACGCGTATTACAGCTCGCAGGGAACTTCAAAATCAGTTTTCTCGAATTCAAGGCCCGTCACTAAATAAGCGGATAGTCTCACACTCAGGGTGTCCTCTACAACATATCCGAGACGTATCAAAATCAGTTATTTACACTTCTGATGGTCCCCTTGTAAGACTCTGTACCTCGCAACCGGTGCTATGGCGTCCCACTAGGGTGCTAAACTTGCACCGCCTGCGTGGTTTTAGAGGGCTTGCTTTCAGTCTTCCTGGGAGTCTCCGTGCTGCAGCTGGCCGGCGGGGACGGCGAACTCCGGTGTGCCACGCTGTTCGTACAAGTAACGTCAACGCTAGCTCTTTGGGAGAGACTTTCTGCAGTCAGAAAGTTGGCTTCCCGAGGCCACCTACATCTGAGCAGCTAGCCGTTGGCGACTTGGTGCACTACACCTCCAAAGGACCATCGAAGGCGATTAATCTGGTGAGAAGCGATGTAGAACAGACGCTTCCAGTTGCTTGTGCACCAGAGTGAGTGACTTATGTGCTTAGTTAATTGCAAGACGAATTTTATCTATCTTTTATGTAACTTTTCGGTTTTACTTTAATTTCAGTTTTGTCGCATTGCGCTCTACCTGTGGTTGTGTTTTCATGAGATTTCCTGCTCTGCCAGTGAGTTAAAATGGACTTTAAATCGCTTCAATAGTGTTTATGAAGTGATGTATAGGTGATTGTGCTTTGATGTCAACGTTAATTACATATTTTTGAATGGTTCTTGAATGTTAATGGTTCCATCCATTTCCGGCCACTTTTGCTGCGTGAAACTGTCAAGTTGCCAGGCAGAGCATGCGATCGGTCCTGATTGTAAATTGCAGGTAAATAATTCCTTTTACTGCTACTGTGCCTTACGGTAATAACCTCGTACAATTTATTGTTTTGATGCATTGCTAGTTTTAAAAATACAATAAAATCGTTAACCCCCCTCCCCCGCACCGCTCCACCCCTGGTCCGCCCAGCACCTCGCTCTCAACCTTTCTGCTGGAACGGATCCATAATATCGACACACAAATTAATGGAAGAGGCGTACTGCGCTTAATGTAAGAATTGAATTACTCGTAACAACAAAATGTCGATTTCAATTTGTTATTTCTCGTTTAACAGGAGATGTTATTAAATTTAGAAACGCTCGAAGCTAATTACCAGGTATTCAATTATCTCTCTTGTCTCATTACATTATTAATTTTATCCAACACGATTCCGGTGATATTTTATCGCTGCGTACAAATTTTTTAGGTAATGCTAATATTATCTTAAAATTACTTAATGTTACAATTCAGCTTGGATTTAGTGTCATAAGCGTGACACGAGAAATTTTCAGCATCACGCAGCGAAAAGATGATAGCAATGAAAATTTTTCAATCGCTTTCGTACATATTACACAATGGGAAAGCAGGTGTCACACTGAAATAAATTGAAGAATCATAATGAAACATAATTTCCGCACGAAAGAGGTTGCTGATAAAACAATAATTCGACTGATTCCTTGTCAGTTAGTGACCCTTAGCAAGTAGGATTAATAGAAAAGATAAGATCCAAAGTATAGCGACGCAGTTTGTCACAAGTTCGTTAAGCAAATACGGTCGCATTACGGATATGCTTATCAATTTCCAGTGTCAGATGCTGCAAGACGGGTAGTGAGAAAAAATGTTCAAATATGTCTGAAATCTTATGGGACTTAACAGCTAAGGTCATCAGTCCCTAAGCTTACACAGTACTTAACATAAATTATCATAAGGTCAAACACACACACACCCATGCCCAAGGGAGGACACGAACCTCGGCCGGGATCAGCCGGGGTAGTGAGAACCACAGAAATATTTGCCGATAACTTGCATCGTACATCTTAATGTAATATTATAAGAGGGCAAACTATCCAAGTACGTTCCAGGAGAGGGTAAGCCAACAAGCTACCCCCCTCACTTACATCTCATGAAATGACTATAATGGTTTAAGTTAGAGCTCATATGTAGAAAGGGGAAGTACATATGTACAAGTACATGTAAATGTAGGCAGCAAAGTGAGTGAATTTTCAATCCGATGTGCGGAACAGTTTTGTTAATAGGGCTTCTTAAAGCATTTGCGTTGCGCGGGTTTCGTTCAAGTGGAAAAATTAGATTGTGGTGTCCAAAAATTCTTTGTTGTAGTTAGTTTAACGCCAACAGAAATTTTCTCGAATCATATGAAAGTTTTTTAGGTGTCTTGTGCCTTACTGGTCAGTATTTACGATATGACTGGTGGAACCCAAACGCTTCGAAAATTACTTAGAAAGTGGACGACGCACCGCACACCGATTAAGTACCCTGTTGGCCGTGAGGCGGTTAAAGCGATGTGAAATGGCTGATGCCTTATGTACATCAGAAGAAAGAGCGCTGCACATTTTACGGCCAGAAACAACCAGAAGCACATTTTACGCCAGGTAAATACTGACACTACGCAGGTGTTGGCAAATCTACACAAAATATGAGAAGAGAGGATTTGTGTTCAGATAGCATCCTCTGTGAGTGGAGCAGTAAACGTCACGTCTCTCACGGCACTGTCTCTATACTACACCTCTGCTTGTACTCAAAGTGAACTCGTGATGATATAGACATTGCATTTAACTGGGTGATCACTAAGCCACCAGAGAAAATACATTCTAAAAAAATCGTATTGGGATGAAAATCGGTATATGTGATGTACATGTAGAGAAAAACAAATGATTACAGGTGCAGAAAAATTGTATGATTTATTCAAAGCAAATAGATGTACTAATTGAGCAAGTCCACCTCTGGCCCTTATGCAAACAATTATTCGGCTGGGCACTGAGTGACAGAGTTGTTCGATGTCCTTCTGAGGGATATGGTGCCAAATTACGTTGAACTGGGGCCTTAGATCGTTAAACTCCCAAAGTTATTCGAGGGACCTGCCCACAATGCTCCAAATGTTCTCAATTTGGGAGAGATCCGGCGATCATGCTGGCCAAGGTAGGGCTTAGCAAACCCGAAGACAAGCAGTAGGCACTTTCGGCATTATCTGGTTGGAATGTAAGACCACGGTAGCTTGCCGAACAGGGCACGGTAATCGCACCGCTGGGCTGGAAGGTTGCTACCAATGACGACCATAGAGGTCCTGCTATGAAATGAAATGGCACCCTAGACTATCATTTCTGGTTCTTGGGGCGTATGGCAGGAGACAAGAATCTGACTAGAATAGCATTGTCATCAATTATGAATTCAAGTCGGTCGTGTGGAGTCAGCGCTGTAGAGTAGTTCAGCGTGGAGGCGTAACACAGTGGTGGAAAGAAGCAATCGTGTTTCGAATGGACTGGTGACCACACTGAGACGGAAGTCGCCCGATTTATTATTCGACCCGAGATGTGGTACATACAGTGTCAGAAAGAGACTGTCATGTTTGGAAGTGACGGTGACCGCACAGTGAATGAAGTCACCAGATTGGTTGCTGTATCAACGAAGACAATCCATCGGGTCTATGAGAAATGGTGCACCATTCGTAGCCATGTAACACGGTGGACGATCAGTGGTTGTTCGATAACTATTACGTGAATACGTGCCACAAATCGACTTTTTAATTTTTGTCTTAAGTAAATCTCTGTACTGTTTTGGACGAGTAATAGTTTACTGAGGGGAAACTTAACCGAAGATAACCCCAACGTTAGTGAAATTAAGACGTGTCTGCACACGTGACGACGCGCCAACTTCATGCAGATTGTTCTGTTAGGAACAGTATTTTGTTCTCACTTGGTCGTTATTTATGAGTTTGTAATCTCTAACGCCTTAGTGACACAAGAGTATTAAAGGAATAATAACATGGTGGGACTCAAAATGAGAGTTTTAACAACTGTACATGGGAATGGAAACTGTTCTGGTAGGACTAAATACTATGAACATAGATGTGCTGTATGTTTTAATATGTTTAAATGGTGGTGCAGTGTCAAGGTTTAAGGTTATGGAATTGATGGGAGTGTCTAGTTGACTAAATATGCAAAGAACTTTATTTGCCATTGACTGCAAGAGGCAATTCGAAGCAGAGAAATCAGTGTTGGAAGCCACGGAAACCACGAAGAATAAGAAGAAAAAGTGTGAAAAAGGGTGAGAGAATATCACTAGAAACAAGATCATTATGGACGTGGGACGCATTAGTATTATACAGGTGACGTAGAGGAAGTTTAACTTGTATTTCCAGGTGGTTCAGTTTTTGGAAGTCCTAGAACGCACTCGTTAAAAACTATTAAAGATAGAGGGCTAAAATACCGTCTTGAACTATACCTCGCTATAAAGCAGACTATTCTAATGACCTGAATTTGAAATTTAATGAGTTTTTAAACAAAACTGTGAGTTAGTTACTGAAATTTTTGATAATAATTATTAAAAAATTTCGAATATTAATTTATGACAGTAACATGTTCTTAAAAGTCTAAAGATAACAGTCTAAAAAATTTCCAGAAGAAAATCAAGTTTCTACTTTGCTTTTATATCGACATATATGTACAAATGATGTACATTGATAGTTAACGCCCTTGAAACAAAATACAATTCAGAAAAATGTGTGAAGCGGTTCCAGGCGCTTCAGTCTAGAACCGCGCGACCGCTACGGTGGCAGGTTCGAATCCTGTCTCGGGCATGGATGTGTGTGGTATCCTTAGGTTAATTAGGTTTAAGTACTTCTAAGTTCTAGGGGACTGATGACCTCAGATGTTAAGTCCCATTGTTCTCAGAGCCATTTAAAAATGTGTGAGACCAAAAGCCGTTAAGTTCATACATCAAAATGTTCCTAAACGGCCTATTAAAAGATGGTAAGCTTTACGTGGGATTGCAGCTCTTATTCGTTAAGCTACACTATTTGGAAGAAATGAAAAATTTTTCAAGATTTCCCCTTGTGTTCCCGAACCAGTTCCCTTAAGAGATCATGACCAACAAGTTCTCCAGAGCTGTGTCCCGCCTCGTCAATGACAACTGAGTTCAAAAGTTTACGATTAAAGCTTCCGCTACAGTTGTACCTTTACTAAAGTCTCTAGTCTACCTGTTCTCAGGGACTCAGCCCCATGTAAAGGTATATCTATAAATGGCGGGTCGAAGGGTCCATGTCAAAGCTTACTTATATGGCAACACATCTGCCTGAAACCCAGAAGAGTAAGGACTTCAGTCAATAAACAACTGTACAACTACAGAGGGTGTTTTAATGGTGGACGTTACATACAACGGTTTTGGATGTCCCACCAGCAAAAATTTAGGTTTCAAAAGTGACAGGAATTGAAACTTCATGGAAGATTAACACTGTGTTTCGGACCGAGATAGGAAACGGACACCGCTACCTGTCGCTGGAAGGCAGGCAGTGGCGGAAGTAAAGCTGTGACAGGGGGTCGCGAATCGTTCGTAGATAGATCGGTTGGTAGAACACTTTCCCGCGAAAGGCAAAAATTTCTGGTCTGAATCGTGATAGGGCACACAGTTTTAATCCGCCAGAAAGTTTCAGATCGCTGCATAATCCACTGCAAACTGAAAATTCATTCTGGTGATAGGAATCGCTGCTGTCAGTGAATGAATTTCAATCTCATCCAGTTTCCGAGTGAATATTGCGAAGGTAACTGCATGCAGTGGACATTTGAGTCATATACTTCGCATAAGGAAACAAAGCTATTTATCTTTAATGGCAAAACAGCACAGAAATTGAAAGGTAGCTGGTTGTGCAGTGCGTCACAATTTTGACCCTTTCCAAATGAGTGCACCGAGAGGACATTCCCAAGTGGCAGTCAACAATATACGAAATTGATGACACTTAGCGGGAGTGTACAGGGGGCAAAATAGTGCACTGTATATATAATTTGTACCCATTTTCACTTTTAAGAGGTAAAACACACGTCGAAAGGCAATCTGTTTTTCATATAAAAGTTGACAAGTAATTAATGTTCTTGAAAACTATATAACAATTTTTTGTAATAATTTGGAAAATACCCCACCGCCATCAATTAATTCCGAAAAATGAAAACTTTTATCACAACGTAAGTTAAAGTAGCCTTCAAGTCACATACATTCCCGTGTAATAAAGCTGGTTTTCTGAAATACCATTTCTGTAAAATAATTGCAATAACAGTTATCTGTAAAGAAATGCTTAAAATATACTGTTTTTACATAATGCACATAAAATAAACGAAATTTTTTTTCACGTAATGTACAGGACGCAGAAGACAATTTAAAACAAAATTTAACACGATTTGAAATTGGCTCTTGCAATCCTCTAGACATCCTGGTATGGAAAGCCGTGGCCAAAGAAATTGGTTATGTGCTAACGACTTCAGTTTGATTGATGTGAAATACCGACAGCACTCTATATACAGCTTATTTTCAAAAAATCATATTTCAGAAACAAGTTTTCAAGAACATTAATTACGTATCAACATTGATATGAAACATTTTTATATATCATCGTTTCGAAAATATGTCCTCTAAACCTAAAATTCCAAATTTACATTTAGGGGTTCATTTGACCCTTTGAAATCAGGCACAAACAAAAACAAGCGCTACTTTTTCCCCTCTACGCACCCGCTTATTGACACTTAGAAGCCGGCTGGTGTGGCCGTGCGGTTCTAGGCGCTTCAGTCTGGAACCGCGTGACCACTACGGTCGCAGGTTCGAATCCTGCCTCGGGCATGGATGTGTGTGATGTCTGGATGTGTGTGATGTCCTTAGGTTAGCTAGGTTTAAGTAGTTCTAAGTTCTAGGGGACTGATGACCTCAGAAGTTAAGTCCCATAGTGCTCAGCGCCATTTGAACCATTTGACACTTAGGAATGTTTGTTTGCGAGTAACTTAATCTGTGATATCTGCAGCATGTAGTTCGTTAGGGGTGTTTCTACTATATTTTGAAGTGTTAATCACTCTATGACTTGCCCTCACTCTTTCAGGTTAACGTGAACATAAACTAAGATGTTTATTTCAATGGCAAAGTGTTGCCCTTTCTTTTACATTGTCATATTGAGTACACTCTGGGCACTCCTGTCTCTCGAAATAACCGTGCTCACAGGGCTGCACGCATAAGTCGTCCATCCAGAAAGTTCCAAGACTGATTTTATTCCTGGCACTGAAGCACATTGTAAGGTGAGCATATCATACTGATTTTTGTAAGTTATCGATGTGCACGTCAGAGAGAGAGAGAGCACTTTATGTAACTGTTAAACGGTCTTTGGTCCTGTCGTGACACAATCTATGCCTTTACGCAATTTGATGCATTGTTAGTTGAAGTGTGGCGGGTTGTGGACGTATTTAGTAAAGCTATGTTTAGATGAAGAAAGATTTATTGTAAAGTCAGCAAGGGTACATATGATGTATACACTGAAAGGCGAATAGAATATACATTTTGAATAATGTTATTTTTATGAAGAAAAGAAGTTTGAGTTAAGACAACAGCGATGCGCAGCTAGTTCGTTGGAATGATTGTCAGCTAAATAACTTCGTTCACTTGCTTAGAGCTGAGAGAAAGATCACCTCGCTTCCCAGAGTCATGCGTTGACATATTAACAGAGTAAGCTGTTCGCTTTTTATAGAAATTCTCTATTAATATTATACTCTTTTTAAACCATTGTTTCCCTTTAAGTATAGTATTGCCAGACCAATGTTAATTGTGAGATCGCGAAGTTTTACTCTGTATTTTTAATGTATAGTTCATTCTAATACGTTGTTTTGGGATATCATATCATAGGAATAGTTACTCTTCCCATACCACTGTGTAAAGAAGGTTTATGATTACGCATTACCACATTGCGTCATATGGAATACAACAATTTGAATACTGTTTGGAAATTTTATTGAAGAAATAGAAATTAGTTTAGTCGCTGCTTGCTTGCTGTTTGCTATTGTGCTTTAGAGAAATCTAAAACAGAGTTGTCAAGACACGAGGTAAATGGAAATTTTGGTTGGGGCCAGATAACTGTTTTACCTCCGTTGCGCATGTAATATAAAGAAAAGTTGTAATCAGATTATTTACAGTTCAATTCAAATTAAGTTCTGTATCGTCGAAGGTTAGGATACTAGTATAAGATGCATAACAGTTTGTGGGTACATAGTTTTGATGATACGCAGACCTTTTATAGAGTTGGAGGTAAATTTGGACTAAATTTCATACAGAAACACATAGTGGGGAACTTACAACACCAACTCGTAACTACCGTGGCAGCTTGGACTAACAACTGTGAACAACAGATGAGCATTCAACCGGTCAACACCGAGCAGATTCTGAACAGCTATTGGAACGCAAAAGTCACACTCCCGCAGTTTGTTAGCCGTACCGGATCTGATCATGAATGAGAGGTCTCAGCTGGGTGTGGCAATCCTGAAGGAACTTTAGGCTCACTTTGTTGCTGAACTGGAGGCTAGAAGCGGTGTTAGACGGTATTAGTTGATGTATTTTGGGGCTTTGCATGGTGTACTTATGTGCGGGAATATTGTAGTACAACTTTTTCTCTATCGCTATTTCCTTTATTTTTTAAGTGAGTAGTTAAATGAAGCGATGTAAATTATTTATATTCTGCTCTTCGTTCGTTTGGGAAATTATTCCATTTGAATCTTTCTGATAGATTAAAACTGTGTGCTGTACCGGAAATCGAAACAGGAATTGAAGTGGGAACCTTACCATTTGTTAACAATGGTCTTACCCAGTGTGCTATCTGGTCACGACTGAAAACCAGTCCTGTCAGTAGAGAATGTTTCCAATGAAATTACAAATTTACTTTATCTTAGTTACTTTATTTTAGTACGGTATCTCTTAAAAACGATGTATGAAATTTAATCTGACACGAATAGAGAAAATATAGTAGTTCGGAAAGACCGTTATCTAGCTTTTAAAAATTCTGAAATTAATATTAACATTTTTGTTATTCTACATTTAAGTTATTTACTGTCAGAGGCTGACTTATGACGCATTCTGTGAGGTGCATAAAATCTTTTTTTGCTATAAATATGTTGCTAGTTGTGCTTAAGTACCTTATTGAATGCTGCTTGTTTTAGTAAATTAGAATTATTCCATTCGTGATGCCTTTTTCAGGTAAAGCAAACTACAGATTGAAAGTTACTTGTTCCGAGTTGCAGCGACACGTAACTCATTTTCATGATCCTTCGGAAGTCGAATCCAGAAGTTCAATTTTATCCGTGATGGATAACGCGGTAACCAGTTATCTTATCTCGTTTTCATTTCCATTTTCGACGGAATAATGGTTAACATGAAATATTTGTGCTCTGAGAGACACTCTATTACACAAACTCGTAGAAGGAAAGCATAAACCGCATCACTGAACCATCTTTCTTCTTTTGTAGAGGAACAAGTCGTGGTATTAAGACGCTCATCATTAGACTGTGCTCTTGAAATAGCGTACACGTAACCCTAGTAAACATGTTTCAAATATCAATGAAACTTGCATCATTCAAACCATTCGCTGTTGAGTTTTACACACAGGAAAAATTCCAGTCATCCAACAATGTCTTAACAACTTTTAAGAGGGCTGTACCACAATGAGTTAACGTGTTCGCGATTCTTTCTTCGAAGCTAACTTAACATTTGTAGCGTGTGCTGCTCCAAAATAACTTAAATTTGTGCCTAGAGTTCCAGATGTCGGAGGGAAAAGCATATAATCCGTGTGCATGTTAGGGAGAGAGAGAGAGAGAGAGAGAGAGAGAGAGAGAGAAAGAGAGAGGTATGGTGTGCGTGACATATAGGCAAAAGCGAAGAATAAAAGAGAAAGAGTGAGTGTATAGTGTGTGAGAGAGGCCAAAATAAAGAAAAAGAGAGATAGTGTGCGTGAGACACAAAAATGAAGAAATGGCAAGAAGGAGACAGAGATAGAGAAAGATATGTATCCGGGTAAGGTGTTTCGTTATTCCCTCTATGGCAGACAGATTAACACAAAGCACATTGGAAGTCTGAGATAAATGTGAATTTCCCGGTGTCCACGTGGAGCGAGGGAGAACAGCCCAGGGAGTTGCGACTACTAAATCAAGAACTACGGGGTATGGGCGCTGAGGAGCTTCGATCGGATCACATGTTCCCTCAGGAAGAGCGCTGCGGGTCGGTAGTTTATCACGCGGGGGGGGGGGGGGGGGGGTTCGTTGAAGACGAAGGGAAACAAGAACACATAGTAACAAAGTTCCCCTTGGTCAGGAGGAATGCCGAGAGACCGAAGGGAGGAGGAACATTGGAAAGAAAAGTCTGCAGCTATATCTAACGAACGAAATTCTATGTCCGTTCACGTGCACAACTAATTCCGAAAATACGTAGCTTCTGAGTCGACATATGACCAATACTAAATCCTGTTGAACTTCGATATTTGAAGCTGTTATCAAAATATTCTGCTTTTATGTTAAAATATTTATACAAAAACAATCGCTATTTGATTTTATTAACTTATTTTTCCTGTGCAACCTTCATTAGTTACCAATGACAAGCATTTACTTGCACTATCTGACGTTCTCGGTACGTTCATTATTTTATGAACGTCGACGTCGTCGGTGCTCATATTAAACAAATTATGTAAGCGGCGGTTAATAATGTCAATGTTATGCCTTTCTAACTTGTTTCACATTTTCTGTCCACGCCCCGTTCCTAATCCATTACACAGGACATATTTCTATAGGTCTTTCGTGCATTCACAGAATAAGATGTGGACCTCCTAGCTAAAATTTTTCAACGTAAATCGGTTTCACATTAACGCACTAGAATGTTTACCACGTTTTGCTGCCGAACGAGAATTACAGCCCATACTGGACTTCTGTGTGTCGCTGCACTTTAATTAAAATCAAATAGTACCCAAAAGTATGTTTCATGCACACTGTAAGTTTCCGTAATATGAATGAATGAAAACGTTTCAAAAATGATCGTAAATAAAAATATGAAAAGAAGTTAATTGCATTAACACTAATTTACGAATCCTTATCAATATGTATGAATAGTTCAATGTAAATTACAATTTTGTACTTTCTGATTGTCTTTCTGTGTGATGATGAAATCTCGTGTTTTCCGGAAATTTCATGTCCACCTCCACAACTGATGTAGCAGAAGTCGCTGCTGGCGGCGTGTCGAAGACTGGTAAGAGGGGAAGATTGTTGAAGCCGCTAGTGTTTCCCAGAAAGAAGACTTTCTCCGAGAAAGTGAATCTCGTATGTGTCGTTGTCGTTTATGAAGAAGTGACGAGCTATCAGTATATATCTGTGAAATAATTATTTTGTTGCTTTTGGAGACGAATAGATGCACGAATTCAAATATTAAGGCTGATTATTCGCATTACTCATTTTAAAGACGGACGAATATTGAAAGTTGTTACTTTTGATATGAGTTTTATCATCTATGAAGGGTGGTGTATATTTGCGAGTTAGGGGAAGAATTACCTCCACTACGTTGTGCAAACTGTTGCGTTTTACGTATGATGGTCCAAGTCTTCATAAAAAGAGCGCGCCATGAAAATTCATTTCACAAATTCAACATTTTGAATGAGTTCTTGATGCTTACGAGCATATTTTCATATTTTATCGAGAATCTGCACAAATATATTTCTCAATTAACAAGCGAGATAAAAACGTTTACGTGAAAGTGGTGTTGCCAAAAAAAGGCGATTTTTCTGTGTGAACGACTGTTTTAGTGAAATGAAGTTAACATTAAAAATACATTAATTACTTCCCAGAGAACAAGACACGTTACTCAGAATAGGACGGATTTACACGATAAAAGCCTTCATTCTAGGAACGGGTTTCTAAGGATAAATGTTAGTTTTTGGAAGTGACACAATATTTTTTTCATTTACCTATTCCAGGAAATTTCCCTCAAACAGAGAATTCTTAACTTTAATCCATACATATTATAAAATTGTGTGTGTGTGTGTGTGTGTTTGTGTGTGTGTGTGTGTGTGTGTGTGTGTGTGTGTGTGTGTGTGTGTTTTCCACTTCTCCTTCAAAACCACTGAACTGATTTCAACCAAACTTGATACACATATACTTTACCGCCAGGCAACAATCGCTGTGGGAACAAGAAACATCTACCTATCAATGAGGTGGGGGTGGAAGAGGACCACAGCTCGCGACGAGCGAGTTCCCAATTTTGTTAATCCAATAATTCCGAATGAGAGCACTTAGCGTCTTATAAAAACTTGACACACAATTTCAAATCTTTATGAAATTTTTCTCTCCGAAAACCTCTACAAAATGATAAAAGTAAAAAATGTTCATCGCTTACTACTTTTCCCCTGTTCATGCAGTAAGATTACCCCATGAGGCACGACGTTATAATTTTGTACTTATTTACGACTAAGAGTATTGGCGACACATTTTGTGGACAGTATGGGTTTATAGCACTGAATGAAACATCAAAATTATAACATTATACGACAGGTAGTTTAGGAGATACGTCGTCATAAATATTAAGCCCATAGTCAGGCGCTGTGTGGTTCTAGCGTGGAAGCAGAGCTATAAATAACCGGGCCACGCTTGGTTTTTCTGCTAGTATCTAAAAAAAGATGTACAGGAAAAACTGCCAGCGCGCTGTTATTACTTAAATCACATTCAGACATAAATGCAGAACTAATCACAAACCTGCGTGCCACCCCATTCTCCTTCGCAATACAAAGACGGTGTCACAGCAAGACTTGTAGCATTTATCACTTTGATCGGTTGAACAGAACAGATGCAATGTGATACAATCAGACGTAGCCATTTTTCACTGACGCTTTTCGTCACACAGTTTCGCATTCATGTGAAACTAAATAGCTATTTAGAACAGAAGCAGCCTTCTTAGGAATATTATTCTAGATACACTACAGAGAGAGAAATTCAAACATAAAACCGAGCGCGTTTCAGGCTGAGGCAACAGTCGGCAAAAGAGCCTGAATAGCGGTTAGAGCAAAAGTTGGAACAATTGGCGCAAGCGTATGTACCTGCACAGTCGGCACACCCACTTACGTTCCACATTGTTGATATAAATAAATATGGTCTCCACTGCTGTGAGACGATTACGGAGCTTACACTCTATACCATGTATCTCTCCTGTGGGTCATCAGGCATATTGTCTATGCTGTTTGAAAAGATATTTGTTATTTCGTTCTTTCAGCGTGTAGCTGGAACCACCCCAAGCAAATATTGTTCATTCATTCTCTCACGAGACTCGTGGTTTCGACGGAAACCGTCGGTTTGTTTTCCGCTACATACAAACTGATTTTTTTACTCGTCCATTCGACTTGGTGGTACCAAATTAGTTCAATGCGATATTCCTCTTGTTGGTATATATTTACAGGAAGAGTAAAACACGAAGAATAACCCAGAACTCCAGCGGGGACGGAGCACTGCTGCTGTATGGCGGTAGCAGCGCGGGCCAGGGCAGAACTGTTGATGCTGGAGTACTCGTTAGAATACCTCGTGTTTTACTGCTCCTGTTAATACATGTCGGTAAAACGAATATCGCGGTAGACTTATCTGGGACCACCCTGTCGAATGGGCACATAAAATGTCATTTTAAATATAATTTTCTCTGTAGCGGGAAACAAATGTTTAGTTTCTCGTTTCCTAAGCTAATCCGCTCAGCATTACCTGACTTAATTAGAGTACATTCCATTACCCTTGTTTTACTTCTTGCTGATATTCATCTTCAGTTCAACTGCTCTTCCAAGTCCTTTACCGTTTCTAAAAGTATTAAAATGTCATCGGCAAACGTTAAAGGTTTTGTTACTTCTCTTTGAATTTCAATCCCTTTCCCCAATTTCTCCTTGGTTTCCTATACTGCCTCCTCGCTGTACACATTTGAAAACCGTTATACACACTAAATAACACCGAGAAGAGGCTATAACCCTGTCTCGCCCCCTTCTCAACTACTGTTTCTTTTCATGCCCTTTGACTTTTATAATTGCAGTTTGGTTTTTGTACATGTTGTTGATAATCTTGTACATTCTGTATTTCACCCCTCAGAAGTTCGAGGAATGTTTTCCAGTGAACATTGTCGTAAGATTTCCCTGAATCTACAAATGCATAAACGTAGGTTCGTCTTTCTTCACTATCTTCTAACATTACTGAAAGGTCGTATACGACGTACCGTGTTCCTACACTTCTCCTGAACCTAAACTGATCTCCTCCGACATTGGATTCCAGCAGTTTTTCCATAACTCGGTAAAAAATTCGTGTCAGTATTTAGCAGCCACGACTTATCGACATAATAGTTGGGTAATATTCACAACTGTGAACACTTTTATTTTGAATAGCAGTTATTACTCCATGTGATAGCGGAATCATATTAGTAACCGCAGCTGATTTTGAAAACATTCTGTTGCCGGTCTATGATAAAACAGGAACGCTCACTACAAATTTTTCTCTCTCTACTCGTGGGAAAACAATTGTCTACTTGTTCACCCCTACTACTCTATTTCTCTGTGCAAAGTATGTGAGTCTTCTGATTCGTTACCGTGAACGTAAGAGCTAAGTCTGAAATTTACACATATTATGGCAATCTGGTGTGGGATAAATAGACATGGAGAAAATATTTGTCCAGTTCTGGTAGAATTATATTTCTGTTTCCCATTATTACTCTAGAATGGCTCGAGGGGCTGCCTTAAGTAGGCCTTCAGGAAGCGCACTATCTAAACTTGTTAGGCATCTTTTAGATGGATTTTCGGACATGCAGGACATCAAATAAGCTGGCTTCTAGGTGCGTGTTTTCCACATCAGCAAAGAGATCGCCCGACCTCGCGTTGCTGACGGAAGAAGGCGACCGGAGGAGATGTTTCTCGGTTACCACGTTCAATCAGCTGTGTATCGATCGATACGGGCGCGAGGAATTCTGCCAATCCGAGCTGAAGGCGCTGACGATGCGCAACGGAAGCAAGCCTGCGGCTGGTTTTAGCGTGCAAGGGACCGCACCTGTGTCGAATACCTTTGTCCAAGAAGAACCAGAACAGAAATTATGTACTGCGTAGGGAAATACGAACTCAGGAGAGAGTACAATCGTTTCAATGCATAGGTGTCTTTCCTAAATTTGAAAAAGGAAGTAGGGACTGTACGAAGAAGCGTCTATTGGTAAGTGTCGTTGTAATGACGCATCCCAGATAATGCCTGATAGTTTTGGATTATAAGGTGGCCGAATTCGGCCCAAAACCGATCATTACAATTGATTAAAGCAACGTGTTTGAAACAGTCATATTACAGAACCCCCAGAGCTGCTGATAAAATAGTTCAGATCAATGTTTCGATCGTCTAATCGTCTTCAAGTATCATCACATTATTTACTACAGCCTAAATTACAACGTCCTTAGTGTGGCATCTAATAAAAGGAAGGTTAACTTGCCAAAAAGCGTGATTTAATGTTGACGGCAGTGATGCAGGGTGGTTTTTATTTTATTTGAGGCCACAATAAGAACATTTCCGTACAGGCTGTTGTAAGTAATTTCATAATACCTGAAGTAGATCAGATAGTCGAAACTGGCAGTTAAGAAAAACTTATTTTATCAACAGCTCTTGATGGTTTCTTGGCACCACCTGTAAGAATTATACACTGTAAGGGAAAAAAACAAAAACGATGCGGCACGAAGGAATTATCGGAAGGGGCTGGAAATTGCCAAAGTAATGTACATGAACAGACAAATAAATGACTACAGTTTCTGAACAACTGGATGATTTATTCAAAAGAAAGAATTTCACAAACTGAGCAAATCAATAATGAGTTGAATCACCTCTGGCCCTTGTGGATACACTTATTCGGCTTGGCACTGCTTGATAGAGTTGTTGGATATACTCCTGAGGAATACTATGCAAAATTCAGTCCAACTGGTGCATTAGATCGTCAAACTATCGAGCTAGTTGGAAAGCCCTGCCCATAATGCTCCAAAATTCTCAATTGTGGACAGATACGGTGATCTTTCAGGCCAAGGTAGGGTTTGGAAAGCACTTGAACAAGAAGTAGAAATTCTCCTTGTGCGGGCGGGCAGTAACTTACTGAAATGTAAGTCCAGGATGGATTGACATGAGGGGCAACAAAACAGGGCGCAGAATATCATAGACGTACTGCTGAGCTGTAAGGGTGCCGCGGGACCTAACCAAAGAGACCTTACTATGAAATCGAATGGCACGCCAGACCATCACTTTTGGTTTTCGGGCTATATGGCGGGTTAGTATCCCACCACTTTCCGAAGCGTCTCCAGACACATCTTCGCTGGTCATCGGTGCTCAATTCGAAGCGGCACTCATCACTCACGACAAGTCTATTCCAGTTAATGAGATTCGAGGCAGGAAGTGCCGTACACCACTGAAAATGGGCTTGTTGGTGTACAGACGTGATCTCAGCCTCCTTTATGTGATCCACCTATTAATGGCAACTGAAACACAAGTTGCACGCCGGATCGACGATAATGATAAATCCGAGGCTCTTGAGTGTATCTCTGATTATTGGTTGGTCCTCACTAATATTATCTTGGAACTCTTCCATTTGGTCCGTGTTTGCATAAAAAAACTAATATCACAATTGAGTCCGACTTGATGCAAAGCACGGTGTTATTTCTGTATTATCCCAAAGTAGTTTCGGCGACAAATATCACCGTCATCAGTGGGGCCTTTTTTAATATAAAACATGCAGAAAATAGTATGGTTGTACAAACACAGTAAAATATTATTACATTTTTACAAATCGTCTTTTGAAATATAGCTTTATATTGATACTTTCATACTACCTTATTTATTGCATGCTACAGCATGTTTTAAACTATTATTGGCGCTGTTTGTGGCATATTTTCTGTGCTCTTTTTTTCTGTTGCAGTCTTTTTACTTAGAGAACATCATGTCATCTGCAACCATGTGAGCGGCTGTTAGTGATCAAATGCTCAAAGGTGAAGTTCGTATGTCAGCAGTATATACTTAGGGTTGTGGTTGTGTTGTGGAAATCAGTTATTTTGATGTGTGTTTAGCTGTTGGTTGGCTATTCGTGTACTCACATTCGTTGGATGGTGTGTGGCTGCTTTTTATACAGAAAAAAAAACTTTTTCACTTTGTCTCTGCTCCAGAATATTACACCATCTTGCTGTTCGCGTGTGTCGCGAGAGGCGTATCGCAAGTGGCGAGAAAGGCTATGAAAAACTATAGCGAGAATTACGATGACTTCTGTTCATTGTTTATGTCTCTGTGTGTGATAGGGAAGTGGTTCTTTTGCGTGTGTGCTTTCTGTTGTGTCTTGGTCAGTTCTCTCAGAGCGGTAAAGAGTGTGTTGTTGCAGAGTGTTGTGTTTTCATTTATTACATTTTTCCCTTCGACTATAGCCTTTTGTATGTGGTAATTAGAAGAAAATTACCACATACAAAAGGCTATAGTCGAAGGGAAAAATGTAATAAATGAAAACACAACACTCTGCAACAACACACTCTTTACCGCTCTGAGAGAACTACGCCAGTACATTCACTGTACTGCTCGTTCAGCAAGGAACCTGAAAATCGCACGAACCAAGTGGCAGGTATTCTGATAAGTGACTGCGGAATAGAAAACGTAATTGCTATAGATTAATATTTGAACGCCATCTAGACCGGACAGAAATTATGCGAAAGAACCAACTTTGTTTGTAATAAGTCGTTGGAGCAACGAAGGCGTTTAGCGGCTGGAAAAGAGCAGGTCATTTCCTTTTAGAGATGGATAGTAGGGCAGATGTACATACACTCCCCAACGAAAAGTATCCAAATAACCCTATGTAAAGAGTAAATGACAACCAGACGTCAAGAGAAGCGGATCCAGCAACAGGGTGACGGGGGGTGTAGTTTCGCCAGTGGAGAAACAAAAACTGCAGAATGGGTCGGTCAGGAGCGCTCAGTAACTTTGAATGTTGACTAGTCATAAGATGTTATCTGAGTAACAAATCCATCAGGAACATTTCAACCCTTCTAACGCTGTCCAAGTCGACTGTTGATGATGAGACTGTGAAGAGGAAACGCGAAGGGACAAATGTTCAAATGTGTGTGGAATCTTATGGGACTTAATTGCTAAGGTCATCAGTCCCTAAGCGTACACATTACTTAACCTAAATTATCCTAAGAACAAACACACACACCCATGCCCGAGGGAGGACTCGAGCCTCCTCCGGGACCAGCCGCACAGTCCATGACTGCAGCGCCCTAGACCACTCGGCCGCGAAGGAACAACCACAGCTAAAACCAGAGTACGGGACTGTCATGCATTGTTGCGGATGTTTGTGAAAAGTTGCGTGAAATCTGTGGCACAAACCATCCGTGAGTTCCGAAGTTCTACCAGCAGTCCAGGGAGTTAAAAAACAATGAGATACAATGGTCAAGCAGTTGCTCGTAACCCACACGATTCTTTAGTCAACGCTAATTAATGCTTGATTTGGTGCAAAGAGCCATGAATCATGCTACACCCTGTTGCTGTCCGACGGCAGTGTTTGGGTCTGGCGAATTCCTAGAGAAATTTGCCTCATTATGTGTAGGGCCAAGAGTGAAGTACGGAACAGATGGTGTTACGGTACGGCGTTAGGTTTCATTGTAGGTGATGTGCTTAAAAACGCTAAATGCTGAGAGACACGTACATTTTTCAGAGCACTGTGTACTGCGTACGATAGAGACACAGTTCGCAGACGATGACTGTATGAGAATGACACTGAAGCAGCATCTAAGAGACAATTGTTTGTGGGCAATAACATTTCTGGAATGGTCTGGCCTGCTAAGAGTCCTCACCAAAACGCAGTGGAATATCTCTGGGGCGACTCCAGTGTCTATCATTACCTTATCTCGGCTCTTGAGCAATAATGGGCTGTCACTCCTCCAGACATTCAGACACGTTGTTGAAACTGTTCCCAGAAGAGTTCAAGTCGTCGTAAAGGAAAGGATACTGATGTCCAGAAACTATTGTTCGAATATTTTTGAGCAAGTAGTATATTTATAGGACTAAATCGCTGATGCAGTCTGTTGTAGAATTGTGGAATATGTTCCATGCTGACACATTGATTCCACAAACAGGTAAAATAAAAGCTACAGAGAAGATTGAGCGTAGATCGGCGCAGCGGCGCGTTTCGTTAGTGGATCGTCTAGTTTAGGCCCGAGAGTGTTATGAACATGCTATAAAACTCTAGAAGCGTTGTGCACCACTGAGACGTTTACTGCTGAAATTTCGAGAGCGTGTGATCAAGAAGAGTCGAGCAATACAATATTTAGTCACACATATGTCCCGCAAAATGAGAAAATCTGAGAAACTGGAGCGAATATGGAGGTTTGTCAACAATAACTATCAATTACCCAAACGCACCATTCGCGAATTGAACAGGGAAGGGGAGAACAGATAGCGATACAAGAAACACCCACCACTTTTGACGAACAGATGTGTGTGCAAACGCAGAGGGTTACCGACAGATTAAAGTTTTGAGTAGAGCTGTGAGATCTGAATGACTTCTAAGCTGAGAGTATGCGTGCTGGACGTAAACTTTGTGACGTGACTACGACTCTAGTTTTGTTGTATGACGAAATTTCAGGACCTTTAGAAACAATTATTAGTATATAGTGACAAAATACCATTCCGCAAAACCACTGCTGTAAAAAATGGAAAAGTTTCACCAAAGTAGTCTCACCACAGTAGTGTAAGAATAAAAATCCATCAATTGACTCCATTATATACGTACGCGCGGCGTTAGCTTGTAACGCAAATGTTAATGTTTGTTTATTTACTTAAGTAGTCGTGCACGTGATGGTTCAAATGGCTCTGAGCACTATGGGACATAACTTCTGTCATCAGTCCCCTAGAACTACTTAAACCTAACTAACCTAAGGACATCACACACATCCTTGCCCGAGGCATGATTCGAACCTGCGACCGTAGCGGTCACGCGGTTCTACTCTGTATCGCCTAGAACCGCTCGGGCACCACGGCCGACCGTACGTGATGGCTACGCAAACGAAGTGTCATGGTTTTGATCCCTGGCACAGTTGCTACTTTAGTCATTGTTTCAACACATAAAAGCAGATTTGAATGCTAAAAATACAGAAGATAAATGACGTATCACTGTCTACTGCAACAACGATCTTTCCTGAGACTAACTTCAGAAATACGCTTGTATTGTTGGTACATAAATTTCTTAGCGTTTTTCCATAAGTTTACACAACAGATACACGTAACAGAGATTTTAGCCATCAATAATACATTCTCATTCACTATTTACAACAGTCTTCCTACACTGGGGTAGCTTTTAGACTCAGCGACTGTAGGAATCTCGTGGTTTTGAGGCTTAGAACTCGTCGAGCTATGTTCCGACCGCATTTTCACCCGAAAAGGAAGTTCCCTGAAGGTTGTTCGATAGAGAACGGAAAAGGTGAAAGTCTGAATGCCAAGATCGGGTGAATGAGGTGGGTGTGGAATAACTTCTCAATCCAGTTCCTGTAGAGTGTTTTTTGTCAGTCTAGCAGAATGCTGGCGGGTATTACCCCGAAAAAGCATCACTTCTCATAGCCTTCCTGGTCGGTGTTCTTGGACTGTCTGTAGTACGTTCCAGTTGTTGACATTAATGTCAGCAGTGATGGTTACATCTCGGGCAAGCAATTCGTAGTACACCACTAGATACACAGAAATATCTTTTGTGGACGCGAGCAGATTCTTGCACGGGGGACTGCTTTGTTTGGGCTCAACCATTCCTTTCTTTGCCTTATGTTAGCATAAAGACACCATTTCTCATCATCAGTTACGAAGTAGAACAGGAATAATCGCTGTTGTTTACAAGCCAATTGATAACGAGCATAGATGTACATATAACGAGCCGGTGATTTTTACGATATTGGCTTAGAGCAAGCGGTAGCCAAACACTCGATTTCTGAACCTTTCCCATTGCATTCAAATGTCGCACGATGGCAGAATCATCACATTTCATATATTTGCCAGTTCTAGAGAACGCTGACGTTTATCGTTGTGTATTAATGCGTTTAAAAGATCTTCATCAAACCCCCGAATGTCTTTCTGAACGTTCAGGGCCACTAATATCAAAAATATACTCTTTAGAACGAGAAAGCCACTTTCCTGCCTTGGTCTGTCCAATAGCATTATCCCCATACACGGCGCAAATATTTCTGGCTGTTTCCGCTGCTGTCAGCCATCTTCTATAGAGTTCAGAGGATTATGTCGAAAATAGCCGATTTCTTCGCTAGGTACTCCATTTCCTAGCATCGACAAATGACAAATGACAATTTGTAAATGCAAATAAAAACAGTAATTAGAAATAAAAAATGACAATCGATAAATAAACTCGTAACAACAGTGATACCAACACGCAAAACCAAATCAAACTATTTGATATGTGCTGGTAATAGCCTTCATTCCAGTGTCAGTATGATTACAGAGGTATACGAAGATTTTCTTCATTTTCTGACTTTAAGCGAGATCAAAACCTTTTCAGGATTATTCTCAGACCGGTAGGTCGATAAAAAATATGTGAAATTTCTTCCTGAGTGAAGTTTACATGTACACGTGGATCAGAGGGCATTAGAACATACAGAATAATTCTTGAAAAGTAATAACTTACCTTTTCAATCGAATGTGGCAAGGGGTGGGATTTAAGAAGCATTTGACAACACCATTCAAAAAATTTAATATCGCTGTGTTATTTTCTTAGAGTACTGAATGTGTGTTGGAACATCAGTCTTGCATCTCGTGAACCTCTAACTTGATATCATCACTAACAGTTCGTACGGAACGGTTATGTGTTTATTTAGCTGCGATATTAGCTAGACTTCAAATTATATTGTAGAGAATCGTCACTTTGCAGCTAATATCCTGCTTTGACTGACTTCGTGATAATAAATCTGTGAGAGAGATCTCCTTTGCTAGAATTAATACATGCACTACAGCGAGCAGTAATAAACAAACACACAGCTGAATTACACGCTCTCTATGGCATTTAGCAGCCGATGAAGTGCATCGAAGCTTACAAGTGATGTGGTCGAACAGCAATTAATATCGCACTAATGAGAGCTGGTACCACGTTGTAGCAAATCAAACCGCAGAAGCGTAACTGACGGCAAATTTGCGGGATTTAATAATATCGGATTCAGGCCACAAATGTATTTCATTATGAGACTGATCAATAGTTTTCTTCACATCAGCAAAATTTATCTGCTCCAATGTTGAATAAAATCAGAAGTTCGATGGTTTTTGTGAAAAATGTCTATTTGTATTTTAATGCTTGATTATGAATAACAGTGGTGAAGCATAGTATTGTACTATTCCGTTTTAATTGCAAGTACTAGTGTTTCAGTGAGAAACTCTTATCCTATGTGATGAAGACTAGCTTAATATATCACGTCGAGCTTTTGATGGGAATGTGAAAAGAAAGGTGAATGTTTCTTACCTACCCATACAATGTTTCCTGTTAAGTTACTCGTTGGAGAATCAAACGATTTGTACTGAATAGAGGAATTAATTCTGCAGTTGCGTCATTAGAACTCGTTTGTCGATTTTTGCTAGGGACCTACAGAAGTTCACAAAATATCGTATTTTCTCGAATATAAGTCGCACGTCTCCCTGCAAATTCAGCCACAAAAAATTATGGTGTTGCTTATCTCCGCGACACTACAACTACCAGTACAATATCACGTTATAGAAAATTCCTTCATTAGGCGTGGAGCAACAATATCGCTACTGTTTGGAAATTCATCGTTATACCGTGTGGTACCCAAAATTATTGAGAATATCAGCAGTACAAACTCTTGCCGCTAGGTGCCTCTAGTTATATCCTTTAACCGCCAGTCTTCCGCTTAGTGTCACTGCGAGTGCATCGATGTGAACTTTGTTGCTGATGTAACACAGTGTTTCATTGCGTCTGCGAATTTAGAAATAAATGACTTGAAGGAACAAATGATCTACATTGAATTTTCTTTTAAGTTCGAGAAAACTGCTGCTGAAACCTTCCGCGTCCTAACGAAGGATTCTGGTGAGCAAGCTTAGGGCCGAGTGGCTGAAGCGATCTGAAAACGGCCAGGATCTGTAGGGGATGACAAACACTTGGGTGACTATCGTCATGCAAAACTCCGTAAATGATGGCAAAAATGCGTGAAGTGATCCACAGCTACAGAGGGCAGGCAATTTATGATGTTTGTGAAATCTTTGAAATTTTATGCAGTACACGTCAACGCGAAAAAACAGTTCCAGATGATCCAAGTTTTGAGTCCAGCATCATGACCGCCGATGAATCATGCATGTATAGCTATGACCCTCAGGCAAAACAGCAGTATCAGCGGTGGAAGACAGCACTCACTTCGTGGCCGAAGAAAAGAGCGCCACGTTCGCTACAACATTTTAACATTGATGAGTTACTCACGGAATCGTCCAGAATCTTTTCCATGTGATCGGCCAATCAGATGGAAGTTCTAATGCGACATTTTGATGAGACTGGGGAATATGACGCAGACGATCTGATAAATGGGAGAACAAAGACTGGTTGCTGCATAATGACAATGGACCTCTAAACACCTCCCATATTGACGGAATTCCTGGTGTATTTATGTCTATAAAAACCTGAAACCCCACCCTCTCATCCTAATCGTCTTATGTAGCCCCTTGCGATTTATTTCTCTTCCCAGGAATGAAATCGAAGTAAACAGCCCGGCATTTTGAATACATAGAGGACAGTCTGTTATCTCCACAAACTTTTACCAGAACAGATCTGTCATTATACCTTACACTGTTTTCCCTTATAACCCTTAGTAATACATTCATGCAACTTGTGTACTTTTAATTAGTGTGCGTCTATTATGTTGTGCGTTCGTTTCTGTTGACCATGTAAACTGTAAACCAACATTGCAATTATATGTGTTTAGTGGGCGAATGATGAGCACTAGGTCTGACATTTCCGATCTAATGTCACGACCAAAGTTTCTGTGTGTGTTCATAACATCTTTGTTTCTAAAGTTTAGTTTGCTACACACTACTATCTCTTGTGGTTGATTCATGATAATGGCCGAGTAAGCCGAAAACTCTTCTGAAATAAACCAGTATTCATAGAATAAAAACGCAGTTTGTTTTTCAACGTTAAATATGAAATTTTTTAACTAATAAGTGACGAAAGACTCTACAGATATGATAACTGTAATGATCCAAAGACTGCCCACGTAAAAGGTTTTCCCTCAGCACTGATTCACCACATTAACATGTAGCGCATTTTGACCTCGAGGTTTTTTATTGATATCTCCACCACCCTGTTAAGGTAAAATTGCCGTTACATGTGACTCACAATGATCCACTGGCTTTCTGCATTTGGTCGCCGAAGTCTGTGCAGTTTACAGCAGTACAGGACTAGATCCAGTGACCATCTCCAAGCTTATGGGGTTCGCCGAAACCAGAACAAGTACTCTCTGACTAAGGCCCTTGAGCCTGATGTCGCATTCGGGAGAAGTGTCGTGATTTCGGTAAATCGACTAGATAAATGTTACTTGGAAAAATGTGCAATATGGGTCTGTGGCTCCTTTGCAAAGGACGCGCCTGGTTGCGCTTTCTAACGTTTCCCTTTCAGTGCAAGTACTCCGTGTGTAAATATATAATTGTCAACCGGACCTAGCCGGCCACAGTGGCAGAGCGGTTCTAGGCGCTTCAGTCCGGAACAGTGCGACTGCTACGGTTGCAGGTTCGAATCCTGCCTCGGGCATGGATGAGTTGTGATGTCCTTAGGTTAGTTACGTTTAAGTAGTTCTAAGTTCTAGCGGACTGATGACCTCAGATGTTAAGTCCCATACTGGTCAGAGCAATTTGGACCAGTCAACAGGACCTTAAGCACCAATCTACCATTACACTTCATTTAAAGAATTCCTTCGCAGACTAGGACGAGGCGTTTGGATTGTCAAGAGATTCTACGATAGAACAGCCTCAATATTTTACGCTACTGGTCATTAATATTGCTACACCAAGAAGAAATGCAGATCATAAACGGGTATTCATTGGACAGATATATTATACTAGAACTGACATGTGATTACATTTTCATGCAATTTGGGTGCATATATCCTGAGAAATCAGTACCCAGAACAACCACCTCTGGGCGTAATAACGGCCTTGATACGGCATTCAGTCAAACAGACCTTGGATTTCGAGTGCAAGTACAGCTGCCCATGCAGCTTCAACACGATACCACATTTCATCAAGAGTAGTGACCAGCGTATTGTGACGAGCCAGTTGCTCGGCCACCATTGGCAAGACGTTTTCAATTGGTGAGAGATCTGGAGAATGTGCTGGCCAGGGCAGCAGTCGAACATTTTCTGTACCCAGAAAGGTCGGTACAGGAGCTGCAACATGCGGTCGTGCATTATCCTACTGAAATGTAAGGTTTCGCAGGGATCGAATGAAGGGTAGAGCCACCGGTCGTAACACATCTGAAATGTAACGTCCACTGTTCAAAGTGCCGTCAATGCGAACAAGAGGTGACCGAGACGTTCAACCAATGACACCCCATACCATCACACCGGGTGATAAGCCAGTATGGTGATGACGAATACACGCTTCCAATGTGAGTTCACCACGATGTCACCAAACACGGATGCGACCATCATGATGCTGGATTCATCCGAAGAAATGACGTTTTGCCATTCGGATATCCCGGTTCGTCATTGAGTACACCATCGCAGGCGCTCCTGTCTGTGATGTAGCTTCAAGGATAACCGCAGCCATGGTCTCCGAGCTGATAGTCCATGCTGCCGCAAACGTCGTCGAACTGTTCATGCAGATGGTTGTTGTCTTGCAAACGTCCCCATGTGTTGACTCAGGGATCGAGACGTGGCTGCACGAGCCCTTACAGCCATCGGATAAGATGCGTGTCGTCTCGACTGCTAGTGATACGCCGGCCGGAGTGACCGTGAGGTTCTAGGCGCTGCAGTCTGGAGCCGAGGGACCCCTACGGTCCACAACAGCGAAGAACTCAAATCGTATTACAGTAATGCAAGAAGAGTCACCATCTGTGTGCATAGTTCAAAATATATAAAAACTACAAGACTCAAGTATGAGGAGCAAAAGTGAAATGCAATGAAAGACAAGTTAATGTTAAGAACGGCGTAAGTAAGATTTGCAGTTTAACACCCTGTTTATCTTGTACATCGAAGTTGCGGTAATGGGAATAAAAATGACGTTTAGATACATGCATGAAAGTTCAAATGGAACATGTATCTCGAGGCTTAATTTCTCAGACCACGTAACTCTCTTGGAAAGATGTGAGAAAGGTTTAGAAAACCCGTTGAAAGGAATGATTAAGGTACCTAGCGAAGATTATGGCTCAAAGATAAACAAATCAAACACGAAGAGGGAGTAAAATAATGGAGAATAATGACTTAATATGAAAGCTGTGAAGCACACTATAGGGAAAGAAGTGAAATAATTCTTTTATCTAGCGAGAAAAATAACAAACAGTGGGCAAAGGTAGGAATGTATCAGAAGTATGACACATGTTTTCTTCTATAAGGAATAGATACTGATATCAAACTAAGTAAGGTGTCCAATGTGGAGGTCTTCAGCAGGCTGCTGTGTAGAAGTGAAACGTAAACCATCGTATATTTGCACAAAATGAAATTGCATTTAAATTTTGTCGCTATCGAGTAATTTTAAAAAGTAAGAGGGCAGACGTAGTACATAATGAAGAAATAGCAAAAAAGTAGGCGAGAATGAACTACGGCTGTGAAACACCTACTTTTGTATCTAGGAATAATTAACTTGACGCTGGAAGAACACTGGAAGAGAATAGTGGAGCAAGAGCATATTTAGAATATGCAAAACAGGTTACAAAGCGTGTTACCAGTAAAACCCACCATCTAAAATTGTTCACATAATCAAATTACCACGGAGAAACCAGCTTCTATTGTCTGGTTATTTGAAAAATAAATGAAGCATGTAAGCGGGAACCGTTTAGAAAAAAATTGAAATTTTGTTTAAAGTTTGCTGCAAATCGCTATGTGACCCCGTCGTCAAACACCGCAAGAGAATGGTCTGGATAATTTGCAGTCAGTTTTAAGAAAAAATCAGTTTTTTCTAGCGTCTCAGTGTTTATAAAGTCATATATCCAGAAATATGTGTCGTTCAGTTGTATAATTTTTCAGGCACAGTCAGTGATATACGTTGGTACTCTTTGCAGAATATGTTGCGAATATTTTGCTTTTGGCCCCCAGCCACCACGTGTTAAAGTCTAAACCAGTCAATTTTAAGCAAACTAATGGCATAAATTTTTGTAAACACGTAATAAATTAGCACTTCATACCTGATGCCGGAGTTTCACTTATGAACAGCAAAAATATAGTACGCGATAAACGTTTTTCCTTTCATCATTTTGTGGGGAGTGAAGGCGCAAAAGGTTTCGTAAAAGTTTAAAATTATGTTTCATTTTTGTTGGAAGTCACTGAGTGTGTAGCTGCTGTAGATGTTCTATGAACAGATGAGAATCAAATCAATAGTACTGCCTGTCACCGTTTCCATGTTAGCAGATGAATGAATTACACTCCTGGAAATTGAAATAAGAACACCGTGAATTCATTGTCCCAGGAAGGGGAAATTTTATTGACACATTCCTGGGGTCAGATGCATCACATGATCACACTGACAGAACCACAGGCACATAGACACAGGCAACAGAGCATGCACAATGTCGGCACCAGTACAGTGTATATCCACCTTTCGCAGCAATGCAGGCTGCTATTCTCCCATGGAGACGATCGTAGAGATGCTGGATGTAGTCCTGTGGAACGGCTTGCCATGCCATTTCCACCTGGCGCCTCAGTTAGACCAGCGTTCGTGCTGGACGTGCAGACCGCGTGAGACGACACTTCATCCAGTCCCAAACATGCTCAATGGGGGACATATCCGGAGATCTTGCTGGCCAGGGTAGTTGACTTACACCTTCTAGAGCACGTTGGGTGGCACGGGATACATGCGGACATGCATTGTCCTGTTGGAACAGCAAGTTCCCTTGCCGGTCTAGGAATGGTAGAACGATGGGTTCGATGACGGTTTGGATGTACCGTGCACTATTCAGTGTCCCCTCGACGATCACCAGAGGTGTACGGCCAGTGTAGGAGATCGCTCCCCACACCATGATGCCGGGTGTTGGCCCTGTGTGCGTCGGTCGTATGCAGTCCTGATTGTGGCGCTCACCTGCACGGCGCCAAACACGCATACGACCATCATTGGCACGAAGGCAGAAGCGACTCTCATCGCTGAAGACGACACGTCTCCATTCGTCCCTCCATTCACGCCTGTCGCGACACCACTGGAGGCGGGCTGCACGATGTTGGGGCGTGAGTGGAAGACGGCGTAACGGTGTGCGGCACCGTAGCCCAGCTTCATGGAGACGGTTGCGAATGGTCCTCGCCGATACCCCAGGAGCAACAGTGTCCATAATTTGCTGGGAAGTGGCGGTGCGGTCCCCTACGGCACTGCGTAGGATCCTACGGTCTTGGCGTGCATCCGTGCGTCGCTGCGGTCGGGTCCCAGGTCGACGGGCACGTGCACCTTCCGCCGACCACTGGCGACAACATCGATGTACTGTGGAGACCTCACGCCCCACGTGTTGAGCAATTCGGCGGTACGTCCACCCGGCCTCCCGCATGCCCACTATACGCCCTCTGCTCAAAGTCCGTCAACTGCACATACGGTTCACGTCCACGCTGTCGCGGCATGCTACCAGTGTTTTAAAGACTGCGATATAGCTCCGTATGCCACGGCAAACTGGCTGACACTGAGGCGCGGCGGTGCACAAATGCTGCGCAGCTAGCGCCTTTCGACGGCCAACACCGCGGTTCCTGGTGTTTTCGCTGTGCCGTGCGTGTGATCATTGTTTGTACAGCCCTCTCGCAGTGTCTGGAGCAAGTATGGTGGGTCTGCCACACCGGTGACAATGTGTTCTTTTTTCCATTTGCAAGAGTGTATTTCCTGCCAATATTCTGTCCGCTGTCAGCTCTTCAGAGTCCATGTTTCCTGGAGATTTTTTCCTTGTTTTAGTCTATATTGCTATTTCTCAAAGTAAGGAAAACAAAAAAATGGTTCAAATGGCTCAGAGCACTATGGGACTTAACATCTGAGGTCATCAGTCCCCTAGAACTTAGAACTACTTAAACTTAACTAACGTAAGGACATCACACACACCCATGCCGGAGGCAGGATTCGAACCTGCAACCGCAGCGTAAGGAAAACAATGTGCTTGCAGAAGAAAATATCTTTTCCACCGTATGAAAGATGAAGTGTTCACAAACTCTTTAGGTACGCATTTTAAAGCTATTGTTTTCTACACTTTTTCTTCCGAATATTGGCCAGTTCTCCTGGAACACCGTGCTTAGTAGTTGTTGTTTTTTGGGGAAGGAGACCAGACAGCGAGGTCATCGGTCTCATCGGATTAAGGAAGGACGGGGAAGGAAGTCGGCCGTGCCCTTTGAAAGGAACCATCCCGACATTTGCCTGGAGTGATTTACGGATATCACGGAAAACCTAAATCCGTATGGCCGGACGCGGGATTGAACCGTCGTCCTCCCGAATGCGCCCTGTGTAGTGTGGGTAATTTGCGCACCGTCTGTTACTTTGCCGTCCTGACACATACACAGCTTCTAACTGTAATACTTGTAGTACCGTGTTAAACCTTTAACGTAAGGTTATGTCTCTTAATGAATGGACTATGACAGTATTTTAATTTTTTCTATTAGATAAATAATTGCGTTACATATTGAAAGTAAAAGTTATGTTCCCTCTGGAAGCTACTGGGTAGGCAACCTGCAACTGGGAAACGCGCCATGCTCTGGGTTAACACTGAGGTGGTAGCAGTCATGGGATATCTCTTAATATCCTTTCGCACCTCCTTTTTCCCTCTGGAAGCTACTGAGTAGACAACCTGCAACTGGGAAACGCGCCATGCTCTGGGTTAACACTGAGGTGGTAGCAGTCATGGGATATCTCTTAATATCCTTTCGCACCTCCTTTTTGCCGGCGTAGTGCAGCTACTCGACGTGGCGTGGACTCCAAAAGTCGTTGGAAATACTGCCTCTGTAGGCCGTCCATAATTGTGAAAGTGTTTGTTCGCGAATTTATATCTCTGTTGTTTTCCATAAACGTTCGTTGGGATTCATCTCTGGCAATGTGGTGGCCAAACCATTCGCTCGTTTCCTCGATTTGTCCACAATGTCCCTCAAACTATCGAACAATCGTGGCCCGGTGACACGCCGAATGACACCAATAAAAATTACATCAATGTTTGAGAACATGAAGTCCATATGGCCTCCAAGTAGCCGAACGTAACCATTTCCAGTCAATGATCGGTTCATGTTGACCAGAGGACCCAGTTCATTCCATGTAAACGCAGTCAATACTTTACAGAACCAGAACCAGCTTGCATAGTACCTTGGTGACAACTTGGGTCCATGGCCGCGTGGGGTCAACGCCACACTCGAACCGTACCATCAACTCATACCAACTGAAATCTGGACTCATCAGGCCACGGTTTTTCACCCATATAAGCTCCAACCGATATAGTCACAGGGGAGGCGCTGCAGGTGATGTGATGCTGTTAGCAACAGCTTTCGTATTGCTCGTGTGCTGCCATAGCCCATTAACGCCATTCTTCCTTGCACTCTCCTATCGAGTACGTTAGTCGTATGCCCCACATTCATTTCTGTGATTAGTTCACGTAGTGTTGCTGGTCTGTTAACACTGACCACTCTACGCAAATGCCGCTGTTCTGGGTCTTTAAGTGAAGGCCATCGGTCACTGAGTTGCCTGTGTTGAGGGGCCTGTGGGATCCGTACCAGGTCGGGTTGACGGAGGAGATAGAGAGGATCCAAAGAAGAGCGGTGCGTTTCGTCACAGGGTTATTTGAGAAGCGTGATAGCGTTACGGAGATGTTTAGCAAACTCAAGTAACAGATTAAGTAAGAGAGGCGCTCTGCATCGCGGTGTACCTTGCTGTCCAGGTCTCGAGAGGTTGCGTTTCTGGATGAGGTATCGAATATATTGCTTCCCCCTACCTATACCTCCAGAGGAGATCACGAATGTAAAATTAGAGAGATTCGAGCGCGCACGGAGGCTTTCTGGCAGTCATTCTTCCCGCGAACCATATGCGACTGAAACAGGAAAGGGAGGAAATGACAGTGGCACGAAAGTGCCCTCCGCCACACACCGTTGGGTGGCTTGCGGAGTATAAATGTAGATGTAGATGTACGTAATTCCTGAAATTGCGTCTTATTGGCAAACTCTTGACGCTGTCGGTCTTGGATAGAACTCCCTGACCATTTCCGAACTGGAATGTGCCATGTGTCTAGCTCCAACCACCGTTCTACGTTCAAAATCTGTTGATCTCCATCGTGCAGCCATTAACATGTCCGAAACCTTTTCTCACTACTCACCAGAGTACAAATGACTGCTCCACCAGTGCACTGCCCTTTTTATTCTTGTGTATACGATACTACTGTTACCACTCTCATATGTTTATGTGCATATCTCGTCCCCATGACGTTTGTCACCTCATTGTAGATAGTTGCTTCGAAATGAAATTATTAGCACAAGATAGGGAGGAGGAGGGGAGCATCAACCCAGTCGAAAGATTAATAATGTTTATAGGAATGCAGTCTCTTCTGTGAAACGAAAAGTTGCCTCGGGTGTTGTGATAGACCAGACTAATGTCCTGACGGAGCTTGCGTGAATGCCTACGTGCCTGTGCATAACTAGGCGTGGAGGATTAGTGTCTTATAAATTTCCCGTTCCCCCGGCGGAGCTTGCGGTAGAGCGAAGCGCAAGCCGAGTACAGCCACCCCGCATGCGGGTCGTCTGCTTTAATGTGGTCGTTCAGCGGCGGGGGAGGGAGGAGGGAAGGGGACGGGGCGACCGCGTGCAGCGCCTCCGCGTCAACTCGGGCCCCCGTGACGTCCAGCCATACGACAACACTGAGGCCCCGTCCGTGCTGCCGGCTGCTTCAGCTCGTCGAACTTTGTTATCTCGGTGCGCGCAGTCGGGCGCTAGGACCGTGAGTTTACCGCGACTGTGTGAGGAACTTGGTTCGAGACTACGTAAACGTACGAGGCTATAATACGCCAGCTACAGATGTTTTTATTTTTTGTTTTTTAAACTTTTAACAGTTAATTTTTTAATACGTATTTGGGCAAAAGAAATTATATCTGCTCATATGACGTAATCTGACTCCATGAAATGTTGGTGAGCGAAACTGCAAGGTGCAAACTTTAATCTTGAAGCTTCCAACTGTTTATATAGAAACCATGTTAGGACGTATCTTCTAGTTTGAATAGTTTGAAGAAATACTGTGCTACACATGCGTATAATATGAACTGTGTCCTTGAGACAGAGACGCTGCTGTCCCTGCATCAGCACGGCTTTAGAATGCATCGCTTCTGCGAAACGCAACTCGCCCTCTTTTCACATGATATCATGCGAACCATCGATGAAGGGTATCAGACGGATGCCATATTCCTTGACTTCGAGAAAGCGTTTGACTCGGTGCCTCACTGCAGACTCCTACCTAAGGTACGAGCATATGGGATTGTTTCCCAAATATGTGAGTGGCTCGAAGACTTCTTAAGTAATAGAACCCACTATGTTGTCCTCGATGGTGAATGTTCATCGGAGGTTATCATTTGGAGTACCCCAGGGAAGTGTGGTAGGTCCGCTGTTGTTTTCTATTTACATAAATGATCTTTTGGGTAGGGTGGATAGCAATGTGCGGCTGTTTCCTGATGATGCTGTGGTGTACGAGGAACTGTCGTCTTTGAGTGACTGTAGGAGGATACAGGATTTGTGATTGGTGTAAAGAATGGCAGCTAACTCTAAATATAGATAAATGTAAATTAATGCTGATGAATAGGAAAAAGAATCTTGTAATGTTTGAATACTCCATTAGTAGTGTTTCGCTTGACACAGTCACGTCGATTAAATATTTGGGTGTAACATTGCATAGCGATATGAAGTGGGACAAGCATGTAAGGGCAGTTGTGGGGAGGGTGGATAGTCATCTTCGGTTCATTGGTAGAATTTTGGGAAGATGTGGTTCGTCTGTAAAGGAGACCGCTTATAAAACACTAATACGACCTATTCTTGAGTACTGCTCGAGCGTTTGGGATCCCTATTAGGTCGGATTGAGGGAGGACATAGAAGAAATTCAGAGGCAGGCTGCTAGATTTGATACTGGTAGGTTCGCTCATCACGCGAGTGTTACGGAAATGCTTCAGGAACACGGGTGGGAGTCTCTGGAGGAAAGGAGGCGTTCTTTTCGTGAATCGCTACTGAGGAAATTTAGAGAACCAGCATTTGAGGCTGACTGCAGTACAATTTTACTGCCGCCAACTTATATTTCGCGGAAAGACCACAAAGATAAGAGAGATTAGGGCTTGTACAGAGGCATATAGGCAGTCATTTTTCCCTCGTTCTGTTTGGGAGTGGAACAGGGAGAGAAGTTGCTAGTTGTGGTACGAGGTACCCTCCGCCACGCAACGTATGGTGGATTGCGGAGTACGTATTTAGATGTAGATGTGTAAGCTGCAAGATGATGGTGAGCTCCATCTGAGTGCGTAGATCTTTTCTTAACGTTAATTCACTATTAGTTGCAACTTATTATTTCCATTTTGTTTTACAACACCATCTGTTGCAATGCAATATTGTCATTGATTGCACCACACTATTGCATAACATTCACTACTTTGTTTGAATAATACGTACATAAAACGTATTTGCAGTTGCGATTGTGGATGATCATTACCTGTTTACTGGAATGGCGACAATAAAAGTTTGTGCCGGACCTGACGTTCTAACCCAGAGCTGTCGCCTTATCATTTTTTCTTTTTTTTCTTTAGGCTATTAGTGTAAGCTTCAGAGCCAGACCCAAACTTCCGTACGTCGTCAACTCATACACCCATTACGTATATTCCCATTGAACGATGTGGTCGGTTGAATATGATATAGCAGCGCCTGTGTTATTCAGAAGTACGATGCACTATTCCTTCGGATATACATACATGCACTGCCTGTGGGAATATACATCATGGATGCATAAGCGTGAGTTGTAGACACAAGGCTGGGGACATATGAAAATTTGGATCTGTTTATGAAGTGTGCGCAGATAGCTTAATGATAAGGTGACTGCTCACATTAAGGGAGAAATCCGCGCTCAGCACAAATTTTCACTGTCGTCGTTCCGTTTGCAGCTGATACACTATATGATCAAAAGTATCCGGACACCCCCAAAATCATACGTTTTTCATATTAGTTGCATTGGGCTGCCACCTACTGCCAGGTACTCCAAATCAGCGACCTCAGTAGTCATTAGACGTTGTGCGAGAGCAGAATGCGGCGCTCCGGGGAACACATGGACTAGAACGTGGTCAGGTGATTAGGTGTCACTTGTGTCATACGTCTGTACGCGAGATTTCCACACTCCCAAACACTCCTATGTCCACTGTTTCGGATGTGATAGTGAAGTGGAAACGTGAAGGGACACGTACAAGACAAAAGCATACAGGCCGACCTCGTCTGTTGAATGACAGAGACCGCCGACAGTTGAAGAGGGTCGTGTGTGTAATAGGCAGACACCTATCCAGCCAATCACACAGGAATTCCGAACTGCAAGTACTATGACAGTTAGGTGGGAGGTGAGAAAATTTGGATTTCATGGTCAAGCGGCTGATCATAAGCTGGTGAATGCCAAACGACGACTCGCTTTGTGTAACGAGAGTAAAAATTGGATGATTGAACAGTGGAAAAACGTTGTGTGGAGTGACGAATCACCGAACACAAAGTGGCCATCCGATGGCAGGGTGTGACTATGGCGAATGCCCGGTGAACGTTATGAGCCAGCGTGTGTAGTGCCAACAGTAAAATTCGGAGGCGGTGGTCGTGTTTCTCATGGAGTGGGCTTGCACTCTTTGTTGTTTTGCGTTGAACTATCACAGACCAGGCCTACACCGATGTCTTAAGCACCTTGTTGCTTCCCATTGTTGAAGAACAATTCGGGGATGACGATTATATTTTTCAACACGATCGACCACCTGTTCATAACGTACGGCCTGTGGCGGAGTGGTTACACGGCAATAACATCCCTGTAATGGACTGGCCTGCATAGAGTCCTGACCTGAATCATACAGAACACCTTTTAGATGTTTTTGAACGCAGGCGTCGTGCCAGGCCTCACCGACAGACATCGATACCTCTCCTCAGTGCAGCTCTACGTGAAGAATGGGCTGCCATTTCCCAAGAAACATTCCAGCACCTAATGGAACGTATGCTTGCGAAAGTGGACTCTGTCATCAAGGCTATGAGTGGGCCTACACCATATTAAATTCCAGCATTGCCGATGGAGGACGCCACGAACTTATAAGTCATTTTCAGCCAGGCGTCCGGATACTTTTGATCACATAGTGTAGGTGCCCATATTTGCAACTTAGAGTACGTTTTATGGGTCTCATAACGGCTGTATTCGCCTTTTCCTTCGGATATGCTTGCATGTCCGAATGAACATTGCATCGTACTTTTGAACAACACAGGCACTGCAATATCGTTAAATAATACTTATTCGATGACTTCCTTATTGAGCAGTCATGTCTGTCTTGTTCCCAAAGCATTCTGTCTGAACTTGTTAACTATCTCAATATTTCTACAGCACTTGTATGCCATTTGCCACCACTCTCATCGTCATTGGCTGCTATCTTTTGTGTTGTGAGGCTACCGTGACATACTCTCAAATGGTTTAGCGTCCCTGCATAGCATGCAATGCTTTTCATCGACTGCAGGAAACGCATTACCTGATCTGCCAGTGAGGGCGACATTCTTCTTAACAATTTTTCTTACTGGCATACTTCTGATCAAAAGGTAACAAAAAAATGGGGCTGGTTGCAGGGTGCATTTATATATTCATTAACCTATACGAAAGTTTGCCAATGTCAGTTAATAAAAATGTGAGGTGACATCGACGGTTTTCGAAAATATGGTCACCTTACTTGGTGCTACTCATAATTACCCGAAAGGTTCTAAAAAAAGAACAGATACTACAGTGGTTAGCCTCTGTCTACAAATCTGAATGTCACATGTCCATGCCCCAGTTTTGAAATAAAAAGAAATACAATTCACGTAATTTGTGTTCAGTATTTATTGGTAACAGAGATTCAACTATTGGAATACATCTCAAAGAAATGCTGACAGAAAGTGTTAAGCAACGCAAAATTATTAAGTTCAAAGTTGATTTTCATAGATCATATTTTAGAATGCTGCGTACTTTCAAATTCTCTACATAACAAAATGTACAACTCTTTTGAAGTTATTTTAGTGTTCTTGTATCAGGACAACATTAATCTTAGCTATCAATTCATCACATCTGTGTTTCCTTTGTTGACTTCAGGTATTAACCATCTCCACAGGAAAGGGTGTGCTATGGAGACTTCAGTAGCCAGTGGCCAGTGGCCAAGAAATTTGTTCATTTCTGCCTATCCATATCCCGGAGATTGTTAGGTTTGGGTGATACCTGCGACTAGAATGTACAAGGGCTTCTGTATTGGAAGAACGTACCCATACTTGCAACCAAAGAAACCTGTTCCAATAAAACTGGAATCCCGTTTTCAAAAATGTATACATAACAGAGCCTTGTGAGACGATCTGGCAACACAACAGGGCCAGTCGTCTGACTGTCTGCCATGCACATACAGGTACAGGGAAGCAATGTTGAAAATGTGTCCGCAGAAAGGCATTTGACTTTTAGTCGGACCACCGATGTGAGTTATCAAAAAAACAAGTGAACGTGCCATCAGTAAACGGTATTAATGGGATTATTGATTTGGATTCCAATCGTATACCTTCGTTTTCCCCTTGTGTGGAATTGGCAACTGGTGTGCTTCTCACTTCCCTCTGTTGGGATCTCCATCTACACTCACTGGAATATCCGCCATGTATTTCCTCTCACACTCCCTCTCCAATGGTACTCAGACCATGAATTGAGACCCACCTGTTCCAGGGTCCTAACGCCTCTGTCGTCCCTATGCTATTCCAGTTTGATGTATGTTCCTTCCTTGCCGAGTTCCAGGGTGCTACAACCTTCTACACTGTTCTAAAATGGTGGGTAAGATGGGATATGCTTTTGAGTCCCTTAGTGGTGTGGAACACCATTTACTGGCAGGATCATGTAGCGCTTTCACAGCAGAGCTTTTAGCCATTAATGGGCCCTCCACTTTGTTACTCAGGTCTCTCTGCACAGTGTTTTAGTATGCACCGAGTCAATGAACAGCCTGCTGGTTATAGACCGAAGCTAGATTCGTCACCCTTTGATGTCTGCTAACCAAGACCTCCGCTCTGCCCTTGACTGTGCTGCCTGCTCAATTTTCGTTCTCTGTTTCCCAAGTCGTGTGGGCATAGCAGAGAATGAACTGCCTAGAGAGGCAGATACCTATCCTCATTCCTTTTCATGATTCTAGGTGCAGATAAGCGGATCCATATCAAATCTCTCTTTGCCCTAAAATGGAGTGACATCTGATGAGCTATTGGTCTCAGTAATAAACTCCGCACAATCAAGGGGATTACTGTAGTTTGGTGCTCTTCCTTCCACTCCTCCCGGCATGAGTCCATTGTCTAATGCCAACTACGCATCGGAGATACGAGGCTCACCCGTTGTTTTTTTCTGACGTAACGAGCCATCCCCGTAACGCAGCTGTGTAGCCAGTCTGACGATAACCCATATATTGATGGAAATTCCACTTGTGTTTGCCCTTCGCACTAAGTATAGCCTTTTAGATTTTTTGTCTCTAATATTAGCAGACTGTTCACGAATTGTTGAACTGGTTCTCAGTTCGCTACGTCAAGGTGGTTTGTATTTTCAGTTATAAGGTTTTGCTTTCCTCCTGAAGCAGAGGCCGTGGTTGTGGTTGGAGACTGTCTTCTGGGTCTGTGGCCCATAACCAATCCTCTTTCACCCCACTGTTTTTGCGGTTTTTGGATTTGGTCTACCCTTTTATGTTTTCTTCTGCGTGTGTTTCTAGCTTCCTCGTTTTATAGTTTGACCACCCTGGATCCGCCCACTTTTAGCGAACACCTCCGTCTTCTGCAAATAGCTTTGGAATCGCGGGACTGATGACCTCGCCGTTTGGTCCCGTAAGCCCCGTCAACCAACCAACCAATCAGTCAGTTACATTGACACCCCTTGTGGTGTTTCACTGTTTCTAACACGTAGTGTATACGTTCTTGAATCAGAAACAAACAGATAAACACTGACAAGCAAATCTGGTAAGATTCACTGATTCGATCATCAGCTGTGGTACTCAAAAGGACCGAGACTCTGTTTCTGTGTGGAAGATTTAGCCGGTATTAGCATCCTTTGTATCTGCAGACAAATATTTCATAAGAATACCATCAAAGTTGCCAAAGTTATACAGCTAGTGCATGCAAACTAAAACGCGTCTGGTATCAGCTGACAATACCTTGTGGATTACTGGAAGTAGCTGAGTTATTAACTGCAAGAAGGTAATTTTCTGGAACAGAATCGGAAATTGCTGGTGTCTTGGTTGGATGTAAAATTCCTGGCCGTAATAATTGCAAACAAAACATACATAATTAAATCACACTCAAGATGAGAAACAATAAATATACGCGTACATGTAGTGTTGGTTTTATTGCGACACACTCGTTAACAGAGTTTCCGGAGAAAGTCCTCACTTCGCTATCCAGCCAAATAACCTTTTGCAGCTGGGGTTCACGTGGCGGGTTGTTATACTGCGGATGTGGGCGGTCGTAGCTCCCGATATCCGAGCCGCCTTCTGAGAATAAACGGCAAGTGGCAATCTGCGCTCGTTACGCCCTGCCCACGTACATCAAGAGGAGCGCCTTCCTAGGTAGGCAGCCCGTGGCGTAGCATCACTGCGGGCAGCCCATTGTGCGCTCTCACTCACCACAGGCTTTGCGCGCTCGTTAAGCTTCTGTCGGAGAACTTGTTAACTCCTTGCGCGACTGTCGTTCCCTCTTACTGCCGCTTCTCTTCTCCACTCTTAGCCTTACGTACTGTAGAAATATCGAGGTACCATGCAGGATCCTTGACAATATTCTAAGCACCAACATTGTGACGTTCCAGGAGGAGAGAGAGTTTCTTCAAAAGAATCAGCACTCGTTCACTCGAAAAGTACTAGTGTGAAACCCACCCCACTTCAATTATACACGACATCTTGCAAACAGAAGATGCCGGTGGACCTGTGGATTCGCGTTCCTGGTGGAAATAAGACGTTAGACACGATACCATACAATTCACTATAAACCGAGAGACAATCGTATGGAGAATAACCTAAACGTGTAACTCGCTCGAGGAAAGTTTGAGTACCAGAATCCACTATGCTATGCGGTATGGGGAATGTTTCACAGAAACGTAAGTGGCATGGGATGTGCCTCAAGGGAGCGTAGCAGGATCTCTGATCTTTCTAGTACAATTTGAAAATTTATCTGATAGTATCAGCAGCGCTATCGATCCGTGCGCGACAGTGCACGGTAACAGGAGGTTCCAAAAAGCTGCGCACAAAAACACAATTTTTCAGATGGTCCTACCTTGGGTTCTATTGATCTTTTTTGGGTAGACCATTTGTACACCTATCGGAAAAATGAGCATACTGTAGCTATCCTGTTGTAAATTTTCAAAATTAGAACACTTCACAATCCCACTAGCCCAGCAAAAATGAGCAAATTTCATTAGGTTGGGTTTAGGCTGGAACTTAGGTCGCTTATAGAACCAACATTATTTCAAGGAAGGTTTCGAACATAACTTTTGAGTTCGGAAAACACCATTTGTGCGATTACATCTATACAATTTATACTCATGGCAGATCGTAGAAAATTTTACCGTATGTTCATAAGAAGATGTTCTCAATGAATTTTGAAACTTTTTTCGATATCGTTACCCACAACCGATATTAAGAGTTTTAAAGTTACCGTATTTATAAAGAAAACAGCAAAAATTGGTTTTTATCTGTTTTTATCTAAATAACTAATCCTAGAAAATGGAAAAAAATTTACTGTACATTATTTGCACATTCATGGCGAAACATCATTTTTCCTGTTTTTGAAAATTTCTATTCAATATCAAGATAAAACGGAAAAACCATGATTTTGGGTACGAAAAGTACGAACTGTGGGATGGCTATTTCCATGATTCCTATTCATGGAAAATCGGCGATAGTATTGCAATATGTTCTTCAGGCTATGTTCTGTGGGTACCTTGAAACTTTTTATTGTATGACTATTAGCTTCTGAGATCCAGATGCTCAAAGTTATCGTACTTACGCCAGTAAATTCGTTGTGAGGCGTATATTCAGCTTTTACTAACGGAGTGAAAACGTGGAGAAGTTTCTAGGGTCATCAAAAATGTTTAGAGGCCACAAAACTGTGCTTTTTGTCTGTATTTTTTCACCAATAAAATGTTATGACGCGCTGTGTAATTGGCATTTCACGCCCGTACAAATACGTCTAAAGTGGTACTGCAGTGACAAAAAATGAGCTAAAAAAGGTCTTTATGTAAAACTAGAAAAACATCAAACCGTTATTTCTAATAACGTTTTAAGTGTGTAATGATACAAATAATAAGCCGGGATTTTTCGATGAATTACGATCGAGGAGCGAAGTATCCAGAAAAAATATGAAACAAACGATTTTGTGATAACTGTATTATTTGTTCTTTGTATGAGCCAAAGTATATGAATATGCTGAAGTATATAAATAAACTGTCGAAACTCTCCCCCCCCCCCCCCCCAAATTTAGGTCTCGAACAAACTTGCACCTTTTTTGTGCTGAAAAAGAGTAGCAGAGAGAGAGAGTGACGGTGGAAGGGAGAGGAGACAATGCAAAGAAAGAGAGAGGAGGCAGATATGGGAGAGAGAAAGTGACAATGAAAGTGGAAGAGAGGCGGATGAAGCCAATATCAGTGACAGCCAAAGAGAGACATTATAGTGATGAGGAGTTAGAGAGAGCTACAATCAAAGAGAAAGATAGATGGATAGACAAAGAAGTAGTGGAAGAAAGAGACGAGACACTGGAAATGAAAAATAGAGTTGAGAGGAGACCATACGTAGACTTGTGAGCTCTGTACACTCCAAGACAGTCGGTGTACGGGATTTCGCACTTTGAATCGAATTTTTAAAGCTGTGAGTATAATTTCCAAATAATAAAGGGAAGGTATAAGTTGGATCACAGATTTTTTTGAGTTGCCGAGGTATGGAAGAGACTGAGGTAGTGCGATAGAAAAAGAAAAGCAGAGAATATAAGTTAGAGAAGAGACAATGGCAGCAGAGTATATTATAAATCAATGGGAGGAAATGGCGACAGATGAGACACACATATATAGCTTTTACAGGGGAACTTATTCGCCTTTTTTATACTCCTAGAGGAGCGTTGTTCCGCTGTTAAGATTGTTAGGTGACAATACTGTTGTGTACAGGAAAGAATCGTCGTAGGATGATTGTAAAAACCTGCAAAAAATGTTGAGCAAAATTTCAGCTCGGTGCTCTATTTAAACATGAACTATGTAACCAAATGCCTTTAACAACGAGAAAGAAGCCTGCAATATCTGATCACAATATTAATGGTGAAAGTCTTGAAAACATCACATTGTATATTTCGGTATAATACTAAGAAGTGAGAAGAAATGAGGCGATCAGTTGAAATGAGGGTAGGTGCTGCTAGTATCTTAACAAGTGGGTAGTAAAGACCGTAAGGAGGTTTAACAGAAATGTTCCATGAACGTAAATGGCAGTCCTCGGAAGAAAGTTCTCGTCAAACACACTTGGACAAATTTAGACCTTTTATTGAAAATTTATTGGCGTATAAGGATACCTGTAGGAAAAAATGAAAATTTAAGTGTGTCCACTAGACTGAGACAAGCGGGCATTTCATTTATTTTATTTGACCTCGTCTTAGAGAAGACGGTTCGAGAACATACTAAATGTAATCCACGTGCAATATAGCTCCAGGATGTGGACACTACTAGACTTGTCTGATCCGATGATGTAGCATTAATAAGTAGTTACAAAACAGACTTAATCAGAAAGACGCAAAATTTTTAAAAGATTGGTGCAGAAACACGATTGACTGGAATTTCATGAGAAGACACTTGCGTAATGAAAAATGCCTTTGTTTTAGTAACTGACACCTCCAGCCCAAGTATCATATCGTCGGATCTCTCTGCCCTATTTCGCGATAATACAAAACGAGCTGCAGTTCTGTGAACTTTTTCGACGTGCCCCATCAGTGCTAATGATGCAGATCCCACACAGTGCAGCAGTGTTCCAGAAGACGTCTAGCAAGCGTACTGTAGGGTCTCTTTAGTGGACCTGTTGCATTTTCTGAGTGTTCTCCCAATAAATCGCCACTCATAATTAGGTGGCGTGATAACATCCGTTAGGACCCAACCCGGGATGAACATTAAGGCCAAAGGGACAAAAATTGCACTCGGTGGTGTGATAACATCCGTTAGGACCCAACCCGGGATGAACATTAAGGCCAAAGGGACAAAAATTGCACTCGACGCAAAGAAATGGATGAGGATCTTAGAGCAGGTGTTCGGATGAGTCTTTTCACATGTACAGTTAAATAACAAATCGACGTAGGCTGTGCGGTCTTTACGCTACCGCCGTCGCATTTCTCGCGTAGAAATCAAGACAGAACAATAGTACGATGTACCTTTCATCATTCACACTGTGTGGTTGGCTTTGTATAAATGTAGATACAGAAACATTACTTCTTGTGTTGCGTGCTTGTGTGTTGTATTGGACGTAGCGTGTTCTACAGCAACAGCGAGTACCAACCCGAAACTTAACAGCATCTCTAGCGTTCTCTATAAACATAAGCAATTTATTGCATAGTAACAGCAGTAGTGTAAGGTTAATTGTTGACTATGCTGCTGTCTGCAAAAGGGTATCATTTCTGGACCGTTGTAAAACACAAACAACGGAAAGGGCTTTGCAAAATCTCCATTTGGTCTAATGATTGCAAGCTCTCTATAAAAGTGAACAACGTAAACAAAGAGAAAGATCTAATCATAAGATTAGTGGTGAATATCTTTAGCGTGTCACATGCTGTAAGTATTTATTAGATACTAAGAAACGTTATAAAAACGAGATGATCGAGAAAAATCTGCATTATGGAAGACGAATGAAAGGCTCGATATGTTGGAAGGATTCTGGGGAAGTGTAATTCATCTATAAGTAACTCTCGTAAATAACACAAGTGTGACCGATTATAGCGTACTTTTTCCGCATTTTGAATGTTTATCAGGTACCATACGTAGGGAAAAAAACGTAGTAACTGGTTGCTATAACCCATAGAGAGGCTAACAGAAATGCTAGAACTTAATTGAGAAACCTTGGAGGAAGAACGATATGAATCTTTCGACACACTATTGCCGAGAACCTTTGCAACAAATCTACTGATGGTGTTTGGTTTCTGGGGCGCTCAAACGGGCCGTCATCAGTGCCCGTAAAAATGGCTCTGAGCACTATGGGACTTAACTGCTGAGGTCATCAGTCCCTTAGAACTTAGAACTACTTAAACCTAACTAACCTAAGGACATCACATACATCCATCCTCGTGGCAGGATTCGAACCTGCGACCGCAGCGGTCGCGCGGTTCCAGACTGTAGCGCCTAGAACCGCTAGGCCACTCCGGCCGGCTCAGTGCCAGTACAAAGTTCCAATTTTTACACAGTCCTATCTATCCAGTGTCCGAAATGATGATACAAAAACCCAATCTCCAGGCAGAGAAAAATCCACAACCCGGCCGGGAATCGAAACCGTGACCGTGTGATCCAAGGGGAGCAACGCTAGCCACTAGACCACGAGCTACGGATACAAATCTACTGCGACCAACGTATATCACTTAGGGATAATGAAAATAACGTAATACAGATTAGGTGAGCGCTGACGTAATCATTTTATGTCTTGCTCAAAAAGCGAATGAAATATGATAGAAAAACCAATATTAGTACAGAATGCATTGCACGGTGGCTTATGGATATACAGTTTTGTAAATACACTACTAGACAAAAAGGTGAAGCATGCGGAAGACATGATCGCATGTCAGTGGAACTCCATGCACGAACACACCATTGGTGGGCGTGTAAATTGCTACAGAGTTGTAATTTTCTCTAACAGGTTGAACTCCCGTCAGAAGGGATTAGTGTTGTACGTACCACCAGGTCTTGTAGCGTATATAAGAGACTCGATCAGCTTCACATCTTGACCACTGCGAGGAAGACGGAGATGCCGCTTACACGTGTGCACCTCACAGATTTTGAGAGGCCTTACAAAGTGTTCCCATTTGGCCGGCTGCTTGAATCGAGAATTATGTTGCATTCGTTTGTGGCAGTGGCACAGTGTTGGACTTATGGGACACTGGGGGTATAAATACTCGTTGTCGAGGATCCAGTCGACTACGTCTGACTCCCAGAGTGGAGAATCAGTGTGTTGTGCACAAAGAATATCGTAACCCATTCAAATCTGCATCTGCCATACGAGAATGAGTAATAGAATTCCTGTAGCACTCTGTATCATCTCGCAGACTTGCAGCAACTGGACTAAGGAGTTAGTGTCCCATATGTAGGTTGCTTTTAACACCATAACACGGATGCTTTGGAGTGGAGTCGTGACGGTGTAAGTAGCGTGTTTGCATGTTGGCAGCGCTGTAGACTGAGTTAAGACTGTGTTAACAGCGCTGCCAGCGCTCTGCACACTCGACAAGATATTCTGTGGGTGGACAGTCTAGCTGTTAGCGAGAGTATAGGAACATGATATTCTTAGTGGAGACTGTATTGGTAGGACATGCATTGTAAAGGGAGATGAAATGATGTGTTTATAACAAAATATGCAAGGAACTGTATGATGATGGATGTTTGGTTGATAATGTTTGGGCAGTGGAATTATTGACAACTACGTAAGTCTTGGAACTGGATGTCACATGAATAAGGTAAAATTTTCTAAATACATTGTTTGCTCTTCAACTAAATCTTTCTTTCGCTAACCATACACCTCCTAGTAGTTACTCTATAGTAGTGAGAATCTTTTTATTTAGCTGGCTGTAGCTGCTTCTTGTAATTGCTGTAGTTCGTGTTATGAAGATTTTCTGTGACGTGAGTTATGAAAAGGAATGGGGTTTGCACTCTTGGAACTCGTGACTGAAATGAGTTTACCCAGTTAACAGAGTTGGAGATAGATTCATATTTCTTTTATTTTATACTAATTGGATTTGTATTATTATGATTTCTTGCAATTCAGGGCCATTGTTCTGTGTTAATTATTGGAACTCATGTTGTCAACGTATATCAGTCAGATGACCGGTATATTTGAAACGGCAATACAAACTAAACGAGCAGCGATAGAAATACACCGTCTGTTGCAATATGCTTGGGACAACAGTACATTTTCAGGCAGACAAACTTTCGAAATTACAGTAGATACAATTGTCAACAACAGATGGCGCTTCGGTCTGGAAAACTCTACAGTACGATATTTTCCATATATCCACCATGCATAGCAATAATATGGTGTAGTCTCTGAATGAAATTACCCGAACCCTTTGACAACGTGTCTGGCGGAATGGCTTCACATGCAGATGAGATGTACTGCTTCAGCTGTTCAATTGTTTCTGGATTCTGGCGGTACACCTGATCTTTCAAGTGCCCCACAGAAAAAAGTCACAGGGGTTCATGTCTGGCGAATAGGGAGGCCAATCCACGCCGCCTCCTGTATGTTTCGGATAGCCCAAAGCAATCACACGATCATCGAAATATTCATTCAGGAAATTAAAGACGTCGGCCGTGCGATGTGGCCGGGCACCATCTTGCATAACCTACGAGGTGTTCGCAGTGTCGTCTAAGGCAGTTTGTACCGCCACAAATTCACGAAGAATGTCCAGATAGCGTGATGCAGTAATCATTTCGGATCTGAAAAATGAGCCAATGATTCCTTTGGAAGAAATGGCGGCCCAGACCAGTATTTTTTGAGCATGGAGGGACGATGGGACTGCAACATGGGGCTTTTTGGTTCCCCATATGCGCCAGTTCTGTTTATTGACGAAGCCGTCCAGGTAAAAATAAGCTTCGTCAGTAAACCAAATGCTGCCCACATGCATATCGCCGTCATCAATCCTGTGCACTATATCGTTAGCGAATGTCTCTCGTGCAGCAATGGTAGCGGCGCTGAGGGGTTGCTGCGTTTGAATTTTGTATGGATAGAGGTGTAAACTCTGGCACATGAGACCATACGTGGACGTTGGCGTCATTTGGACCGCAGCTGCAACACGGCAAACAGAAACTCGAGGCCGCTGTTGGATCACCTGCTGCACTAGCTTCGTGTTGCCCTCTGTGGTTGCCGTACACGGTCTCCCTACCTTTCCAGCACGTTCATCCGTCACGTTCCCAGTCCGTTGAAATTTTTCGAACAGATCCTTTATTGTATCGCTTTTCGGTCCTTTGGTTGCATTAAACCTCCGTTGAAAACTTCGTCTTGTTGCAACAACACTGTGTTCTAGGCTATGGAATTCCAACACCAGAAAAATCCTCTTTTCTAAGGAATAAACCATGTTGTCCACAGCACACTTGCACGTTGTGAACAGCACACGCTTACAGCAGAAAGACGACGTACAGAATGGCGCACCCACAGACTGCGTTGTCTACTATATCTTTCACATCACTTGCAGCGCCATCTGTTGTTGAAAATTGTAACTACTGTAATTTCGAAAGTTTGTCCGCCTGAAAATGTACTGTTGTCCCAAGCATATTGCAACAAACGGTGTATTTCTATCGCTGGTCGTTTAGTTTTTATTGCCGTTTCAAATATACCAGTCATTTTTGAAACACCCTGTATATAGTGAGTAAGAAATGAATAGGTTAATTTTGAGTTGTCTTTGTCAGCGAAAATTCTGTATGTCAGTACTTAATAAAAATAATTAAAGAGGTAGTTTCAATTGTCGACCCTTAGCCGAGGATACGTCACTGTAATCTTCTGATTTCATTTTTTGAATTATTAGTGCATGATTAGAAATTAGTTATTGTTCATTGCTAGCGCGTAATTGTATGTATGGAATTTCCTTTGTAGTTGTAGTTTCTTATTTTTGTACTGTATCGTCATTAGCAAAGTAGTTGTGACATGCATGTATATTTGCATTAAGTATCTCACAGTCGCTTTTGGAACTAATTAGACATTTATTATTTTCGAGTGCTATTTTAGTGTTTCTTTTTATTTTTAGTCTTCCAATAGTTTTTGTGTGTTATTCTGTAAAATAGTGTGATAATCATGGCGAGTGAAAAGCGTAACACTAGGCTGCGAAGAAAATTGAGAAAGGACAGTGACGACGAGCGTAGCTTATTGACACCACCTAATAACTCACAAATGTTCAAGACAATAATTTGGTAACAGTGCATAGGTACATGGACCAGACAGTAAATAACGGTGTAGAAATTGGAACAATCAGTGGACAGGGAACTGTTCACGATCGATCGGTTGGTAACAGTTCACCTCAGGAATGCGAAGTAACAGAACAAAATCTTGCAAATACCGTAGATTCAGGTTTTGCATCAATACAATTTTCTTAATTAACTCAAGACACACTCTCTGCTTTTCAAAATACGAATATTACCGATGTAAACGCACTGACTAGAACACGAAGGAACATGTTTCAGTCAATAATGCACTTCTATTGCAATTAATTAAAAATTTGATCAAACAGACCAAAAACTTCAAACGTTAGACACAATGGAACAAAAGCAGAAACAAGCACAGCAACAACTTCTAAAGTTAGACACAATTGCCGAAATTAAACAAACACTTCAAAAGCACGTGACGATTTAACCGTGGAGATACTCAAAATCGCATCGAAACATCAAAACTTTTCTGCAGACGTAAAAACAAAAATTGTGAGTATTTTCAGCCTATTTTTTCGCGACATGAAGATACATTACAGAACCATGAGGCAACAATAAAAGAAATGGAGACCATTGTACACGAAAATCACGACACTTGCAGGTTAAAATTGACTCTGTTGGATCTACCGTTACGGTTGCCTAACTTGTAAGAAAATCAGGAAAACTTAAAGGATACACTAGATACGATTACGATGCAAATGGACACGGACGAAATCAGTATATTATCTGAAAAAAATAGCCGACCTTTCGGATCAGTTAACAAATTTATCTATGAGGGTAGATGATGAGTTGAATGATAAATGCGTTTACTGACACAGTTGAGTACGAGGAAATTAGGAAATTTAAACAGAGTCAGAAACAAATTAGTACACAACACAAAAGAGAAATATGGGAAGTGCAAGATGAATTGGCGCAGGTGATTACATTTTTCAGAGGATACTCTCGCTCCGACACGGGGAGAGGGATTTAGAAATACGGAAATGTCACACGGTAATAATACATGGTATTTCAGAGATCTTGAAAGGAGTCGTCAGGGTGCACCGAGCCTTGGTATGGAACCGCCGACAGGACGTAACAGTGACCAGATTTGCGACTGGCCGACACGGTGACTTTGGCTATAAGCTCTTCATCACAATGCGTAAATTTAAAACCTTCAAGAATTCTTATAATAACATACAACCACAAGCATGGCTTCATCAAGTTTCCCATTGTTTTCCTCGTAATTGATCATTAGAGCATAGATTAGAATTTATGTGTGGCTACTGAGAAAATGAACCACCTGTAAGAATGCGATCGGTTATTCGCGACTGTCACAGTGAAGGAGACTTTTATCGTGCCTTCCTTTCTGCATTTTGGTCTCAGGCTTCACAAGGTCGAGTAAAACACTGTGTTATAATGATGAAGCATTTCGAACAGTGTGAATTTTCCAGCCCTGTAAAAAATTTTGCAGATATGTCACACAACAATCAGTATTTGTCAAACCCGTACAGCCCCTCGGAACTTATTCGCATTTGCTTGGTTAAATTAAAACACTCAAGACATATTATTTTGGCTTTTCAGGGGATTTTGCAAGAACTGGACGTGGGCAATCGCATGTTATGAAAACAGGAAAACAGCAAAAATTACAGTTCACATCCGTCACAATTTCGTGATGACAGAAACAATAACCGCACATGACAAGTATAGACCTTATAACGTTGCGCTGTTGATGACACGCTATGGTTCTTTGTATTCCTGAAGATGAGCTCATCTGGTACTTTCATTTCAGCTACGCACAATTTGATCCACTAAATAAATGTAAATGCCGTGTGACGAGGTCCTCCCGTCTGGTAGACCGTTAGTTGGGTGCAAGTCTTCCGGTTTGATGCCACTTCGGCGACTTGCGCGTCGATGGGGATGAAACGATGATGACTTGGACAAAACAACACCCAGTCCCTGAGCGGAGAAAATTTCCGACACAGCCGGGAATTTAACCCGGGTCCGTGGGATTGATATTCTGTCGCTCAGACTACATCCACTAAAATGTTATCATACGCTTCGGATGACTTGTTATTTTAACAACATGGAAAAGAGAATTAGGAGAATTCTGTCTATTTGCAAACTTTGTCGAAGAGCTAAATCATCTCCCATCTCACATCGTGATCCATTGTTTCCTATTAGCCCTACTAGATTAAACGAATAAGCTGTAGTCGATGTCCTGGGACCCCTTGTTAAAACATTGAATGGATTTCCGTACGTTTTCTTCACTGTTGAACTTACCTGAAAAGTTTTCTTCCACATCGCCGCGTAAAGCTACTGAACGTTCTGTATTGTAAGCCTTCGCTAAAAATTTCTCACTTGAAGATGGACACGCTGACAAGGTCACTTCACTTTACGGAACACAATTCAGATCTGCTATTTGGCCGCGGATGCTACGGAATCGTAAAATAAAACCTGTTTTTATTTCATTGTTCGCTCCACATTGTAACCCTTCTGACGCATTATGAAAGAAATGAATAAGCTTTTCTGTCTTTGACACAGAAAACATCGGTATTGGGACACATACTAACACTTATTTCAAAATGTAATGAATGAAATGCCTCATGACTCCACTGTCTTACCACCTATTCTTGTATTGAAGAATGAGGAACCACTGAACACAACCAGGGAGATGGTATCTTTTCCGAGTACAAGTAAACTTCGAAATAAAGACATAATTGATTTGTCTATTAAAAATATAGATTCTGCAGCAGACAAAAGGAGAAAACTACGAGGTAAGACAAATTCAAAGAAACTACACATTGGTCGAAAATTTCTCATTAGAGCCCATTCAGTGTTCATTTGAGTCACAAATCGTGTCTGATTTACAAAGAACCTTACAGCATCCGACGTATACCGCATGATAATTGCGTTGAAGTTGAAACTTTGCGTACTAAGAAAAATAAAGGATTACACCACACTGAAGTAAAACCGTTTATTGAGAAATTATTTGCTTTCTGACTCAGCAACTTGAAGTGAAAAAGTTTTATAGCAAAGACCATTACATGTTGTCACATTTAGAAACTGTTAACATGCAGCGATGTTTTGAAGTTAACTATCCAGTCAAGAACCTATGGAACATATTAAGACAACAATTTTACGAGTACAGTTTTATAGGGAACAGACGGCACAGTCTTATTTTGAGTACATTTTCGCTTGTCATTTGCACGAATATGTCACGAGTATAATGCTCACATTCTTGGAATATATACCGCTAAAGAGGTTTTACTTGAAAAGTGGTTTACTTGAAAAGACATTTTTGATTAAAGTACTTTTAGACTGACAGATGACACAATATTTGGTTTGTTTGACAGCTACACGGTCATATTACGACGCTACTATTGAGTGACAAAATAATCATTATTAATTTTTATGCTGTATCTGTTTTGTCTGCACAGTTTTTCTATGTTCTTCTGGAAAGAAAAACACATTGTGGTAATGACTTTCATGGCATGACTACAATGAGACAGTTATTTTCGTATCACAACAATACGTTACAATACAGTACTTTCAAGGTCATGGCAATGAACTAACAACTACGACATTTATACACGTAGCACTTTACTTTTGTATATGACAAGGTAAGTACATTGATTTCTGGAGAACTTTGCTTATGAACGACGATAAATAATATACTTGGCACATTTTTACCATTAAGCGATGACAGAAATTTTCGTACGGCAAGAAGTACAGTTTTGCGCTAGATGACATGCATTTGAGTGATTTCTTTTTGCAATTGCAACATTATTAGAAACATTTTTGAACTGCAATGGTACAGAGGTTTTCGGTGGTACATTTTATTCCACAGTTTTGATCTGTAAGATCTGAGGTATAATTACATTAACCCTTTAGGGGGTACGTCTACTTTGTGTACCATGCGTCTGGCAAGCGCAAGGAGCCTTAGTTAATATGGTATTTGCTTATACAGTTTTACACATTGGTGCCATACTTTTCTAACAGGGATGAACACAGCGATATTGTCATTTAACAGAGAGATTAACATTTTTTCTATTTCACTGACACATTTCTATGTAATTACACAGTTGGACTACTTTGCATTCATAAAATTGTACTTTGTGTGCATTTTGTGAACTGTTCACGTATATTTTCGGAATCACCGTGACACTGCTGGAGCCTTTGAGTGATGTATGTTGTACGCAATCATGATTTTTGAAGCACGTTTGCGGTAGATGACTCTACTGAAATAAGCAGAGAGCATTTTTAAGAAGTTTTGAGATTACTGAGGGAAGCTACGACGATTTTGAGATTTGATTGATGTGTTATGATATTGTTACGACGACGACGTGTGTTACGATGTTGAGATATGGTTATGATCAATAAGGAGATACTATATGAGAAATATGACTATGCTACATTTTTATTATGATAAAGTATTGAAGTATCGACGAATATGTATGTATGAAATAAGGTAGTGAATAATGAGTAGGGGTTATGGACTTTGATATGTGGGAAAGAATGTTGGAAACCAAGAATTGTACTTGAAGAGTTATGAAAAGTGAGTATATATGTGAATGTGAGCACTAGAAATTTTTGGACGCTGTTATTGAGGAGATTTCGTTTCTACACACTTCTGTAATTTTTCAATCTGTGAAATTTTTTTATTTGTATGAAACTGTTATTGTAACTGAAACTGCTGTCGTAAATATTTTGGTAAAGAGTATATGAGACCTTGACATAATGCTCTGCTGTGCTGGGCTGCACTCTAGGTGCTTGAAATATACCCATTGTTGTGTTGCCTTTCAACTTTACTGCTGCCGCTTCACCTGCTTTGAAGCTCACTGCACTCCCATAAGCACTCACATAGCTATAGAAAAAAGAGGCCACTTACCTCGCTATTGACATTTCTTTGCAGAACACACCAGAAACATAACATACACTACTTCTTGTAAACATATGTTTATACTTTGGAGTTTGAACTTCGTGTTACTTACTGAAATGCTTATGAATTGGTGGGAAATATTCTTACGTTTACACACCTGATTATGACAAGTGGATCTGTACAAGAGTTGAGAGAATTTCTACTGACTTATGGAATGTCACATGGCTATTGAATGATGATTTTATGCTTTGCCTTGTAGATATTTGCTTGTTTTATTTGATACCTGGTTTCTGGCTGCACTGCAGCATTGATTTTATAAAATAAAATTTAATACATATGCTAATGTGAAACTTTCTGTCAACAGAGCCATTAAATAGTAATTTTATGGCCCACATTCTTAAAAAAAGAGCACTTGGAAAGGAAAGAACAATAAGAAGGGACTAGTAACAGGAAAAGCACCCACAATTTTAGTTTCAAGATCTTGTTTTTTTGTTAAAGTAAGTCGCTATGTTAAATGTGACATAGAACCATTACATTTCACATGGGAGACAGAATAGATCTTGTTCTTCATGCTGACACTTTGCATAGTTTTGATGATCACAGATGCATATATGCTGCTGTAAGCTTACACATATTTCCCTTATCTGCGTTGCTGTCTTTACTATAATATTTTTTCTAATTCTCTTTGTCATGTTTAGGTGTAAATTATTGCATTTGCTGCTGCTACTTGTCAGGCTCTGTCCTAGTGAATTTTAATTTGTATTACTGTGCTAAACCAGTTTTACCACTGATTTATTATTTATTTATTTTGCTGAATATTCCCTTATATAAGTTTTAATGTTGCATTTGCTTTGCAAATTTAGATATGCTACTGCCTGCTTTGACAGTCTGCACATTTGCCACTGTTGTTTGTGTTAATTTCTTTGTGCTGATGCATTCTCATTTTCTAGTTTACAGATCTGAGTTCAGTAGATTTAAGCTTCAGAAGTGCTATGTTATATAAGAAAATGAGTTGTAATGAGTCAGGAAGGAATGCATTGAGAAGCTATGAGGAAAAGGTCTGGCCAAAAGTATTGTATAATGAAGGACAATTATTTTGAAAGAGGAAATGGACAGACATAAGTATGGTATAGTGACAAGAGGTTTAGGTAGGATTTTCTTCGAAATGAATGATGAGGTAAGAAAAATATGGAAGTATAAGCACTGGTTGAAAGTATAAATACAGATAACATGCTCAGGTAGCATTTTTGTGGGAACAAATGTTGAAGTAGGAGAGGTCTGCAAGAATTAAAGTTTTGGTTGGAAATGAAGTAGTTTTGGTTGAAAGTAAAGGATATGAGTATGAAGGATATTACTGAAAAGAGAAAATTGAAACAGAGGTATAAAATACACACCACAAGTACTGTAGTATCAAATGTTACACTTACACTTTTACACATTTACACTTGAAAACAGAGCCCGTGCTTTCCTTTCGTGTTATTACGATATGTTTATGTGTACCCTTGTGTCTCTGTGTTCTTCTTGTCTCTTTGTGTTTACCCGATAAGATAAGTTTGTTAGAAGTTTTTTCCTTCTAGTACCAGGCTGCGTTCACTATGATGAGAAATACTGTTATCCTTAACCCTAATCTCTGTTCTTGTACCATGTTCTTTACTTTAGGAAGATGTTCAGACATTATTTATTTTGTTGTGTTTTCTTTTAATTTTCATGTGTCAAGTGTTTCTACTTATATTCTCAGTTTTAATTTATTTGCTTATACCATAATTCCTGTAATACTCATGTATATGCTTATATCTGTATTACTACAATTTGTTATTTGTATTATCATGCTCTTTACTATAATGATGTTTTCCTTACATTTTTAATTGTATTTTTATGCTGTAAAATTGTAATTTTATAGATACTAGTTCTCCAAATTTTTACTGCACTCATTTGTCTTTTGGTCATACTATATGTATCAAATCTCAGAGATAATATGACTGTGTTAGTGTTTGCATGTGTGTTGATAATTCAGCAAGGGACTAATTAACAGCATTGCTGGTTGTAAGGATAATGCAACAAAAAAATAATGAGTGCACAAATGGTGGCTCAAGCACTGTAATATGCATCAATACTGACTACACAGTGGTGGCTCATGGACTTGCTATATTGTCCTCAAGACTCTTCAATTGTGATTGTGCACCCACACAATTGCAATGGATGGCTGCTTCACATCTCTACACGCACTACAGTGGTTGTGCACTGTGGTGGCCCACTACTATCATTATCTCTAATAAGACTATGGTGGTCTGCTCTGTGGTGACGCACTAGTTCTACCAATATTCTTGAAGACTTCGTCTGATACTGCTGTGGGTCTGCTCTGTTGTTGCCCATTACCAATCTTGTGATGCTATTTTAAAACTTCATGTTAAGAGTCAGCAGTGTGTTTCCATGGGGAGGAAAACACCACTTCTAGATTGCATGGCTGTGCACTGCTTACTTGTACATTTTCATATGCTGCTCAGCCTTTGTGGGTAAAATTGGCATGGACTTCTCTTCTGATGAATTATTAGGACTGTCTTTAGGGACTGTGAAGAGAATTTTTACTTTATTGACCAACAGCATTTTACTTAAACTTTGTGTGATTGAGCGCTATTTGATGTTGTTAATATAGAAATGTTAACAACTTAGTCTTGACCACTGCCCGAAACACTTCGTAAAATTTTTGAGGGGAATGGGGGAGGGGGGAGGGCTTACGTAAGTAGCCTGTTTGGGCTCTGCTCCCTCGACAAGAGATTATGTGGTTGGACAGTCTATCAGTTAGTAAGTGGATATGGATGGATAGGGAAGTGTATGGACATGATATTCTTAGTGGGGACTCTGTGTTGGTAGGACGTGCATTGTAAGGTGAGATGAAGCGATGTGTTCATAAGAAAATACGCAAGGAAATGTATGATGCTAGATGTTTGGTTGATAATGTTTGGGCAGTGGAATTATTGACAGTTATATACTTTTTGTAACTGGCTGTCTCATGAAAAACGGTAAAATTTTCGAAATGCATGGTTTTCTCTTCAACAAAATCTTTCTTTCACTAACTGTATTTCTCCTTGTAGTTAGTATATGGTAGTTATAATCTCTTTATTTAGCTGGCTGTAGTTGATACTTGTTGCAATTGCTGTAGTTCGTGTTAGGAAGATTTTCTGTGAGGTAAGTGACTTATGAAAACGAGTGGGGTTGCACTATTGGGATTCGTAACTGAAATGAGTTTAGATAATTGTCAGAGTTTAAGGTAGTTTCATAGTTTTTTAATTTAATATTTTTTGAATTTGTATTATCGTTATGATTTCTTGCAATTCAGTACCATTCTTCTTTGTGAATTATTCGAGTCATGTTGTCAATGTATAGGAGCCAGATTGCGTTGGGATTGCATATTGTGGGTAATAAATGAATAGGTTACATCTGAGTTGTCTTTGTCAGGGAAAATTCTGTAGGTCAGTGTTTAATAAAAATAATTAAATCCTGGTTAATGGTTCAAATGGCTCTAAGCACTATGGGACTTAACAGTTGAGGTCTTCAGTCCCCTAAACTTAGAACTACTTATTCCTAACTAACCTAAGGACATCACACACATCCATACCCGAGGAAGGATTCGAACTTGCAACTGTAGCAGCCGCGTTGTTCCGAACTGACGTGCCTAGAACCACTCAGCTACTGTGGCCAGCAAAGCCTGGATAATCACCGTCGGTGTGTGTGGGGCGGACTGCGGAGCAGTCTTATACTTAAAATGTTTTGGTGACGCACAATGATCTTATTGGAAAAATGACATTACATATTATGCCTGGCGTCATGGTGTGGGCAGCCATCGAGTGACTTCAGGACACAGCTGTTAGTGACTGAGGAAAGTCAGGCGGCAGAACAATATGCAACGTGTATTTCGTATGTCAGCCCCGTCCCAGTGTCAGTATGGAGGATATCAAATACCGGTAACAACACTTGTGAGGCAGCCTGCTGAGGAGAAAACACAACAGCTATTTCAGATCCTTGGTAACCGAATGAGTGCATACTAGAGAGTGTGTAACGTCAAACTGATAACTGAGCTCATGCTGTCGTGTTATTTGCAAGTTACACTTAGTTTTCTGGCCACTACAATGACAAAACACAACCTAAATCCTCAAAGGTTGAATTCGTTTGCTCCTCTACTTCTGGGCGCTTCATGTTTTTTCTCAGGCACTGTATACACTGAATTAAAAAAAAAAACCAGTCATATGATATACAGTGGCGGCACTGAGTAGAATGAGGAACTACAGAACTCGATGAACAGGACAGTGTTCCGCCTCTTTGTTGCGTATCAAAACTATTGCCACTACATTGTCCAGATACATTCCAGAAATTCAGTGCTATCATCGGTTGATTGACAACTTTGTAAAATATGATATGAGCATCATTAATTTTGTTTGTAATGCCTGTCGGACGTTTCTCTTCAATGTCACTGTTCATGAGAAGATGACAAAGCAAAATGAATGTTCTACGAAGTCATTAAACAAGTTTTCGCTTGTAGTTTAGTTGCCCATGAAGATGAGTGTAAAACTGTAACTAAAGAAGTAATGATGGCTTTTTACAGCAACTATGGAGGAAGAATATTAAGGAAACATAAATGTTGGTTGCTGACATCATAGCGGGAAGAGTTATAAATTTAAAGGAAAACGAACTGTTAGTTATCTTACTACAAGGTGGCACTGGGAAATCAATCTATAAGAAAGTAATTACGAACCAGTGGTGTCTTAAGGAAAAACATCATCCCTTGGCTTCAGTCCAGATGGGGCAGGAGTGACCACTCGCGGAGAGGTGGTGACTCTGGCACCACAGTAACTCATTTTCCGGGCACAAACTGCGTTGCGAAAACTGTACCGCGGCAGGAGGGGGCCCGGGGGGCGGGCTAGGCTGGAGAGGTTGGGGATGTTGCCACCTGGGGCGCTGCAGGTAACTCCGTTACTTCCGCACAGGTGCGCCGCTGCTGGAATGGCATTCCGGGTCACGAGGCACTCTGCGTCCCTTTGGATTACCTGGAGAAGCACCTTCTGCATACAGACGAGCTAGTCATCGCTCCGGGAATAAGAAATCCCTAAGAGCCGGCCGGAGTTCCTCCTTACGGGACTAAAGTTCGGAGTCTTTTGTGGCGCGGACTTGCGCTGTTTCCCGAGGTCGTCGTATTAAGACAGAGCAATGACTCGTCCTGTTTTGTATGAAAAGGTAACATGCCTCCAGTTTACACCTGGGGGAGATACCTAAATGAAACTAGTGTGCAGCTACAGACTGGCTGAGTGTCTTCTTCGCCATGAATTTAAATCCCTAGCAATTTATGCATGGCCTAACTAGACTTTCCTTCGTTAATGTTGTGAGCTCGACTTCCTTGCTTTTGTATTCCTTCAGCTTCTCGGTGGCATACAGTGAAAAGTAAACAATATTTTCCTGGTGTCGGTAATGGAATACAGTTAATCATCATAATTCCCTATTGAAGTTCACTGCCTTAAGTTCATCGTACCTATTTTATTCGTTCTGATTAGGCGATTATTGGGTACGTGTAACATAAACTTTAAGGGGCAGTCAAATGTAAACCAGACGGAGAAAAAGTAAAGGGTTTATTGTTTAAAAAAATTCTCATCATATCTGTTAATGCATTTATACCGCTGTCACAGAAGCGTTGTCTACGTAACCGTGACTATACCCAGGTTTGCACCTCTTCGTCAAAGCACATCGACGGTCACATATCGATGATAGGCAATGAGAACCTCGTCACTACATTTTGTTAAATTTTACAGGATAAGCAAAAGCGGTTTCTTAAAAAGAAATATGAAGTGATACACGTAAAGTTGCTGTATGTGTAACGGCATAGTAGATGCCTGACTATTTACACATCAGACAAATACATGCGCTTCCAAATCTCTCTTTGATTATGGAGTTACTGGTTACCGGAATCAGGAGGTTTTCACGGATAGATAGTTACTAGGTTTTCATTGCCTACCGCTGAAATGTGTTTCTCTTTTTCAGAATTCCAAAAATATGGTAATTGCATGGGGAGAGATGGGAACCACATGTTGCCACGGTTATTCCGACTACTTTGCAGACATTTCGGTAGGAGGCCCCTGCACGTCCTCCATACAGTTCAAATCTTTCTCCATGCGATTTCTATATTTTTGAAGCCCTGACAGAAGGCATTCCTGCCGTACATTTGCTTCGTACAAAGAAGTGCACGTCTGATACAATAATGGCCCAGTATTTAACCACAAACATTTTTCCACGAAGGCACAGACCGGCTGTTTCACAGTGGGATAAATGTACTAACATGTATGGCGATTACTTAGTAAACAGTGTTCTTAAATTTTTTGCATCTATTCTCATCTGACTGCCGCTTATACATGTGAAACCTAGATCAAAACGGTGTACCGAACTAGGACTCAGATCCATGATGTCTCCCTTTCGCCAGCAACTGCTCTAACAAGTAAGGTATCCAAGCACGACTCACGACTCCTTCACACAGCTTTATTTGTACTAGTACAATTCCTATCTCCCAAACTTCACAGTACTCTTCTGAGAGTTGCAGGACCAGCACTCCTGTAAAAAAGTAGTGGGGACGAGTCGCGAGTCGTGCTTGGGTCGCTCAGCTGGTAGAGCACATGCCCACGAAAGGTAAAGGTCCCTGTCAGGTACACAGCTTTAAACTACCAGGAAGTTTAATATCAGCGCTTTCCCCGCTGAAGAGTGAAAAATTCATTCTGTAAACTACATTTCAAGCATTGTAGGAATTACTTTTGTATTCTGTTACATTTATTGGAATATAATGTAATTTACCAAAATTACTCTCTATGCTATTTTTATGCAGAAGAGTTTGAGAATGGGGATATGAATCCGAAACTAGTCTCAGATAAAGAGATAAAAATTAATAAAAACAATAAACGGCTCTATCCCGAGAAGGGGCCTTATAAGAAAATTCACTTTGTAGTTTGATGGAGAAGATTACGGAAAGCAATATCCCGTCGCTGCTAACGTCATAAAGGTTTAAAGCGACATCCGCAACGCTTCTGGCGTCGTGTACATATATGTGTAATCAGTTATCTGCACTGACGAGCCGAGATACATTGCCCCAGAATGTAAACTAAATAGTAAAAATATGTACATATTCAGGGCTAATGAAGACGCCTCGAAACGTCCCCTTGGAAAAATTTATACATGACTGTGCTTAAAACTGACACAGAATATTTTTAGCGCAACGCAATCTGACTTTCAATAATCCCTACAAAAGAATGGCCCTGACTAACATTAACCTATACCTTTCACAAATCACTTACCTCACGAAAAATCTTCGTCACTCGAACTACTGCAATACAGCGAGCACCACTACTGCCAGCTAAATAAAAGATTCTAACTACGGAAGGCACTAACTACTGATAGGTATAGTTAGCAAATGAAAGATTTTAATAGAGAACAAACAGTGTATTTACCTTAATAGTCAAAATATATATAATAGTTCATGACACCTAGTCTTACAAATTACAAAACTCCGCCATCTCTCTCCCCACGTCCACCACTGCTGGCGGCTCACCTCCAACTGCGCAACGCTACGCGCTGTTAGCATCCAGCTGCCGCTGCCCAACACTACAACGGCAGACAACAATGCAAACTAAACACAGACTGCGCACAGCACACCCAGTGATTTTTCATACCGAGCGCTAAGCGACGTTACCAATAAGAAAACCTAAACAGCCTACTTACAGCCTTGCAGAGAATAAAGGCGAAACGCATATGGCACGAAAATTATGTTTCATTAAGTTGTAGTCAGAAGCTCCAAAAAGTAAAAATTATCAATATACCGTAACATTACGCGCAACTGAGGAAGACAGAATTAGAAAATTTGAAAACGTGTCTACTTCAGTTAAAATTCTTCGGCTGAGAGGCCGTCGTCGTTTTACAGGCTGTACAAAATAAAGTTGAACCAGAAATTATAACAAGCGCCTTAATATAGGCAACCCGTAGTACTTCATTCGTCCCCAGAGTCGATGATTCATGTAGATTTGTCTGTTCTAAGTTGCATGGAATGCACTCTTTCGCAAAACTTAAGAAAGAAAGTAAGTTTTGCACGATGTGTCACATCAAGTAACATGCGAGTAGCTCGATGAAACTTGGACCATACAGAACTGCTATAGTGCAGTACAGAAGGTAATTGAAGGGAATACGCAGTGAGATGAGCAAAAATGACACGTTTATTCAAAGACAATGACAGTGACATCATCATTTTGACCCCTCGACAAAACAAAATGCGTCCTTAGTAGGGTATGACCATCGCGGACAGCAATGCGTCCTCTCAACGTGCTAGCTTGCTGGTCACAATACTTGTAGGGCACAGAGTTGCATGGGGGAAATGTCTTCCTAATATCTGAAAACAGTATACTCACCGGTCAACGTTACTGTGACACTGTACTCATTCCTCATGTGCGTCTTTGCAGGGGTGCATTCGAGCCCAATTTAATTTCTAAAGATGACATTGCGCGACCGCCTCCAGCAGCGGAGATGGTGGAGCTCTTGGAACGAGAGGATATTCAAGCAAGGAATGAGTTGCCCGTTCTCCCGAATTAAATATTATTGACCACATTTGAGATGCATTGGCGCGAAGTAGTGGAAGCGCGTCCATGTGCACCAATGACTGTCCAGCAGTTACCAACCACTACCACAAGAACTTTTTACCAACCTCGTGGCCAGCAACGAAGCACTTTGCACAGCATGCGTTGCCGTCCGTGGTGGCCACACTCTCTATTAAGAACCATATCTCGCCTCTCTTAATGTCCAGGTCTTAATCATGAATCGCGGCGACTCCAGTGAGTTTTTATCTTCAACGAAAGTGTCATTCGCGTTCGTCTCATTGTGAATTTCTGCCACTTATCTTGAGCAGTTCTTTCTATGTACGGTCCAAATTTAATCGAGTTACGATACTTGCCAGTGACACATCATGGAAAAGTTAATGTCGTCCTTAAGTTTTGCACAGTAGTGTATTTTATGGGCCAGTTTTACTTTGTCCACCGTGGATAAAATTATTCACTCACTTCTCTGAATATAAAAAAGTGGCAACTGGATAAAACTTCACACGTCGAGATCGTTAAAATACATTTCACTGGGTGACCTGTTCCGACAGAGCTATGCTGTAATCATCGGACTTTATGGTTAAAATTTTTTACAACATATAGTGCATTGTAAAAATTTTAAAGCGTAAGATCAGATGATCACAGCGCACATCTGTCGAAACCGGTCATTTAATAAAACGCTTTCTCAGCGATCTTGGTTTGTGAAATTTGATTCAGTTTTACACTTTGCAAATCATCTCCAGATTGACAACGTCAGGAATGTATACCGGCCCATGTGGCCGAGCGGTTCTAGGCGCTTCAGTTTGGAACCGCGCGACCTCTGCGGTCGCAGGTTCGAATCCTGCCTCGGGCATGGATGTGTGTGATGTCCTTAGGTTAGTTAGGTTTAAGTGGATCTAAGTTCTAGGGGACTGATGACCTCAGATGTTAAGTCCCATAGTGCTCAGAGCCATTTGAGCCAGGAATGTATAGTAAAACGGTAGGATGTCTCCCGTACGCAAGAGACTTAAAGTCAGGAAATAGTTTTATATTTTGACTACAGCCTCCCAGCCTGGAAGTTTGAAATGGAGGAGATTAGTGAGACAGTTTAGATTCAAGCCATCTATTTAATGAGAACGTTGTTCTGTAGCCTATTGAAGAGAAATATGAACTTCTCTAAACTGCGTGGGTCTGGCGAAGTATTTTAGAATTGAAACAAATATTGCAGAAACATACCTGCTACGACAAATTCAATCAGTTAATTTTCGCGTTGACACGGGTTTTGCCTAGAACGCACAGCCTGGCGACAGAGCGGCACAGAAGTGAGCTACAACTTAAACGCCTCGCCTGGTCACTGCTCCCAGTCACTACTTCCCTGAGTGGAAATCAGCATTACCAGTCAGCTGGTTTAGAGCTAGCTTGTGACTGGGGCGGCCAAACAGTTTCCAGAGCGAGAACGCACCTCTTGAAATGACGTAGATACGTGAATGAAAATAATGTTATTGTGGCTGGCCGGTTTTCTACACTGCTCCACACTTCACAAACGGAATACCGAAAGGTACAATTAGAGAATGATCAATTTTACTTTTGAAACATTGCATGTTGAGGTGTTCAGTCCGAAAACTGATTTAATGCAGCTCTCCATGCTATTCTATCCTGTGCAAGACGCTTCATCTCCGAGTGACTACTGCAACCGTGGTCTCCCTCTACGACTTTTACTCTCCACACTTCCCTCCAGTACTAAATTGGTGATCCCTTGATGTCTCAAAATGTGTCCTACCAACCGATTCCTTCTTCTAGTGAAGTACTGTCACAAATATCTTTGGTCCCCAGTTCTATTCAGTACCTCCTCATTAGTTGCATGATCTAGTCTTCAGCCTTCTTCTGTAGCACCACATTTCAAAAGGTTCATTTCTCTTCTTCTTTAACTGTTTATCGTCCATGTTTCACTTCAATACACGGATAAACTCCATACAAACACTTTCAGGAATGACTCCCTATCACTTAAACTACTTTCAACGTCAACAAGTTTCTCTCCTTCAGAAATGCTTTTCGTACCGTTGTCAGTCTACATTTTATATCATCATTACTTCTGTCATCATCAGTTACATTAATGCCCAAAAAGCAAAACTCGTCTACTAGTTTGTGTCTCGTTTCGTCATCTAATTCCCTCAACATCACCTGATTTAATCAGATTACATTCCGTTTTCTCGTTTGGCTTCTGTTGGTATTCATCTTATATCCTCCTGCCCATTCCGTTCATTTGCTCTTGCAAGTCCTTTGCTGTCTCTGACAGTATTAAAATGTCCCTCTGACAGTATTAAAATGTCCTCGGTAAATACCAAAGTTTCTTCTCCGTGAACTTTAATTCCCACTCCAAATTTTTCATTTGTTTCCTATATTGCTTGCTCATTGCACAGACTGAATAACACAGGGGATAAGCTACAACCCTGTCTCACTCTCTTCCTATTACTGTGCTTCCCTTCCATGCGCCTCGTCTCTTACAACTGCTGTCTGATTTCTTGTACAAATTGCTAATAGCCTTTCGCTACTCTCAGAATTTCAAAGAGAGTTTTCCACTCGACATTGGTAAAAACTTTCTCTAAGTCTACAAATGCTATAAACGTAGGTTTACCTTTCCTTAAACTAGCTTCTGAGGGAATTCGTAGGGACAGTATTACCTCACGTGTTCCTACATTTCTTCGGAATCCAAACTGGCGTTCCTCCGAGGTCGCCTTCTACCTGTTTTTCCATTCTTCTGCAAGGAATTCGCATTAGTATTTTGCAACTCTGACTTATTAAACTGATAGTTGAATATTATTCACAGCTGTTGGCACCGGCTTTCTTTGTAACTGGAGTTATAGTATTATTACTGATGTCTGAGGGCATTTCACCTGTCTCATACGTATTGCGCATCAGATGGAACAGTTCTGTAACGGCTGGCTCTACCAAGGCTGTCAGAAGGGGATGGAATGTCGTCTACTCCAGGGGCCTTTTTTCGAGTTAGGTCTTCCGGTGATGTGTCAAATTTTTCTGGCAGTATCACTTCTTCCACCTCAGTTTCATCTACGTCCTCTTCCGTTTCTATAATACTGCATTCAAGTACATCTCCCTTGCATAGACGCTCGATATACTCCTTCCATCCTTGAGTTTTTCTTCTTTTGCTTAAGACCTTTCCCCTAGTTAAATATGCCTCTAAATCCTTACATTGATTCTCTAACCATTCCAGCTTAGAAATTTTGCATTTCCTGTCACTCTCATTTTTTTAGACGTTTGTAATGCTTTTCGTATGCTTCATTTACTGCATTTTTATATCTTCTCCTTTCATACATTAAATTTAATATCCGTTGTGCTACGGAAGGATTTCTACTAACCCTCGTCTTTTTACCTATTTGCTCCTATTCTGCCTTATTATTTCATTTCGCAAAGCTAATTATTCTTCTTCTACTGTATTCCTTTCACCTATTATTTTCAATTGTTCTCTAATGCTCACGCTGAAACTTGCAACCGTCTCTGGTTCTTTCAGTTTATCCAGGTCCTATCTTTTCAATTTCCTATCTTTTTGGAATTTGTTCAGTTTTAATCCACATTTCATACACAATAAATTGTGGTCATAGTCGACTTCTGCTCCTGGAAATGTCTTACAGTTTAAAACGGTTTTCCGAAATCTTTCTCTTGCCATTACATAATAAATCTGAAACCTTCCAGTGCACTAGGTCTCTTCCACGTATGCACCTTCTTTCATGCTTCTTAAACAAAATGTTAGCGATGACTAAATTATGCTCTGTGCAAAATAAGGTTTTTAAAATAACATAATGTTTTTATTTATTTTATCGAAAAGTTCATGTTTGTTTGGATTTAAAGCACCTCAGAACTAAGCATGTAACCTGAATAACTCATTTAAACCTTTAAAACTTCATTTATACACATTTAGTGATCTTTTAAAACAATACTCAGTATTTTTAAATATGAATAAGAAACCGAACCATTTAACATAACCAGGAAAAAAGTAACGTCAAAGATGGTATACTAGTACTAAGCAAGGGAGATAATAATGGGATTGTTCTACAAAGATGAAATTGGTCTATATTTACAGTCTTAAGTGCTTGTACCTGGCGGACCCAAGGGGAAACCATTCACTCTTATGAGAGATATTTAACAGGGATGTCTTGTACAGATACTTCGTAGCAGCAATTCTTGTACGAGCTGCTGTGGGAAAAGCCAAATGAAAAGTAGTAAGCCTTACTTTAGTGATACGTTGCAACTTCAGACATTGGTCCTTGTGATAAAAGTCCGGAACAGAATGCTGAGGAAGATGAATTTCAGGAAGACGACTAAGATCTGAATTCTGAACAATCAGATTGAAACTGACGATACGAAAACTAAGTGTATAAATATATGTAGTGATTTGCATAATTGATTAAAGTTTTATATATTTCTAAATTAACTGCTTTTATTTAACTTGTACTTACTGATCAATCTATATTTTCTTTCCCATGAAAACTTCCCGCAGTTAAAATAACTTGGAACATGCCTTTTTTGAAAAAATAATCTCGTACTTTCATTTTCGTACTAGTGAATCTACAAAGTAGGAATCTCACACAAATTCGTGCATTAAAGATTGGTTGTACCTACTCTAAACATATGTGTGGAATAATGTTCGTAAGTGCTTAGAGGTAGTTTTCATCCGTTCTCTTCCAAATATCACCATCGCATCTATACATAAAATCTCGAACTGAAGTTGAGAAACTTCACCAGGAGCCTGGGACAGTCGCCTGTCGTGGTCAGAATCGTAAGACAGATGAACGTAATACCCGCACCAGCCTAGACTACACCTCAAAGGGTGTTCGGAAATTCCTGTTACAAATTTGTATGGCTTGTAGGGTGGCGTGAGTAATATTTTGAATGGAAAGCCTTGTCCAGAAACGTACTATTTTCGTTCTACAACTGATTTAATTCAGATACTTAACTCAAACACTTCTGTTTGAGGAATAGAATTATAGGCGTCAAGCAGTACAATTATTAGGTAACAATTCGAAAGGAAACTTAACGAAACACTCCTTTATCACTTACAAATTTGTATTTATTCTTAATCATTAGCGTGCTCTCATTATTCCAAAACAAAAATGAAACCAAAATACTGTACGTACAGAATAGTATTGATGCATTGCAACAGCGGCGCGATGTGGCGACCTCCGACGTTGATAAAGACATTGTACCAACGAAGTTTGTTCTGGCGCACACAGTCCATCCCACCTGGTATCTCTTCAGTCTGTAGCGCAGCGGTTAGAGTTCGTGCCAGCTGATCTTCCTCTGTCTCTACAGGAGTCTCGTAAAATACACATTGCGTACGACCGCACAAGAAGTAGCCCATAGGAGTAAAACCCGGTGATCGCGCCGGCCACGTGGTTGGACCACCTCGGCCTATTCATCTTTCACCGTGTCATCTGTTGCGATTTCTTCGAACCGCATGTGAGAAGTTAGGCGGTGCACCATCGTACTGACACCACATTTCCTGACGGACATTCTGTGATACAGCTTAGAAGAACGGGTCCCGTACGTTTTTGTAGGAAGATCAAGTTTTCAGGATCAGTTAGCTTGAGTGGAAGGATGTATGACCCAGTCACATAATCGCACAGAATACCTCTCCACCCGTCAACCGTGAACATGCGTGGCACAAGAGTTTTCATGTGCCCGGAGGTGGCCGTTTCGAGAATTCAGAACACAATCCCCAGTAAACTTCCATTCATCTGCGAACAGAATTCGACGTGGAGACATAGGTGTGTCTACGCAGCGGTGTAGGAAGCATGTGCATCAAATAACCCGTTGAGAAAATCGACTGGACCCATAGTGTGTACCTTTTGTAAATGGTAAGGATGTAATTGTTGGTCACACAGAATGCCCCAGGCAGTACTGTAACGAACGCCCACTGCGCACACAATTTTTCTAGTACTCGTTGACCGGTTCCCTCCAACGCGATGCAGTACACCTTATTCAGATTCGGGAGGGCGGCGACGCCGTGGTGCACACCAGTTCTGCGTCCTCACGGTGAAGGTATCTGTTTTTCGGAGCAGCTGCGTAACTTGGGCACACAGTTTGTGCGATGCGATGGCGTGTTACGTTGCCGACTAGCAGCTCTTCCGTTACCTCGAGTTCCACCATTTACAAGAAACATGTCTGTGTATTCCGAAAAGGTGTACCGAACCATGTTTACTGCATCGGGGACGCAGGAAGTCAGACGTTAAGTGAAATCAGGCGACCGTCTTACGTAGTACTTGTCATCCTGTCTACGCTATTGCATTCCAGGACAAGCAAGGCTGAGACCTTTCTCTTTCCCTCAGCAGACGTAGAACCGTTTACACATCTAAATTGAAAACGTCGCAGAACTGAAACGGTACGTTTCCGGACACGGTTTCCTGACCAAAATATTGTGCACTCACTCCCCTCTACAACTCTTAACGGAAATTTCCCATCACCCTGTATAACAAAGTACACGAAATGTCCTTGTACATATACACTGAAGAGACAAGGAATCTGGTACATCTGTCCAACATCATGTATGGCCCTCGCGAACACGCTGCCGCAACACGACATGGCATGGACTCGACTAATGTCTGAAGCAGTGCTGGAGGGAATTGATACCACGAATGCTTCACAGCTGTCCATAAACAGGCAAGAGTACGAGGGAGTGGAGATCTCTCCTGAACAACACGTTGTAAGGCATCCCAGATATGCTAAATAATGTTCATGTCTGGGGAGTTCGGTGGCCAGGGGAGGTGGTTAAACTCAGAAGAGTATTCCTGGAACCACTCTGTAGCAATTCTGGACGAGTGGGGCGACGTATTCCCCTGCTGGAATTGCCCACGTCCCTCAGAAAGCACAATGAAAGATTTGATGTATTTTATGAATTCCTGATAGTCACGGTAAATTCGTGAAAGGCTTGTATGGGAAAATCCCCACGTCAGCGCTACCTCGGAGATGCTGTGTACCTTCGCCCATGCGCTGACTATAACGCCGTGTTCAAACTCACTTAACCCTTGCGAATCTGTAATTGTAGCAGCAGTACCCGATCTTCACTACTGGCCATTAAAATTGCTACACCACGAAGACGACGTGCTACAGACGCGAAATTTAACCGACAGGAAGACGATATTGTGATATGCAAAGATTAGCTTTTCAGAGCATTCACACAAGGTTGGCGCCGGTGGCGACACCTACAACGTGCTGACATGAGGAAAGTTTCCAACCGATTTTTCATACACAAACAGCAGTGGACCGGCGTTGCCTTGTGGACCGTTATTGTGATGCCTCGTGTAAGGAGGAGAAATGCGTACCATCACGTTTCGGACTTGATAAAGGTCGGATTGTAGCCTATCGCGATTGCGGTTTACCGTATCGCGACATTTCTGCTCGCATTGGTCGAGGGCAAATCACTGTTAGAAGACTACGGAATCGGTCGGTTCAGGAGGGTAATATGGAACGCCGTGCTGGATCCCAATGGCCTCGTACCACTAGCAGTCGAGATGACAGGCATCTTATCCGCATGGCTTTAACGGATCGTGCAGGCACGTCTCGATCCCCAAGTCAATAGATAGGGATGTTTGCAAGACAACAACCATCTGCACGAACAGTTCGACGTTTGCAGCAGCATGGACTATCAGCTCGGAGACCATGGCTCCGGTTAACCTTGACGCTGCATCACAGACAGGAGCGATTGCGACGGTGTACTCAAAGATGAACTTGGATGCACGAATGGCAAAACGTCATTTTCTCGGATGAATCCAGATTCTGTTTACAGCATCATGATGGTCGCATCCGCGTTTGGCGACATCGCGGTGAACACACATTGGATGCGTGTATTCGTCATCGCCATATTGGCGTATCACCCTGCGTGATGGTATGGGCTGCCACTGGTTACACGTCTCGGCCACCTCTTTTTCGCATTGACGGCACTTTGAACAGTGGACGTTACATTTCAGATGTCTTACGCCCCGTGGCTCTATCCTTCATTCGATCCCTGCGAAACCCTACATTTCAGCAGGATAATGCACGACCGCATGTTGCTGGTCCTGTACGGGCCTTTGTGTATACAGAAAATGTTCGACTGCTGCCCTGGCCAGCACATTCTCCAGATCTCTCACCAACTGAAAACGTCTGGTCAATGATGGCCGAGCAACTGGCTCATCACAATACGCCAGTCACTACTCTTGGTGAACTGTGGTATCGTGTTGACGCTGCATGGGCAGCTGTACCTGTACACGCAATCCATGCTCTGTTTGACTCAATGTCCAGGTGTATAGAGGCCGTTATTACGGACAGAGGTGGTTGTTCTTGGTACTGATTTCTCAGGATCTATGCACCCAAATTGCGTGAAAATGTAATCACATGTCAGTTCTAGTATAATATATTCCTCCAATGAATACCCGTTTATCACTCGATTTCTTCTGGGTGTAGCAATTTTAATGGCCAGTAGTGTAATAACTGCACCAGAAATTTGTTGTCTTGTATAGACGTTGACGAGCACAGCGCCGTTTTCTGCCTGTTGACATTTCTCTGTATTTGAATACGCATGCCAATTCCACTTTCTTTGGCACTTCAGTGTATCTAGAATTACTGAAATGGATTGAGAGACTAGTTTTAAGAAAATGATGACAGAAAATATAGCAAACAAACTACTTATGGGAAATCATTGTGTGACGGGGCATTTGGCTATCGTAATAGAACCATTAAAAGTATCGCATGAGACTATATTGGAATTTTCGAGCCGAAACACCAGAACTTGTGGTAACTACTTGGCACACACTGAAAGACACGCAGACTAACAAATGCATACCAAGTCGTCCCAGGTGCTTCTCTGAGTTTGGCAATCAAGTACTTTATAGGTATTTACACTTACAATTAAGTTAAAAAAGAACAGAATAGTTTTAAAAGTTTAAAACTATGATAAATAAATTTGGACAGGTTTTCGGTAGAAATACTGCACTTTGAAACGGCCCAACGAGGCAATTAAGCTGCAGTGCATAGAGTATGTAGTTCTGGCCAGAACTGTTTCTGCTATGTTTTGATGGTGTTTTCCGTTCCGTGACTAGGGCCTCCTCATTAAAGTTATCGTAAACATCAGCCATGATGTTTATTTCAAAATTCTCGGTGGAAGAATTATTCCTTTTATCCCTTAAAAGAACAACTTCATGATGGGTATGTAGTAAACACCTGCGGCATCCAAGATGACTATAACTATGTTCACAGCTTCGTATGCTTACGTTCCTGGTTTGATGAACGCTGAGGAATTCTGTCGCTCCTTGATTGGTCTGCAAAACCACATGTTCTTAAGCGTTTAGAAAATGTCTAGGACTAGTTCGAGCACAGTGTGAAACGTTGCGGTCACCGTCCCCATAATTCAGTATCTTTATCACACCTAATCATCAGTGGCTTCCTCCGCGAAATGAGGCAACTATCAAAGATAAACGATGTTTCAGGGTATCAGCTGACTAATGAATGGTCTGGTTTTCTTCTTACGAACCGAAGGATTCTGTAGGTTGACATATATGTACGGGGAACATTCAATAATTGAAGAGACGAATTGATGTAGCTAAATCTGTATTGTCACAAAATCGATCTTTTACTACATCTCACCATAATCCCCACAATATTAATACACTTGCCCAACGATTAAATAAATTGTGGTCAGAGTCGACTTCCACCCTGGAAATGTCTTACAGTTTAAATGGGTTTCCGAAATCTTTCTCTTGCCATTATATAATAAATCTGAAAGCTTCCAATGCCACTAGGTCTCTTCCACGTATACACCTTCTTTCATGCTTCTTAAACAAAATGTCAACGATGACTAAATTATGCTCTGTGCAAAATAAGATTTTTAAAATAATATACAGTTTTTATTTATTTCATCGAAAAGTTCTAAGAGTTAAACCACCTTATAACTAATTGTGTAACCTGAAAAACTCATTTAAACCTTTAAAACTTCATTTATACACATTTAGTGATCTTTTAAAACAATACTCAGTATTTTTAAATATGAATAAGAAACCGAATCATTTAACATAACCAGGAAAGAAGTAACGTCAAAGATGGTATACTAGTACTAAGCAAGGGAGATAATAATGGGATTGTTCTACAAAGATGAAATTGGTCTATATTTACAGTCTTAAGTGCTGGTACCTGGCGGACCCAAGGGGAAACCATTCACTCTTATGAGAGATTTTTAACAGGGATGTCTTGTACAGATACTTCGTAGCAGCAATTCTTGTACGAGCTGCTGTGGGAAAAGCCAAATGAAAAGTAGTAAGCCTTACTTTAGTGATACGTTGCAACTTCAGACATTGGTCCTTGTGATAAAAGTCCGGAACAGAATGCTGAGGAAGATGAATTTCAGGAAGACGACTAAGATCTGAATTCTGAACAATCAGATTGAAACTGACGATACGAAAACTAAGTGTATAAACATATGTAGTGATTTGCATAATTGATTGAAGTTTTATATATTTCTAAATTAACTGCTTTTATTTAACTCGTACTTACAGATCAATCTATATTTTCTTTCCCATGAAAACTTTCCGTAGTTAAAATAACGTCGAACATGCCTTTTTTGAAAAAAATAATCTCGTACTTTCATTTTCGTACTAGTGAATCTACAAAGTAGGAATCTCACACAAATTCGTGCATTAAAGATTGGTTGTACCTACCCTAAACATATGTGTGGAATAATGTTCGTAAATGCTTAGAGGTATTTTTCATCCGTTCTCTTCCAAATATCACCATCGTATCTATACATTAAATCACGAACTGAAGTTGAGAAACTTCACCAGGAGCCTGGGACAGTCGCCTGTCGTGGTCAGAATCGTAAGACAGATGAACGTAATACCCGCACCAGCCTAGACTACTTGCCCAACGATTAAATAAATTTTTGGCACATGATGTAAACACAATCGCCAGTACTATTAATACACTTGCCCAGCGACGAACTAGTTTTGTTTTAAACATCATGCAAGGATATCTGTCTTCTTGTTTGAGCCATTTTTCCACAAATTCTTTAACCTTCTTTGTCCTTTCGACTCTGGTTCAGATGGCGAATCCAAGTTTCTGTTCTACCCATTCACAAAAATTTCCTTGCTTCATACAACTTTCACCGTACTGTAAAACGGTTTGAGAACACATTTCAGCCGGTTGTCACTTAAGTTTGTGTCTTTAATTATTGAATGTCGCTCGTAGTAATCAATATACACTCATGGAAATTGAAATAAGAACACCGTGAATTCATTGTCCCAGGAAGGGGAAACTTTATTGACACATTCCTGGGGTCAGATACATCACATGATCACACTGACAGAACCACAGGCACTTAGACACAGGCAACAGAGCATGCACAATGTCGGCACTAGTACAGTGTATATCCACCTTTCGCAGCTATGCAGGCTGCTATTCTCCCATGGAGACGATCGTAGAGATGCTGGATGTAGTCCTGTGGAACGGCTTGCCATGCCATTTCCACCTGGCACCTCAGTTGGACCAGCGTTCGTGCTGGACGTGCAGACCGCGTGAGACGACGCTTCATCCAGTCCTAAACATGCTCAGTGGGGGACAGATCCGGATATCTTGCTGGCCAGGGTAGTTGACTTACACCTTCTAGAGCACGTTGGGTGGCACTGCATACATGCGGACGTGCTGTTGGAACAGCAAGTTCCCTTGCCGGTCTAGGAATGGTAGAACGATGGGTTCGATGACGGTTTGGATGTACCGTGCACTATTCAGTGTCCCCTCGACGATCACCAGAGGTGTACGGCCAGTGTAGGAAATCGCTCCCCACACCATGATGCCGGGTGTTGGCCCTGTGTGCCTCGGTCGTATGCAGTCCTGATTGTGGCGCTCACCTGCACGGCGCCAAACACGCATACGACCATCATTGGCACCAAGGCAGAAGCGACTCTCATCGCAGAAAACGACACGTCTCCATTCGTCCGTCCATTCACGCCTGTCGCGACACCACTGGAGGCGGGCTGCACGATGTTGGGGCGTGAGCGGAAGACGGCCTAACGGTGTGCGGGACCGTAGCACAGCTTCATGGAGACGGTTGCGAATGGTCCTCGCCGATATCCCAGGAGCAACAGTGTCCCTAATTTGCTGGGAAGTGGCGGTGCGGTCCCCTACGGCACTGCGTAGGATCCTACGGTCTTGGCGTGCATCCGTGCGTCGCTGCGGTCCGGTCCCAGGTCGACGGGCACGTGCACCTTCCGCCGACCACTGGCGACAACATCGATGTACTGTGGAGACCTCACGCCCCACGTGTTGAGCAATTCGGCGGTACGTCCACCCGGCCTCCTGCATGTCCACTATACGCCCTCGCTCAAAGTCCGTCAACTGCACATGAGGTTCACGTCCACGCTGTCGCGGCATGCTACCAATGTTAAAGACTGCGATGGAGCTCCGTATGCCACGGCAAACTGGCTGACACTGACGGCGGCGGTGCACAAATGCTGCGCAGCTAGCGCCATTCGACGGCCAACACCGCGGTTCCTGGTGTGTCCGCTGTGCCGTGCGTGTGATCATTGCTTGTACAGCCCTCTCGCAGCGTCCGGAGCAAGTATGGTGGGTCTGACACACCGATGTCAATGTGTTCTTTTTTCCATTTCCAGGAGTGTATAAAAGTAAACGACAAAAACCCTCTACAAGCGTTTACACGAGAACCGTTCAGTATAGGCTGGTTTCCGATCGAATATCACAGTGCTCTCATTGCCTTGATCATTTATCCAGACTGTGTTTAGCCTGCTTCGACTGGTAGTACTATTGGCGCCTCCACTAAACCGGCGGCACCTAAGAACATAACGGGGTTACATCTGAGAAATTTGTTATGAAAACTGCATTTGTTAATAAGAACGCAAACAAAAGGTATAAAAGATAATTTGATAAAAAATAAATGTCCACCAAGCTTCTTTCTGTTGTTTTAGAATTGCTGGCATCTCTAAGGGATGTAGTCATCAATGATTGGTTTCAGTTAAATGTGGCACACCTGAGAACACTTGTGAACTCTTTTCCTTTCAAAAATTGGACCATTGTAAGGGCATAGATGGAGTTTACACGGGAAGAACGTGATGCCTCTGCCGTGACAGATTTTTTCTAGTTTCCTTAATTTCATTGGAGTGATTAAACTGTCGGAGTAGCACATATGGAAGCTTGTGTTTTAGTTCTCTCGTTCTCTCTCTCTCTCTCTCTCTCTCTCTCTCTCTCTCTCTCTCTCACACACACACACACACACACACACACACACACACACACTTTTTCAGCCACTTAGCGTTGATGTTTATTTTGAGCGATAGTATCGGAAAAACATCTATGGATTGCAGAAGTAGATGTGCAGACGTCATTACGTAGGCGTGAGCCACGGGAGTGCTTACGACCATTAAACTCCGCTTTGGTTCTCAGAAGAGCGAGCGGCGTCTGCAGATGACGGCGCGTTTTGTATCTCGTCACACGCTCATGATTTATTGCGCTTTTTGCTGCTCGCACTGCGACGCGGGCGCCGCACTGCTCGATAATTTTTGATATATTACAGTTGGTACAATTAATTCTACCAAGAGACACGCTACCTGATAAATTAAACTGTACGTAAATTTTCATCTCCTGTCACTTGACAATCATAAATAATTGCAGAACACGACTGATTTAGCAAATAAATAGAGTAGTGCGCACCTATGTGCGCAGTGCGAAAGTATTCATGGCACACATATCTCAACTTAAACGTACCAGCATGACGAGTAATCCATTGTTCAATATCTCATTATTGTAAGAAATATATAGTAACGATTTATCAGATACGGCTAGCAGCACTAAGGCATTGTTCGCTGACAGCACATGTTGGCATCTGGTCAGTGATAAAAATCTGCAGCCGAACAGATGTAAAGTTCTGGCGGACCCGGAACAGTGCTAGGAAGCAAATGGAACAGCCATGATAGTTAACACGTAGCGCTCTGTAGATCGCGCGGTCGGACAGTAACGAGCCCAAAATCCTTAGAACCATTCCTACTCAAATAAGGCATCAGCACCTTGGAACACACCTACCAGCATCCAATGAGGCTTTCGTCCTATTCCACCGACGAGCAACATCTTTACCTTATCCCTCTTATCTCCCACCAACTAAGTAAATGAAACGCCCTCACATTTGTCTCCCTTGACATCCAGAAAGTCTATGACTCACTGGCATCCTGGATTGTACTACAAGCTACAAACCTATGCCCTCTACGTTACCTAAGCCCTCTTTATCCCATTTATTCTTCACCAAAATGCTACATGTGCTACAGACAACCATATCTGCTTCCGCATCTTTCACCTGACTGTAGAAGGGCCTCAAGGCTCTGTGCTGTGCCCCCTTCTTTACATCCTTTGCACTGCAGACATTTCCATATTACCATATCCCACCTACCTCCTGCAACGTAGTGCTACACTGCCTATCCAACTAACCACCATTTGTTCCAGCTCTCCCATACCTCCCTCCAAAATAACTTGAATATCCTGGTCGAGTAGTGCAGCACGTGAAAACTTCAAGTAAATTCACAGAAAAGCCAGGTAACCATCTTTGGTCGCCTCACTAAGTGTTTCCGTCGTCTAGATGCTCACCTGTCCGTCTATAGTCAACCCATCCATCTGCCAAACACATAAAGTATTTCAGATTAATCCTCGACGGAAAACTGACATATAATGCACACCTCCTTAACCCACAACACAAAACGCAAAACCGACTAAAACGATTAAGTCTACTACCAGGCCGAACCTGGTCCTTACATCCTATCATTGTTCTCAACTGCCAATCCTTCATCCACCTCATCCTAACGTATGCCAACATTGCCTGGCTCTCTATGTCCCCTAAATTCTACAAATACTCTGAAACCCTGAAAAGATGTCAGCTTGTTTCCTCATCAGAATACCGTCCTCAATTCGACTCCTGTACCAATCCATCCTCTTCTCACAGCCTCTTCTCTTCTTGGAGTACCTACGGATCCAATATATTAACTGAAAAACCGAGCCCTGGGCATCCAATACATTATTCACTACAGTTCAGATATCCAGCTGCAGCACTACATTTCCTTATCCATCCTATTCCACCGGATATTCCGCTACTCAACGGTAAGATCCGTTCCTATGTATATCCATTTCTCTAGCCCTAGTCTCAACATTCAATTCCACCTCATCCTTCCATTTCACTGCCTCCCCTTACTCCAACTCAGTGACTTTTACTTGCTATCTGCGGTTCAGCGATATGCCACAGTAAAACTCATCACCGCCTTCTCCTACGTCTACATTGACTACATACTAAAAACTAAACTCCTTCAGAACAGGCCATGGAGGTCCGACGGTACTGACCCGCGACCGCGTCATCCTCAGCTCATAGGCGTCACTGAATGCGGATATGGAGGGGTATGTGGTCAGCACACCGCTCTTCTGGCCGTATGTCAGTTTCCGAGACCGGAGCCGCTACATCTCAATCAATTAGCTCCTCAGTTTGCCTCACAAGGGCTGAGTGCACCCCGCTTGCCAACAGCACTCGGCAGACCAGATGGTTTACCCATCCAAGCGCTAGCCCAGCCCGACAGCGGTTAACTGTGGTGATCTGAGGGGAACCGGTGTTACCACTGCGCCAATGCCGTTGGCACATTGACTACAAAACGGACTTAAAATACAACTAGCAAAAAAAAAAAAAAAAAAAAAAAAAAAAATTGAGAGTTTTGTCTCAAACAACATCTTACTTGGATTATGTTATCAAAGAAGCGGCCGAATTTATAATAAACAATAATAATTTTGACGGGACCAAGGGTACACAATAGGGCATGGGGGTGTGCTTTGGGTACTGAACGAAAGCAGACGCATTCTTGACGCTTGTAGGGACGCGAGAGCGGCAGTTTCAAACGTGGTGCTGGCCGCTCTAGCGCCGGCCGCTGTGGCCGAGCAGTTCTAGGCGCTTCAGTCTGGAACCGCGCTGCTGCTATGGTCGCGGGTTGGAATCCTGCCACGGGCATGGATGTGTGTGATGTCCTTAGGTTAGTTAGGTTAAAGTATTTCTAAGTCTAGGGGACTGATGACCTCAGATTGTAAATCCCATAGTGCTTAGAGCCATTTGAGCCGTTCGGGCTTTGTGATTCACTAGCTCCCGCGGTATGACGGAGCCGCTTGGAGCTGCCCCACTTGCCTTCCGTACACACTCCACTAGGACCCTCTTTGGAAATTACACACTCTGCCAGTTCTATACAATCAGAACACTGTGCCAGCCCTGGCAGTCAGTGATTTCAACTCCTGATGACGATGGTGTTGACAACTTTCAAAAACTCGAGTGCTGAATAAGAAATGACGCGTCTCGTAAACCGAAGAGATTTTATTGAAACCTGCCAACACGAAAGATTCCATGGACACATCTCCAAACTAACTGCGCAAGCCACCATACGGTGTGTGGCGGAGGGTACCTCGTACAGCCACTAGTCGTTTCCTCTCCTGTTCTCTCGCAAACGGAACGAGGAAAAAACGACTACCCGTATGCGTCCGTACGGGCCATAATTTATCGTATCTTGTCTTCGTTGATCTTACTCGAAATGCATGTTGACTGCAGTAGGATCGCTCAGCAGTCAGATTCGAATGCTGGTTCTATAAATTTTCTCAGTAGTGTTTCTCGAAAAGAACTTCGTCTTCCCTTCAGGGATTCCCTTTTGCGTTCTCGGAGCATCTCCGTAACAACTGCTTGTTGTTTGAACCTACTGGTAATAAATCTAGCAGCCCGCCTTGAATTGCTTCGATATCTTACCTCAATCCGACTTGGTACGGATCCCAAACACTCGAGCAGTACTCAAGCATAGCTCGTACTGGCGTCATATATGCGATCTCCTTTACATATGAATCAGAGTTTCCAAAAATTCTCCCAAGAAACCGTAGTCGATCATTCGCCTTTCTTAGCACAATCGTCACATACTCTTTCCACCTCATATCGTTTTGCAACGTTGCACCAAGATACTTAAACAACGTCACTATGTTCAGCAGCACATTGCTATGCTGAATTAGAACGTTATGGGTTTGTTTTTCCTACTCATCAGCAAATACCTTTTTTTTTCACTTTTATATCTAGCTGCCATTCATCATACCAACTGGAAATATTGTCTAAGTCGTCTTATACTCTCCTATCGTCACTCAAAGTTGACACGTTCACATACACCACACCATCATAGCGAACAGCCGTAGAATGCTGCTTACCTTGTCCGCCAGATTATGACTCAATAGTCCGCAGCTCGTGGTCAAGCAGGTAGCGTTGCTGCCTCTGGATCACGGGATCCGGGTTCGATTCCCTGCCGGGTCGGGGATTTACTCCGCCCAGGAACAGGGTGTATGTGTTGTCCCCGTCCTTTCATCACCATTCAGGAAAGTTTCATACCCTGGAGGTATATCTTCACGTCATATAAAGCTAATACTTCATGTACCACGACTTCTGAGATACAAGTGCGTATAACAGCATCTCAGTCCTTGATAAAACCATGGATGAATTGGCAGATGGACGTCTGATCCGAATCGTGCGTGTTTAGTAAAAAAACTCCAAAACGTGACAATCCATGTCTGATAGGATAAAACCAACCTCAAAATCCGCGGGGGAAACAAAAAATTAAGACATACAATCCTTGGCAGTCGTCAACAGACTAAAATATGTTAGCAGGCGTCCAGTAAAACTGCACGTTATAGCGCTGGCAACACTCAGGGTACCATTCAGTTTAATATAGACTATTTTACCATCTTTGATTTTAAATTGTTTCATTGACCGCCATATTATGTGCAAGTTCTTTAGCTACGGTTTCCCGACCTATACGATTAGTTTTAGACAATTTGGAGAAGGAAATAATGAATTTTCTTAAAATGAGTGCTACAGCAATTAAACTTTGGTCACCTACAAGTGCTACTTTCTCTAAAGTTTTATAAATAGCGTTAATATGCAAGCCTTATGTATTTTTTAAAAAATATTATAGAAAAATTAAGCTTCAGTAGTAGAGGCAAGTGTTTTTTTACGTGAAATCTTAGATTTTTGACACATAATACAATTTTCGGTGCAATTTTTGAATTTTCGTTCGTGATCAGTGATCGGTAATTGTACTTGTATAATATGATAAGCATATTATGTGTGTGTGTGTGTGTGTGTGTGTGTGTGTGTGTGTGTGTGTGTGTGTGTGTGTGTGTGTGTGTCTGTGTTTGTGTATATGTGTTTGTTTCTGTCTTGAAATAATTCCTTATGATATTTATTTTATTTTTGAGGAAAAGGCTGTATTTTTCAATATATAGACCTTTCATCTGTCTAGTTCTACCATTATTTTTGGACATTTGCACCGCTGTCTTGTTCAACCACCGTCTTTGATCAGATTGTATGGAAAGTAAACAATCTGATTGATGTAGTTTCCCTTATGTGTTGGAGCGCAATAAAGATCTCTACGGAAAATCTTCGTCGTTCCTTTCTAAAATGGTGTTTGGTCATTTCATTTGTCTTTTGGTTATGCTGTGTGGTTTTGCATCACACCTCTTGATTATATTTTGGTATTGTTTAATAGCTGGTTATGGGAAGTACTGTCTGTAAATGTTTTAGAGGGCTTTAGTACCTTAGCTGCGATTCGTAAATATTGCATCATTCCTCTAAAGTTGTTATTATACACAATATGGTGCAGACCTGAACCGTTCGTAACAAGAACAATAATTGCCAACTAATGTCATGTTATATTTTTCTAGTGTGTAACAGAATGGAAAAGTTTGGCTTTAGGAAAGGTAAAGTTACCAGATAGGCATTTCTTACTTTGCGGTTGATAATGGAAGAAAAATCAAGGTTCAATAATAGGATTTGTCGACCTGGGAAAAGCGTTTGACAATGTAAAATTGTGCAAGATGTTCGAAATTCTGAGAAAAGTAGGGGTAAGCTATAGGGAGAGACGGGTAATATACACGTACAAGAACCAAGAGGGAATAATAAGAGTAGACGACCAAGAACGAAATGCTCGGATTAAAGAGGCTCTAAGACAGGGCCCCTACTGTTCCATCTGTACATCGAAGAAGCAATGATGGAAATCAAAGAAATTTTCAGGACTGGAATTAAAATTCAAGGTGAAAGGGTATCAATGACACGATGCGCTGATGACATGACTATCCTGACTAAAAGTGAAGAAAAATTACGTGATCTACTGAGTGGAATGGACCATTACACATGTTAATAAACTTTATGGGGACCTGCCGTTGTGGGTGTTCATTTTAGAAATTGACTATGCCCATTTAGGCAAGTTGTTTTTTATTTTGTTCTGAAGAAGGCGTGGTTACCCACGTTGAAACCTGGGTAAACACCGGGAATTTTTGCAATCGAGGCGGATTATTCATAATTTATTTAGATCTCATATTCATCTTTCAAGTACTTAATATGCTGTAAATATAATTCGTGAGAAAAAATCTTACGCAATTTTGTTACGGAAACGGCTGTTTTGAACACCAGTTGACTGGATTATAATGATCTACGGAAGACATTACTAACTAAACCAAAGGAAGTTCAGAGTTCTCTAACGACGAAGCGTCTTCTAGCGTTACCTCGCCTAAATAACAAATGAGAAAATAGTGATCAATGTGGATACGTTGCGATATGTTGAATGAGGAATATATCTTACCTGAATGAAATTAGTTTTAGGACATAAGTCACCGCTACGAAAAGGGTTCGTGATTATTTCTATGCAGATCCCAATACTGACGAAAACCTGAAAAGTTAAGAGTGAATGTATTCCAAATGAGGTAAATTTTTTTCCGAAAATTTAATTCCACATAAATGAACTATAAATAAAGATTAAACGCGATTTCACAAGCAACTTAGCTGTCACCATCTTCGTCCTGTACAGAGCAAACTAAATTATTCTACCAAACAGAACAGGGGGACACACATTCAGAGCGTGCACGTACAGTAGAAAGCTTCTGCGGTGAGGTAGAGGCGGCAGTGGCTGTCCTTGTTTCGTGTTTAAGGGCGCCGTATACTTGTGTGGCTGGAAGTTCGTGTCATCCTCTTACGGAGGCTTTAGTGCTCCGGCCCGAGAATGGAGTGTCTGCTCCTCTTAGCAGCGCCGTTTACAACAGGTAATATCTGGCAATGCCATGCCTCACGTAGCTGACCCATTTTAGTAAAGGACTGCACAGTGGAGAAGGGACAATACAGATGAGAGTTGTAATGCTCTTGCATTAGGTAAAGGACTGCGTAAGAGTCTAAACGTGAAGCTGAGACAATTTTGTGTGTTGAACCACCGTGGAAAGTGGCATGTTCGGTTGCTGCCAGAACAGAAATCAATTTTTTCTTGACACACATCGTAACTTACATACAACATACGGTGAGCATGTCGATTCATGCTGAGATACATGTATGTAGTATCGGTGGTGAGGGGTGACGCACGGTAACTCAGTGGCCTGGGTCAGGGGGCTGATCACTTTCTGTCGTGAAAAAGTCGAGTGAAGTGTTCAACGATGAATTTGAAGAGGTATCATAATACATCCGCACAGACCTAACAGCCAACAATGACGAAGAAACGAAGAAAAAAAAAGTGGAGGCGTCCTACCTGTAATCAAAAGTTCTGAGTCGTGGGTTCGAAGCTACTCACTGCTGAAGTTTTGAATAAAAATCATCAGCATGTCAGCTGAAAACTTCAGGCATAAGAAGTCGATCTCTTTACACCAATGGCTTTGTCGAGGAGTGTGGAGGAGTGAACAGAGGATCAGGCACTCTCTTGCCCTTGGGGTGGGAAACTGACCTTCGAAGGCGGAATGGTCATCAATGATCAACGCAGTGAGACTGCAGAAGGCAACGGAAACCACTGCATTAAAGACACATAATATGTGTCATGACATGTGGCCTGTGATTGACAAAAGTGTCACGATGATATCTCCATTGGCGACAATTCAGGATTAGTCCCTCAATCGCAGTTGCAGGAGGAAACTGCCAATGGGGAGGTAAACACGAGAAAAAGATTGCTTAACTATAAAAAAAAGATAACTTTCTACGAGTCAAGACGTGGAATGTCGGAAGTTTGAACATCGTAGGAAAGCTACAAAATCTGAAAAGGCAAATGGTAAAGATCAATCGAGATACAGTGGGAGTCAATGAAGTGGAAAGAACACAAAGCTTCCTAGTCAGATGACATTAAGGCAATATCAATAACAGCATAAGTGGCACAGCTAGAGTAGGATCCAATGTAAAAAGGCTGTAGGGCAGAGAGTGAAGTATTGTGAACAGTTTAGTGATAATGTTGTTCTCATTAAAACTGACAGCAAACCAACAACAATAGCTCAGTTATACCCGTCGACGTCGCAAGTTGAAGATGAAGAAATAAAGTATATGAGGGTACTGAGAGGGTAATTCCGTACTTAAAGGGGGATGGAAATCTGATAATCGTGGGTGATTGGAATGTGCTCGTAGGGGAAAGAGTGAAAGACAGAATTACTGGAGAATAGGGGCTTGGTACTAGCAGTGAGAGAGCAGGAAGACTACCTGAATTCTGCAATATATTTCAAATACACCATTCAAGAATGACAGTAGGAGGAGATGTACTTGGGAAAAAAGCCGGAGATACGGGAAGATTCCTGCTGGATTATATTATGGTCAGACAGAGGAACCGAAATCAGATGTTAGATGGTAAGGTGTACCCAGGAACAGATGTAGACTCAAACCAGCATTTAGTAATGATGGTGACTGGACTCTCAAGTCGAACGGCGGAATCAGTGTGGAAGGAAGTGAAGTAGTAAATACTGAGGAATATTGAGACACATTTGAATCTCGCTAAAGATGTGGATACTGCGACAAAGATCGCCATAGAACACAGTTCAGTAGAAAAGGAGAAGAAATCTCTATAAAGGGCAATCACAGATGTTGGAAACATAAAGATAGGTACTAGAAAGCTGACTGCGTAGAAACCTTGGTTAACAGAAGAAATTTTTCAAGTGATCGACGGAAGAAGACAAAAATGTACAGGGAAAGACAGAAGTGCACCAGTATAAATTACATAGGAATGAAATAAATAGGAAGGGCAGGAAAGCCAAGGTCAAATGGCTGTACGATAAATGTGAAAGATTCGAAAAAGAAATGATCGTCGGAAGAACTGACTGAGCTTATAGAAAAAGTCGAAACACCCTTCGATGAAGTTAAAAGCACCCCCCGGCAGCAAAATCAAGAATGGTATGAGAATACCACTCTTAACCATATAAGAATTGACGGATAGATGGAAGGAGTGAACTGAAGACCTCTGTGAGGGGGAGTAATTGTATGATGTAGTGGTAGAAGATCAAATTGGAGTCAATTTTGAAGATACAAGATATCCAGTATTAGAAGGAATATTTAAAGGCGCTTTTGAAGGTCTGAGATCTAATGTGGCAGAAGGGATAGACAATATTCCATCGAAATGTATAAAATCATTGGGAAAAGTATCAACCAAACGGTTATTCAAGTTCTACATCTACATCTACATCCATACTCCGCAAGCCACCTGACGGTGTGTGGCGGAGGGTACCCTGAGTACCTTTATCGGTTCTCCCTTCTATTCCAGTCTCCTATTGTTCGTGGAAAGAAGGATTGTCGGTATGATTCTGTGTGGGCTCTAATCTCTCTGATTTTATCCTCATGGTCTCTTCGCGAGATATACGTAGGAGGGAACAATATACTGCTTGACTCTTCGGTGAAGGTATGTTCTCGAAACTTTAACAAAAGCCCGTTCCGAGCTACTGAGCGTCTCTCCTGTAGAGTCTTCCACTGGAGTTTATCTATCATCTCCGTAACGCTTTCGCGATTACTAAATGATCCTGTAACGAAGCGCGCTGCTCTCCGTTGGATCTTCTCTATCTCTTCTATCAACCCTATCTGGTACGGATTCCACACTGCTGAGCAGTATTCAAGCAGTGGGCGAACAAGCGTACTGTAACCTACTTCCTTTGTTTTCGGATTGCATTTCCTTAGGATTTTTCCAATGAATCTCAGTCTGGCATCTGCTTTACCGACGATCAACTTTATATGATCATTCCATTTTAAATCACTCATAACGCCTACTCCCAGATAATTTATGAAATTAACTGATTCCAGTTGCTGACCTGATATTTTGCAGCTAAATGATAAGGGATCTATCTTTCTATGTATTCGCAGCACATTCGCGAGTGTCTGACACAGATCTCGAACAAAAAATGATTCAAATGGCTCGAAGCACTATGGGGCTTAACGTCTCAGGTCATCAATATCCTGGAACGTAGAACTACTTAAACCTAACCAACCTAAGGACATCACATATATCCATGCCCCAGGCAGGATTCGAACCTGCCACAGTAGCGGTCGCGCGGTTCCGGACTGAAACGCCTAGAACGGTTCGACCACACCGGCCGGCAGGTACCAATTCTTTGCCTAATGTATAAAGGTAAAACTCTTAATTCAAATTTTTATACGTTACTGTAATGAAGTTCAGACGCATATAGACTATATACTCCCTTTTGTTATACAACCTTATAACAGGTAAATAAAAATTAAATATAGAATAGTGTAACGTTGACAGCAATGGGTAAATAGCATTTCTGGCTTCTTGGTTAATAATTAGAATAGTACTACAGAATGTGAATATGTAATAACAGTAAACAAGGGTCAAGGTAAGAGAGCATGGGGAAGAGGAGATAGGTAGAGGGTTGGGGGGAAACAGAAATCTGGAGGGAGAAGGTGGACAGAGAGAGGGGGGCAGGAGGACTACGAGTAAGAGAGAGAGAGAGAGAGAGAGAGAGAGAGGGGGGGAGGAGGAGGAGGAGAAGGTGGACAGATGGAAAGGTAGGAGGTTTGGACTGCGAGAGGATGAGATGGACAGAGACAGGGGAGAGAAGGATATTGGAACGTATATCCAATTCCCATACATATTAGAAACTTGTGCTTTCTCTTTTCCTTCTTTTCCATTTAAGAAGATTAAGCCACAGAAAAGAGTTGCCGGGCACAGCTATCAGTTTCACAAAATGAATCTGAAGAAAGAACTGCATGACCCTATTCGCATTCTTTAACTAAGGCGAAAACAGACATACGTGCGGCAAATAGGACCAAAACACACACACACACACACACACACACACACACACACACATATATATATATATATATATATATATATATATATATATATATATATATATATATCGTACTGAAATAACATTTTTCCACAAATAAACCTTTTCTCCCTATCTGACAAATTCATCATGGTACCATTTCCTACCTTTGCTTTACAGTCAATCTAGTCCACATCTTGCGTTAATCGTATTTAATCTTGCTGTGTTCACAAAATGTGTCATTATTCTCATCTGTATCTTTTGATGAATCTGGCTCTGATGATTCTTTCTGCCGGTATATTCTCTTCTCAGCCTGAGTTTTCTCCGAACTTTCTGAACGAAATGACATTTTCCTTTGTTTTCTATTTTTTAGTCGTTAAATTTATATTTTCTGGTTGAAGATTTTCGTTAGACTGCTTTCAAGATGGCTACAGATTATGGAATGAAACAAAAGTATTTGGCGTTTCGTTATTACCATGACCTGGACCAATGGAAGGTGAGAATGGCTGTAGCTCGTTGTCCCTTGGTGTGTTTTCTTCGCTCGACGGTTCCAAGACAAAATGGTTCAAATGGCTCTAAGCGCTATGGAACTTAACATCTGAGGTCATTAGTCCCCTAGACTTAGAACTACTTAAACCTAACTAACCCAAGGACATCACACACATCCATACCCAACGCAGGATTCGCACCTGCGACCGTAGCAGCATTGCGGTTCCGGACTGAAGTGCCTCGAACCGCTCGGCCACAGCGGCCGGCAGTCCCAGACAGCAAGAACTGTGTTTTTTTTTTTTTTCAAAGAGAAAACACCTGTTGAACGAAATCAATTTTGTGCTATCGCTGGTGTTGTCGCTTTCACCTTTAAAGACTAGAAAATAATTCCAAACGTGAATTTCTTTATCTTCCTTGTATCTTGAGGTTTCTTGACCCTCACTAAATATTGTTCAACCACGTTTTATCTCTGCTGGAGATTCTTTTCCAGTTTGGAGCCGTCTTTGTGGGCGGAACTGCGGCACCCCAAATAATTTCGCTGCATGCCGTTGACATTTACCTTCACACGAAGCTTTAATTGCATTTTACTTGACATTCTCGGTCCACGAATACTAAGTTTTTCTTTTACGCTTCCGCCTTTTCAATATAAAACGAAGAAAGCAATAATGTCAGCAAACTGAGAAAAAATACTGAACCTTTTCATCCGCATTGTATTGACTCGTTTCGCCGGAAACGCAGAGCATTTTATCTCCTACACTGGTAGACCTGCGCAAGCATATTAATGCACCGGTATGGCCTTATCTTCTTGTCTACTATTTAAACTTTCTGTGGAACAAATAATCTAAGATATGTTTATCTGATCAAAACTATTTTGCAGAGAATATTTTCAGCACTTAAGTCAAAGAGCGTACTCTTTCACTAACTTTTACGCAGTAACGAACACACCCAGCAATGTCTTGTATGTGGCAGAGTATACATAAGAGTTCCAACGGAGTGGCAACAGTTTCTTTACAACTTCGTGTCGGAATATCAGCAGAAAATTTCTAGAATTGACTAGATACACCTCCTGATTCGGCCGACCTTACACAAATTTAGCCACACACCTCTCGAAAGAGAGAAATTTCTTATTGAAATTACGTTCAGTTTCTATAGTATGTATGGCACCAAAGAAAGAAGGGCTACAATTTTTATTTTTTGATTAGCTTTTAAAGTAGTGGATAAGGTAGTCCTGTGAGTATTTGCCGAGTTCAGCCAAGTTGTTATTAGTACTGTTTTTATTTTTTAAAAAAGAGTCTTCAAGCTTACCTGAAGCAGTTTGAGAACATGAGTGATCATGAATGGGCCAAAATTTGAATCAGTCTCTCCTCTCGCAGAGGTCTACGAAAACATTTGACACAAATGATGAGATATTATAGCGTCGGACCTACTTTTGCCCAGTGTAGTGCAGCATCTCAACGTGGCATGGACTCAGAAAGTCGTTGGAAGACCCCTGCAGAAATATTGTCTTTATAGCCGTCCATAACTGCGAAAATATTGTGGGTGCATGATTTTGTGCACGAACTGACCTATCGATTATATCCGATAAATGTCCGATGTGATTCGTGTCGGACGATCTCGGTGGCCGAACCATTCGCTCTAATTGTCCAGAGAGTTCTTCAAACCGATAGCGAACAACTGTGGCCACGTGGATGGCACATTACCATCCATAAAAATCCCATCGTTGTCTGAGAACGTGAAGTCCATGAAGGGCAGCAAACGGTATTCAAGTAGCCGAACGTAACCATTTCCTGTCAACGATTGGTTCGGTTTGACCAGAGTACCAAGTCCAGTCCATGTGAAACGTCCCCTTAGAACAATTTATACACGACTGTGCTTAATCTGACACACAATATTTTTTAGCGCAACGCAATCTAACTTTCAAAAATCCCTACAAAAGAATGGCCCTGACCAACATTAACCTATACCTTTCACAAATCACTTACCTCACAAAAATCTTCATTACTCGAACTACTGCAACACAGCGAGCGCCACTACTGCCAGCTAAATAAAAGATTCAAACTACGGAAGGCACTAACTACTGATAGGTATAGTTAGCAAATGAAAGATTTTAATAGAGAACAAACAGTGTATTTACCTTAATAGTCAAAATATGTATGGTAGTTCATGACATCCAGTCTTACAAATTACAAAACTCCGCCATCTCTCTCCCCACGTCCACCACTGCTGGCGGCTCACCTCCAACTGCGCAACGCTACGCGCTGTTAGCATCCAGCTGCCGCTGCCCGACACTACAATGGCGAGTATTACAACAATGCCAACCAGCCACAGACTGCACACGGCACAGCCAGTGATTTTCATACAGAGCGCTACATGGCGGCGGCGTTACCAATTAAAAAAAAACCTAAACATCCTACTTACACATGTAAACAGAGGCCACACCAGTATGAAGCCACTACGAGCTTGCACAAAGCCTTGTTGACGGGTTAATAGCTTCGTGGTATCTGCGCCACACTCGAACCATTAGTTCTTACCAACTGAAATAGGGACTCATGTCACGGTTTTCCAGTCGTATAGCGTCCAACCATTATGACCACGAGCCCAGCAGAGGAGCTGAAGCCGATGTCAAGCTATTAGCAAAGGCACTCTCATCGGTCGTCTGCTGCCACATCCTATTAACACCAAATTTCGCCACACTGTCCTAACGGAAAGTGTTCGTCTTACGTCCCACATTGATTTCAGCGATTATTTCACGCTGATCTTGGTTATTAACTTGTACATTGTGAGATGTAATGCCTGAAATCAGGTATTCTCCGTCAGTCTTGATTCTGTGGATCTTGGAGTATTGAATTCCCTAGCGATTTCTGAAATGGATAGTCCTACACATCTAGCTCCAACTACCATTCCGTGCTCTAAGTCTGTTGATTCCCGTCGTGTGACCACAATCACATCCGAAATCTTTTCACTTGAATCACCTGAATACAAATGACAGCTCCGCCAATGAACTGCCCTTTTATCCCTGGTGTTCGCGATACTACCGCCATCTGTATATGTGCATATCGCTATGTATGACTTCTGTCACCTCATTGTATATCAATGCGGTGCTGAATCAATCTACACAGCCTCTAGCCGTAGTTCAAGAAATACATGTTTCGTGTTACTGCCTAGTAAGTAAATGTACTGTCTCTGAAGCGTCTTTCAGTTACATATTAGCTTATCAATAGAGATTGTAAAATGTTGTTCGTTCAACCCCTTGAATCAACAAGAACAAATCTTGCATGTCTCTTCACGCTTCTGCACTTCTAAGACGAAATGGCTGCATGAAAAATATGAAGAAATCGAAAAAGAAATGATTGTGGGAAGGACTAACTCAGCGTATAGGTAAGCCAAAACAATCTTTAGTGATATTAAAAGCGAGAGTGATAACATTAAGACTGCAACAGGAGTTCCACTGTTAAATGCAGAGGAGAGCGGATTGGTGGAAAGAGGACACTGAAGGCCTCTATGAGGGGGTTGATTTGGTTTATGTGATAAAAGAAGGAACGGAAGTCAATGTAGTACAGATAGGGCATCCGGCATTAGAACCAGAATTTTAAAAAAAAAACTTTGGATGAGTTAAGATCAAATAAGACAGAAGGAATAGATAATATCATCAGAATTTCTAAAATCATTGGGAGAAGGGGGTACAAAACGACTATTCAATTTGGTGTGTAGAATGTAAGAGTCCAGTGACATACCATCTGATTTTCGGAAAAATATCATCCGCATAATTCCGAAGATTCAAAAAGCCGAAAAATGTGTGAATTATCGCACAATCAGCTTAACCGCTCATGCATCCACGTTCCTGAAGGAATAGTATATAGGAAAATGGAAAAGAAAATTGAGGATATGTTACATGACGATCAGTTTGACTTTTTTTTGTCATAAGTCTTCTGACTGGTTTGATGCTACCCGCCACGAATTTCTCTCTTGTTCTGACCTCTTCATCTCAGAGCAGCACAACCTACGACCTCAGTTATTTGCTAGATGTATTGCAATCTGTGTCTGTTTAGGAAAGGTAAAGGAGCCAGTGAGGAAATTCTGACGTTGATAACAGAAGCACGACTGAAGAAAAATCAAGACACATTCATAGCATAAGAGTTGACAACGAAGAATGAAGTGGTAGGATTAGAGAGGGTGTAAGAGAAGGTTGTAGTCTTTCACCCCTGCTGTTCAATCTCGTCATCGAAGAAGCAATGATAGAAATGAACGAAAGGTTCAGGAGTGGCATAAAATTCAAGGTGAAAGGATATCAATGATACAATTCGCTGATGACATTGCTATGCTGAGTGAAAGTGAAGAAGAATTACATGATACGTTCAGTGGAATGAACAGTCTAATGAGTACAGAATATAGATTGAGAGTAAAGCGAAGAAAGTCGAAAGTAATGAGAAATAGCAGAAATGAGAACAGCGAGAAACTTAACATCAGGATTGATGGTCACGAAGTAGATGAAGTTAAGGAATTCTACTACCTAGGCAGCAAAATAACCAGTGACGGACGAATCAAGGAGGATATAACAAGTAGACTAGCACTGACCAAAAGTGCATTCCTGGCCAAGTCTACTATTCACTTTGGTGTGTAGAATGTATGAGTCTGGTGTCACACCACATGGCTTTCAGAAAAATGTCATCAATTTGAGGAAGAAATTTCTGAGAATATATGTTTGGAGCCCAGCACTGTATGGTAATGAAACATTGACTGTGCCAAAACCGGAACAGAGTGAATCGAAGCATTTGGGATGTGGTGCTATAACCGAATATTAAAGATTAGGTGACTGATAAGGTGAGGAATGAGGAGGTTCAGCGCAAAATTGGAGAGGAAAGGAGTGTGTAAAAAAGACTAACAAGTAAAAGGGACAGGATGATAGGAAATTTGTTAGGGCATCGGGGAATGTTATCCATGGTGCTAGAGGGAACTGCAGAGGGCAAAAACTGTAGAGGAAGACAGAGATTGTAATACAACCAGCAAATAATTGACGGTGTAGGTTGCAAGTGCTACTGTGTGATGAAGAGGTTGGCACAGGAGAGCAATTCGTGGCTGTCCGTATCCTATCAGTCAGAAGACTAACGACTCAAAAACTAAATAAAATTAGTCAGAGCGCCAGCGATGGGGAGCCGAGCCAAGGCACAGCTCACTGCCCTCTCTCGACGTCACTTTAAAGTAGCTATGATCAGAGAGCACACGCATCATGATAAGTGTCCGCCCATGTACCAAGTGACCGAAAAAAGGCGCCACTGTCAGAGGGCTTTGATTAATGCTCTAACGACTGATGATGGGCGATGCTTAATTACCCAACAGTATAGAATCTGCCCTCCAGGCACATTACGTTAAGCTGTGCGAACATAATGGCTGTCTCCTATCACTCCTTTGGCTGAGTTCCTGGGGATGCGATGACGGTTGGTCTCCTTGCCGACGTCACGGAGGAGGAAGTCTATGATGCTATCTAGGCGGATTCTGCGAATACGTCGCCCGGCCCGGGTAGCCTCCCACTAAATTTTTATTGGACACTTCGCCCGTACTGGCGTCGGTTTAGACGGATGGCTGTCGGAACCTTAGTCTGTGGTGCAGATCCCATACGTTTTCCTCAATGGTCTCGTTATTCGCATTCCGATGCATCGGGGTGTATCTTGGATATGCAATTATCGCCCCTTAACGGTGCTCAACAGTGACACGAAGATATTTACCTGTATAATGGCTACAGGGCTGAAACAGATAGCCCGGTATGTGGTCTCCCCTGATAAAACCTCTGGAAGGTGCCAATAACATCCTCTGTCGCTATCGAGACATAATCGCTCGTAATGTGCCTGAGTTTTGGCCACTCTTGAATTCAGCCAGGGGTTCTATCGTGTCGATCATGACCACCTGGAAGGGGTGACCCACAATACCAGATATCCTGACAGTACCGTCAACGTCGTAATGCGTCTCCTTCGCGGAGCGACGTCCCGTGTACAATGGCCGTCTTATTCCTCCCATTTTTATCCGTCACTAAGCGTGCCAAGGCTGCCCGCTCTCAGTACAGTTGTATGCTTCAGCCATGGAACCGTTATTCTGCGGCTTCCATCAGTTCTTGTCTGGATGTCTTTCTGTGGCCATGCATTCAGCTGCACTGCTTACGTGGGTGATCTCGGTACTGAGGTCAGGGAGTGAGGCTCCAGCTCTCGGCTAACACACATCTACACAGATGCAATTTAAGTGTTGTCTTTCCTTGTCTTTTACTCTCAGCATATTTACTACATTACATGCGTGTATTTCTTTTTAAGAGGTTTAATATCGCATTTTTGAAAGTGTAAATCTTTCGGTCATAGCGCAGTAGTTGATCATTTGCTTTGTTTTGAAGATAAGCGTCCATTCGTCCAGTAAGTCAGTCAGTCAGGCTGCAGTCCTGAGCTGATAAACATCTACAGAGCGGTAAGCTGTAAATACGGGGAGTCTGTAGCGCAGTTCTCATTTCTTCTGAACAGCCAGCTGCAAAACTCATTGAAGAGTCAGCGTCCATTGGTGACAGATCAGGAGGGTAGTAACGTGCTTATCTAGTATTCTGTCTGGTTTTATAGTTTACTTCTTCAGGTCTTGCTAGCATGTGCGCATGCTGTATGCAGATGCAGGAGGAGCATAGTTCGCGAGCAGCTGACAGCACACCTTCAGGTTGCTGCGTCAGGATGTAGCGGTGGGAGAGAATCTGGGATGTCGTCTGGGACATCTCAAGTGTCGCTTTTTCGCATGTAGGCTCTGCCACCAAGGCAGCTCCTAGTTTACCCGCTGCAGTGTATCCGCCCACATAGCAGAGTGAGGGGGGGGGGGGGGGGAGGCAGAGGGCGAAAGGGCGAAATTGGTCGTCTGCCCTCGCCCATTCATCCTTGCCGCTCCTCAGCAGGGTCCGAGCAGATAGAGGGGGGAGGGGGGGGAGAGGAGGGGTTTACTAGTTATTGGGAGCCCCAAAGATGGGCGCGTTGTGCGTTATGGAGCCCCTTATGCAGATAGCTTTCAGGGCTGGAAAGAAGGTCAACGTGCACTCGGTATGCCTGACAGGGGCTTCATCCGAGATGTGGAGGAGTCCTTGCTTGTGACTGTCGAGTGTGCTGGGTCTAGTCGTCTCCAAGTTGTGTCCTTTGGTGCTTGTGGCATGGGATCTGAGGCCATTTGTTCATACAGGCGACTGGCGGAAGTGGTGAAGGCTGCTGGTCTCCCACATGAGGTGCAAGCAGAGCTCACAGTTTACAGCAGTGTTCCCAGAGTTGATCGGGGTTCTTTGGTTTAGACCCTCCACTCGGCTCCAAACTAAAGGATTCGTCGACTCTGTGACAATCTTGCCTTCATATTTCTAGACCTGCGTTATGGGTAAGGCATCCACAGGACTCCCCTTCATTGGTCAGCGGTGCACTACAGAAAGGAAGCAGCTACTTGTGGGGTACACATGAGCTTTTTTGAGCTAGAAGGTAGTTTGATGAACACTCGCCACTCGATAAGCAGCAAGGGAAGCCAGCCCGTCTTCGGAGTATTGCCACTTCGACTGTATCAATAAACTGTCGAAGTATTCGTAACAAAGTATTCGAATTTACTGCCATCCTGGAAAGTTGTAGCACTCAAATCATTCTCGGGACCAAGAGCTGGCTGAAACCAGAAATAGACAGCTCTGAGATATGTAGTGAGTCATGCAACGTATATGGGAAAGACAGAGGCCATAGGAGTGGCAATGTTCGTTGCAGTAGACAAAAATATTGTCTGTTGAGGTCAAATTTGAGTGTGACAGTGAAGTTATCTAGTCGGGTACAACAGGACTAAGTGAAATCAAGTTAATTGTTGGATGTTTTTACGGCCATGCGATTTGACTGCGGCAGTGCTAGAGTCATTCCAAGAATGTTTACCGTTAGTAGCGCGTGAATACCCAGATCATGAATCACTAGTTGGAGCACACATTAAACTACGGATAATAGACTGGAATGTCTATGGATTCATTACCGAGCGTCATGCGAAGTGCTTTTGAACACGTATTCTGAAAACTGTGTTGAGCTGCTAGTGAACATTTGCTGCTTCGTAGCATGAACAGAGAAATGGAAATACGATCGTTTTCTTTGTCAGAGTTTAAAGAAACGTTTTGCATGTCGTGGACGCGGATTGCATTGTACCACTGCGTTTATTAGCTTCCAAACTTGTATTTTGTGTAGCATTCCCCAATGGTCCAATGAATGCTGACAGAGGTAGTTACCGCACATGTGATTAGTCAAAAAACTTTTCTGCTTCTTTGCTTGCTACGTTTCCCTCTGCCGTGGTACATACAGTGTGTTTCAAAATTAAACTTACAAAATTCGAGGGCATGTAAAAGGTGACTTGAGGAACAAAATGAGGATAGGAACTTGTGCCCGAAACCGTCATCCAACGACGCTACAGAGCGTCGAAGTTACATTCACAGTTCCTGTATATGTACGAGTCATTCGGAAAGTAAGGAACGATCGGTAGCGAAATAGAAAATACAGTGAAAATCTGATGAAGCTTTGCACATATGCATTGGGCACTGTGTGTAGTACGCCCGTCGATGGCCTCATGTCGCTCTTTTCAGTTCCGAGCTCACAGTAAGAACGTAAAGACGGCTAGAAATTAGCGTCTCCTACCAAGTATAAGGGCCTGGTGAAAGATTTCGCCTGAATCTATGCAATCCACATAACATAACTGTCATGCGGTTCGTTGTACAAGACTATTCTCGGCCGCACTCTGCAGGGGCAATGAAGATGCCCCTGCAGCGTTTTCGATGGGAAGTGTTTGATCACCCACAATACAGCCCATAATTGGATACCCCTGAGGTTCATCTCCGCTCAAATGACCCGCTGGCTATGAAGACAATATTATGATACAGACAAAGAGCTGTAGTCCAGAGTAGCACTGGCGGCTGTCTCCTATAATGGGGGAATTGAAAAGTTGGTACAACGCTACGACAGATATCTGAGCGGCGATTGTGTAGAGAAGTAGCTGGAAGGTGTAGCTAACCATTGCAAATAAAACAGTTTTGATTTTCACTGTGGTTTCCATCTCGCGATCTATCGTTCCTTGCCTTCCGAATAGCCCTCGCATGTATGTACAGGGTGATTCCGTGACGATGCTACAAGCTTTCAGGTATGATGGTGGAGGATAAATGTATCAATTTGATGTAAGAGACCCTGGCCCGGAAACGAGCTAATCGAAAGTTATAAATGATAATTGTTCTGAAACATCTGACAGTGGAACGCATGTACTGACACTGTTGATACAAATATTTGGGACTATGCAACTTTTAGAGGTCGCACTATGGACAAAAAAAAGGAAACATTGTCTAATAACCATGTACTCTAAAACGAGTACTTCAAGAGCTATGAGCGCTTATTCCAAAGAGGGGATGTGACTGACAGTAGCGAAGATGAACAAGAGCTCACAGCTCCTCAGCATTTTAGAGCCCATGTTTAATGGACTTTTTTTCTTGGTCCATGTTACCACCTTTGAAAGTCGCTTAACCTACAATCTTAGTATGTTAGCAGCAACAGTACCGGTACACGTATTCCACTGTCAGAAGTATAAGAACGATTTTTGCGTATAACATCGACTCTTTCTTTTCCAAATAAGGTACTTCAACTGAAACTGATAGATTTATCCTTCTCCGTCATACATGAAAGTTTGTAACATAATCACGAATCTCCTTGTATACTGAATCCATACACATATATTCTCCGGCGCATGTAATTTGAGTGACGTTTCCGGACACAGGTTCCTATCTTCATTTTGTGTCTCAAGACACTTTCTACATCATTTTGTAGTTTGTCAGTGTAATTGTGAAAAACAAGGTACATACTCCACAGTATACTATACAGATTAAAGAAATATGTAGCCAGGATCCGTCGGAACGTTTGCTAGAATACCATGTACAAACTTGAAGTAAATCGCTCAAGCCCTTTTGAAGACAACGTTAAACAATGACTTGTTTTTGTGAAGTAGTATAAATTCCAACGGACGCTCGAATGGACAAAGGTGAAGCTTACTGCACATCCCACAATATATGAAGTAGAATGATGCAGATAACTCACGAACGTTACATCTGAAACTTAACATTCCCTAGCATTCAGTTGGTAATGACAAACTAATGAAAGTCAAGCCGCCTTCATGACATTCACGGGCACGTTTATTAACGCTCGTACCTCGTAAACCACTGTACAGTGGATGCCGATGCCACACTTAAGGTAGTAAGGTTATCCTAACCGAACACGGCCCATGAAGTGAGGTGTCAGAATAATCAAGAATACATGAAGAAGAAGAACATTTATGGAATATTAAAAACCGAGGAAATTCTTCTTAGACCGTGTAGCAGCTTATCCCAAATATTGTTCAACTTAATGGCAAAGTATCTTTGACAACAAATCCAGCACAGAAGAAAGAGTGAAAAAATAACTGATACCTGATACCAAAGCTAGAGCCTACAATAATCATGTCCTTTGGACTGAGAAGGCTTAGAAGTATTAAAGCGAGGAACAGGTATAGATGCCGTGCTCGAAGTGTAGAACTATTCACTGACATTTCGCACCCGTTTGCAGAGATAAATCGGCAATTGCTTAAAGCAGCGTCAAATACTGCATCTAGCTGCAACATGTTGGCGTTAAACAGAGGCCATCTTCAATAGGCAATCCGCGATTTATCACCCAAGACGATTCCCGCAGGGAGGACGAAACGTCAGTGGATAGTTCTATACGTCGACTACGGACTCTCAGCCCGGAGTTTTAATCGAAGTGAACGTTAGCCGTCGAAGCCTACATTGTACTATTGAATAGAAACCAAACGTTAGCTGTCGAAGCCTACATTCTACTACTGAATAGAAGTGTACAACCTGGTTACCTAGTCAGTATAGAAACTGGGTTAAGAATATAAAAAATAAATTCAGGAATCGGATTTTACTTTCACAAGCAGGAAATGAAATTGTGTATTGTGAAAAGAAATCAGTATAAATAATTTCCTACAGCTCCTAGGAACAGGAACAAAATACAGTGGAGACTGATGCTGCTCGTAAGGCTGCAGAAAAACCCATGACATGGCTACGCGCCAAATGTGCTGTCACAAACACTGAGGTATCATTCACCAAGGCAGAAACTTCACATGAAGAAATGTAACATTTCTCTACGTGTCACTTTAGCTTCGAACAGGAAACGTGAGTGGTACAAACACACCGAAATGATAGATTACTTTTATAAATTTACTTCATGTTAAAAGGGGCTTTCGTCATTGAGATTTAGCTCCAATTCGTTTCGCGTTGATATTTAGATACAGTAACAAAAATAAACCATGTTAAACAGTCATGTGTTTGACTTTCCTGTCTTTTTCCTTCTAAGGTGGCGTTACGGCTAGAATTTGGTAGGTCGCAAGTACTGAAACGGTTGTGTTAAGCATTTCACTACGTTCAGAATGAGCTTGTTTTCGAGATAGCTGCATAACTCTAACTTCTTCATATCTGCTTAAGATTATTACAAACAGCCGAGTAAATTTTTTGTATTAAAGAATCGAAACTGAGCCGTCTTGTACTTGGTTTGAACTGAATATTTACTGTTGTTCACGTACACCCTTGGCGATTTCTATAATGGATAATATGCGGATCGAAAGTTTGGAGTAATAAAGCTTCTGACTCTTCCTTTTGATACACCGACATTCCGGCGAGAAATGTCTCTCAATAACCGTAACGGAACCTTGGAGTGACACATAATGTAAGCCCATTAGCTTCAATGAATAACAATAAATACGTTGAAGCCCTGTACGACAAAGACGACTTTACTTTCACGAAGAGACACATCTGAATTTACTGCTGATAATGGATAGCAATTTAAAAAATCGGATGCTGTCACAATGAATGTGGATCTTGAGCAAGTCATTAAAAAGATAAAGTGAAAAAACGATGTATGGAATTCTTAAGAAAGTACGGAAAGAAGTTGAACTATATGTACGGTTGGAATTACGGGTAACAATAACAGCTGCAAGTATTATGAGAGAAAGACTCGTGTCTCAACAGGTGTAATGTACAGATTTAGTTTGCTACTACAACGATTTAATTTTCTTGCTAGACAATCACTATAAAAAATGAAAGCTGTTAAACAAAGAGGCAGAGGAGTAGGTGAACTCTTCCAATACAAAATATATAAGTTATGCATCTGACGCCTAGTTTCAGACGTAACTGGATTTAGCTACGTTCAAAGACCGAGATACAAGGAGCAAATATGTGGTAATGGTCCTTCTAAAAAAGATTAATAATGCTAAGAATCGACCTACACCGTACGAAAACGTCTCATAAAATGTATGTTTGACGTGCTAAGTGGAAGGGAAACAGCTGAAAGAAAACGAAAAAAAAAACATTTTTATTTTTTATTTTCCGTTTTAACAAAAATGTTAATTTAAATATATAACAAAGATTAGATTACTCTCACTTTCCCAAAATAAGAAAATCATCACTATGTTCGGTAGAACCGTGTGGTGCAGCTATTTACAAGATTAGATAAAAATGATAGTCGTATATTTTGGTAGGCAAATGTGCAAGCTACACATTGAAGTTAATGCAACTGAATACACTATCAATGTGCTCAAAAAAGAAAATAAGTTGTATTTATATATAAGAAGTCTTTCGCGATGTATCTGTTCTATCAGACATTCTCGGACATCTTTCCGCGTCAGTTCAGGGCAAAACCTAGAGCTTTCGACGATTTGCACCATCGTTCCACTGCTGCTCGAGTCTTTACTCTGAACTGACGCGACGAGAACAACCGTTGCTTCTGACGAAAACGATAGTGGGAATTGTCGAAAGCTCGAGGTTTTAGCCTGAACTGACTGGGAAAGAAGGCCGAGAATTGTATTTAAATTGTTGCTAGATGGAGGACAGCATTGAGTCACCAAGAGATGGCAACATGGTAGGTAGCACCATGTAGCGAAGTTGTATTTCATTTGACATTGTAGTGTACCATGCTCTGTGATGACCGTGCCTGTGCTCGCTTAAAACTGTGTGTCTTATCAAAATTAGAATCCTGATCTATGATTTTTCGTGTTTACTCTGTGGCATGAAATTGCTATGTAGGCTGACCTCCGCCGTTATTTTTTATTACTTCTGATTTACTAGTCGAGTCAATGCGTTCTATTTTCTCTTGTGTAATACTTGGTTGTGCAACAAAGAGTGTAGTATACATACTGTGTCGTTTTCCGTGTAGACTATTTTTCTTTAAGTATCTTGGTTTGCATACAGGATGTATCACATTAGTGCAGGGAGAGCGCTGTGCTGACCTCATGCCCTACCATATCATATACCGTTGACGCCTATCGGCTGAAGGTGACACGGCGGTGGATCGGAACCGTTGGGCCTTCCGGGGCCTGTTCGGATGGAGTTACGTTTTTGGTAATTTTTATGTATCACCCTAGCTCTAGCTTGCTGAAGGTGAAATAGCACTGCAACTTCTTCTTTATTGAAATAAATAGTTGGAATTCCATCGTAAGTTGCATTTAGAATTATCCTTGTTTATACCGGTGATAACTAATTTCCGAACTGGTCACCACTAATAAATAAAAGATTGGCCCTACTTCTTAATGCAACTTAGACAGAATTGCAACCTTTTATTTCAAAGGTGACAGTTGTAATAAATAAAAATAAATTAATGTGTGATTATACTGTTTGAAGGCGACACTCACAGAAACTGAGAGAAACATTAGGTGAAAATTTTACAGTGACATTTTGTACACGCAATGTTAACGTTTATGTACAGTATATTGTTTTCAAGCTAAATGTTGATGCAGATGGGCTTGAAAATACGGAAGATCGTCTTTTAGTACCTCTACATCTCGCAGTATTTCAGTCTCTGTGAGTTAATTGTGGTCCACCCGAGATATCTTGTACTCTTTCGGCCTTAGCGATCGGACGTGACTTTGCGTTCTGCCGTGCTGCGACTTTTCCACACCAGTAATTCTTCCTTCATAGTTTCAGAAGGAAATAAACAAAAAAAAACTTTTGTTCTTGATAACATTGGCAGCTATAATTTCCTCATAGGCATTTTTATTACAGAGAACTATTATTTCTATTCAGTATATGCAGCTCTCTCAACAGTTAAAAATAAGAAAGACCGAATGTAATCTAATCCTCAACTTTCATTTGGTACTTCACAGATATTTTGTTTCTTGTTTATCACTACTCTGTACAATTTATCGTATACTATTATAGGATAATAAAGTTCATCGTACATCTGCGAATGTGTGTGACTTTATTATGAAATTTTTTCCTAGATAATTCAAATGTATTTGAAATGTAGTATTTTCGGTGAATACAACAACTTATTGGGCTCAAATTTCACCCATGTCCATCGAGTGGGGTGGCGCAGTGGTTAACACACTGGACTCGAATTCGGGGGGGACGAGGGTTCAAACCCGAATCCGGCCATCCCGATTTAGGTCTTCCGTGACTTCCCTAAATGATTTCAGGCAAATGCGAGGATCGTTCCTTCGAAAGGGCACAGCTACCTCCTTCATCATTTGCTAATCCGAGCTTGTCCTCCGTCTCTAATGACCTCGTTGGCGGCGTAATGTTAAACACTAATATTCTCTTCCTCCTCAGCCATGTCCCCTAATTGAGTAATGTGGTAGATGCATGACGGCGCACCGATACATTTTGCTGCTGATGCTAGACACCTAATTCATCAACGTGTTACAGGAAAGGTAAGTCGAGTAATCCCTGTACCTTGGTCTCCAAGATCAGCGACCTCAATTCTCCGGAATTTTTCTGTCTGAGCTCAGCTCAAAAGTGTAGTGTAAGTTGCTACCGTTGAAGAATTTTATGAGAACACTCTTTTAAATTTACGAGACGATCCGTGGGATATTTGAAACAATTCGCTACACGCTGAAGAGACGAGAACGGCATGTTTGTGGGTAACGTAGGCCTTAGTGAAAATACCAAATTTACATTTCAGATACATTTATAATAACTGTAATATTATACTGAAGCCAGCGACAAATTCTCCATTATTATCACCCAAACGGCTTCTTTGCGGCACTCGTATTTAGGGCAAATACCGTATACAGAGCCACAGAGCGCCTCTCTTAGTCTCGAGCCGCAGCAAGCAAGCTGCATACTTCTTGCCGGCACTTCTCTTTTCTTCTCCGCGCCCGTTTTAGTCTGCAGCCGAGGTCGACGCGGTGCCCTCTGAGCAGAACAAATGGCCGCCACGGCTCGATGACGCGACCTCGGCAAGAGCGCAGAGGCAGACAGAGCGGCATACGCCAGACAGCTCGGAGGCGCCGCAGATTCCAGTACGCCGCCGTGCGGGTAGTCCATCTCGCGCTGATGCTGATTGCGGGCGTCCGGAGATACCACATTGCGATGCTGTTTTGTCGTCCCAGCCCAGTCCTGGAGCACTCGCGTCAAATCTTCATCCAGCTACGGAGTGCACTACACAGATATGACGAACGCTCCATTTCGCAAAAGTACCATTGGTCTAAAATGGGCGGATTAGATCTTGATGACACAGCTACTTTTATACAAGTGTAAGATACACGCCTGCGGGTGTTCTCAACATTTATTTTATTGAAAGAAAAGGCTGGTTACAGATTAAAATAACATCGATCACAATGCCACTAGAACCAGTTCTTTCATTTGTGTTTCATTCTCTCGTTTCCGATGGGCGTTGGTGGTCTAGCAACAAAATAAGACTCTACTCTTTGCCGGACCGAGATTCGTACTCCGGACCGTTGCCTTCCGAGGGCAAGTGCTCTGCCAACCAACTGAGCAACTGAAGCACGACTGACGAGGTACTGGCGGAAGTAAAGTATGAAGACTAGCAGTCCTGCAGTGCAATTGCCAGCGAAAGGCAAAAGTTTCTGTCCTGCTCACAGTTTTAATCTGCCAGGAAGTTTCGTATCAGCGTCCACTACGCTCAAAAATGAAAATATTATTTTTTAAAAGTCCGCTGGGTGTGGCTATGCCATGTCTCCACAATATCCTTTCTTCCAGAACTGCTAGTCCTCCAAGTTTTGAGAGAAGGAGATGAGGTATTGGCCGAAGTCCAGCTGGTCGTGAGCCGTTCTTGGGTAGCTCAGAAGGTAGAGCTCTTTCTCGCAGAAAGGCAAAGGTCTCGAGTTCGTGTCTCGGTCCGGCATAGTATTAATATGCCAGCAAGTTTCACGTCAGCACACGCTCTTCTGTAGAGCGAAAATTTCATTCTGGAGTACTCCGCTATTCATGCAAATGAATGTAAAAGATACAAAGAGTGAATCAAAATTCTGACAGTATGTACTATATACTGTGACTGACAAAAAAATAAATAAAAATAAAATAAAATAAAAAATGAATTACCAAGGACACATGGTTGAAAGTTCATGAAACTTCGTACACGTATACATCATCGAGAGGTACGTATCGGATTAGACTTGGAGTTCTCTGTTCCATCAGACTACATCAGTATTTAGTCTTGTTAGTATCGTATTTAGCCTTGTTACCATACCTAGTATCGTATATTAGGGGCGAGAAGAGCGTCAGATGTCGAGTGAAGGGCACAGAGGCGCAGAAACACAATTTGAGAACAATACTGATGTCCACACCCCACAACACTGAAGGAAAAAGATGTTATCCCTCATTAAAGCTGACAGTTGCTCAGAAAGGAGTTCAATATGTAGCAACAAAAGTTTTTGATCATTTGTCAAATAACATAAAAAGTCGGGCTTATTGCAAAGTAAGATTTAAATCCAATGTAAAATCATTTCTCCTAGGCGACTTCTATTCAATGGACAAATTTCTATTTAAAAACTGGTAGCTTGTGCAAAAAGACCACCACTCTTTGTAAATGCAGTTGGATGAGTAGGACTAAAAATGTGTTAATTAATGTTAAAACTAAACATGAATATGTATCCAGTAAATTGATTCGTCTCATATATTAAAGAATCGTTGAAATTTTCTACAGAACATGTAACTAACAAGTAACTAGCATACTCTTTTGACACAACGCTGTGATTGTTACATATCCCTCATTACGTGTCTCCATTTGGCGCGGCTAGTAGAATCGTGCAATATCCAGATTTATGGACGATGCGGATATGACGGTGGCTCGATGTTGGACTTGATGGAAACGAGAGACGTCATACCCGTCATCAACGTTCTGGTCGACCACGTCTTAGCACCACAAGGGAGAATACTGGAGTAATCAGAGTCTACACCAACGATTACATTTTTACCGTCAGAATGTGATCCGACCGTGCTACGTGATAAGGCAGCAAATCTTTCGCCGTGTTATCATAAGACGAATCGTGCTTTAAGACTGAGTCGTTGATGTCCACAGATAAACCAGTTTGTAAACAACGAACGGAATGACATTCCATTTTCCGCCATACTTAGTTCTGTTTTATACTCTTGGCACTCTTCTTCTTTTCCTGAGCGTTTGTTCCATGTAGTACGGGGAAGTTTTTAGCTGAGTACCCAGTGTTGCCTGGCTATGCCTTTATTTCTATCTTCTATTAGTCCAACCCCTTCTCCCTCTTTCCTTGTCCACCTCTTCCCCCCCCCCCCCCTCTCGTTGTTGATCCCCTTCTCCCTCCCCTTCTTCCATACCCCATCTCTGTCCATCTCCACTTAACTTTCTCTGTCCATCTCCTCCCCCTCTGCCCCTAGTCTGTGTGTTTCTCCATCTCCTACACTCTGTCTAGCTATCACTCCCCCGTATCTGTATCCATCTCCTTCTTCCCCATCTCTTTTTGAACATCTTCTTCTCTTCCTTCTCTCTCTGCGTTATCACCCCCACTGTAATAAGTGGCTGGTAGTTCTTAACCCCACCAAAACTGTTTGAAATCGGATGAGCTATTTACACCTGGCTTTGCCTGCGTACGCTCTTGTAAAATATATTTCACACATATTTAACATGTCTCACACATATTTGTTTATACGTTTTTTGTGTATCTCTAGCGAAATACATCCCGCAGTTTCATTTACTTGCAGCTAAATGTTATCTCTCCTGAATCATATGTCCAACAATGGTATATTTTCTAGGTACGTTCAATAGGTTTTGCTGATACTCACTAACCTAGATCCATTTTTATAATAGGTATGAATTTCACTTTGTAGCCGTATGATCTACATGACGTCACAGTCGTCAAGGAAGCCTAAGGGAGCGAACACGTTTGTGCCACGTGTCTGTGGATCGTGTGGACATTGTTCTGTGTACCGTATACTCTAAAACGCAATTTGGAAACCAACTGAGAATTTTCTTAAACGAGCGCAGGAGACGACCTAAAAACCTCATTCGAGCTGGTCGACGTAAAAGCCCATGGTCTTAAACCAGTCGCGCGGAAGGGATCTGGACGTGGCTCACTTCTCGTATCGGTAGCTAGTGTTACGCTATACGCTATACGAGCAACCTTTATACTCATGGCACTAAAGCGAAAAAATGAGGCAGTTAATGCTTTATTGCTATCATTTGCTCAGTCATCCTGCATGTATTGAAACACGTACGTCGTTCCAAAAAAATCCCAGAAATTTGACTAATGGTTCTGTCTCGGCTGTAACAAGAACTGGTTAAGTGAGCAAGCAAGCTACGATAAGGAAACTCCAAACGTTAACCTCATGAATCGGCAACTTAAAGTTGGGTGGATATATTAAAAGTTACAAGTTTCTTATTTTTCATTCCTGTAGAACATACAGTATTCTGAAATTTGATGAGTGTTTTGAAACACACTGCAATTCACAAACATCCACATGGCAGCAGTTAGTTTCATGCTCAGCAAAACAAATTTCTAACTTCTAAATACTAACTTCGTCGAAATTAAGCGAGTGAAAAGCCATAGAACCTCTCTCTTTTAGAGATACTGTAAGAGCGACAGAAATGTTATAGTTCGATTTTAGGAAACTATAAAATGATACCACTATCTTTCTAATTAATAAGGGACTTACTTAGAATTCTTTTAAGTCAGAAGGTAATTAAGATATCTTAAACGGTTCTGCAAGTATTGTAAGTTACCAGTTTTGATTCCTGTGTAGGGAAGACCACGTTATTAAATGCATTTCATCGGAGAGAACCGCTGCAGATTGGCTGAAACGTTGCCTTTTTTTGTTAGTTACTAATTATATGGAATGTCAAAAATGTTGTCCACTGTACAGCTCTCTAGCTTATTCTGTGATTCATCAACAGGACAGGTTGATTACCGTAGAGAAAACGCCGTCTTCTGAAGCTACGAATACCTTGTTTAACGCGAAAATAAGAAAACAGTGATGCATCAAATCACTGAGAGTGAAATGAATTTATATAGGTAGGTAACTCCATATTTCGACGCAACAGTTAATCAAATTTGTGAGAAGATGGCGTTAACCCTCCTGTAATAAGGATAAACTGCCTCGCGTCAGAAAGATAAATATCAAGCAGCTCATGTTGCTGCTTACGTAGGCCAGAAACCCAAAACTGTCACGCGAACGTGGACTGAGTGGCTTCTGGATTGGACCATACTCAGCAACATGCGGCAGTTCCATACAACTAGCATCCGAGAGGATAGACACATGCCTACTGTTCCCTTGGCCGTGCGGAAAAAAAAGGCTTGCTTCCAGCAAGGGCATGTTTCTCTGGATACCTAGAGAAGATTTCAGAAGGGGTAGTACATGGATATTCTCGATCTGCTACCGACTCAGTCCAAACAGGACCGAAGTGCTGTTATTATCTTGGCTTTCGAAAGATAAACACCAGTAGAGAGCTATCGGAGACTGAAGAATGGGTATGGGGTAGCCTATCTGTCGACAGCCACCGTTGTGTAATGACACGCCAAGTTCCATGCTGGTCCCGATTCTACACAAGGCGCTCGTCGATCAGGGAGGCTAGCCTCATCCTTTCGCCTCCACAAGTTGGAGACACTCGAGCACCAACACAGTCATGATATCTCCCTATGCGATTATCAAGCCTTCCGTCCGTTAGAAAAGGTCTTGAATGGTAACAATTCTTGTCGGACTATGTCGGTTACGAACTTCTTCATGCAGCAGGACATGGTGTTTTAGCAAACGGGTACCTTCAAATGGTGCGTCGTTGGGATGATTGGCTCAATGCTCGCGGCGGTTTTGTCTGATTGGCATACCGATTCCGCCTCTACCGCCTTTGAATAGAAACTGTTTGATCATCTCTTATAATATTCTGAATGAGCAGACAGACCTTAAGATTAAAAAATACCTACACAGTTTTGCGCTATGTTTATGACCTCATCTTAAGGAATTTTCCATGATTAGTTAGTCGTATATAATCCCAAAAAAATTGTGATTGTGAATAATTTATGTGTTTTTGAAGGACATGTAGGTTCTGTATGGCAGTGTAGCAACGTTCTGTCGGTACTCACGTGGCTACCACCAAATGGAGGTGGTAGTGCTGTAAAGTCGTAAAATAATTGTGTTTTCTTCTTTCACTCCGTAGCATCGCTCAATTAAATTTTTTGTTGTGTTCTTGTATTTAAAAACTTTTTGAAGGATGAATACCAATATGTGGTTTATCCCAATTCCTTTTGATGTCGATGAAATACATCGACTATTACACTATCGTTTGAAGTTTTGCCTAAGGTGGTTGTTTGTGCTAGACTGTCGAAGGAATTACGCTTCTTTGTACAATACCATTGAAAATGCTTGAGGTTCTGCCGTATAAGCGATGACGTTGAGTGATCATTTCTCTCTTTGCACCATGAGGTAATATTTCTAAAGGAAATGTGATTATTCAGTGTTCTCCGTTTACTTACACGATTTACATTGCTGTTGGTTGCTGCTATACCAAAAAATGTTGTGTAGGTGATCCTGGCATTTAATGTTCATGAGATTTGTCATCAAATGATGCAAATAGTACCTTCACTTTTATAGAGACACATTAACACAACTCTTGTTTTATTTCACATGTAGTTGTTACTTTAAGCACAGGGCCAAGCAATTTGGGATTGTCCAATCTTATGGATGATTACGTAGTGGTATTAATTGTGCTACCGGACTCTGAGACATTGTGGTTCTACTAATTTCGCTTAATATTAGTGTGTGTTAGTCATATTCCTTGGATTATTGTTTTCATTTTTAAACTTGTATTGTTTCCACTTGTAGCTATGAATTACAGAACGGGTACGTCGTCTCTACGGTTATGTAGTGTATTTAACATTTTATACATGGATTGTAGATTCATTGTTCCTCTCATTACGGTAATTTAATATTATGTAATGTTCCTTTAAACACTGTGAAATGGGATGACGATTTTGTGCTAGTAAAAATAATGATGACATTATGAAAGACAACGGTACGCTTCCGAAATTGTTTTGATTATTGTATTCGTTGGTTTGCCAAGGTGTGAGCTCCATTTTTCTAAATGTTTTAGTTTATACTACGTTGTACATTGCTATGAACTTATTCTTCCGTCTATGTACTACGATGGAAAATAAGGTTCTGCTTTATTTATACTCTGTCGTAATCTGCTGCGACCAGAGTCACATTCAAAATATACAGCCGGAAAAAATTCTAACACCAAGGAGAATTTGTGCGAGACAGACGAAAGTTGGTAAGCGTGTTGCTACATCTGGAAGATGTTGTCTATATAAATACCGCACCAGTGGCATATGTTTGGCACCACTAGCACCAATCTTACGCGACTGGCCCGAAATTTGAACAGACATTACCTATAAGCTGTAGAAACAAGCCTACCGTCTTTCGTTTATTTCGCACAATTCCTTCTTAGGGTTGCGATTTTTTGCACGTCACCTTAATTTGGTTTTGCATTGCCAAGAGACTGAGACCGCACCACTCGCCATCCACAAAGACCGATGAACTCTGGCAAAGATCTGACTCAGTATGGAATGGTGAACCGGCATCTGTCATCGGAGTTCAGTTCGACCAAATGCTCAGCCGGTTTAGAAGCCTTGTTGCTGTCACAGTTGTACGAAATTTTACCTGTGTAATACGAAATTATCCACATATTTAATCACATTTTTCCTCCTATACTGTACAAGCATAGTAAGTAAAATTTCGTTATTCGCTATCCTTAGTAACGTTTTAATTTTAATATCCAGCAGTGCATCTTCGTATTTCGAGTCATTTCCTGCACTTTCATTTTAATGATGAACTGAAAGGTATTGTTGCCGTCTAGTTATCAGAAAAGACGGTATTTTCTACAATGAGAATATACATAAGTCAGTCTCACATTATAATAGCTACCTGATCAACGCAAGTAATAACGTAGGAAAACAGAGGACAATACAATTTTGTATGTTCAATGAACGCTGTTGTCATCTGTTTGCAAATATTATTTCTCTATAATTTCTTATAGTGATGATCCGGGTATAAATGAGTTTTTAGATAATTACAGATGATTCCACGCAAATAAAAAGAAATGAAATTTTTTGGTCGCAGCCTTAATCTCAGAGACAATTTAGTCCAGCATTGTCCTCAGCTTAAAGTTAAAGCACCTAATCTCGAAGTGTAGGTCAAATCGTGATTTACTGATAAGCTATAACTTGCTGTTGAAGAATGGTGGAAACAACGAAAAAAAGTGCTTCGAAGAATTAATTGCATCAAATGGATAATATTTAGCTACCATAGAAAACTAAAAATTCAATGTCTAAGCATATGTGTTCTTATTCTTAGTAAGAGTAAGCTGGGCGCGATACTTTGTACCGACAGTTTTCTGTCCTTAGACAGTGACGTAATGCTGAAACGCATATAGAAGAAATAAAACAAATGTTTTATTTTCAAGACGAATGTTTCATTATAAATGCAGAGCGTGACCGTAACATTTCGAAAAAGCTTTCATGCATTATGGATTTAGTGAATTGCGGTAAGGCACTTTATGGAGGAGTTTACTAACTGATCTTTTGTGGATGTTTCGAGAGTTTCTAAAAGCGAGCTGGTTCTTTTATTTCGGTATTCACCAGTCTGCCTCAATTCTGTGCAGTTTTCGTGACGCTTAGAAATACTTTCGGAACCGGCTGTTACCAGTTTGAGCTCGACCGCACTAATGTGTGTAGTCGGCCTTGGTTAAGGTGAGTCATTACGAGTACTATCTGGCTGAAACGCATTTAAATTCTGTTCGCTACATGGATGATTATGCTCCTAATTGTTTTCACTTTGACTTTCCAGAAGTTATCTGGTGACTGTTTTCGGTTTTTAACACTGCCTTATTTGTCCATCAAATAATTTATTTGTTCTTTCTACAAGAAACGTGTAGAGTCAGATATTTTTCATTTTTTAGCTACCTCGATTTTAGAGACAGTCCGATGTAAAGTTGATTACAAATTGTTCACTGAAAATTATTACATAATTTTTGTCACCGGGTCATTTTCCTATTTTTAATGTCTTTAGTGCTCTTGGTCACTTTTTACCAATGTGTACCAATGGTGTAGCGTGCTTATTATGTCTCATTTATTCTTATCACCACGAATTTTTTTTATTAATACTGGCATAATTCGAAAAATCACCAAGACACTGGGAGGTTTGATAATTGGAAATAGAGTTGTAAAGTGCAAAAATATTGTTGCCGTTTTTTCCTATTATGAATGTCTGACTTTTCTGTGGCCTTCCCTTATAAAAACATGAGTTTCACTAACTCTGGTAAACATGTAATACAGCAAATTATGTTCGCTCACAGCATAATAGAATGATATTGATATAAATATACACTCCGAGAAGGGATTAATAATTCAGTCATGTAAGGATAAAATTCTATAAAAAGTTTTGAAATCAGTTTTAAACTGATTTTGAATGTCTACAATGTTTGTTTGGCGGACAAACAATTACTTTCATATATTGCGAACTACATTCTACTCTCATTTATTTAAACAGATGTTCTGTAGAATATTGTCAGAGGCAGCAGAATTATTTTCAATTGTCGTTTGTTCTTGATTTACACGGCTTTTTATCCTTTTTATGCACGTAAACAACCCAACACGTTTGTCGTGGTATAATGTGGCACTGGCGCGATTCTTCTTTGTTTACTTCAGTCCAATTTTTGCTAATTTTTTGCTTCTTCCTCAGTAAATTAATTCTTACTGGAAGGCGTTCCTAGTTTTCTAATGTAAAAGACGTTTTCTTAAAACTATCTGTTAACCAGCGAATAACTAAAAGGACTGTTCCACTACTCTTTTGTCATATTGGTAGAGCTGCTTCTACGGTCGGGAAGAAAAATTCTTCCACCTTCAACAAAATTTTTGTTCTCCTTTTAGTAGTGGCCGCATGATTTGGTTAATGTTCCGCTTCGCTTAAAACTGGTTAGGCTGGCCTCGGACAGCTTATGTCGTGAGAGCTGTAATTGTGGAGTTACTTTGTGCACATCATAAGTAAAACGAAACAGCGATAGAAATAAATATACGGTGATTGCGTGACTGAACTGTTTCAGCCAATACAAGGCAAGTAAATTGATGAGATAGCTGGTACTTCTTAATCACTTTGTAAGTAGGCTGTTTAGGTTTTTTTTATTGGTAAGGCCGCAGCCACGTAGCGCTATGTATGAAAATCACTGGCTGTGCCGTGTGCAGTCTGTGGCTGGTTTACATTGTTGTCTGTCATTGTAGTGTTGGGCAGCGGCAGCTGGATGCTGACAGCGCGTAGCGTTGCGCAGTTGGAGGTGAGCCACCAGTGGTGGTGGACGTGGGGAGAGAGATGGCGGAGTTTTGAAATTTGTAAGAATTGGTGTCATCAACTGATATATATATATATAATGACTATTAAGGGAAATACATTGTTTGTTCTCTATTAAAATCATTAAAATCTTTCTTTTGCTAACTGTGCCTATCAGTAGTTAGTGACTTCCGTAATTTGAATCTTTTAGTTAGCTGGCAGTAGTGGCTCTCGCTGTATTGCAGTAGTTCGAGTAACGAAGTTTTTTGTGAGGTAAGTGATTTGTGAAACATATAGGTTAATGTTAATCAGGGCCATTCTCTTGTAGGGATTATTGAAATTCAGATTGCGTTGCGCTAAAAAATATTGTGTGTCAGTTTAAGCGCAGTCTTGTATAATTTTTCCAAGGGGACGTTTCAACTTACATATCCTCATCACCGTTACCTCCAAGCGATTTTCGTGTATTGCCAACAGTGAGCAACTATAAGCCTCATAACATACAGACCAACAGCTGCAAAAATGGACGAACACACTAAACGGTGGGGAGGGCCAAAGAGATATTTTTATTAATTTATTGATGGTAAAGCGTTGTGATGGCAATGAGATAGATTCAGGGCGATTGCGGATTTGGACTGGATATTTGCTTACTTTTTCAAGTCAATTTGAAAGTCAGTGAGACAACTGTGTGAACTTAGCAGGATTCAATAGTATCCCTGTACGAGGATAAAAGGTTGAATAAAAATAACGTCAACGAATATCAGAGGTTGAAAATACCGCCCTAGTTGCAAAGTTCTTTCATTACGACACGACCAATTTCGAGCTCGTATAAGCCCATCTTCAGGTGTCGTAACTTGGTTACAACTGACGCGGTATTTTAAACCTCTGACATAATGCTCAGTTGTGGAACTCCAGCAGGACTGTTTGTAGTAAACGAATATACCGTAGAAAACTACGTGGATGGAGAAAGAGCATAAACTCAGATTGGAAAAGGCTGATGCACCGCGCCATTTACTCCATTCCAAACGTCATCCTAAAAGATAGACATCTCCTACACATTATTTACTGGAAATAAAAATGTTAGATATTTTTGTATTTGAGTTTTCACATTTTATGAGTATTTACACGTATGTAAACTATTTTATCTGCAAAAATACTTAGCTATGCGTGTTTCAAAACCATGTTTATCTCATTTGTCATCAATTCTGTTTCCTCTTGTTAAATGACACATTGGACTCTAAGGAATCCATGTGTTGTTTCCGAATAGACGGCGGAAGTATTGGCGTGTTGAGCTACAACAATCCTGGTGCTCTGCGAAAGTTGTTTCATCTCATACCAGTACCTTCGTGCTGCACAACTGACGACTACATGTAGCAAATGCAGTAATACGTCAACAACGTTGAAACATTACAGACAGTGAACGAGGAAGAAACAGTATGTTGATGGAGGTCTTGATGAAGAAGTATTCGTGATTAGCCGTCCTCCCACCCTTGTATTTTGCTTGTTGATGTACCAAATTGGTCTTCGAAGATTCTTTTATTGTTTAACGCAATTTCTCTGAATTTACTTTGCTGTTTTAGTTATTTATGAACGTTAAACAACGGAAGACTATCGTAATGACAGATTATTCCCGAATTAAGAAATACCTTACCCAAGTACAAAACAGTATTCCGATTGCGTTATAACAACTTGTGTTAAATATGGAGGGAATGTATATCATAGAGATCAGTTATCATAACCATTACTTTGTAATCATATTCGTTGGCTTCAGTAACCATCAACCAAACTGACATTTTTATGACTACAGTTATAGTGGGTAGGCTTGATCAGTGTGACTGGACGGTGATATGATTGCTGTCCTTTGCAATGGTCTTGTCTTAACCATTACGCCCCCTTGTGTAGCTACTGTGGAGTGTGCGGAGATTGACTGTGTCATTACTGAATTAAATAAACGGATGTTACTACCGACAACTGAATTTAACTGAAGACGAGATAAGAGGAAACTGACTAAATTCAGAAGCAATACGTTCTATATTTTTGTTACACACTATTAAGCTAATTGATCTTAAACACATTTGCATATTTTACTTCTATCAGTATAATTTCACTAGTCCAAAAAGGGGGGGGGCGAGTTGGTATGAGACTGTAAACAGCTCCTCAGCTATACTGGTTCTTAAAATAGGATTTGATTAGAACAAATATCAAATGGTGATAAACATTTGGAGATGTAGCGATGAATGTTTAGTAGGTGATCAGTTTGGCGTCAGTGTTAGGCTGAAATATGATGTTGATGCATGAAGTTCTTTGTTAAATGAGTGTGCTGTTGATGGCTTGATGAGCATGTCTGGGTAGGTGTGGATATGGAATGGGATTAAAATGGAGAAATTGGAAACGCAACACAACCGAAAGCTCATTTAAGAGAGTAGAGATGGTAATTTGTAGCGTTTTATTCCTTGGATTGTGTTTTGGAGAGCAGGATCAGAGTATGTTTGAAAAGAGGATTTGTTGCAACAGTCGTGGACATGTATCTCATGGTAAGGTGAATATGGGGTCAGATGAGGTAATCTAAATGAGAGGATGTGAAATGTAAGGAGATTCTGGGCCTATTTGACGATGGTATATTACCGAAACATGGAACGGCAGGCATTGGGTCTTGAGGGTCATATGGAGAGATGATTATTTTGGAAGACAGCTGTGATGAACCGGATTATGTGTTCTGTGGTAGAAGCAGGACACAGAGATCTAAACATACACTTCTTTTGACAATCATTGTTTCATGCCATCAAGAGAGGGGGCAGCGGGAGAGAGCAGTCAGCGGATAAAACTGCTGTTCAGCCAAGTTCTTTCGTTAAGAATGTTAAAAAATTTAATTCTGTAAAACATATGCAATAATTTCTGCGTTTTAGATGTATACATCTGTGATCACTTTAAAAAGTTCCTATGAAAAGTTAAAACGCTGCCGTAATTGATGTTGGCTCTTGTATGATACAACGGTAATGCCACTGCCACATTAAATCCATCGCGTGATAACGGAGTTGAAATAGTGAGTACTACAACGAGCCCCTGTAGGTGCGCAGGAAACGTCTAATAGTTATGGAGAGGGATGTTGGAGGAGCGTCGAACAAGGGGGTGAGGATGAGCATTGAAGACTGGAGGTTGAAAGCTAGGATATCACTCAAGACAGATTTAATTGTTGTGTCGTGGGAGTTGGTTGATGTTCTGGAGGGGGATGTAATGGTGTAGCAGAATGCCTGGACTATTTACTAGTGGAAAAGGTAAAAGGTGCTGGGACGGGCTTCGCAGCTGCTATATTGCATCTGAAGATGCTCCAGAAAGACAACGTGGTCTGCTAAGCAGATATGTTGGTACAGAAAGCGATCTGAGGATTTGTGGCACTTAGGAGAGGAGGATATTTAGGTTCTATTGGCTAAGCTAGGATGGTGTGGATGGGGAATTTATTGGGGAGAATTATACAAGGAGAATAGTAGGTCCTAGGTAAGTAGTTTTAGTCGGTTTTGAGTTTTGTGTTGGGTCTTCAGAATGTGTACATTACATATTTGTTTTCTATATGGGCTTCGTCTGCAATATGCCCATGTCCTTTCCACGGTGATTGGTTAACGTGAGATCACGGAAGTTAAGCACTGTCGGGCTTGGCTAGCACTTGGACGGGTCACCGTCTGGGTCTGCCGAGTGCTACTGACTAGCGTGCTGCACTTCGCCCTTGTGAGGCCAACTGAGGAGCTACTGGGTTGAAATAGTGGGTGTGGTCACGAAAACTGACAACGGCTAAGAGAGCAGTGTGGTGATCACGTGCCCCTCCACAGCCGCATCCTGTGACGCTGAGGAAGACACGGCGTTCGGTTGGTACCGTTGGGCCTACCGAGATAGAGTTTAGTCTTAAATACTTAACACTGTTGGCATATTAACTCTGCCACCAATCCCTATTGTGAGTGCATGAATAATGAAGCTGACAACGAATGAGCAAGTACTGAAACTATTTCTGGTTTTTCGCTATTATAAACAGACTGTCTATACAAGGGCGCTGTACTTCAGGGCAATATTATGGAAATGGAAGAAGATGTAGATGAAGATGAATGGGAGATATGATACTGCGTGAAGAGTTTGACAGAGCACTGAAAGACCTAATTCGAAACAAGGCCCCAGGAGTAGACAAAATTCCATTAGAACTACTGACGGCCTTGGGTGAGCCAGTCCTGACAAAACTCTACCATCTGTTGAGTAAAATGCATGAGACAGGCGAAATACCCTCAGACTTCAAGAAGAATATAATAATTCCAAACCTAAAGAAAGCAGGTGTTGACAGATGTGAAAATTACTGAACTATCAGTTTATTAAGTCACGGCTGCAGAATACTAGCGCGAATTCTTTACAGACGAATGGGGAAACTGGTAGAAGCATACCTCGGGGAAGATCAGTTTGGATTCCGTAGAAATATTGGAACACGTGAGGCAGTACTGACCCTACGACTTATTTTAGAAGAAAGATTAAGGAAAGGGAAACCTACGTTTATATCATTTGTAGACTTAGAGAAAGCTTTTGACAATCTTGACTGGAATACTCTCCCTCAAATTATGAAGGTGGCAGGGGTAAAATACAGGGAGCGAAAAGCTATTTACAATTTGTACAAAAATCAGATAGCTGTTACAAGAGTCGAGGGTCACGAAAGGGAAGCACTGGTTGGGACGGGAGTGAGACAGCCTATCCCCGCTCTTATTCAATCTGTATACTAAACAAGCAGTAAAGGAAACAAAAGGGAAATTTTGAGTAGGTATTAAAAGCCATGGAGAAGAAATAAAAACTTTGAAGTTCGCTGATGACATTGTAATTCTGTCAGAGAGAGTAAAGGCCTTGGAAGAGCAGTTGAACAGAATTGACAGTGTCTTGAAAGGAGGGTATAAGATGAACATCAACAAAAGCAAAACGAGGAAAATGGAATGTAGTCGAATTAATTCAAATTAGGTGATGTTGAGGGAATTAGATTAGGAAATGAGACACTTAATGTAGTAAAGCCGTTTTGCTATTTGAGGAGCAAAATAACTGTTGATGGTCGAAGTAGAGAGCATATAAAATGTAGACTGGCAATGGCAAGGAAAGCGTTTCTGAAGGAGAGAAATTTGTTAACATCGAGCATAGATTTCACTGTCAGGTAGTCGTTTCTGAAAGTATTTGTATGGAGTGTAGCCATGTATGGAAGTGAAACGTGTACGATAAATAGTTTGGACAAGAAGAGAATAGAAGCTTTCGAAATGTGGTGCTACAGAAGAATGCTGAAGATTAGATGGGTAGATCACATAACTAATGAGAAGGTATTGAATAGAATTTGGGAGGAGTTTGTGGCACAGCTTGACTAGAAGAAGGGATCGGTTGGTAGGATATGTTCTGAGGCATCAAGGGATCACCAAATTAGTACTGGCGGGCAGCGTGGAGGGTAAAAATCGTAGAGGGAGACCTAGAGATGAATACAGTAAACAAGGATGTAGACTGCAGGAGGTAATGGGAAATGAAGCTGCTTGTACAGGATAGAGTAGCATGGAGAGGTGCATCAAACCCGTCTGAGGACTGAAGACCACAACAACAACAACAACAATCAGACTAAATTTAAATTTGTTGTGCCGCTAGACGTATTGGTGTTTTTTGCTCGGAAATTCGTTAGAAACTGTGGAGGTGAGCTGCTGGAGTTAGTCTGCCTCGGCAACACGCGGGAATACGAGCCACCTGCCGAGCCCCTGAGCTTCCCCTTGGCGCCACCGTCAGACCCAGCAGCTCCGGCAGCCGCAGCGGCTCGCCGCCCTCGTCCATCACGGGGAACTGCCACAGGCGCTGAGTAGCCGGCCGCGCTTCGCCACAATTAAATTCGATATCGGCCGCGGACCGGCGCGCGCTCCCACATTAAACACTCGCACTTCATTTGCCACGTAGCGCAGCGCTGCCACGTCGCTACTCGGCTGCACCTGCCGCCGATGACGGCGCCGCAGCTGCGACTGTCAGCCCACTGCGGTCTGCCGCTCGAGTGCGGCGCAGCCCGCTTCGCTTCGTCAGCACTCCTCTAATTGAGGACGAGCTGTCCGTTCTGCTTGCACCTGTTACCGACCGTATAACACCCTGCATATCCAATCACGCTTTCTAGGCTGCGCTACTGTACAACGTGCGATCCGCACGCTCTACTTGTTGCCGGTGGTATCTATCCATTAAATCTCTGTTAATCTCTCCAGTGCGCGTATTCGGTCACACCAGGTGACTTCCAATTAACAGTGATTGATTTGCTTTTTGAATGGCAAGGAGCTACCGCACTGGCTGTCGTTACTTGGACTGAAATATACTTTTTTTGAGTTCTTCCCTATTGCATAATTATGTTTGATGCTGCCTGCCACGAATTCCTCCCTTGTGACAACCGTTTCATTTCAGAGCGACAACTGCAACCATTATCTTGAATTATTTGCTGGTAGTATTTCAGTCTCTGTCTTCCTCCGCTGTTTTTACCTTCTACATCTCCCTCTACTACCTTGGACGTTATGTCTCGACAGAAGTTTACCATCCTATCCCTTCTCCTGGTCTGTGTTTTCCACATATTCCTTTCCCTCCGATTCTGCGCAGAGCCTCCTCATTAATTACCTTATCAGTCCACCAAATTTTTAACATTAGTCTCTAGAACCACATCTCAAAAGCTTCGATTCTCTTCTGTTCCGGAATTACCACAGTCCTTGTTTCACTGCCATACAATGCTGTCCTCCAAACGTACATTCTCAGAAATTTTTACGTCAAATTAAGGCTTATGTTTGATACTAGTAGACTTCTCTTGGCCAAGAATGCTCTTTTTGCCACTGCTAGTCCGCTCTTGATGTCTTCCTTGGTCCATCCGTCATTGGTTATTATGCTGCCTGATTGAGACGTTAAGCTGATTGTGCGATAATTTTCTCACTTGTTGGCTCTGGCTGTCTTCGGAACTGAGTGAACGATGTTTTTCAGAAAGTGAGATGCTATATCGCCAGACTCATTCTTTCTTCACGCACAAGTAAAAAGTCATTTAGTTACCACTTCCCTCATTGATTTTAGATATTATGATGGAATGCTATCTACCTCGTATACCTTTTCTTTTCTGAAGTCTTGCAAATCTCTTTCAAATTCTGAATCTAATACCGGTTCCCCCCTTCCCTATAGACTCCTACTTCTTCTTCTATCATATCAGAAAACACGTCCTCGCCCCCACAAAGGCGATCAATATACTGCTTCCACCTATTCACTTTCTCCTTTGCATTTTACAATGAAATTCCCATTACACAGTTAATGTTACCATCCTTGCTTTTAATTTCACCAAAGATCGTTTTGAATTTTGTACACGCTGAGCCATTTCTTCTGAAAATCATTTATTTTTAGATTTCTTCACATTTTTCGTCCACCAATTGCGCCTAAACTTCCCTGGACATACTATTCATCCCTAAATGAGTTTTATCTCTGTATTCCTGAATTTTCCTGAATAATTTTGTATTTCCTTCTTTCTTCGATCAAATGAAGTATGTTTTCTGTAACTCGTAGTTTCATCTCACTTTCCTTCCTCGTACTTACGTTTTCTTTCCAATTTTTGTGACTGCATTCTGAGAGGTGTCCATACCTCTTCAAATGAACGGCCTGTTGATCTGTTCATTATCGCAATATCTATAGCCTCAGAGAACAAAGATAAAATAAAATAAAAACAATAAATCACATTTGTGTTACAGTCCGAGTCTCACGTTAGTCTTACACAGTGGAAAGGCAATGGGATGGCTTAGTGAGCCCTGGCGGCTCCAATCTTGGTGGAATTGAAGTCCACTGGAGCCACTAACTACACTCCTGGAAATGGAAAAAAGAACACATTGACACCGGTGTGTCAGACCCACCGTACTTGCTCCGGACACTGCGAGAGGGCTGTACAAGCAGTGATCACACGCACGGCACAGCGGACACACCAGGAACCGCGGTGTTGGCCGTCGAATGGCGCTAGCTGCGCAGCATTTGTGCACCGCCGCCGTCAGTGTCAGCCACATTGCCGTGGCATACGGAGCTCCATCGCAGTCTTTAACACTGGTAGCATCCCGCGACAGCGTGGACGTGTACCGTATGTGCAGTTGACGGACTTTGAGCGAGGGCGTATAGTGGGCATGCGGGAGGCCGGGTGGACGTACCGCCGAATTGCTCAACACGTGGGGCGTGAGGTCTCCACAGTACATCGATGTTGTCGCCAGTGGTCGGCGGAAGGTGCACGTGCCCGTCGACCTGGGACCGGACCGCAGCGACGCACGGATGCACGCCAAGACCGTAGGATCCTACGCAGTGCCGTAGGGGACCGCACCGCCACTTCCCAGCAAATTAGGGACACTGTTGCTCCTGGGGTATTGGCGAGGACCATTCGCAACCGTCTCCATGAAGCTGGGCTACGGTCCCGCACACCGTTAGGCCGTCTTCCGCTCACGCCCCAACATCGTGCAGCCCGCCTCCTGTGGTGTCGCGACAGGCGTGAATGGAGGGACGAATGGAGACGTGTCGTCTTCAGCGATGAGAGTCGCTTCTGCCTTGGTGCCACTGATGGTCGTATGCGTGTTTGGCGCCGTGCAGGTGAGCGCCACAATCAGGACTGCATACGACCGAGGCACACAGGGCCAACACCCGGCATCATGGTGTGGGGAGCGATCTCCTACACTGGCCGTACACCTCTGGTGATCGTCGAGGGGACACTGAATAGTGCACGGTACATCCAAACCGTCATCGAACCCATCGTTCTACCATTCCTAGACCGGCAAGGGAACTTGCTGTTCCAACAGGACAATGCACGTCCGCATTATCCCGTGCCACCCAACGTGCTCTAGAAGGTGTAAGTCAACTATCCTGGCCAGCAAGATCTCCGGATCTGTCTCCCATTGAGCATGTTTGGGACTGGATGAAGCGTCGTCTCACGCGGTCTGCACGTCCAGCACGAACGCTGGTCCAACTGAGGCGCCAGGTGGAAATGGCGTGGGAAGCCGTTCCACAGGACTACATCCAGCATCTCTACGATCGTCTCCATGGGAGAATAGCAGCCTGCATTGCTGCGAAAGGTGGATATACACTGTACTAGTGCCGACATTGTGCATGCTCTGTTGCCTGTGTCTATGTGCCTGTGGTTCTGTCAGTGTGATCATGTGATGTATCTGACCCCAGGAATGTGTCAATAAAGTTTCCCCTTCCTGGGACAATGAATTCACGGTGTTCTTATTTTAATTTCCAGGAGTGTACTTAAGTTGCCGATATCGGTTGTACTGTGTGTGACGAGTTAAGGTCTCTGGTCGAGGTATGTATGTTGTTGGTTATGCGGGGCTTGGGGCCTGCGAGTCCTTTGGCTGGGAGAGAGGGGGGGGGGGGGGGAGGCACGTCGATATCGAGTTGTTGCTTTTGGGGGACCCCGGCTATACGGTACGAGTCTCGAGAAGCCGCGAAAGGTTAAATCGGTCGAGGGTAAGCCTCGCCGACTCGCTTAAGGATTGGTAGCGGTGCGCTGCGGGAAGGCCTACGGACTTCATGCAGGACACGGCTCCTTGACGTCTGGGTGGAGTGTTTTGTTTTTGAGTCCTTTGTATTATAAGCCAACGTCTAGGCTATATGGAATTGGGCCTGTTCTATTAATGCACCTGTGAATGTTTGATTGCGTGATCATCGGTCAGTGTTACTAATCGCAATTTGTGTTCCAGGCCATATGCCGTAATAGTTAAGGAGTATTTCCTGCTAAAAGTTCCATGAAGGGAATTAAAATATAACATAATCTGTGTGGGAGGCAAGACAAGCTTCGAACATGTGTATGCTTGAGTTACTCGTCAGCAGGAGCTGATATTTTCGCTTCTAAATAATAATAATTTGAAGGAGTGTTAAACTTGTAACCTGTATCGGTAGCAGCTTCACATTTTCTACTCCTCAGGTATTCTTATGTGTAGCCTTATTTTGTGCAGAATACTGTTCCATTTTGAGGTGTGTTGACGGGGCAGCTATGGCAGCGAATGACGTGTTCCTGTTCCCTGGACCTGGAGCAGAGAAATTTTGCTGTTTGCTGCGGCGGCGCTTCCATCGTTCCACAGCTTCTGTGTTGGCCGGCAGTCTGGTGCCCCTACCAGTCGCGTCGTGGTGCCTAAGGTGAAGTTAAGTTGCTCGTTTATTGGAATGGCCACTATTTCTCAGGTTTGTTCCCAATTTTCCTCAGCTTGCTGCCCCTCTTAATAATCTGCGGAGGGAAGGGGAAAATTTTGTATGGGGCGAAAACCAACACTGTGACTCTGAAGCCATTAAGACCATCCTCAAGAAAACCCAGGTGTTGGCTGTGTCCGACTTCGGCAAGAGATTTGTTGTTCAGATTGAGATTGCTGCGATTCTCCTCGAGGATGATCAGCGTCAGCTTTTGCGTCAAGAAGGCTGTCCGTCCCCAATTTGAATTATTCTGTGTATGAATATAAGGTACTGGCCATTCTGGTCGCCCTAAAATGTTCCAGTTCTTTCAGGAACGTAGGGAGTTCGATTTAGGGACCGATAAACAGGCGTTAAGTTGGATGTTGGATAGGACTAGGGACACCGATACAATCAAGAGGTGGGCGGTCTGGATTTCGGCGTTTCCTTTTAAAGGGCGCCACGTTAAAAGCTCTGAAAACCGGGTAGCTGATGTTGTTAGTCGCATTTTTCAGCTGGAAGGTACCACTAAGGGAGATTGAGCCAGTGGCTCCAATGATCTTTCTTGTTTCGTTCTGAAGGAAGTGACCTGATTATTTGCTGACCTTAAAATTGAGCTGGTACAGTTTCCGTTGTGGGGACCTATTAGGAGGCAACTGTTATCCGGAAAGAAGATGCCGAGATTTTCTTTTAAGAATGATGTTTTGTGTTAGCAAGTGGGAGGGCCTAGGATATTCAGGATTTGCTTGTCACTTTAGTTAGTCCCCTCCATTTTTCATTACTTCCACAGTTCGTTGGCGAGTGGGCATTGAGGTCCGTACAACACCTTGGAAAAGATACGAGATTACCTTATCGCGCCGTCGTTATGCAGGAATATCCGGCGTTTGGTTGGTGAGTGCGACTCCTGTAGAAGGGGCAAGCCCCATAAAAACCAATCAGGTGGGTTACTACAATCGGAGCGCAAACAGTAGCCTATGGATAAAATTTTTATTCATGTAGTGTGATCCCTTTCCCATACTAAGAGAGGAAACTGTTATATCCTTGTGGTCGTTCAAGAGTTTTTGCCATTTGTTTGCCTCATTCTTAATCGAAGAGTTACTGCCGCCGTTACTGAAGTACACCTCACAAACATCATCTCCGGTTTGCGCTTCTAAGGCTCTGGTGGGTGATAACGCTCTGGTGTTTGTTTTTAAGCGATTTAAACAGTTCTGTTTTCGCAATACCGTTAAGCACATCGCTACCGCGCCACGTTATCATCAGGGATCCTTTGCCCAAAGAATGAGCTGTTATCTTAAGTCGGCCTTAATTATATACCACAATAAGTCCCCAAAAAAGTGGGATACTGCCCTGCCTTGGCTCAACGTTGTGTTTAATTCCGTTCATCACGAAGCATCGAAAGCTGCTCCTGCCGTTTGATGTTGTCGTATCCCCTCAATTCTCCACTGTCGAACTCGTGGAATATTAGTGATCTTCTGGTCGCGTATCACTCCTGATCTCTTAAGGAAAGTTAGAAACAGGCCAGGAACAATATCGAATTGGCTCATCGTCGACAGCCAAGGCGCTATAACCAGCATAGACGTGCTTCTGAGGACAAGGTAGGGAACAATGTCTTTGTTAGAAACTATTCGGGAACGGGGTGAGCCCACGGTGGCGTTCGAGTTAGCAAGTTCACGCTCGTCCCCTTTTATCGGTCCGTGTTCCTTTGCTAAGATCCAGGGGGCGGTTAATTTGCTGGTCAAGGACTTAGCCACGGGCAAGACTCACACAGACCACCTTAATCAAGTTAAACCGGTCAGTTAACCTCCTACCTTCTCTCAAAGGGGGGAATAATTAGTTTAAGGGGAGGGAGGATGAGCCGTGGTGGTATGGCAATCCACTAGCACCGCTAAATGCTCAGGTTGCCGATATCGATTCGATCGTATGTCGTGATCTAATGTCTTTGGACAAGGTGTTCGTGCCTGGAGAATCAGTTGGCTGGAGGGCACGTAGCTGACAAATTGTTGCTTTTGGGGGACTCGTGCTGACCGGTGTGGGCCTCGAGAATCTGTGAAAGGTCAAATCTGTCTGCGGCAAGCCTTGCCGATTCGCTTAAGTATTGGTAGTAGCGGGCTGCGGGAGAACCTGCGGACGTTGCTTGCAACGTGTTCGGCGAGTTCCCAACCTACTCTGCATGCTACATTTTACGGCACTTCGACGACCGGAGTCAATAGCAGCTTGGCTGGAATCCTATGAGTCTCGATTCCTTGGCACCTGAGTGTTGGTTTCTCATTTTTGATACCTTGATATTGTAAGGCCGTTTCCGTGCTATCTAAAATTTGACCTGTTACTTTAATTCTCCTACAAGTGATTGAGTACATGATCATTGGTCAGTGCTACTAATCGCTATTTGCGTTCCAGGCAACATGTAGCCCAAGTTAACGAGTATCCTGCATCATAAATTCCGTGAAGGGAATTAAATTGTAACATTATCTTTGCGGGAGGCAGAGCAATCTTGGTACATGGGTGTGCATGAATCTTTGCGGGAGGCAGAGCAATCTTGGTACATGGGTGTGCATGAATTATTGCATCAGCAGGCAGTGATATTTTCGCTTCTGAATAACAGTAATTTTAAGGGGCGTTAAATTTGTAACCTGTATCGCTAGCCACTTGTGTCATTAGTTCACGTTTTCTACTCCTTAGGTATTCTTGTGCGTAGCCTTTTTTCGCGCAGATTACTGCTCCCTTTTGATGTGTGTTGGTGGGAGCTGAGGAATTTTGCTGTTTGCTGCGGCGGCACTTCCATCGTTGCACAGCGTCTGTTTTGGCCAGCAGTCCGGTGCCCCAGCCAGTCGCGTCGTGGTGGCTTAAGGAAAGTTGAAAGTATGATGCATACCACAGCGGAGTGTCACTGATTAAGCGGGAACCGGTAGTTCGCTCTATTTGGGGAATTTAACAAGCGCAGGGGATTTATGTTGTGGCTGCCAAGCCTGAGGTTCCTCCTCATTATACATCTTCAATTACTCACTTAAACTGTGCACTCTTATTACTACTTCTCAGCACGTTAATTTTAAGACCAGTTACTCATCAATATGAAATGTCGAACTTTACCTTGGTTCACAGTAATCAGATACCTCGATTTATTGGGAAACTTGGCTGCTCATTTCCTGTCGGCTGTGATAATCGTCTGCTGCAGCTTTCAGCTTATTTTGACTTCTGGGCAATTGTATGTTTACTAAAGGTTATTGTCAATATTTTTGCTGGTTTGTACTGCTTGCAAATACATTACAGTTGCATATACTCCAACTTATCTTGAATTTTGGACAACTGTATATTTATGAAGGGTTATTGCCAAAGTTTCTCCTGGTTTGTACCAATTGTAATTACATTTCAATTGTATGTACTTCCGACTTATCTAGAGTTTTGTGAAATTGTATATCAATATTGCTGTCATTGTAATTCATTTTGTTTACATAATTGTTTATTGAACCTGCTTGCAGCCACGTCCAGTTGGTGTGACCTTTCTTGCTTTTGTGGACTGTTTACTTCCTGTTTCAAGCCCTGCTCTTAATGATACAATTGTTAAAATTTGTTCCTAATGAATTGAGCCTGTTCAAGATCTGATTATGAGAGTTACGATTTTCTTAATAAAGTTTCTTTTTAATTGTAGTGATAATGTTTTTTTTTCTAAGTAATGAAGTGTATTACACGAAACAGCAAATGTCGAAATATCTGGGTCCACCATCCTAGTGTTCTCCTTAAAGCTACCCCAACCATAGTTGTGCAGTTAAATACAAATAGGTCCGTATAGTGAGGGATAACTCGCACACGGACGGAAATGTCGAGTGATGTATCGTGAACATGGTGACCGAACGCTGCCAAATAATTCTTCAGTATCTCAGTACCTGTATGACATGTTAATTAAAACTTCGTCCTCATGCGAGACTCATCCCTACCAATGAGGAATGCTATGATTAAGTGAAGACCGCAACACAACATTCGCAAAGAATGCACTTGCAGCTTATCGGTACCATTCGGTCTTGGAGATACGTAGATCAATGGTATGACAGCATTGGTAGCATCATGCCATCAGATCACACTGACGTGGCTGCAATGCGATGACTGCACAACCACTAGCGACGAGATGGACTCAGGACAACTCCGGGGCAACAAGATTCCATGTGTAAAATCTATTTCACCCGCGTTCCTCAGTACTATGACTCTCTGATTACGAAAGACAGTTCAACTTTGATATTGGCCGTGTAAGCCAAAGATGCAATAAAAGGCATTTTAGAGTTCCGGGATTTTCATTTACAACTTTAACGTTTTATGACAATTTTTCTTATATAATCCCATATACACTACTGGCCATTAAAACTGCTACACCACGAAGATGACGTGGTACAGACGCGAAATTTAACCGACAGGAAGAAGGTGCTGCGATATGCAAATGATTAGCTTTTCAGAGCAATCAGACAAGGTTGGCGCCGGTGGCGACACCTACAACGTGCTCACATGAGGAAAGTATCCAACCGATTTCTTATACACAAACAGAAGTTGACAGTCCTTGCCTGGCGAAACGTTGTTGTGATGCCTCGTGTAAGGAGGAGAAATGCGTACCATCACGTTTCTGTCTTTCATGAAAGTCGGATTGTAGCCTATCGCGATTGCGGTTTATCGTATCGCGACATTGCTGCTCGCTTTGGTCGAGATCCAATGACTGTTAGCAGAATATGGAATCGGTGGGTTCAGGAGGATAATACGGAACGCCGTGCTGGATCCCAACGGCCTCGTATCACTAGCAGTCGAGATGACAGGCATCTTATCCGCATGGCTGTAACGGATTGTGAAGCCACGTCTCGATCCTTGAGTCAACAGATGTGGACGTTTGCAAGACAACAACCATGTGAACGAACAGTTCGACGACGTTTGCAGCAGCATGGACTATCAGCTCGGAGACCATGGCAGCGGTTACCCTTGACGCTGCATCACAGACAGAAGCGCCTGCGATGGTGTACTCGACGACGAACCTGGGTGCACAAATGGCAAAATGTCATTTTTTCGGATGAATCCAGGTTATGTTTAACGCATGATGATGGTCGCATCCGTGTTTAGCGACATCGCGCTGGACGCACAATGGAAGCGAGTATTCGTCATTGACATACTGGCGTATCACCCGGCGTGATGGTATGGGGTGCGGTTGGTTACACGTCTCGGTCTCCTCTTGTTCACATTGACGGCACTTTGAACAGTGGACGTTACATTTCAGATGTGTTACGACCCGTGACTCTACCCTTCATTCGATCCTACATTTCAGCAGCGTAATGCACGACCGCATGTTGCAGGTTCTGTACGTGCCTTTCTGGATACAGTAAATGTTACACTGCTGCCCTTGCCAGCACATTCTCAAAATCTCGCACCAATTGAAAACGTCACAATACGCCAGTCACTACTGTTGATGAACTCTGCTATCGTGATGAAGCTGCATGGGCAGCTGTACCTGCATACTCCATCCAAGCTCTGTGTGACTCAATGCCCGGGCGTATGAAGGCCGTTAGTACGGACAGAGGCGGTTGTTTTGGGTACTGATTTTTCAGGATCTATGCACCCAAATTGCGTGAAATGTAATCACATGTCAGTTCTAGTATAATACACTCCTGAAAATGGAAAAAAGAACACATTGACACCGGTGTGTCAGACCCACCATACTTGCTCTGGACACTGCGAGAGGGCTGTACAAGCAATGATCACACGCACGGCACAGCGGACACACCAGGAACCGCGGTGTTGGCCGTCGAATGGCGCTAGCTGCGCAGCATTTGTGCACCGCCGCCGTCAGTGTCAGCCACTTTGCCGTGGCATACGGAGCTCCATCGCAGTCTTTAACACTGGTAGCATGCCGCGACAGCGTGGACGTGAACCGTATGTGCAGTTGACGGACTTTGAGCGAGGGCGTATAGTGGACATGCGGGAGGCCGGGTGGACGTACCGCCGAATTGCTCAACACGTGGGGCGTGAGGTCTCCACAGTACATCGATGTTGTCGCAAGAGGTCGGCGGAAGGTGCACGTGCCCGTCGACCTGGGACCGGACCGCAGCGACGCACGGATGCACGCCAAGACCGTAGGATCCTACGCAGTGCCGTAGGGGACCGCACCGCCACTTCCCAGCAAATTAGGGACACTGTTGCTCCTGGGGTATCGGCGAGGACCATTCGCAACCGTCTCCATTAAGCTGGGCTACGGTCCCGCACACCGTAAAGCCGTCCTCCGCTCACGCCCCAACATCGTGCAGCCCGCCTCCTGTGGTGTCGCGACAGGCGTGAATGGAGGGACGAATGGAGACGTGTCGTCTTCAGCGATGAGAGTCGCTTCTGCCTTGGTGCCAATGATGGTCGTATGCGTGTTTGGCGCCGTGCAGGTGAGCGCCACAATCAGGACTGCATACGACCGAGGCACACAGGGCCAACACCCGGCATCATGGTGTGGGGAGCGATCTCCTACACTGGCCGTACACCTCTGGTGATCGTCGAGGGGACACTGAATAGTGCACGGTACATCCAAACCGTCATCGAACCCATCGTTCTACCATTCCTAGACCGGCAAGGGAACTTGCTGTTCCAATAGGACAATGCACGTCCGCATGTATCCCGTGCCACCCAACGTGCTCTAGAAGGTGTAAGTCAACTACCCTGGACAGCAAGATCTCCGGATCTGTCCCCCATTGAGCATGTTTGGGACTGGATGAAGCGTCGTCGCACGCGGTCTGCACGAACGCTGGTCCAACTGAGGCGCCAGGTGGAAATGGCATGGCAAGCTGTTCCACAGGACTACATCCAGCATCTCTACGATCGTCTCCATGGGAGAACAGCAGTCTGTATTGCTGCGAAAGGTGGATATACCTTGTACTAGTGCCGACATTTTGCATGCTCTGTTGCCTGTGTCTATGTGCCTGTGGTTCTGTCAGTGTGGTCATGTGATGTATCTGACCCCAGGAATGTGTCAATAAAGTTTCCCCTTCCTGGGACAATGAATTCACGGTGTTCTTATTTCAATTTCCAGGAGTGTATATTTGTCCAATGAATACCCGTTTATCATCTGCATTTCTTCTTGGTGTAGCACTTTTAATGGCCAGTTGTGCTTATTATAAATGCGAATGTTCGTGTGTGAGTATGCTTTTTACTCTTTCACACGGCAACGACTGGTCGGATTTAGAAGGGATCTGGAATGGCATTAGGCTTACAATCTGAATTAACTTATAGGCTGCCTTTTATTCCGAGAGGTAATGTTCTCACAGGATGTTCAACGTGACTACTGTTTCCGTATGATGGATAACCTGACTAAAATTTCATTCATGAGAGTTAACTATTAAATGAATGCATCAAGTTTAGCTTACAGATATTGACGCCAAAGAACGAATCGGTGCGAAACATCAGTGAAGAAATCATTGACCAAGTACCCGATGTGGCAACTACCTACACTTCCATCGATCCAGCGATGTCAAGAGACGACGCTGCTACATGTGCTGTAGAGTTCCCAAAGTCATTAGAACTGTCGGGGGTGCAGTCTCACAAGTTGGAGCTCAAAGTGTGTGTGTCTGTCATACTGATGCGTAGCCTGGCTGCAGCGAGTGTGTGCAGCGGCACCTGGTTCCGCATCACGGAGAATATCGTGAAGGCCACCATCGTCACCGACGGAGCCACAGAGAGATTGTATTGGTATCAAGAATAACAATGAACTTGTCTTTCCAGTTCAAGAGTTAGCGGTTCCCTTCGGAAGTATCCTTCTCGATCATTATAAATAAGTCACGACAAACGTTAAAAGTGATAGGTATTCATCTGGGCACACCACGTTTTTCACACGGACAGCTGTACGTTGGCTGCTCGCGTGTATCCAGAACCAGAAGTCTCTAGTTATGCACAGAGAAGAAGTAGCCTCGGAACATTGTTTACAGAGACTTATTACAGTAGATTTCTGGTTCTCCATACACAATAAGACAAGCATGATTTCCATGCTAGCCATGTCGTAAGCACTCGTGAAATTATTTACTCGCTTTCCTGGCACATTTTGTGATTTGCTACTGCTTCGCATACAAATTTCTTCCGTAAGTAAACGAGTGAGCTTTGAGCGACATGTACGAAGTGTGTGATAAAAGTATCGAGACTGATTTATTTATCTACTAAATATTTATTTTTTCCAAGCAACACTATTGTCCTCTTCAGAGTAATTCCCTTCGGCAGCTATACACGGACTTTAACACGCTGGTCACATTCTTTTCAATATTCTCCAGAGCCCCAAAATAACGTCCATCTAAGGTGTCCCAACTTTTACACAGTCCAATTTTTTACACAGTCCAATCTAGCCACTGTCACGAATGATGATGATGAAATAATGAAGAAAACACAAACACCCGGTCCCCGGGCAGGGAAAATCCCCAACCTGGCCGGCAATCGAACTCGGGACCCCGTGATCCACTGCCAGCAACGATACCCACTAGAACACCAGCTATGGACCAGCATCTACATGTCGGCAATGTCAAGTCTCGCTAAATTCAGTCTTTTTCTGAGCCTTTCAGGGAAATATTTGTAAAGCACTTCGTTAATAGTTCGTCCTTATTGTTAAACGTCTGTCTGGTTTCACAAGAGCACGCACACATTCGATGTAACGTTCATCTTCAACGTGCTCTTGCCCTTCTGAAAATAATTTGTGCCAACGACAACTTTGTGCTGTTAATGAGGAATGTTTCCCATTGGCGTCTTTCAGCTTTAAGAAAGTCACACTTGCGGATTACCCAAGTTTGGCACAAACGTTGGTGGCATATCGTTGCTCATAATACTGCTGTTCCATTTTCGTAACACACAACATAAACACAACGACAATGATGGCATTCTCAAAAATCTCGTGAAGCCTGTACAGAGCTGAAACTCATACTGCGCGTTTGGGAGGACTGGAGAGACTGATGTTCACAAATAGAACAATACAGTGTTGCCAGATCTCTCGCAGTGCTGCAGTCTCATTACTTTTCTCACACACTAGCTAGCTTAGAGTGTCTCAAAATTTGGTGTCTTTTTCCCGATGTCGCGCGGTTTGCTGGCCCGCAAATGGCTCGAGCCCCAATACGTCCAGCAGATAACTTTTTCATGGTACGAGTGGATAGTGAGCTTCAGCATTAATATTTCTTTGTAAGAAACTGTTTAAGGGTGGGTAGAACCGGGGGGGGGGGGGGAGGGGGGGCAGCTAGTATACTAGGACAAATGAGACACTAATACACAGCTTCATATTTACATCTTACATCCTTAGGAGTGACAGCTATGAAGGAATATACGGTTGATACGATGAACAATAATAATTAAACTTCGTTCAGTTACGTTTCTCTCTGTCAGTCGAATTTCAAACGTAATACTGTAGTAGCAATGGGTTCTGTCTTTTTTGTGTTTTTGTGAGTACAATTATTTACGAAATGATGTCGCTTTGACCTTTGGAGCAGACTGATCATTTCGATGTGTAAATAACCTGTAGGATTCGCTGTTTTCGTTATATTTAATTTATTTGAACAGATAACCGGTTTTGGTTCTGTTTACAATTACCCGTCATCTCCGTCGCTGCCTTTTTCCAAGATATTATGATTACTGTAATGTGCAAACTTCCAAATAAATTGTCACTAAGACTGAGAATTCCACATTTTACTTACTGTTGTTTATTTATATTGTTTAAATGAAAACACTATCGCCATTTGATTTTATTTTTTAAATTTCTTAACATATTAGCTTATTCATTCGCCTCTTCGTGGCAGGTCAACTTCATAACTATAAATGTAAAGCATTAAACCTTCGATTCTCTACAGTATGTAGGTTTCTGCAGTTTCGGCTCTTAGCGATTCATTACTATCTTCTGATAATTTGTTCACATTTCATACCGTAGCACATGTCCAGAACGTGACGTGCAACAGATGACCATACGGCAAACATCACGTCAACGCTCTCTACGTGGTATGTCAATCCAGAAATAGATCTCAATCCAACAACAGTCCAACTTGACAATCTGGCAGAGTTATAGGTGTACTCGTTTGTTAAACCACATACACACACACACACACACACACACAGTAAGAAAAATTTCTATTTATTTATATCTGTACTCGTTTTACAAGTCAGTGTCGTCATAGTGGGCCATATTCGTATCTGACACAAGAAATTTGAAATTTTAGTAAATAACAGCAATACTGTAATCAAAATTAAACTTACACTATTGTCAGAGTCAATAAAATTTTCCTGGGTTTGAGACCCCATTGTCAATATGTAAAACTACTCACGTTTCGCTCATTGTTGCAAGTGACCTTCTTTAGGGTGATTTTGCTTACTGCTGAGAGAGAAAACTTTGTTTCTTATGTACAGCATTTTATATTTAATCAACCTGTATGCGCAGTAAGTATACGGAGACATCAGGCAGTTGGAAATGATGCTGCTGCTAAGAAGAGGTAAACTGCTGAATGTCGTTGCCTTTTTGAAGAGATGCAGAGACACCGGTGTAGTGTCAAAATTCTTACGGCTGGCGTCCCATATAAAATCGAACAAGGCGAAGAATATATGTTTACAAGCCATCAAAGCTTTGTTACGGGAAAGCATCCGCCACATTCGAGTAAGTCTCTACACAAACAACAGGAAACTTTGCCAGCTGCACTCCTTCTTGCTGGAAAGCTCGACGTGGATAACTGGGATAAGGTCGACAGGTTAACTGTCAACAGGCCACAAGCTAGAGCGATAGTACGGCCCTTCATCAGATCAGGAAGACCGACAAACTGCAGCAGAAAACCACCGAGGAAGGACTGAGGCTGGATACTCCACGGACTGTCGTTAACCTTTCCAGCCACATCTTAAGCGACGCAGCCACACAATTTCTGGCTAAGGGAATGAATTTCGCAGTCTTATCAAAACGTGTTTCGCAACAAGATATCATCGAGTCTGTAGAGGCTTCGATTCGTCATCTGCCAAAAGCTGAGGCAGAGGAGATTAGACAAGAAACGGTACGGGTCCTGACTCACGCAAAGACTCCGAAACAAAATACTGTATCAGCAGGAGGAACGTCATGCTATTGCGGAAATAAAGAACACCTCTCATTTAGTAATAACACGAGCAGCCAAGGGAAATCCCACCGTCGAGTTGGACAAGGAAGATTATAACAAAAGAATCAAGCCTCTTCTGATTTATAAAACGCTTAAGGGAGACCAGACGGCCAAGATAAGCAAATCGACGCAAGCACTGCTATAGCAAACTAGAATGAATTTTGACACGGCCACACGACTCATCCCACAAGTTCCACAGGCACCAAGAACATAAGGTGTACCGAACCATAAAGAGACCTTTAACTTACTACCGATTGTGAGTGCCATGTTTTCACCGTTGTGCAGTCTAGCATTGGTACTGGCTCCAAAGCTCCGACAATTGGTGAGCCTCGCAAATTCGTACGTTAAGGACTTCACCCATTTTGTAGAACTTTTAAAAGAAAAGTGTATATCGGCTACAGACCTGATGGTTATCTTCGACGTGAAGTTTTTACTCACGAATGTACCGGTACAAGACAACATGAACAGCTTAGAGAAAAGCATGACATTATTTATGTGCGAGCTAGTGCACCACCGTTTAATGACCACCTATTTCAGGTGGAAAGGGGAATTCTACGAACAGACAGATGGGGTAGTTATGGGCTCCCTTTCTCGTCTATTGCAGAAGACATCCTCATGCAAGCATATGAAGAAACAGTGGTCCAGTCCGCACTATTACGCCCAGAATGTTGGCTCCGATATGTTGATGGTACCTTCGTTATCTGGCTACACGGAGAGGAAAAACAACGAAATTTCCACCAACACCTCAACCAGCAGCACAGCAGAATCCAATACGCCATGGAAATATAAAAGGATGGGGTGCTGCTTTCCTGGATGTGGAAGTTTACAGAAACCTGATGGTAAACTGGACAGTGGAGTATGTAGGAAGCTAACCACTACTGACAGGTACCTACAAGCCTCCTTTAATCATCACCCGACGGAAAAGAAATCCGTCCTGCACACTTTAACCAAGAGGTCTCACAGGATCAGTGATAAGGAACATCTACAGGACGAGCTACAAAAGTCCAATTTTGGTGCCAGTGGCTATGGGATGAAACTAACAGAAAAAGCTATGGCGAGAAAGAATGAATTCAATAGAGGAGAGCAGAAGGAAGCACAAAACATAGCTCTTCTACCACATGTTCGAGGTGTCCACTGAACGAGTGGGAAAATTCTCCAGTGAGCAGAAATCAAGCCGATTTTATGAAGCAGTAACAGAATAAAAAATGTTCTTTGCACAACAAAAGATGCATTTGACAAACTATGTGCTGCTGGAGTTTACGAAATCAGGTGCGAATGTGGATTAGTGTATGTAGGCGAGACGGGGCGACCCATCAACATACGGACATCTGAACTCGAATAAGACAACACACCAAATCAGCGGTGACAGAACACCAGGACGAGTGCGGCAAACAGATTGTTTCTAGTGAAACTCGCGTACTGGCAAAACAGCCTCTTAGTTTCAGGAGGAAGATTGGAGAGGCAATAGAAACAGTCATGCTACCCGTCAACATGAACAGAAAAGACGGGTACCGACTTCCGTCGTCTTGGCTGCCAGCGATAAAAGCGTTACGATAGCTCACACAGGCGCGCAGAACACCGCAGTGGCTGCAGATATTACTGGCGCGCGTCGCAACTGCCGCCTGGTTTTCCATTCGCCGATTTCCACCAGTCACAGGCAGTAATGCAAACACCAATCAGAATGCCATATTTCCACCAATGGAAATAAATAATAAAAAAAATGTTCAAATGTGTGTGGAAATATGGGACTTAACTGCTAAGGTCATCAGTCCCTAAGCTTACACACTACTTAACCTAAATTATCCTAAGGACAAACACACACACCCGTGCCCTAGGGAGGTCTCGAACCTCCGCCGGGACCAGCCGCACAGTCCATGACTGCAGCGCCTGAAACCGCTCGGCTAATCCCGCGCGGCTAAATAATGAAAACACTCAATAAAGAACCAGCAGTAAACAAAAACACCATGAAGGAGGTCACTTGCAATAGTGACCGAAAGGCCGGTACTTTTACATATTGACAATGCGGTCTCAGATCCAGAAAAATTGTGCTGGCTGTTACGCGTTTGTTGTTGTTTTTGCGATATTTTTAATTTACTTGATATAACAGGATTGTGTTGATTTGCTCCACTGTAATTTCTTTTTTTGTGTTATAACATTCCCAATATATATATATATATATTACGAGTGGAATATGAACGTGTGGATAATATTCATTCAATTATGTAATTATTTCTTAAAAAGATGATAATTTTAAAAACAGAGACAATATTTGTCTCACATTCTTTGTTAATCTTTGTCATTCTTTTCTTTTGTTTTGTACCCTTTTGTCGTTTTCTTCTGATGTACATCGCCGACGCAAGACGCGAATCGATTTGAGGTCTGTTAATGAAAAACATTTAATGTAATATTATTGCAATTTTATGTTCATTTGCTGGTAAAACAAATAGAGCCAAATGCGTTAAAACTATTTATGATTAATTAATGAAAATTCACTTCCTCTTTTAATTATTATTTTGTATTAATTATTATATCATAGCTGCAAGAAGCGCAGCCATTATTAGTTGCTATTATATAGCAACTTCGTCTGTACTTCTAGTTGAAAATAACATGGGTTTGTGTTCAACTAATTTTCACAACAATTTAATATTATTTTAATTTGTGGCATCAATTTAAATGATTTATTGGGAAAAGGAAAATTTTAATTTTAAAAAAAATTCTCTATCTTTTCTTGGCCGCCATCTTAACTTTTATCACAGCGGCAAATTTAAATTACTTGAAACTGCAAACTTTCAATATTCCGATGTGTAAGAAATAAATGTGCACCGGTGGTACTGAACTCTATTTATAAAAAGAAAAAATTAATCGAATCAGACTGCATTTTCTAAGAATAGTGCTGATGGTATTTATTGTTGAACAAGATTTCATTGCTGATGTATGTGGCCAAAATTAAACTACGCACGAACCACGGAGAACAATATTTTTGGTAGCATACGTCAGTGTTGTGTGCGGGTGGTATTCTATGAGTCCTTTTCATGATCAATTTGCTAAGAATAATTAAATCCATCGAAGACAAAAATTATAAATGCTCTGCTGTACGATGTGTAATTTTAGTTATATGAACACGGCTTACAGTCAACATTATTACACTACAACAGGTGTAATTCTTGTGCAATTTGAACAAAATAATTATCCGGGAGAAGTTGTAGTTTGAATAATGCATTATACATGTGTATAATGTTGTCAGTATCATTTACAAAATCAAATCAATGCAACTGATAAAAAAAAACCCAGAGTGAATTCAGACCACAGAATACCATAGAGTATCGTATCATCCATATTCATTGCACTTGTCTATGTTGATGATGCACGAAAACCGCCACAGTGTTTTAATCCGCTCACTTCTTTGTTTTGGACATAGTTGTGTTCTAGTAAACCCAACAGTGTAAAGACCGTGTTTACAATCCTGTTCTCAGAAGATATACAGTTGCTGATGCAGCAGGGTTGCAAAATAAATTTTCATGCAAAGTGCTCCGAAATTTCGACGACCCATCGAGTCGTCAGGTGTTGCGTGCATTAATCGTGTGTGTTCACTCCCTGATCTCCAGTCTGCGAAACGCTGATGATGTTGGGCCGCTAGTGATAGTTCATATCGATTCTTTCCGCCCGTAGCCTTTTAATGAGCTTCTGGTTTTACATGTTACGCTTTCTACGTTATGAGACGATATGGTCAGCAAATCAGAAAAACGATCTAGAATAAAAATTTAAAATGGATTTTCAGTTTCTCTTTATTCTTTTTCCAGGTCCCTGTTCCGGTACTCATGCTTCATATCCAGAAAAATATCGCCTGTGTACTACATCGAGAAAACTGTTCAAACGTTGTTTATGTATCTAGAGAGGAGAAAAACTGTTTCTGTAAAAATACCAAAAACAGAAATGAAGTAATAGTAAACTTTAAAACCGCCAACGAAATTCTGACTCCTCTCATGTATTCTGTCAGTGAAGCTTGAGGAAGCGGTACACGAGAAGTTGTCACATCTCTTGGTGCAATGTAAATTACGCAGCGCATTTGCACAGTGCGTTATTTCAAAACTTCCTGACACAGAGGGAACGTGGGCTGCAGTCTGAATCATTCCGCAACACGCTCGCAGCTCTATACATTCCTCTGCAGCAAATATTCACAGCACGAATGGAATAGCGCCGTGCATGTCTGGATTTCGTTCTGGGCTGCACTGACGCACACATAAAGATTCACAACTCGGCGACAGCGAATGCAGGATTGGAATATTTTCTGCTTCTAGAACACAAACGTGATTTTTTTCGTTTTCTCCAAAGCGATAAAAGTCACGGACAAGCAGGTATTGAATGAAAAGGAGTGAATTAGGCACTGATTTTGTCATTCCTCTTGACTAGATTGTTTGTTGCCGAGCAACAAGAGAAATTAATGGTAAATTTTACCAGAAGAAAATTACCGTTGGCGCTCCTACTGAAAAGTGGAGAAGCTACACTAGAAGAAGTTATGACTTTCAGTCTTTGAGAAATATGAGTAAGATATACGAAACGAAGAAATGGAACATAGTGTAAAAATAAAGGCAGAGTTGCGGGTACACATGTCGACCTACAATGGTGAGCGATGGTTCTAAGTTATTGTTGTCGAAAGGAAGTAACTATCACCTGTATATCTTGGATACATTGTTGAGAAACCCGAGAAATGGAGGTGGAAGGCAGTTAAATAGCATACTTATTACAAGCTGATGACATAGATTGTAACTTGTACAGGTCATCCAGATGAATTGTAAGAAAGCCCTCATAGCGATATATAGTCTCGTAGCTGTATAACATATATTGGAAACAAATTAACTTTTCAAATAGACCTGTTGCAGTTATTGTTGCTAATATAGTCTGTTAAGTAGGAGAGTGTCTGCACTACACACAGATGAAAACCATATCGCTTTAGTTCTTTTACAATCCGACAGTGGGAACATTTGTCCTTCATGCTATGTCCATAAAGCATTAGTTTACTTTGAATCACTGACTATGATACACAAGAAGAGAAAAGAGTCAGGCTTACGCGTCGCGTTTCGAAGCTGTGTTTCTCTGTAGCCACAACAAAGGTCCGAAAATGGCTCATGCCACGGCATCTAAATGTATGGGAAAATCAGAGTCATTTGTACAAAAGTGGGTAATTGGTTAAATACGTGGATGACTTTGACAATGCGATACACTCATCTCTCTGACTGCGTATCTCAGACAAGAATTAAAATTAAACTTATGTTTTATGGGCAGTGCATGAAGGAAAAAGATTGCCTCTATTTGGCTGCGAAAGAACTTAGACGATATCTTTTACCATCTGTGTGTGTAATGACGACCAGGCCACGCTCTTACTTAACAGTCTTTACATCTATATCTCAAAGAGATGAATTCAATGCATGTCGCTTTGCAAAAATGGTAAGTAGATTCGAGGAAATTATATTAATAATTGTAGCTTGGTATTTACCAGTAAATACACCATCTCCAATTCCGGAAATCGAACGCCCTTATATACAGATTCATACGTGTGCTTACTTTACAAATGTGTTAATGTGTTAAATATGTGATGTTAAGCATGTAAGCTAGAAAAAGATTGAAACTGCGTGTAAAGTTACTTCAAAGTCACTTATTGCTCCCACTATCAAACACTGGTTGAGTACAGTCTGGGTAACCTGCGCTTCGTTTTAAACTAAAGCTAGTTTTTCACGCATCTTGATGTTTATGACATTATTTCTCCTGGACTATGAATCGTACAATAGCGACAAAAATTTTTGTAAGGATTTGAAATTGTGTGTGAAGTCTGTTGAAAATCCCTAACCGCTCTGATTGTGAAACAGTGGATGAATGTATTCTGGATAATCTATGCGTTGAGAGTCACATTGCCTCGAGATACATACAAAGTTTCTAACTGTAATACTTGCCTTACTCTTTTAAACCTTTAACATATTGGTAAACAGTAGATTAAGATACCATTCTACACTTTTAAGTTAGGTCAATAATTATGTGAAATATTAAAAATCAAGTTTTTGGTGCCCCTAGAAGCACTGAATCGTGCAGGGGGTATAGCCGTTTCATAATGTCGATATGTTTTGGGATTAAGAGAATTACTCTTTTATACTGATGAGCGTAATTTCATATAGAAATAAAGAAATACGCAACGTTGCACCAGGAGAAAACTGTTTAACAGCAACATTATTACAGTAAAATGAACGCGTAAAGAAAAGTAGCTTTCTGTTCTTTTAAACCCACAAGGAGGAGGTATAATTGAAAATTTTAGGATAAGACAGAGATTACAGTATACACGAAAACTGGGAAAATTGGGTGTAGATACTACGCTGAAATGAAGAGATTGACAGGGGATGTTGTGGCTGGTAGTATCAAACCGTGGTGATACGTTAGCTTATCCAGAAGAAGGACGCTTGTATCATTGGCTGAAACAATGGTTTTATAAACAACATGGCGTTACACACCCGGGAACGTTTTTTTAATCAGTCAGATGACTGATGACCTAATTTGGTACAACGGAGAATACCAATGGTATCTTGATAGTCGATTACTATCAAGAATGATATTTCAGGGATATGTAAAGTACTGTTGTCGGAAAGCAACGCAGGCGAAGTAGACTTTCTGGTTGCTGTAGTAAACAATCCTTAGCTTCAGACGTTTTGGTTCCAGCAACATTCGACTAATGTTCAGCTACAATCGGAATTTTCCGGAGTCCCACGACCTAGCAATATCAGGACTTCTCCAATGATTTTTCGAAGCCCACATGGGGTCGATTCACCGCTCACCTCATAATATTTGCTGCATGACAGTCCGCAACCGTGCGCCGCGGGAGACTACATGAAAACGTTCTTCTCGACCCTATTTATAGTGCCGTTCTATTTACATTATGGATCGAGATTTATAGTTCGTTCAAATTACGTACGTGTTATACATACCAATTTGAGCGTATTTCCATCATGCATATTGTGCCGTATTTACATATGTTGTGTGATTCGTATTTTTGGTGCAGCCGGATAACTCACTGTTAGCTAGTATTTTACCATGTGTTGTGGAAGGGAGTGTGGTCGATGTTATTGGGATTGGGTTCTGGTTTTAGGTAAGGTTTCTGGCGATAGAGACTGTGGTTTCTAGGTGCACTTTACTGCCGATTTTCTCGAATCATACTGAGTGAATTTTATCCATAGTGGATGCTGTCGAACTCCGTGACTGTTCCTTTAAAGGGTGTAGAAAAATATCCGCTACCAGTCACAATAAAATGTTATTTATTTGTCACACGACCGGTTTCGGGCTTGCGCCCATCCTGAGGTGTTTATACATTCGTGAACATGTTTATACTGTTGGAGACCACTGTATAAATACAAAAGAATTATTTGATGGTGACTGCAAAGATACAAGTGGGACAATTGTAAGTGATAAGGCAGGTCTTTATGTAAGATGAAGCATCATTATTACAGATATGCTGTGGTGATAGTTTTGCCGCTTAGTTACACACTTATTGTCATTTTCACGTGCATATTTCAGTTTTAGCAAGTATAGCTTCATATTTCACTATTATGATGTGCACTCGTGAAATACACTATGCTTACACACAAACATATGAGCTGTGGTCGAAGAACGTCGATGTAGCAAATGTAAAGATGTTGGTTATACAGAAACTTGTCGCTTATGGTCAACGAACTTAGTCACAGGAAGTGCAAGAGTGTTGCATATATAGAAATTTAAAAAGCTATTATAGACTGCGACGTTTCTTGATACACATTATAAAATTTTTGATTCACATTTTTGTCGGAGAACTTAGATCTAGGAAGTACAATAATGTTATGTATACGAAATTACTCAAAGCCACTACAAATTAAAAAATGACAGCTAGAACTGTTTTGAGCTACACTGTTGTCAGAGAACGTCGATCTAGGAGATACAATAATGTTACACATATGAAATTTTGAAAGCTATTACACATTATTTAATGAGAGTTACAGCTTATGTTTACAATATGACTATTACAAATTGTGATAATAGCACTTGGACTGTTGCATGACTGCTACATCGAATTTCCATAGAAAATTACTTTGTTATTATATCAGAGGATAATTAGTTGCTATTTTTGAATATTTCATTAAATATGTGAAGATAAATATGTTTTCGAGCTCCACTTGTTCGTTGAGAACAAGGTCTGGTGAGTTAGAGCTGTGGATATAAATTTCTAACCCTTCAAACAGATTCATTTTCTTTCCTTTGTTCACAATGTGTAGTATTTGTAGGTTTTCTGTAATTGCTGTGGCTGAGTGACCATGGTCTTTTAGGTGCATTGCAAAGGTGAATTTATCCAAATTATTTAGCCGGCAGGCATCCATATGCTCATGGTATCTTATGGTGAAAGTCCTTCCAATTTGGCCTGTGTAGAACTGCGGGCAATTGTCACATAAAGGTTTGTAAATACGTGATTTGTGATGGCATTGGCTGTTTGTCTTACTGTTGTGGGTGATCTGCTGTTGTAGCTTGTTTTTAGTGCTGAAAGAAATTTGAATACCAGTTTTCCGAAAGAGGCTGGCAATTTGGTATGAAATTTTACCTATAAATGGTATGCAGGCGAATGTGTTTTTTCCTTCTTGTGAATCTGATTTAGTAGATATGCATTGTTTCTTTTTTAGTTTTTTGTTAAGTTTATCAATTTCATCTGGGTTGTACCCATTTCTCTGTGCAATTTATTTTATAATGTTAATCTCTTTTTTTCATCATGGGGGATGAGTGGGATTTTATGTATACGATAAAGTGTGGATCTGAAGAATGCCATTTTGTGTTGTTTTGGCTGTCATGAGGAGTTGTTAACGACAATGTCAATAGTGGTAGTTTTTCTGTAAATCTGGAAGGCATGTTTGTTGTTTACAATAGATATTGTAAGGTCAAGAAAATTGATGCATTTATCTACTTGATGTTCTACAGCGAATTTGATGTTTTTGTGCATGCTGCGGAGGCCTTAGCAAGTTTTCTCCTAGGTTGTAACATTGTACTAGATAATATTATCATCCACATACCTTTTTGTAGCATATTATTTTATTTTAATGTGAACTATCTGATCTGAAAATTTTATTTTCCATGTGGTTAATATAAATATCTACACTTATTCCTGCGAAACTACTGCCCATTGCCAGATCATTTTCCTGTTTATAAATTTTGTTATTAAAAGTAAAATAATTGTGTGATAGTACTGGCTCTAGCAGGTCAATGAGTTCACATATCTCAGCCTTGGATAGATTTTTGTGTTTTAATAGGTTACTTCTAACTATCTGAATAGTGTCATGTACAGGAATGTTGGTGTAAAGGTTTACTATGTCCATTGAAGAAAATTTGGCATCCTCTTGTACTGGTAAGTTTTGATGTGCTCAATAAGTTCATAGCTATTCTTAACTGTACTTCCTAGATCTAAGTTCTCTGAAAAAAATGTGAATAAAAAAATTTCATAATGTGTATCAAGAAACATCGCAGTCTATAATAGCTTTTTAAATTCCTATGTATGCAACACCCTTGCACTTCCTGTGGCTAAGTCCTTTGACCATGAGCAAAATCATTACATCTGCTACATCGAAGTTCTTCGACCACAGCCTACATGCTTGTATGGAAACATAGTGTATTTCACTAGTGCACATCATAATAGTGAAATATGAAGCTATACTTGGTAAAACTGAAATATGGACGTGAAAATGACAATAAGTGTGTAACTAAGAGACAAAACTATCACCACAGCATAACTGTAATAATGATGCTTCATCTTTATGTAAGTACAGATATATTTTAGTCAAATGCTGCCTTATCACTTACAAATGTCCCATTTGTATCTGTGTAGTCACCAGCAAATAATTCATTTGTATTTATACAGTGATCTCCAACAGTATAAACACGTACACGAATATATAAACATCGGAGGATGGGCGCAAGCCCGAAACCGGTCGTGTGACAAATAAATAACCTTTTATTGCGACTGGTAGCCAATAAAACGCAACCTTTGGTTTGCTTTCCAAATAACATTTTTTATGTGTTCTTACCAATTTAAGTTGTTCGTAATAGTAATACCTAGGTATTTAGTTGAGTTTACGGCTTTTAGATTAGACTGATTTATCGTGTAACCGAAATTTAACGAGTTCCTTTTAGCACTCATGTGGATGATCTAACACTTTTCGATATTTAGGGTCAACTGCCACTTTTCGCACCATTCACATATTTTTATAAATCGTTTTGCAGTTTGTTTTGATCTTCTGATGACTTTATTAGTCGATAAACGGCAGCGTCGTCTGCAAAGAACCGACGACGGCTGCTGAGATTGGTGGTGGTTGGTGGTGGTGGTTAGTGTTTAACGTCTCGTCGACAACGAGGTCATTAGAGACGGAGCGCAAGCTCGGGTTAGGGAAGGATTGGGAAGGAAATCGGCTGTGCCCTTTCAGCATTTGCCTGAAACGATTTAGGGAAATCACGGAAAACCTAAATCAGGATGGCTGGAGACGGGATTGAACCATCGTCCTCCCGAATGCGAGTCCAGTGTGCTAACCACTGCGCCACCTCGCTCGGTTGCTGAGATTGTCTCCCAAATCGTTTACACATGGTGTTACAAAAAGGTACGCCCAAACTTTCACGAAACATTCCTCACACACAAATAAAGAAAAGATGTTATTTGGACATGTGTCCGGAAACGCTTACTTTCGATGTTAGAGCTCATTTTAGCTTCGTTAGTATGAACTGTACTTCATTGATTCACCGCCAGTTGGCCCCATTGAAGGAAAGTAATGTTGACTTCGGTGCTTGTGTTGACATGCGACTCATTGCTCTACAGTACTAGCATCAAGCACATCAGTACGTAGTACCAACAGGTTAGTGTTCATCACGAACGTGGTTTTGCCCGCATCTCGTGGCCGTGCGGTAGCGTTCTCGCTTCCCGCGCCCGGGATCCCGGGTTCAATTCCCGGCGGGGTCAATGATTTTCTCTGCCTCGTGATGGCTGGGTGTTGTGTGTTGTCCTTAGGTTAGTTAGGTTTAAGTAGTTCTAAGTTCTAGGGGACCATAGATGTTAAGTCCCATAGTGCTCAGAGCCATTTGAACCATTTTTTTAACGTGGTTTTGCAGTCAGTGCAATGTTTACAAATGCGGAAATGGGCAGACGCCCATTTGATGTATGGATTATCACTGGACAATAGCCGTGACGCGGTACGTTTGTATCGAGACAGATTTCCAGAACAAAGGTTGCCCGACAGGAAGACGTTGGAAGCAATTGATCGGCGTCTTAGGGAGCACGGAATATGCCAGCCTATGACTCGCGACTGGGGAAGACCTACAGTAGAACGACGAGGCAATTCTTCGTGCAGTTGACGATAACCCTAACGTTAGCGTCAGAGAAGTTGTTGCTGTACAAGGTAACGCTGAACACGTCACTGTATGGAGAGTGCTACGGGAGAACCAGTTGTTTCCGTACCATGTACAACGTGTGCAGGCACTATCAGCAGCTGGTTGGCCTCCACGGGTACACTTCTGCTATTGGTTCATCCAACAATGTGTCAATCCTCATTTCAGTGCAAATGTTCTCTTTACGGATGAGGCTTCATTCCAACGTGATCAAATTGTAAATTTTCACAATCAACATGTGTGGGCTGACGAGAATCCGCACGCAATTGTGCAATCACGTCATCAACACAGATTTTCTGTAAACGTTTGGGCAGGCGTTGTTGGTGATGTCTTGATTGGGCCCCATCTTCTTCTACCTACACTCAATGGAGCAAGTTATCATGATTTCATACGGGATACTCTACCTGTGCTGCTAGAACATGTCGTTCATGGACGATGGAGCTCCTGCACATTTCAGTCGAAGTGTTCGTACGCTTCTCAACAACAGATTCGGTGACCGATGGATTGGTAGAGGCGGACCAATTCCATGGCCTCCACGCTCTCCTGACCTCAACCCTCTTGACGTTCATTTATGGGGGCATTTGAAAGCTCTTGTCTACGCAACCCCGGTACCAAATGTAGAGACTCTTCGTGCTCGTATTGTGGACGGCTGTGATACAATACGCCATTCTCCTGGGCTGCATCAGCGCATCAGGGGTTCCATGCGACGGAGGGTGGATGCATGTATCCTCGCTAACGGAGGACATTTTGAACATTCCCTGTAACAATGTGTTTGAAGTCACGCTGGTACGTTCTGTTGCTGTGTGTTTCCATTCCATGATTAATGTGATTTGAAGAGAAGTAATAAAATTAGCTCTAACATGGAAAGTAAGCGTTTCCGGACACATGTCCAAATAACACATTTTTTTTCTTTGTGTGTGAGGAATGTTTCCTGAAAGTTTGGCCGTACCTTTTTGTAATACCCTGTATAGATAAGGAACAGCAAAGGGCCCATAACACTACCTTGGGGAACGCCTGAAATCACTTCTTTTTTACTCGATTACTTTCCGTCAATGCACACGGACTGTGACAGGAAATCGGAAATCCTATCACATAACTGAAACGATATTCCATAAGCACGCAAATTCACTACGATCCGCTTGTGTGGTACAGTGTCAAAAACCTTCCGGCAATCCAAGAATACGGAATCGATCTGAAATCCCTTGTCAATAGTGCTCAACACTTCATGTGAATAAAGAGCTAGTTGTGATTCACAGGAACGATGATTTCTAAACCCATGTTGACTGTGTCTCAATAGACCGTTTCCTTCGAGGTAATTCGCAAAGTTTGAACACAATATATGTTCTAAAATACTGCTGCATATCGACGTCAACGATATGGGCCTGTAATTCAGTGGATTACTCATAGTTTCTTGAATATTGGTGTGACCTGTGCAACTTTCCAGTCTTTGGGTACGGATCTTTCGTCGAGTGAACCGTTGTATATGATCATTAAGTATGGAGCTAATGCATCAGCATACTCGAAAGGGAACCGAATTGGTATACAGAATGGGGCAGAAGACTTGCTTTTATTAAGTGATTTGAGTTGCTTCATTACTCCGAAAATATTTACTTCCACGTTATTCATGTTGACAGCTGTTCTCGATTCGAGTTCTGAAATATTTATTTCTTCTTCTTTTGTGAAGGCATTTCGGAAGGCTGTGTTTAGTAAATCTGCTTTGGTAGCACTATCTTCGATAGTATCTCCATTGTTATCGCGCAGAGAAGGCATTGATGGTTTCTTGTCGCTAACATACTTCACATACGACCAGAATCTCTTTGGATTTTCTGCCAGAAAAATGGCTAAGAATGGCCCTGAGCACTATCGGACTTAACATCTATGGTCATCAGTCCCCTAGGACTTAGAACTACTTAAACCTAACTAAGCTAAGGACAGTACATAACACCTAGTCATCACGAGGCAGAGAACATCCCTGACCCCGCCGGGAAACGAACGCAGGAACCCTTGCGCGGGAAGCGAGAACGCTACCGCACGACCACGAGCTGCGGACTTTCTGCCAGATTTCGGGACAAAGTTTCGTTGTGGAAACTATTATATGGGTCTCGCATTGAACTCAGCGCTAAATTTCGAGATTCGGTGAAGTATCGCCAACCTTGGGGATTTTGCGTCTGTTTAAATTTGGCATGTTTGTTTCGTTGTTTCTGCAACAGTTTTCTAACCTGTTTTGTGGGCCAAGGAGGATCAGCCCTGTCTTTTTTAATTTATTTGGTATAAATAACCATCATTAAGTCTATGAACAAGCTCCTATGAAGTGAAATGAAATTATCATATGGGATTAACGACCGGGAATCCCCTCCTGGGGAACTTCGTCCGCCGAGTTGTCATTCTTTTCAGGGGACGACACAAGGGACAATTGGCATGCCGATGATTACGAAATGACAATAACAACACAACACCCAATTCCCGAGAGGAGAAAAATCTCCGACTCGGCCGGAAATCTAACACGGACCCCGCCACGTGTGTCGGAGGCGCTGTCCGCTCAGCTAAGGGGGCATACACAAACTCCGACATGGCAAGGGCATTAGAATATCCCAGTGTTACATAGCGAGCGTAGATATTGGAGGAAACAAAATATTCTCGGGTTTCTTGCCTTGCCGGCCCGCAGTGTGTCCACGATGTTCCGGAAGGCAATCAAAGATGGAAGGATAGAACATCTCTGACGAAACTATTCGGGCACACTGTGGATTGATGCAGCAGCAAACCCAAGATGATTTTATTGCACTGATTCATGGCGAGAATCTTTATTAGGATATCGGAGAAGTGTGTCTGTCCAGAAAGCCTTGCAATAAGGACTGCAAATGTATATTGCAGTAGAATGAGGTTTTCACTCTGCAGCGTAGTGTGTGTTGCAGATTAGAGCACTTGCCCGCGAAAGACAAAGGTCCCGCGTTCGAGTCTCAGTCCAGATCACAGTTTTAATCTGCCAGGAAGTTATCTATTGCAGTAGACTGCGGGAATTTCCAACACTTCACTACATATACAGGGTTTTATTTTTTATGATTACTGTTTCGTAATTTCGTACTTTGTTGCTGTTGACGATGGTCTAGTAATTAGAATGCTCAAGACTACATGTATAACGTAACTAGTGCAGGAGTACTGAATCGAATCGCTGAGAAAAGAAATTTGTGGTAAAAGTTGCGTAAATGTATTATTATAACTTATATTTGATGACGAAATGCAGTTTCAAATACTGAAATTTATTCCTGAAATTCAACTTCACTGTAACTGGTATAGATACAGGCTACTACCTAACGCAACGTATGAAAATTTATGCTGAAGTGGGACTCGAACCCAGTTTTCCGCTTACGGCGAGCGGTCGCCTTACACCTTAGGGTATCCGAGCACGCTCCCAGGGGCCGATGCAAACTTACCTCTGACACGAGCCTATCTCTTTCTTCTCATAGATTTTTAATTCATTTCCCACACTCGCACATCTCGTAATTCCCGTGCATGTTTTTAAAGTGAAGACAACGAGAGAGATTCTTGTTTTATATATACAGAGTGAGTCACGTAAGATACGGATACACATACCGAAGCGCGGGTTTCGGCAAATGTGTTTGTTTATTTAATTTTTTTTAGCACTAGTATCAACTGAGATATTGAAGTAACTACTTTCTTTAATGGAACGGTATACTTTTTATAGCTGATTTCGATAGTTCTTGAGAAGACAATTACAGTGATATAGCGTCTGTTAATGTTGACGTTGAAACCTGTGGCAAGAATTTCGAGAAACGTACTAGAATGGCATTTACGGTGCCGACACTGCCAATCAGGAGTCTCGGATCAGCCTGCGTAGATGTATAGCGAAACGTAGGTCCTCGCTATGAGAATAAAGCCTGATCTCCCCTTGAACCAACTTACGACCTAGATGAATGTTATATATGGAAATACGACATATGCTAGAATCGAGCATATCACAAAGGACTTAGGAAAACTATTTCGCAATTATGTATTTTGCCATATTTACGTGTGCCGAAACAGAGAAATCAACTGTTAATTATTCAAAAATAAAGAGGTCTTATACACTGCATAAAGCAACTACAGTGGTAAATATCTAAATTTTGAAAGGAAGATTTGACCTATCTTCTCTTGTACGTGGCTGGATGCTACTTAGAGGTGATGTCGAACAGCTGTCTCTACCTACACTGCTCTAAATTATGTCATTTTGGATATATTCCTTCAACTAAATATTTTATTAAAATACTCTGGTTACCACCTACGCCGAAACGTAATTTCACGCTGAATGTAAGAGCGTAATGACAGTGTTTCCATCTGCGTGCAATACACGCTGTCGACCTTTTTGACATTACAGTGCAATTTAGTGCACACGTAAATGAAATAAACAATTAACTAACAATGAAAAATGGTTCAAATGCCTCTGAGCACTGTGGGACTTAACGTCTAAGGCCATCAGTCCCCAAGAACTTAGAACCACTTAAACCTAACTAACCTAATGTCATCACACACACCCATGCCCGAGGCAGGATTCGAACCTGCGACCGTAGCGGTCACGCGATTTCAGACTGTAGCGCCTAGAAACGCTCGGCCACCTCGGCCGGCAACAATGAAAAGGTAACCGCAAATATCACATATCATAATTTTGTCTTCCAAAAAACTAAGTTTATATTTTGTTTCAGAATGTGTTCAAACTCTTAATCATGGACAGAAAACCACAATTGCAATCGTCGTTCGGAAGAACGATGAACAGATGTAATTACAGTGGATTATATGGTAGAGTGGATGATATGGTAAAGCGATTCGACGACACATATCGTCTGGCGTAGTTGGGTCTTCGTCATATACTGCATCTATGAGTGCTCTTCAAAAAAAGAAATCATGAGGAGCCAAATCGGGGGACCGCGCGGGTTATTTGAGAACAGAATTTTTTCCTAACCAACGTCCAGGAAAGTTCTCACTCAGAATTTGCGTTGCAAATACGGGACGAGTGAGCTGGACAGCCGACGTGTTGCAGCCATATATACACTGTCGAATGTCCAGTGGTACCTCTTCTAGAAGAATCGGCAGAATGTTCGTCGGAAAGTGTGCGTACGAATGTCCATCTAGAAAGCCTAAAATAAACTAGGGTCCCACAAAGTAGTTTCCTGTAATGTCGCACCGTACGTTCCCACTCCACCCCCGTTGATGTTGCACGTGTGGATCTTCGGCTGCCCAGTACTGCATGTTATGTTATTCGTTGTAGCGTCATTAGTAAACGTTGCTTCATGGGTAAAGAGCACACTTTTCAAAACGTAGGGTCATGTCTCATGTACTGAAGGGTGAGCCAACAAAATTCTGTACGACATTGGAAATCACGGTCGTCTAGTACCAGATGTAGCGACAGGTAATAGGGGTGAAAATTTTTTCGATACAAGATGCGAATGATACTCTTCCGGCTGATGCCACATTCCTTGGCAATAAGATTCGTACCACTGCGCGGATTCATTAGCGTCATAGCTAGAACAGCTTCTGTGTGTTCTTTGTCACTTGTAGACTTTTTTCTTGTCCTCTTTTTGACGTTCAACCAGCCTGTCCGCACTATCGTCTTGATAATTCGTGTAATTTACTGGCGTGACGGATACTGCCGATCCAGATAGATATCCCTAAACGGATGTAATGTTTTTAAAGCAGTTCTTTTACATTGACCTTATAAATGTCGTATATTGAATTGGTGTACATGTCTCCACGCAACGAATACTGTATCAGAAATAAGTGGCCTGCAACGCAGACAAGTAAACAAGCAAATGTGTTGACATTCTGACATAGCGTAGTACGAGAGTTCTTCTTGGCGGTATTTGCACTACCACATAAAAACAAACCAGAAAATTAAAACAAACAGAAGTTAAAGGTATATAATTAACAATAGAACCCCGCAAGCGCCGACTCCGGTCACCACGCTCTCAAATAATAGGATATTTGTCGAATTTTTTGCGATAAGTTTCAAAGTCGACGTTATCAAACGTTATATCATTGTAATTTTCTGCTCAAGATCGACTGAATGCATTTATAAGAAAATTATCAAAAATTAGAAAAATATACAGTTCCATTTAGAAAAACCTACTTCCTTCAATATGCCCTAAAAACATTAACCAAAAAAAATTCGTGCCCTCGACGCTCTTTGCCAAAACCACGATTCGATCTGTGTAAGCGTTCACTAAATAAATGGGTTCGTTACACACACACACACACACACACACACACACACACACACACACAAAGAAAAGTCATATACTATCGTTGCCAACGATAGACTGTGACTTCTCGTTGCCTTCATTCTAAAAATATACACGACACGACCGAGTATGAGTTGTGAATTAATAGTCTATGAGAAGATATAAGTGTCGTTTGGAAGTTTGGGTCGGTGCGGGGAGCGTCTTGGAAAATCTAAGTAGTACCATGCACCAGTATCATCGGTCTCCTCAGCAGAATGGGAGCGCTGAGTAACAGCTTGTTTCTCGCATGTGGGGCTGCAACTGGATTTATTGTGCGCAAGACCAAGCCAAAATATGTTAGTACGCGCCTTTGGCGTGATTAAGCAGAGTTAAATAAAAGTTTATTGTTTTCTTTGCAACGAATGTGAATCAGTTGTTTGTGCAGTGATTTTAAGAATTGATTCCGTATTAAATTCCCGTGAGTGAACCAGTGATTCTCCACGTGTATTAACATTTCGTGTTGATTACCTTATCTGAATGATTGTTGTATACTGGGTGTCTCAGGAGAAATGGTATATTCAAGGTATATGATAGGTACAATGAATCGAAGCGAAAACGTCTAGTAAACATGGACTCCAAAATCCATATATCAAGACATAGTACCACTTGTTCATCCTCGCGAACGTGAAACACACTGTTCCACTGAACGAGTTCTCATAGCATCTCAGGTATGCATTTTACAGCCCATGTATACTAGATCAGTTTTTCTCCTCTTTGTCCCAACTGTTAGATAGTCTTTGGCTTCGAATGAACATTGCTATCATATCCTTGAATACTGACCATTCCTACAGGACACACTGCATGTAACCGGTAAACTATTCATTTAAGCATTACCGCGTGTAGCTTCATTGTGTTCTAGGCAGACGGTGTCTTAGTTGCCGGATAACGGTAATAGTATTAGAGTTAGGTGTGGTTAGAGACTGTACCTCTGATCCTCAAAAATTTAAGTATTACTTGGCTTCGTAAGTTTTTCACTTGTCTTGTAGGCTGTCGAGAGGGCAGAGCGCCTGACGTTTTAAACTTTTGTGATGTTGCCAATTGCTCTTTTGTTGTAAACGAATATTTTGTGTTTAAATTTCCTAATCCTATGTAAGTTACTCCGGCTATCAGACAATTATATTTTTCTGCTATGAGCGGTTTCTGTTTTGTCAGTAGAAAATATCGATGATAAATAAATGATAGTTAAATTGAGTCCAACTCTGCACAACGTCCAGCTCGAACTCCTTTCTACCTAAGTTTGATGCTATACTGCTTCTTTGGGACATCGAACTTTGCCTTATGTACCGCATTCTCCTGGCATAGCACTCATTGATCCCTCTCTCGTTCCTGATATGAAGAAACTTTTTCTAGAATCACACTGTGGTGGAACATGTTCTGAACAGGCAAACGGCAGACTTCTGAAGAAAAGTCATTCATCATCGGAAAGCTATGTAGACACGGACTAATACCATCCCCAAGTTTCGCAGACACAGCTCGATTTTTTCGATGTGATAATTAAAGTTTTATGACTATCCCTCGTAGTTGCATGGCCCAGGCCCTGAGAATAGCCCGTTTCCCTTGAAGCAACTGCTCAAATTTTGAAATATTTCGTCAGGTGCCCTTGCATGTAAATTTCCACTAGCTTTCGTTTCTTCACATTTATCGCTGAAAAATCTTATATAATTAGTACTGAGACTGCAGAGGGGACTTTTGCTGTAGCCAACGACTCAAATATCGTGACTCAGATATCCGACAACGGTCAGTACCACACAGTTGCAGCAGCCAGCGAGCACACTGCAATAGACTGGAAACAAGACCTTCTTCGCACCTTCATGGTCTCTAGAGATAGATAAAGCTGTCAGTACAGTGACAACAAGCCAGTGTCGTATTCAAACTACATGATTACAACACTGTCGCTGCCTACCTCTTGTTGACTACCTACAAAGCGGGCTTGGGCAACGTTTGGTCTTCGACTGTAGCTAGATTTTTAATAGCAGTGCCACAGACTTAGGCTTTATTCATAGTGTTTATACTCTGCCAGCCACACAACGTTGTGTTTTGTGCGCCAAGCTGCTAACGTGTACCAAATTTGTAGGTAATTTTTATCTTCCAATAAAGGAAATGGAAGCACTGTTCCGGCAAGTATTCTTTTTAATTTGGCTTTGGTTCTGGAACGGCGACAACTAGGTCAGGGACAGGACTTGATACTGAAGCTGTCATTAATTCAGCGCCTACGACAGCCGCGGCACTTTCGCCAGCTCGTGAGCTGCCGAGTTACCGGCAGAGCCTCTCAGGCTAATGAGAGGCGTCGCGTGTCGCGGGCGGCCTAACAGCGCAGTGGCAGGCGCCGCATAGGCAGCCCGCGTCGCATGGCCAGTACCGTAATGTATTGGCCGGCAGCTGCTGGCGACGCGTCAAAGGCCCGCATGAAGGGACTGCGGCGCCGCGAGTAATCATGCCGGCGACCAGAGGCGCATTCAGCCGAAACTCCAGCAAAGCGAATCCTCTGTCTCTGAGCGGGCGGCAGCGTGGTCATTACACTGTGTGAGCCAAACCAAATGGGCAGGAAATCGAAACATTATCAATCTTCTTCTTCTCTGCTTTCCGTACTAGCCAAATTCTCTGTGACGTATTACGATTCCCATCTTTTTCCCGGTCTACCTATATCTCTGCTTCATTTCAGTTTAAAGACTTTATATGACGTAGTAGTCTCTGTAGATGCATTTTTTGTCGATAGTTATTCCTTTGCTTTTTTAATTAATGTATTTTTGTACACATTCCCCCAAATTTTCAACTGATCGAACACCGTATTTCCGTATTTTATTATTCTTTTACATTCCTTCCCTGATCTAACAAATCGCATAACTACTCATTGCTTCTAGATTTTTTCTTTTTTTATTCAATACCAACGATTTACTTCCATATAACAGGGTTGATAATGTAACCGTTCTATAAAATTTCAGTCATGTTTTTTTCCATGTTTCCATTCAGTTGATTCTTTGACAGATATTTACAAATATATTCAATGTAATCTGCTTATGTTCTGCGTACTCATACCACATTTTACATCCAAGATTTTATCTGTTCTATTGTTTTTCATCAACAACTTATTTCTCACTGAATGTTTCACCTAAAGTGACAATGACTTAGAATTACTAGACGATATTTTCATATTATATTATTTATTTAGTTCATATCTTCCATTCTGTAAATTGTCTTCTTGGAAAAAAATCTGTGTCACCAGCATAGAGGAGTGGCTTCAGATTTACCGAACTGCTTAAATGCATTCCAAAGTCTGTCCTAAAATTCTATCTGCAAAATGCATCGCAGATATAAATCCTGAATAGTATTGGGGATAAATTAGTCTTACTTTACCCCTTTATTTTTCTGTATCAGTTCTGTATATAGTGATATTGTATTATCAGTATTACAATTATATTACTGCCATCTTTTGATAACTGAGATAGGCTCTAAAGAGTAACATACGTGCTCCATTATTCTCCATAAGTTTTCCACAACCAATTATCAAAATCTTTCTCAAAACCTATGAAACAAATGTGTCTATTTGTTAAACTCTCAGTGATTTTCAATAAGCTGTCGTAAAATAAAAAAAAATGATGTCTATGATCGCTGTCTAAACTCGATCTGTCTTTCCACTAGTAAAACGTCTGCTGTTCTTTTCAGTAATTTGTTTAAACTTTCTCCATTAAGTCAAGTAAGCTTATCCCAGTGTAATTTTCTCAAATGTTCCGTTCTTCTTTCTTCTGTATTGATTTTACTGTTGCTTTCTTTGGATTTCTGGTACATCTACAACGAGGTGACAATAGACATCGGATAGCGATATGAATATGTACAGATGGCGGTAGTAACGCCTGCGCAAACTATAAATGGCAGTGCATTGGCAAAGCTGACATTTACACTCAGATGCTTCATGTGAAAATGTTTCCGATGTGATTACAGTCGCATCACGAGAATTAATTGACTATGAATGCGGAATGGCATTTTGAGCTAGAAGCATGGGAGATTTCATTTCTGAAATCGTTAGGGAATTCACTATTCCGAGATCCACAACGTCAAGAGTGTGCCGAGAATACCAAGTTTCAGGCATTACTTCTCATCACAGATAAGGCATTGGCCGACAGCATTTACTTAAGGACCGAGAGCAGGGGGTCAGTTCTGACAGGCAAGTAACACTACGTGAAATAAACGCAGAAATAAAAGCGGCACGTACAACAAACGTATCCATCAGGACTGAGCGCCGAGATTTGGCGTTAATGAGCTATGGCAGCAGACGACTGAGGCGAGTGATTTTACTAACAGCACGATATGACGTGCAGCAATCCTCGTAGACCCGTGACCATGTTGGTCTGTGTTAACATGGAATGGACAGGGTCCTGGCTTCGTTCGACCACTTGGAGACCATTAGCAGCCATTCATGGACCTCATGTTACAAACAGCAATGGTAATTTTATGGATGACCGTGTACTATGTCACCAACCATACTGTTTGCGATTGGTGTGAAGAACATTCTGAATCATTCTGTGACATATTTTGGCTATCCAGACCGTCCGACATGTATCCTGTCGTTTTATGGAATATAATGGAGAGGTCAGTTCGTGCTCAAAATTATGCACCTGCAACACATCTGCAATTATGGACAGCTCTAGAGGCAGCACGGCTGAATATTTCTGCAGGGGACTTCCAACGACTTGTTGAGTCGATGTCACGTCCAGCTACTGCGCTACACTGGGCAAAAGGAGGTCTGATACCATATTAGGAGGTGTCCCATGACTTTTGTGACCTCAGGGCATGTGTCCATAAATGTTATGGGAAATGACACTTTCCTCAATAAGATGAATTTCACCCTATCCCAAAGGATCTAGTCTGTTTCTTCAAAAAGACAGTCCAATATTCCACCTTGACTCGATCTTAATAACAGGCAAGGTGGAAAACTGGAATGTCTTTTAATAAATTTGTGGCTGTTGCACCCAGTAACAAAAACTTATTTGTTAAGGCAGTTGCTAGTAATGTTGCATTGCAATTATATAGCTTCCTGAGGATGGATAAATACCCTCTCTGGTATTTCCAGCGTCTTCGGATTTTTCTGAATTTTCCCTGGAACTGCATGTTCTACAGAAATAGCCATATCTTACCAACGTATTTCGTCTACGGAAGTATTCAGTTTTTTAGTTGCTTCCTTCTTTATGTTTTGTGCTACAGAAACTTCAACGGCAATAATTTTACCACTCTTATTGATTCGGTCGGTAGAATATATGCTCACTTGTATCGAGCAGAAGTTTCGATTTCAAAAGAAGGGAAGGAACATAACTATAATACTATGGTATGATTTATCTCAATATTTTGTACCTAATGCTCGTGGTTCGCTTCCTTTAATTACCAAAAAAGGGATGTATTAATTGCTATAAGGATGAAATTCGATCATGACAATTTCCCAATCCATCTGCACAGAATTAATTTGTTAGATTCTCTCAGTTGTAAGTGCCACAGCGATCTACCATGATAATGCTATTTTCGCTTGCAGGAAGCAGTGTGCTCAGAAGATTTCTTCCTATACCAAAGGAAATTGACATCCATCAAGTCTCTCCCATGTCCAGGAAAGGAAAAATATGGTTTTCGTCTGGGATAAGCTTTTATAGCAAACAGTAAACTGTGCATGTGCCACTTGGTGCCCTGTAGATGGTATAAAACTACTACCGAGCGGTCATGTGACTCGCGACAGCTGACGTAGGTCGTGAGAAAGAAGTGTTGCATATAAACTGGTCGGGTGTATGGAACCAGAGCAGTGGGATGGGCTGACATAGAAACGTGACAATATAGTAGGATTAAGCTGTTGTTTTCGGACGTTCCAAACTATGACTAAAGTTACCCGATTTGGTGGTGTATCAATGTGGGTGTTCCAGCATGTCTACAAAAAAACTGTGTACCACTAACAACCATTTAATACTACAAAAAAACAATGGTCGCAGAAAGATACTGACAGGGACTCGAGAAGAGGGTAGCTCCTGTCAAACCTGAAAGGAATTACAACTGTCAGTAGCATCAAAGAGTTTCTAAGTGAACATTGTTAACGAACCTGCATTTAATTCGGAAAAGACTTTTATTCACAGTAGCAAATAAAACTGCACGTCTTTGATGGATCACACAACACGGAACCTGAGATTTATCTAATGGAAGATGGGAAGCACGGTCTGAGGAGTCGTAATTTTATGTCTTTTCAAATAATGCAAGCCGTCTAATGTACAGGTGGCGATTAGCCCATTGTCTGTAGTGCGTAGTTGAGGCTGTATGTGGTTCTATGACTGTGCTGTGTGCGAGCGATATCCTTGGCGCTAACTAATCGATTTTATCTGCCCTGTGTAGGTGTCTGCCCCATTAATGTGATACTGGAGGATACCTAACTTCAAAGGCGCCGGGGGGGGGGGGGAGGGGAGTCATGAGTAGCGGTGGCCGGAATGCTCAGCAAGGAAGATGGAAGTGACTTGCAAACAGTGGTATGGACAGCTGGAAGACAGGGCTTACGAAGGCACATGCTTCTTCTTTAGGGGTGAACATATGTACACTCCTGGAAATGGAAAAAAGAACACAATGACACCGGTGTGTCAGACCCGCCATACTTGCTCCGGACACTGCGAGAGGGCTGTACAAGCAATGATCACACGCACGGCACAGCGGACACACCAGGAACCGCGGTGTTGGCCGTCGAATGGCGCTAGCTGCGCAGCATTTGTGCACCGCCGCCGTCAGTGTCAGCCAGTTTGCCCTGGCATACGGAGCTCCATCGCAGTCTTTAACACTGGTAGCATGCCGCGACAGCGTGGACGTGAACCGTATGTGCAGTTGACGGACTTTGAGCGAGGGCGTATAGTGGGCATGCGGGAGGCCGGGTGGACGTACCGCCGAATTGCTCAACACGTGGGGCGTGAGGTCTCCACAGTACATCGATGTTGTCGCCAGTAGTCGGCGGAAGGTGCACGTGCCCGTCGACCTGGGACCGGACCGCAGCGACGCACGGATGCACGCCAAGACCGTAGGATCCTACGCAGTGCCGTAGGGGACCGCACCGCCACTTCCCAGCAAATTAGGGACACTGTTGCTCCTGGGGTATCGGCGAGGACCATTCGCAACCGTCTCCATTAAGCTGGGCTACGGTCCCGCACACCGTAAAGCCGTCCTCCGCTCACGCCCCAACATCGTGCAGCCCGCCTCCTGTGGTGTCGCGACAGGCGTGAATGGAGGGACGAATGGAGACGTGTCGTCTTCAACGATAAGAGTCGCTTCTGCCTTGGTGCCAATGATGGTCGTATGCGTGTTTGGCGTCGTGCAGGTGAGCGCCACAATCAGGACTGCATACGACCGAGGCACACAGGGCCAACACCCGGCATCATGGTGTGGTGAGCGATCTCCTACACTGGCCGTACACCTCTGGTGATCGTCGAGGGAACACTGAATAGTGCACGGTACATCCAAACCGTCATCGAACCCATCGTTCTACCATTCCTAGACCGGCAAGGGAATTTGCTGTTCCAACAGGACAATGCACATCCGCATGTATCCCGTGCCACCCAACGGGCTCTAGAAGGTGTTTAGTCAACTACCCTGGCCAGCAAGATCTCCGGATCTGTCCCCCATTGAACATGTTTGGGACTGGATGAAGCGTCGTCTCACGCGGTCTGCACGTCCAGGACGAACGCTGGTCCAACTGAAGCGTCAGGTGGAAATGGCATGGCAAGCCGTTCCACAGGACTACATCCAGCATCTCTACGATCGTCTCCATGGGAGAATAGCAGCCTGCATTGCTGCGAAAGGTGGACATACACTGTACCAGTGCCGACATTGTGCATGCTCTGTTGCCTGTGTCTATGTGCCTGTGGTTCTGTCAGTGTGATCATGTGATGTATCTGACCCCAGGAATGTGTCAATAAAATTTCCCCATCCTGGGACAATGAATTCAAGGTGTTCTTATTTCAATTTCCAGGAGTGTAGATGGAAGGCAGCAGCGTGTTCTATGAAGTGTTACTGGCGTGATCGTGCCGGTTGGAGTTCAATTGGCAGCTACTCGACCACTGGACGATGTAAACCTGCTCAGGAAAGCAAAAAATGGTTCAAATGGTTCTCAGCACTATGGGACTTAACTTCTGAGGTAATCAGTCCCCTAAAACTTAGAACTACTTAAACCTAAGTGACCTAAGGACATCACACACATCCATACCCTAGGCCGGATTCGAACCTACGTCCGTAGCGTCGCGTGATTCCCGACTGTAGCGCCTAGAACCGCTCGGCCACCAGGCCGGCTCAGGGAAGCATTGTGTGCCATTAAGGTAGACTGAAAGGTAAGGCCCTTTGTGATGGGCAGTAATTCTGATCTTAACTGATGTGTGAGCCACTGTATCCTGATTGCTTTCGGGAACAGCTGGTATCTGAGGTCGTTCCTCCAATTTTCCGTTCTGAACGAAGGTGCTCGTTTGTATTTTTCCACCAGAATGTGTTTAGCCGATTTTCTGCACAATATTTAATTCTGCTTATGTGTGTGTGCGTGTGCTACAACGTAGATTAACCATCATTTAAAGCCACACTTATTGAATTGATGAACAAACTCGGAATGAGGCCTTGTTGTACGCTTTGGTTGGCCTTGTAGCATTCACAATATCATATTGTAAGGCAAATTCCTCATACATTTTTGGGAAAAGTATCTGTTTCGGTAAGAGAGCTGGTCAGCTGATTTGGTAAAGCCCCATTACTTGTTACTAGCTCTTTTCCGAATTACGAGCCTTTTTATTAATTATCTTGCAATTTGTTTGTTTGCCGTTTCTGCCCACCGGGCTTACATGACTCCTTCTGTATATTTAGTCGAGTAATGCCGTTGTTTGCTTCCTGTAGCATCTGTGATTAAGTGTTCGTCTAGCTTTGACATCCTTTGTTTCAGTTGTATGTGGTATATTTAAGGAAAACGTAATTTCCCTTATGATTTAATGCAACTAATTTCTTTTCATTCCCGCTAAAACAAGTCAAGCAAAATCGTCTAGAGGTGGCCTTTGGTGTAAGTTCGATCTAATGTTGGGGTCGTTCATTGCTGTACTCTCACTGTGTTTAGAAGTTTGATAACCTGGCTGCCTGAGGAGGCATGTCCAGACGATAACGTAAGATCCCTGAAAGTTTCTAATGAATTTCTTGTGTTTTACTTAAATTTCATGAAGTACTAAAGCACCTGTACCAGTTTTAAAGCTTTTTGGCGCGTTCACCGGCTCTTAATCCAGTTATCCTGTATCAGTCTTGAACGGTATTAAAGTTCCTTGTATTGAAGTTCTGTTCACTTAAGACTGGTGATTGTTGCCATAAACAGGTCTGTTTGGCAGAAGTATCGTGATCCTTAATGTATTTTGTATGTAAAATTGAAGTATTTTACATTATTTTGGTTTCGCCGTGGTAGGCATTTGTCATTGGGCCTTAAGCCGTATGTACGGTTGCTTAGTGTTGTTACTCGTTTCATCAACTGATGTTCTGAAATTGTCTGTTTATAGTCTCGCAGTAACTGCTTAGTGCTTTAAATTTTGTCTGTTTCAGTGTGATAGGCATTTACCATTGGAACTCAAGTCGTTTGCGCAGTTGAGCAATGTAATTATTTGCTTGATCTGTTGATGTTCTTCACCTGTAATTGTCCGTTAATGAGAAACACCGTATCTCAATTAATTGATTTTCTGCAACTGCTTAGCAACTTTCTTCTAAAATTTTATTTTGTCTTTTTAAGTTATCATCTTGCATTTACGCATTTCAAGGATTGTATTTATTGATGTGATGAGCCATGGACTTTCTTGCCTTATACATCAGTCATTAGTGCTCACCTGCTATTCAGGTATGCTTTATGTTGCGGTCCCAGTACCTTACCATTCCCTCATCCAACTCTCTACCACTTCAGTGAAGTTTTCGGTCCGCATTTCATGATGACGTGGGTCCACTCGTCCACGTTACCGTGGGCATCATCAATGTTTATTTTTTCTCGGTGACAATGTGTTGCACTTTTTTCTGTATTTTCTTGGTAAGTACGCTTTGGAAACTTTCCTCCTCCAAGATTACAACAGCTGTGTCCTTAGTTCTCTATACCTGCATTCCTAGTTTACCCTATAAGTACCCCCACTAGAGTACCAAATAATCCGATTTTAATTTTACGGGAAATGTCTGAGACTGTTTGGATCATCGGGTGAAATGTAGTATCACCATCCCCGCAGTTTGGTAGCTTCGTCGGATCTAATCTTCTATGAATGGCGTCAAGTGGACATATCTAAAGAAACCTAGGCACAGCAAATATATTAGCGAAATATCTTCACGCGACAAAAGCACTTTTAAACAAAATGTTATGAGTTAACTTGCCAATCAAAGTCACATAAGCATCGACGGGTGGCAGATGACATGCTATCAGTACATGAGAATGTGGAAATGGTTTTGCAGAAGCGCATAATGTGAAAGTAAGCTAATGACAGGACAAACGGCAACTGTTATTTTTCTGATTAATTGTTAGTAGATTGGTTATTATCCAAAGTATGGTTACATGCCACAGATTTTAATAAAACAAAATCCTCCGCTGATGGCACAAATGTGTTGAAACAAGTTTGGGTCACATGAGAAACGGGTGTTTTGCATATATTCAATAATAATTGTAATAAAAAAACGGCAAATAAGAAAAAGACTCACTTATTATAAAAAAATACACTTCTTTATTAATTCACCAGCTTGCATTGGCGGGTGGGGTAGGGGGGTGGGAAAGGAGAGGTGCAGGTGGTGATTCAGCACGAACAACCGAAGGAAACTATTCAACAAGATGGAACGAAAAAGATTAGGTGTTATCGACAAGTCGGTGATGAGACGATTAAACACGTTCCTCTTCTATCTCGTTAAGCTGCTTGCTCCTTACTAACGACACCAGCAAAATCAGTTGCACTGTCAGACACAGAGTTCCCACAAACCAGTCGAAAAAAGTTATGAGGATTTTGATCATTCCGCAGCGCTACTTCCGCGTATAATGTCGTTCAAAGTAAGGGAACAGAGGGAGTTTCCAACTCGCTGCGGCTCGCGGCTTTCACCGCAGGCGAAGGCCGGATTTGCCTTTTCACGTTCATTAGTCGCGCCTCTGAGGCAGCGATAACGCTGTCGTGCGATTTAAAAGTCAAATCGCGACACTGTTGCCACGCAGAGGGTGCGCCCCGACAGCGTACCGCCGTGCGAAGAAATTCGCTCGGCTCTCTTTATGGGCTGGCGGCGAAAGCCAGTCCAGCTGCCTTCTGCTGCTACTGCTGCTGCTACGTACATTAAATCAAACGGCAGCCCAAGTGGCAAGTTGTGTAACGCACCATTGATCTAAGAAGGCCAGCGCACGAGATACGTTTCAGCATTTCTTTATGGCCGAACCTGGTTATGTCAAGTCACATAGAAAGGAAGTCATAAGATGAGTTCAAGAGAAGCCTAATCGAAATGTCTACAATCTGCAGCATCATGATTACTCTGCAATTCACAATCAAGTGTCTGTCAGAGGGTTCAAGGACCACGTTCAAGCTATTTCTCTACCGTTCCGCTCTCGTGCGAACTCTGATTTCTTTTTTTATGATTACCATTCCTCCCTACGCAGGTGGGTGCTAACAAAATATTTTCACACTGTCAGACCAATATTGGTAACTGAAATTTCTGCCGTAACGAAAAACTTCTTTCTTTTAATCACTGAAATCTCAATTCACGTATCATATTCATAGCACTTTCAAGCCTATTTCACGATAATACAAAACGAGCTGCCCTTCTTTGAACTTCTTCGATATCATCCGTCAATCCACCCTGATGCGGATCCCACATCGCACAGCAGTACTGCAGAAAAAGACAGACAAGCATAGTGTAAGCAGCCTCTTTTGTTGAACTGTCGCATTTTCTAAGAATTTTGCCAATAAATTGCAGTCTATGGTTTGCTTCCCCCACAACATCATCTATGTAACGGTTCCAATTTAAGTTATTCATAACTGCAATCCCTAAGAATTTAGTCGCATTTCCAGCCATTTTTGAGTTTTGTATTTTACACTGTACCGAAATTTAGGGGGTTCCTTTTAGTACTCATGCTGATGACTTCCCACTTTTCATTATTTTGAGTCAAGTGCCACTTTTGGCACCATATAGATATCTCGCCTAAATCATTTTATAATTGGTTTTGATCATCTGCTGACTTTACAATACGGTAACTGATGGCATCATCTGCAAACAGTGTAAGCAGTCTGCTCAGATTGTCTCATAAATCGTTTATATAGATCAGGAGCAGCTCAAGGCCTATAACACCTTCTTGGGGAACACGACGTTTTAAATTTGTTTTACTCGACGACTTTCCGTCAGTTAATACGAACTGTGACGTTTCCGACAGGAAATCATGAATATAGCCACATAACGGAGACTATGTCAAAAGCCTTCTGAAAATCTAAAAATACGTACATAATTTGACATCTCCTGTTGACAGCACCACCACTTCGTGGGAATAAAGAGGTAGTCGTATTTCACAAGAACTCTTAGTATTGTTAATATTTGAAATTATCCTTACTATGCAGATAAGAAAAATTCTGTCTTTTGCAAATAAGAAATTATTTATTTCCAACCAAACATGTTTCATCTATTCGTACTAGACATCATCATAGGTTCTTTCATGTATCCATGTTCTTCTAGAGGCGCTAAACACACGCCGTACATGTTACAGTGGGCTAAAACTTACACTGTTGAGTATACTCAACCTGTCCCAAGTGAACAAGACCATGTGCAATGTGTAACAGGAAAGGTTATGTGTAGTGAATTGTATAAATATGACCTAATATTAAAGGGCCTCTAATGCTTCAGGAGGCCGACTTGGAGCAGGAGAGGCACAACACGGCATTTTAATTTCCACTGTCTATACTCTTACAAATGAGTTCATAAAACCGTCAGCATGACCAGAATGGATTCAGAACTCACACTCATAGCAGTAGAATTTCGAAAACGTAACAAAATAAACTTTTATTACATGTGAAATTTTATCTTTTTTTCACTTACAATTGACTAAATTTGTTGCTATAGGTAAACTTTTCTTCATAAGTAAGACAGATTCTTCGATGAATTTTGCACAGCATACAAACCATACTTACAGGTGTATTAAAAACTGCGGTAAAAATTGAGAATTTTAACTATAAAATTAGAGTTTTTTGAAATACGATGTTTAAAATGAAACAGCTCTTTCATTTGTTCACAAATTAAATAAATTCTAGAGTTAGACTTTATTGGTGCATAAGTGGAAGGGCAATGCAACAAGACGACAGATACCAACATACACTCCTGGAAAAGGAAAAAAGAACACATTGACACCGGTGTGTCAGACCCACCATACTTGCTCCGGAGACTGCGAGAGGGCTGTACAAGCAATGCTCACACGCACGGCACAGCGGACACACCAGGAACCGCGGTGTTGGCCGTCGAATGGCGTTAGCTGCGCAGCATTTGTGCACCGCCGCCGTCAGTGTCAGCCAGTTTGCCGTGGCACACGGAGCTCCATCGCAGTCTTTAACACTGGTAGCATGCCGCGACAGCGTGGACGTGAACCGTATGTGCAGTTGACGGACTTTGAGCGAGGGCGTATAGTGGGCATGCGGGAGGCCGGGTGGACGTACCGCCGAATTGCTCAACACGTGGGGAGTGAGGTCTCCACAGTACATCGATGTTGTCGCCAGTGGTCGGCGGAAGGTGCACGTGCCCGTCGACCTGGGACCGGAATCGCAGGGACGCACGGATGCAAGCCAAGACCGTAGGATCCTACGCAGTGCCATAGGGGACCGCACCGCCACTTCTCAGCAAATTAGGGACACTGTTGCTCCTGGGGTATCGGCGAGGACCATTCGCAACCGTCTTCATGAAGCTGGGCTACGGTCCCGCACACCGTTAGGCCGTCTTCCGCTCATGCCCCAACATCGTGCAGCCCGCCTCCTGTGGTGTCGCGACAGGCGTGAATGGAGGGACGAATGGAGACGTGTCGTCTTCTGCCTTGGTGCCAATGATGGTCGTATGCGTGTTTGGCGCCGTGCAGGTGAGCGCCACAATCAGGACTGCATACGACCGAGGCACACAGGGCCAACATCCGGCATCATGGTGTGGGGAGCGATCTCATACACTGCCCGTACACCTTTGGTGATCGTCGAGGGGACACTGAATAGTGCACGGTACATCCAAACCGTCATCGAACCCATCGTTCTACCATTCCTAGACCGGCAAGGGAACTTGCTGTTCCAACAGGACAATGCACGACCGCATGTATCCCGTGCCACCCAACGTGCTCTAGAAGGTGTAAGTCAACTACCCTGGCCAGCAAGATCTCCGGATCTGTCCCCCATTAAGCATGTTTGGGACTGGATGAAGCGTCGTCTCACGCGGTTTGCACGTCCAGCACGAACGCTGATCCAACTGAGGCGCCAGGTTGAAATGGCATGGCAAGCCGTTCCATAGGACTACATCCAGCATCTCTACGATCGTCTCCATGGGAATAGCAGCCTGCATTGCTGCGAAAGGTGGATATACACTGTACTAGTGCCGATATTGTGCATGCTCTGTTGCCTGTGTCTATGTGCCTGTGGTTCTGTCCCTTCCTGGGACAATGAATTCACGGTGTCCTTATTTCAATTTCCAGGAGTGTATTTACCTGACGTTGATAAACGTGTTCCCCTAATTGTTTTGAGCAGTGTACTTCACCGGACTGACTTAGGTTAACGGTGGTGGCTTGATACCAGTTCCACACCACCAACAGCGTCCCCAAGCGAACATGTTCTATATTAAGCAGGTGAGTAATATTTCATCCTATGGGCTTAGCATACATTCTCTCGCCAGCATTACCAGTTTCGGACGGCAAGCATCCATTACAGCTTCAAACAGTCACTAAGCTTTCTTTTCCTGTTTATTATGTTTCAGATAGTCGTTAAGTTATAGGTTCGTCCTGGAAATGTGTGCTTGCCATTCGAAACCGTATGTCAATAAATTATAACTTGCAAGCGAGACTCTATATCACTAGCTGTTTTCTGCTCACTTGCTGTCGCTATCTGCCACAGAGGCGAATATTATACTTATAGTAACTGGCTGAAATCGTATCCTCATACTCGTTGGGAATGTATATGCTATTGGCGTTTTAATTTTTTTTATTTTGTTGCTGCAAATTCAAAGTCTACGTGCTTCAAGAAGCGCCAGTGCAAAGAAAAGCATTATTCAAAATGCGCGAATTAGTTTCTTATCAGCACACTTCTCTGCTTCATACTTCACAAACTTGAATAACACATCTGTAGCGCCAAAGAACATAGAAAGCAAAGGCAGAGTAAGAAACTAAAGACACTTATGGACAACGAAATACAGTCACACGTACATCAATTCTACCCACCTCTCATAAACCTCGCACGCCATAAACGTAAGGACGAAAAACCACAGCTACTGCAGCAAGAATTAAAACACAAAAGTAAATGAACATTTCATAGGGAATTTGTTCATAGACTCTGAGAACATATTGTCAAGAATAGAGGAAGGACAGAAGAATCACTTAGAAGACTGCGAAAACATTTAAAATTCAACACTTTCATAATTTAAAATTCGGATTAGAACAGGTAACAATGAAAATATTACGCATTGGTATTGTAGTTTAAATCAGACATAATTGACCTGTCACATAGGGATTAAACACTATCAGTATCTGCTTTCCCTGCAGAGATAAAACAGGGCAGAGAGGGAAAGATCTATGAAACTGGTCCAGTCCAAGCAAATGTTTCAGATAAAAGTACAAGGAAACATTTATGTTGACTTTAAAAATTTTATATCTTTTCAGATCAGACACTTTTTTACACCATTTCGGATCTTCAGAGGCAGTGGATGCTCTTTCATCGGTTTCTATTACACAGGTCAACAGAATGGCGTTGGTGCAGTTGTCGTAGTCGACTCGACGAAGTCACAAATATACTCAAGTAGAGGAATTGATTAGTTTTCATTGTCTATTACCGCCACAGAACTTGTATTCATAAGCAGCGTCATTCTTTCTCTTGTCCTATTCTCGACATACGGGGTGTGTGCAGAGTGGCTAAAATAAAAATTTCTACAGTCTACTGACTGGTTTGATGCGGCCCGCCTCGAATTCCTTTCCTGTGCTAACCTCTCCATCTCAGAGTAGCACTTGCAACCTACGTCCTCAGTTATTAGCTTGAAGTATTCCAATCTCTGTCTTCCTCTACAGTTTTTGCCCTCTACAGCTCCCTCTAGTACCATGGTAGTCATTCCCTCATGTCTTAGCAGATGTCCTATCATACTGTCCCTTCTCCTTATCAGTGTTTTTCACATATTACTTCCCTCTCCGATTCTGCGTAGAATCTTCTCATTCCTTACCTTATCAGTCCACCTAACATTCGTCTATAGCACCACATCGCAAATGCTTCGATTTTCTTCTGTTCCGGTTTTCCCACAGTCCATGTTTCACTACCATACAATGCTGAACTCCAGACGTACATCCTCAGAAATTTCTTCCTCAAATTAAGGCCGGTATTTGATATTAGTAGACTTCTCTTGGCCAGAAATGCCTTTTTTGCCATAGCGAGTCTGCTTTTGATGTCCTCCTTGCTCCGTCCGTCATTGGTTATTTTACTGCCTGCGTTGACGAAATCCAAGCCGATGAAGTCAAATATCAGCAGTAAAGAGAGGGCGGCCATTCGTGATCTGAGAGAACGCTCTGAAATTGTTGTCTTACCGGCTGACAAAGGCAATGCTACAGTTGTTTTCTCCCATAAGGACTACACTGATAAGATGCAGAGCCTGCTAAATGACGATTCTTACCGGAAGATCAGCGTTGACCCTACAAAGAAGGTGGAGAACAAGACGAGGGCTCTTCTCAAGGACGTAGATTTACCGGAGGGTGACGCTAAGAAATTGTTACCCCAAGGTCCGGTACCGCCTAGACTATATGGACTCCCGAAGGTTCACAAAGAGGGGTACCATTACGCCCCATTGTCAGCAACATCAGGGCACCTACATATTTGTTGGCCAAATACCTGACAGGAATATTAAGTCCTTATGTGGGTAAATGCCCTCATCACATCCGTAATTCCGTGGATTTTGTTAAACGCCTTGATAGCTTCAGGTTGGATGAGTCAGATATGATGGTGAGTTTTGACGTCGTTTCCTTGTTTACGAGGGTACCCCTGCGAGAGTCGCTAGAGTTGATTGGTCAGAGGTTTGACGAGAATACCACTGAACTTTTTAGGCATGTCTTGACTTCCACGTATTTTCTTTTTAATGGAGAATACTACGAAAAAACAGAGGGAGTCTCCATGGGTAGCCCACTCTCACCGGTGGTAGCGGATTTGTACGTGGAGAACTTCGAGGAGGAAGCCCTGTCGTCATCCGAATGGAAACCTACTTGCTTTTTCCGTTACGTGGACGACACGTTCGTCAAATGGCCACATGGTATGCACAAACTCCTTGACTTCCTCACACATCTAAACTCCATACACCCCAACATCAAATTCACCTTGGAGACTGAAGCGGAGGGTAAATTACCTTTCCTTGACGTCTTGGTCAGGAGATGGGCTGACGGCACCCTAGGTCATGGGGTGTATCGAAAGACAACACACACTGATCTGTATTTGCACGCAGACAGCTGCCACCACCATTCACAGAGGAATGGGGTACTTAGAACTCTAATACATAGGGCGCGCACTATCTCTGACACAGAGAGTCTACCCCAGGAATTGGAACATCTGAGAACTGTATTTCGAAAAAATGGGTACTCAGAGTGGCAGATCCAACGTGCTCTCCGCCCAACCACTGCAGCACAGCCTGTTGAGATGGATGAAGTCACGAGGGAGGAGGTAGGCACTGCATTTATTCCATACACAGGCGCACTCTCGGGGAAAATCGCCCGCATTCTGAAGAAACACCGGGTCGGAACTGTGTTTTGTCCTCCGAATAAAACTCGTGCACTGGTGGGGAGCGCCAAAGATGACCTCGGTTTGAGGAAGGCCGGCGTGTACCAGATTCCGTGTCAATGTGGCAAGTCGTATATTGGTCAGACGATGCGTGCCGTCGAGGATCGATGCCGTGAACACCAGAGGCACACTCGACTGATGTATCCGAGCAAGTCGGCGGTCGCTGAATGTTGTTTGTCGGAAAATCACGCTATGGAGTATGACCGCACGAGGATTCTGGTACAGACATCGAGATACTGGGACAGCGTTGTTAGAGAGGCCATCGAAATTCGCACCAATGACGACCTCATAAACTGTGACTGTGGCTATAATCTTAGCAAGGCTTGGGAACCAGCGATTGGGTTAATCAAGAAGTAAATCGAGCAAACGCATAGTTGTGACGACCACGGCGGACAGAGCCATCACACCGACGTCATCTCAGACGCCGTCGCAATCTGTTCCACCGCGCTACCGTGGCGCGGGGCGCGGACGGCGGAGTGAGCGCGCCGCGGGCGGAGGGTAATTAAATCCGCCGCCGCCGCGACCGAACCCAGTTTCCCCTGAGCAGCCATAGCGTACGGATCTCCGTGCCGGCACGTTCACAGGAGCTCAGTCCGTCAGTTCACCTGATGATGGCGACATGTTTGATCGCCGAAATATTGTGCTCGTTGGACACTATAGACCGGCAGTACACCCGTGGATATTTTGATCACCCTGTGTACTCATTAGACTGTTCATTCCGTTCAGCAGATCATTTAATTCTTCTTCACTTTCACTCAGGATAGAAATGTCATCAGCGAATCGTATCATTGATATCCTTTCACCTTGTATTTTAATTCCACTCCTGAACCTTTCTTTTATTTCCATCATTACTTCCTCGATGTACAGATTGAAGAGTAGGAGCGAAAGGCTACAGCCTTGTCTTACACCCTTCTTAATACGAGCACTTCGTTCTTGATCGTCCACTCTTATTATGCCCTCTTGGTTGTTGTACATATTGTATATGACCCGTGTCTCCCTATAGCTTACCCCTACTTTTTTCAGAACCTTGAACAGCTTGCACCATTTTACATTGTCGAACGCTTTTTCCAGATCAACAGATCTTATGAACGTGTCTTGATTTTTCTTTAGCCTTGCTTCCATTATTAGCCGTAAGGTCAGAATTGCCTCTCTCGTGCCTTTACTTTTCCTAAAGCCAAACTGATTGTCACCTAGCGCATTCTCAATTTTCTTTTCCATTCTTCTGTATATTATTCTTGTAAGCAGCTTCGATGCATGAGCAGTTAAGCTGATTGTGCGATAATTCTCGCACTTGTCAGCTCTTGCCGTCTTCGGAATTGTGTGGATAATGCTTTTCCGAAAGTCAGATGGTATGTCGCCAGACTCATATATTCTACACACCAATGTGAATAGTCGTTTTGTCGCCACTTCCCCCAATAATTTTAGAAATTCTGATGGAATGTTATCTATCCCTTCTGCCTTATTTGACCGCAAGTCCTCCAAAGCTCTTTTAAATCCCAATTCTAATACTGGATCGCCGATCTCTTCTAAATCGACTCCTGTTTCTTCTTCTATCACATCAGACAAATCTTCAACCTCATAGAGGCTTTCAATGTATTCTTTCCACCTATCTGCTCTCTCATCTGCATTTAACAGTGGAATTCCCGTTGCACTCTTAATGTTACCAACGTTGCTTTTAATGTCACCAAAGGTTGTTTTGACTTTCCTGTATGCTGAGTCTGTCCTTCGACAATCATATCTTTTTCGATGTCTTCACATTTTTCCTGCAGCCATTTCGTCTTAGCTTCCCTGCACTTCCTATTTATTTCATTCCTCAGCGACTTGTATTTCTGTATTCCTGATTTTCCCAGAACATGTTTTTCCTTCTCCTTTCATCAATCAACTGAAGTACTTCTTCTGTTACCCATGGTTTCTTTGCAGCTACCTTCTTTGTACCTGTGTTTTCCTTCTCAACTGTGATGGCCCTTTTTAGAAATGTCCATTCCTCTTCAACTGTGCTGCCTACTGCGCTATTCCGTATTGCCGTATCTATAGCGTTAGATAACTTCAAACGTATCTCTTCATTCCTTAAAACTTCCGTATCCCACATCTTTGCGTATTGATTCTTCCTGACTAATGTCTTGAACTTCAGCCTACTCTTCATCACTACTATATTGTGATCTGAGTCTATATCTGCTCCTGGGTTTAGGTGTTCGTTTTTCCCGCTCGCTGTTCGGGATTGGAATAGTAGAGAGATAGTATGATTGTGGTTCAATGAACCCTCTGCCAAGCACTTAAATGTGAATTACAGAGTAGTCATGTAGATGTAGATGTAGATGGGTACGCCTTACACTCCAGTATCTGATTTCGGAATCTCTGTCTGACCATGATGTAATCTAATTGAAATTTTCCCGTATCTCCCGCCTTTTTCCAAGTATACCTCATCCTCTTGTGATTCTTGAACAGGGTATTCGCTACTACTAGCTAAAACTTGTTACAGAACTCAATCAGTCTTTCTCCTCTTTCATTCCTCGTCCCAAGCCCATATTCTCCTGTAACCTTTTCTTCTACTTATTCCCCTACAACTGCATTCCAGTCGCCCATGACTATTAGTTTTTCGTCCCCGTTTACATACTGCATTACCCTTTCAATATCCTCATACACTTTCTCTATCTGTTCATCTTCATCTTGCGACGTCGGCATGTATACCTGAACTATCGTTGTCGGTGTTGGTCTGCTGTCGATTCTGATAACAACCCGTCACTGAACTGTTCACAGTAACACACCCTCTGCCCTACCTTCCTATTCATAACGAATCCTACACCTGTTATACCATTTTCTGCTGCTGTTGATATTACCCGATACTCATCTGACCAAAAATCCTTGTCTTCCTTCCACTTCACTTCACTGACCCCTTCTATATCTAGATTGAGCCTTTGCATTTCCCTTTTCAGATTTTCTAGTTTCCCTACCACGTTCAAGCTTCTGACATTCCACGCCCCGACTCGTAGAACATTATCCTTTCGTTGATTATTCAATCTTTTTCTCATGGTAACCTCCCCCTTGGCAGTCCCCTCCCGGAGATCCGAATGGGGGACTATTCCGGAATCTTTTGCCAATGGAGAGATCATCATGACACTTCAACTACAGGCCACATGTCCTGTGGATACACGTTACGTGTCTTTAATGCAGTGGTTTCCATTGCCTTCTGCATCCTCATGTCGTTGATCATTGCTGATTCTTCCGCCTTTAGGGGCAATTTCCCACCCCTAGGACAAGAGAGTTCCCTGAACCTCTATCCGCTCCTGCGCCCTCTTTGACAAGGCCGTTGGCAGAATGAGGGTGACTACTTATGCCGGAAGTCTTTGGCAGCCAATGCTGATTAATTATCAAAATTTAGGCAGTTTCAGGGATCGAACCCGGGACCGAAGACGTTTTGATTATGAATCAAAGACGCTACCCCTAGACCAGGGCTACATAAGTTAGACGGGAAATAAATTACCCTATAAATGAACATAAGAGGTGCTCTTTACAGAAGTAGTTAGGAATGTTTTCCGCCTTCCGCGTTAATCGTTGCATTAGAGATTGACTCAGCGACTGTAAAGGGTGGCTCATCTCTTAGTTGTAATGACGAAAAGTAGCTTATTGTTTATTGGATTTGTTTTATAATGAGATCTGCTTTGTGTGCATTAGGTACAGATGTGCTGTGTTTGTGAATATCAAAACGCGAAATGCTCAGCACAGACACAATAAATGTGTCCTCTGGATGGGGTGTCACATTTAAATGCACAAACGAACTAAAGAATTTCATCTTTTTTGCAGTGCTCAAACTACAAAGATCTTGTCTGAGCGCGGAACGATGCTCTGCGTAGAGGGTGTTTAAAAATTCTCTTTACAGATTTTTAAAACTTATAGCGAGAGATTGAGTACATACTAGTGCTACAATCATTTGGAAACACGTTGGTAACGCGGCCACTTTTACAAGTAATTGATTGGGCGTGTCAGTACATCACTTCTTTTACAATTCCACTCATGAAAAGCCAAAGAAATTGACGGATTCTCTTCAACGAGAAGTAGTACAGCCTCTTCCAATTCGGGTGTGCAGCGTCTCTTTGGAGCACCACAACAACCCTCCTGTTGACCTTCCTCGAAGCCGTTACGTAATTGTGGCATGAACGGCATGTGGTGGGGTCGAAGGCGTTGTGGAGAATGATGTTGATAAAGGCGACGAGCACCTCTTCCATCACCATAATCGCCATTCAGAAAGGATCATTTTGGTATATTCTGCAAACTTTTACTCAACCATGTTACTCTAACACTCACAGACACGTTAAAGAGGCCCGAACGAGGTCAGAGAGGTAGGGTAGACATCAAAGGACATCAGCCGATTCGACGTAACCATTGCCCCTATTCCTTTCAAAAATGAGAAATTTGTATGATGCTGATAAATCGTCTACGTATGTGTCTGTGGATTCTGAGAAATGTGAATGGCTTGTTTTCTGTCGGGTGGGGGTTGTAATGGCACTAAGGTTAAGTTGACGATGAGGCGAAACAGGCATCAGTGTTTCTTGGCCCCCTCTGGCGTATTTCCAAGGCTTGGTAGCACTACGGCAATCGCCTAAAGACTGTCCGCAAAACATTAAATATTGCTACAACTACAGTGGGCCTAATTTCACCGACTTTTAGGAAATATTTTGTTTTCACCGCTGTAGAAAAGTAAGTTGGCAACGTGCTGTGAATCGAGTGGGGTACGAGTGTATCAACTGCGAGAGAATTCCTGCCCATATCTGTGAAACAACAAATACCTAAAGTAGGCAAAAAATTCTATGTTTGAAATTTAAGTACTATTTTAATAAATATATAGGAAAGCAAACGAGCAGTTCTGATGAAGAGAGTTCCCTGTACTACAGAAAGTTCTGTGGTTGCAACCGTCGAGCAATGTTAATGGCTATTTCATAACAAGGACCGTGTACATACCAACAAGATTCTACAGGTACATGTGGCAAAGAGAATACCGTGAGTGATTGCTCCTCTGTTCATCGCGAGAGAGACTCGAAGACTGTGCTTTAAAAAATATACTCCACCCAATTCGTATTGATCAGTGTTGTGTATTAGATGACAGCAATGAACTTATGTTATTGCATACATACACACAACCTGAAATTAAAAAAAAGCAACGTTTAACTGGAATTTCACTCTCCTCGCTACCGTTAACGAGCTAAGGAAGCAGGAACCAAATATATAGTACCATACAAGCCTGACGTGGTACCCTATGATTTCCAAATTCCCCGAACCTGGATTTTACTGGACATAACTGACAGCAGTGACAATTTAAGCCACCTTGGCATGGTTTTCACACACGCTAATTTCACTAGATTGCCTTCTCTGTCGTGTACGCTGTACACAGTAAACACCGAGCGAAGCAGTGCAGTGATCAGCTCGCTTGTAGGGGCACTCAAAGTTTCATTACATCGTCCTGATTTACGTTTACTGCGGTTTCCACAACTCGCTGCAGGCGCTTTCGGGGACAGCAGCCGACACAGTTCTCGGTCCTGGCCTTGAGTTTGAAATTATCTTAAAGCCGCAGAGGACGCGAAGTAGTCTTAGTTGTCCTTCCACGGTTTTATTTCGTTACTATACCGAGAAACAGAGATGTGTATTTTAATCAGTTATCACCATCGAAAAATTTATATGTGTTATTAGCGATCAGATTTCATGTAATTATCATAGCACAGGACCACAGATATACTTTGTTTAAAGACATTATAACGACTACGTTAGTTATCATGCTAAAGGCATACACGCACCTAAATGTGTTGGTAGCATCTGTTTGGTGTTGACAGGTCTGCATGGCTATTTGGAAATTTGTATTTTAGAACGCTTTCCACACTTGTATTGCACTCAGGATGATGAAAGTGAGTTTATATTCTTAATAATCTCTCCCTTCTACAAATTTGCAACTGAATAATGGATCGACAACTCCACAGCCTTGCTCAGGTATAGAAATCAAAGAATTGAAACCAGCCAAAGTGCTTCAATATGAGGGCTAATTTGTAGTATTACATTCCAGCTTTCTGTGGCACCCGATTTTAAGAAATTTGCCAACAGCTTTAGAAGATTTCTTGGAGAAGAAATCAAGCTCTAAAATACTTAGCCACTTCCACAGAGATTCAGTTTACTTAATATTCGAGAAATTTTCATGCCATTGAAGAACATTTACCTTTTTAATCGATCTGGTAGCAGATGACATCCCTAGCCCTGGGGCAACGCATTGTATTTGGAAGAGAGCTCATCCTCCACTGAGCAGGGAGTGATCACATAAGCGAAATGTGGCCATTGAGGGCGGAAGCATAATCCAGCAGTTCAAGAGTAGCTTCGACCTGAAAGACAATAACGCTGCAATAGACGACTTGTTCTTCCAACAAAGTCAGTAGACTGCTTGTTTTGAGCAAGAATAATTATACCATCGTCTGATCAGTTAATATGAACTATGCGCTCCTCTACTGCGTTTCAGCTGATCCTCGCACACTTAGGTGCCATTCAACCTCTGATATTAAAAGAACAGCCATTAACGCGGAAACAATATTTTGTTGACCGTGGGTTCTCAACATTACAGCACGTGAACAACCGACGTTTACAGCTATACTGCATCTTTACCTACTAGCCAGCAAGGAGATTATCATTCCGTCACGGTGATAAACCGACTCATTCAATCATGATGTTAGTGAGCAACATGGTCAAATCTCTGTGAGTATACTTACACAGGGTACCTAAACGCAGCAATGAAAATTTCAGCAACTTCCCTTCCCCTAAAAGAGCAGACCGGTCGCTTTGGACCGCTATAGATGATATCAGACAGTCATGTGCCAACCACTGCTGGCTGTAGGACATGGTCGTAATGTGTGCATGCCATTAAATTGTGTGGAGCTAGCGCAATAAGAAGTGGTGAAGTGGAGACACGACAAAATGGAATAAAGCTTCTACCATGTATGGTTGTGCCCATGACCACACTGTGGATGTGATTGCCAGATTTGTCGGTGTATCAACGGTGAGAATCCAAAGTGTCTACAGGGAATGGTTTATCGATCACAGCGATGTAGCACAGCCGGAGAACGGCTGCTAACCAACGGGGCCCTAGGGCGAATGTCAATGCCATTCCTTTTCAGACCCGACAACAAGTGCTGCTGCAAGTGAATGCAAGTGCATCTAGAACAGATATCAACTGAATATTGCAAAAGAAATGAGATGCAAAGTACATTTGCAATCGGCTATTTCGCAGAACGTAATTACCCGCAGCACCACACGAAGCTGCACGTCTTCCATGGAGCAAATAACACAAACACTGGACATAAAAAACTGACGGCGTGTGATGCGACCAGAAGAAACGCGAGTTCTCCTCTCTTGAAATGTTGCAAGGCGTTGAGCGCACTGAATTTGGGCCGACAGAAGTGGATCTGTGTTGTTCATTCGTACCATGATTGGCGGCTTACTCATTCGGTTTACCGTGAACGTCAACTACTTTTGTGTCAGAGTCTTCATGCTATGAACACTGCCGCCTTCCACAACTGCTGTGGTGCTTCGGAACGACTGAATCTTCAATTAGCAGCAAGAACGCCGCACAGCACGAGTTACGGCACAGCGTAGTGAAGACGACCTACAAGTAGCAAGCGGTCGTAATTGAGGTTGGGAGTTCTGTTTATGTGCATTGCACAAAAAATGCGAGAAGAGTGAAATTTTATTAATGTACTGACTTGTTCTAGAACCTTACAATTTGTGAATCACACGCCAACTGGCGGCGCTAGCGGCATCCAGGGAGGTCATTAGCCACGCAGGGCTATTCCCTTCCACACCGAAAATAGTTCGCAATGTATCCTGCCGCCCAACGACTCTTTAGCCAGACGCAGTGTCCACAGTGAGACAGTTACGTCATAGCGAGCGGAGTGAACTAGGTGCCGAATACATTAGTACTTCTCTAATCAGGGGCTCGCTCTCGACGCGTCATCAGCTGTGTAACAGGGTCGTCACGCGCTCACTCCCGGATGTTGCTAGGTGATGTGAGGCTTCCTCTTAGACAGTCAGGCGATAGTGATCAACGTATTCAGTCAAGTGCACCGTCGCACTGTCATAATTTTTTCCAATTTGTATTTTTTTTCTGAATAAGTGCTGTCCTCCTGAAGTGATAGAGCCTGAATAAAGTCTTGTAATAGTGTTTCCGTTATTGAGGTTGGGAGTTCTGTTTATGGGTACTTCAAATAAAAATGAGAGAAGAGCGAAATTTTGTTAATGTACTTACTTGTTCTGGAACTTTACAATTTGTGAATAAATTTACAAGTTTTGTCAAAAGCTACCTGGCGTTATGTTGTGGCAGTCTCCTCAATCGACGGGTACTTCAACAATGACAGCCGCCGCGCTCCTATGACTGCAAGCATACATTCCTGGTTTGATGAACACACTGCAATTATTTTGCACATCGACTGGCCCTATAAATCAACCGATCTCAATTTAATGGAAACTATCTGGAACGGCAAGCGTAGCGTTACAGGTAACAAGTCTGCAATTTGATCGTTCTACAGGATCTAATTGTCAAAGAGGTACTAGAAGGATGTGCCATACATGAAATGGACTCTCTTAGAGGCAATATTAGACTGGACGACTAATTTTTGTCCAGTCCACTTATTTCGACTGATGTCCTGAACTATTCGCTGTACAGGAAGAGGCGTCAATAGCGGATGACGAAAGCGTACTAGCGGCCATGGTAGTGCGTTTTGTCGTGCAGTGTCTGGTGCCTCCACTGGACCAGAGGCGCAGAGCCCCTCGCCGAGACGGCGGAGGAAGCCCTTATGATTGCAGAATGGGCGGCGGGCGTGGTGCGGCAAGCTAATGAAAGCCGGCTGCGCTGCCGCCGCCCCCAGGCCGGGCCCCGCCCGCATAATGCCCGGGGCGCGCCTCGGCCCGCGAGTCCCGTCGAGGGCCGGCCCAGTCCTAATGAGGCGCTCTGACGCCACCTGCCAGCCGCACTACCTCAAGCTTTTCTCTCTGCCCACAGGCTCCTGCAACCCAACAGTGGAACTTCAACACGAGCCACCCAGGCCCCTGTTATCCAACGGTGGAACTTCAGTACGAGCTACCACCCAATTCTGCATGAAGAATAACAAATCCGACAATTTGGACGGATGTATGGCTGGAAATGAAAGAAAAAAAGGTCCCACGAATATGTGTCGTTTGGCACAGCAGATGGCGCTGACGCATGAAAGTTCCTCCGATCACGTACCGTTTGTTCCCTGTATGTTGCAACCTGTTTGTTGGACCCGGCGTACTGTAAGCAGCAGAATGATCCGACATTCATGTCGGGAACAAACCGAGATGGTGTTTGTGAACAACCAAGAAGGCGGAAACTGTCAAGAGAAAGCACGGCTATACTAAAACAAGTACCCTCACAGACACCAAAAAAGAACATTTCAAGCCCTTTTTTCCATTTGCCTGATAATACACTACTGGTCTTTAAAATTGCTGCACCAAGAAGAAATGCAGATGATAAACGGGTATTCATTGGAGAAATGTATTATACTAGAACTGACATGTTATTACATTTTCACGCAATTTGGGTGCATAGATCCTGCGAAATCAGTACCCGTAATAACGGCCTTGATACGCCTGCGCATTGAGTCAAGCAGAGCTTGGATGGCGTGTACAGGTACAGCTGCCCATGCAGCGTCAACACGATACCACAGTTCATCAAGAGTAGTGACTGGCGTATTGTGGCGAGCCAGTTGCTCGGCCACCATTGACAAGATGTTTTCAGTTGTTGAGACATCTGGAGAACGAGCTGGCCACGACAGCATTTGAACATTTTCTGTATCCAGAAAGGTCCGTACAAGACCTGCAACATGCGGTCGTGCATTATCCTGCTGAAATGTAGGTTTCGCAAGGGATAGAATGAAGGGTAGAGCCACGGGTCGTAACACTGTTCAAAGTGCCGTCAATGCGAACAAGAGGTGAGCGAGAAGTGTAACCAATAGCACCCCATACCATCACGCCGGGTGATACGCCAGTATGGCGATGACGAATACGAGCTTCCAATGTGCGTTCACCGAGATGTCGCCAAACACAGATGCGACCATCATGATGCTGTAAATAGAACCAGGATTTATCCGAAAAAACGACGTTTTGCCATTCCTGCACACAGGTTCGTCGTTAAATACACTATCGCAGGCGCTCCTGTCTGTGATGCAGCGTCAAGGGTAACCGCAGCCATGGTCTCCGAGCTGATAGTCCATGCTGCTGGGAACTTCGTCGAACTGTTCGTGCAGATGGTTCTTGTCTTGCAAACGTCCCCATCTGTTGACTCAGAGATCGAGACGTGGCTGCACGATCCGTTACAGCCATGCGTACAAGACGACTGTCATCTCGGCTGCTAGTCATACGAGGCCGTTGGGATCCAGTACGGCGTTCCGTATTACCCTCCTGAACCCATCGATTCCATATTCTGCTAACAGTCATTGGACCTCGACCAACACGAGCAGCAACGTCGCTAGACGATAAACCGCAATTGCGACAGGCTACAATCCCACCTTTATCAAAGTCGGAAACGTGATGGTACGCATTTCTCTTCCTTACACGAGGCATCACAACAATGTTTCACCAGGCAACGCCGGTCAACTGCTGTTTGTGTATGAGAAATCGTTTGGAAACTTTCCTCATGTCAGCACGTTGTAGGTGTCGCCACCGGCGCCAACCTTGTGTGAATGCTCTGAAAAGCTAATCATTTGCATATCACAGCACCTTCTTCCTGTAGGTTAAATTTCGCGTCTGTAGCACGTCATCTTCGTGGTGTAACAATTTTAATGGCGAGTATTGTACAATATCTATAACTCTTCGAAGGATCGGTTGTAACCAGGTGTTCCAAGAAAGCACTTGGGATGCGGTACAATCAGGAACATATGGTTCAGTATGCCAGTATCGTCTATTTTTGGGAGATGGATATGGAGTTTGAAGATGGCATAATGGAATGCCATCACCAGTAGTAAAAACAAAATAAAATAACATCTCAGGTGCATGGATGTTGGGGAACTACATTATTAAATACACCAGCCGCTGCCCCATGTTTACAATGAATCATGTCACAAAGTTGGTCTGATACTCCGTAGACTTGTATTTTGTTCATTGTGGGAGAGCGCAGAACCGTATCGAATGCCTTTCGAACACCATACTCACTTTGGGGCCTCAGTATCTGTTTTGTGTGTCTCCTGAATAGACAGATGGAGCTGGACTACACACAAACATTATTTTTGAAATTATTGGTGGTTTTGACAACAGAGATTTTAGGTCTCTGGAAACGTCATAATACGCGAACTTAAAAACATGTACCAATATTCTACAACAGACTAGCGTTAGAGATATAGTGCGTCTGTTCGATGACTCTTCTATCAAACGGAGCTGAGCTGCGATTTTTCAAAACCATTAGGAATTCTTCGCTCTTCGAGAGACGTACGGTACACTGCCGCTAGAAGAGGGGCAAATTCTTACGGATACCCTGTTCGAACGTACCTTCACATCTTCTACTGGCTATTGATGGCGGAGACTTGCCATGAGTACGTACAAGTGATAATTTGCACAATGGATATTTTAACGCTATTGATGTCGCCCTGACACTTATATGTCCCCCAGTAGGAGTACGTTATTCTCATTAATTAGATAAATTGTCATGTGATAACCTACCCGTTTCCTAATCTTAACTTGTGGATACGATATAATGTCAGGATAAGACGACAATGTGAAACTTCGGTCCCCCTTTTAACGAATACGTTATAAAATTATAAAATGTACACAAGAGACAAGAAAATTGGTACAGAAAAATACTGTCTACTGAAGGATAAATGCCATGTTTTTAACAAATTTATTCACCATAAAAATAATTTAACGAAACTAAGTGAGGATTCCAGAATACTTCCTGTATTAATACTGGCCCTTAAACTGCCTGGCTCTGCTCTATAATGCACTCGCGATCTGTGATTTGGCACGCAGTAGCTGACATCCCCCGTTGCGATAAATAGCAAGAAGGAACTACTATCTTAATGAGTAATGTGAAACCTCAGTGTAGAACGGATTAGAACACGTGAGTCACCAACGCAGAGTCACTTTCCTACAAGCCGGTGCATAAGCAACATCACTGTAATGATCAGAAGCTATAACCGCAGAACGTCTCGCCTCAGCGAGATAATAGCAAAATTGTACATTACCAAAATTACAGCCGAAGGCGTCCGTCGACTGACGTGGACCTCCAAGACGACTCTCTTGTTCCACGACCCCGCAACGACTCTCTTCCTCTTCTCTCCTCTTTTCTCCACCTGATAAGCGTGGTCTAGGGGTAGCGTCTTTGATTCATAATCAAAAAGTTTTCGGTCCCGGGTTCGGTCCACGCAATTGCCTAAATTTTGATAAATAATCAGCATTGGCGGCCGAAGACTTCCGGCATAAGAAGTCACCCTCATTCTGCCAACGGCCTTGTCAAAGAGGGCGCAGGAGCGGATAGAGGTTCAGGGAACTCTGTTGTCCTAGGGATGGGAAATTGCCCCTAAAGGCGGAAGAATCAGCAATGATCAACGACATGAGGATGCAGAAGGCAATGGAAACCACTGTATTAAAGACACGTAACGTGTATCCACAGGACATGTGGCCTGTAGTTGAAGAAGTGTCATGATGATCTCTCCATTGGCAAAAGATTCCGGAATAGTACCCCATTCGGATCTTCGGGAGGGGACTGCCAAGGGGGAGGTTACCATGGGAAAGAGATTGAATAATCAACGAAAGGATAATGTTCTACAAATCGGGGCGTGGAATGCTAGAAGCTTGAACGTGGTAGGGAAATTAGAAAACCTGAAAAGGGAAATGCAAAGGCTCAATCTAGATATAGTAGGGGTCAGTGAAGTGAGGTGGAAGGAAGACAAGGATTTCTGGTCAGATGAGTATCGGGTAATATCAACAGCAGCAGAAAATGGTATAACAGGTGTAGGATTCGTTATGAATAGGAAGGTAGGGCAGAGGGTGTGTTACTGTGAACAGTTCAGTGACAGGGTTGTTCTAATCAGAATCGACAGCAGACCAACACCGACAACGATAGTTCAGGTATACATGCCGACGTCTCAAGCTGATGATGAACAGATAGAGAAAGTGTATGAGGATATTGAAAGGCAGTATGTAAACGGGGACGAAAATCTAATAGTCATGGGCGACTGGAATGCAGCTGTAGGGGAAGGAGTAGAAGAAAAGGTTACAGGAGAGTATGAGCTTGGGACAAGAAACAAAAGAGGAGAGAGAGTAATTGAGTTCTGTAACAAGTTTCAGCTAGTAATAGCGAACACCCTGTTCAAGAATCACAAGAGGAGGAGGTATACTTGGAAAAGGCGGGAGATACGGGAAGATTTCAATTACATTACATCATGGTCAGACAGAAATTCCGAAATCAGATACCGGATTGTAAGGCGCACCCAGGAGCAGATACAGACTCAGATCACAATATAGTAGTGACGAAGAGTAGGCTGAAGTTCAAGACATTTGTCAGGAAGAATCAATACGCAAAGAAGTGGGGTACGGAAGTTCTAAGGAACGAGATACTTTTGAAGTCCTCTAACGCTATAGATACAGCAAAACGGAATAGCGCAGTAGGCAGCACAGTTGAAGAGGAATGGACATCTCTAAAAAGGGGCCATCACAGAACTTGGGAAGGAAAACGTAGGTACAAAGAAGGCAGCTGCGAAGAAACCATGGATAACAGAAGAAATACTTCAGTTGATTGATGAAAGGAGAAGGAAAAACATATTCCGGGAAAATCAGGTATACAGAAATACAAGTCGCTGAGGAATGAAATAAATAGAAAGTGCAGGAAAGCTAAGACGAAATGGCTGCAGGAAAAATGTGAAGACATCGAAAAAGATATGATTGTCGAAAGGACAGACTCAGCATACAGGAAAGTCAAAACAACCTTTGGTGACATTAAAAGCAACAGTGGTAACATTAAGAGTGCAACGGGAATTCCACTGTTAAATGCAGAGGAGAAAGCAGATAGGTGGAAAGAATACATTGAAAGCCTCTATGAGGGTGAAGATTTGTCTGATGTGATAGAAGAAGAAACAGGAGTCGATTTAGAAGAGATAGGGGATCCAGTATTCGAATCGGGATTTAAAAGAGCTTTGGAGGACTTACCGTCAAATAAGGCAGAAGGGATGGATAACATTCCATCAGAATTTCTAAAATCATTAGGGGAATTGGCAACAAAACGACTATTCACGTTGGTGTGTAGAATATATGAATCTGGCGACATACCATCTGACTCCTCCCCCCATGAACCATGGACCTTGCCGTTGGTGGGGAGGCTTGCGTGCCTCAGCGATACAGATGGCCGTACCGTAGGTGCAACCATAACGGAGGGGTATCTGTTGAGAGGCCAGACAAACGTGTGGTTCCTGAAGAGGGGCAGCAGCCTTTTCAGTAGTTGCAGGGGCAACAGTCTGGATGATTGACTGATCTGGCCTTGCAACATTAACCAAAACGGCCTTGCTGTGCTGGTACTGCGAACGGCTGAAAGCAAGGGGAAACTACAGCCGTAATTTTTCCCGAGGACATGCAGCTTTAAAGCGTTTCTGAAGAAGAGAAATTTGTTAACATCGAATATAGATCTATGTATCAGGAAGTCGTTTCTGAAAGTATTTGTTTGGAGTGTAGCCATGTATGGAAGTGAAACATGGACGATAACTAGTTTGGACAAGAAGAGAATAGAAGCTTTCGAAATGTGGTGCTACAGAAGAATACTGAAGATAAGGTGGATAGATCACGTAACTAATGAGGAGGTATTGAATAGGATTGGGGAGAAGAGAAGTTTGTGGCACAACTTGACTAGAAGAAGGGATCGGTTGGTAGGACATGTTTTGAGGCATCAAGGGATCACAAATTTAGCATTGGAGGGCAGCGTGGAGGGTAAAAATCGTAGAGGGAGACCGAGAGATGAGTACACTAAGCAGATTCAGAAGGATGTAGGTTGCAGTAGGTACTGGGAGATGAAGCAGCTTGCACAGGATAGAGTAGCATGTAGAGCTGCATCAAACCAGTCTCAGGACTGAAGACAACAACAACAACAACCATCTGACTTTCGAAAAATCATGATCTACACGATTCCGAAGACGGCAAGAGCTGACAAGTGCGAGAATTATCGCACAAGCAGCTTAACAGCTCATGCATCGAAGCTGCTTACAAGAATAATATACAGAAGAATGGAAAAGAAAATTGAGAATGTGTTAGGTGACGATCAGCTTAGCTTTAGGAAAAGTAAAGGCACGAGAGAGGGAATTCTGACGTTACGGCTAATACTGGAAGCAAGGCTGAAGGAAATTCGAAACACGTTCATAGGATTTGTCGATCTGGGAAAAGCGTTCGACAATATAAAATGGTGCAAGCTGTTCGAGATTCTGAAAAAAGTAGGGGTAAGCTATAGGGAGAGACGGGCCATATACAATATGTACAACAACCAAGTGGGCATAATAAGAGTGGACGATCAAGAACGAAGTGCTCGTATTAAGAAGGGTGTAAGACAAGGCTGTAGCCTTTCGCTCCTACTCTTCAATCTGTACATCGAGGAAGCAATGATGGAATTAAAAGAAAGGTTCAGGAGTGGAATTAAAATACAAGGTGAAAGGATATCAATGATACGATTCGCTGATGACATTGCTATCCTGAGTGAAAGTGAAGAAGAATTAAATGATCTGCTGAACGGAATGAACAGTGTAATGAGTACACAGTATGGTTCGAGAGTAAATCGGAGAAAGACGAAGGTAATGAGAAGTAGTAAAAATGAGAACAGCGAGAAACTTAACATATAGATTGACGGTCACCAAGTCAATGAAATTAAGGAATTCTGCTACCTAGGCAGTAAAATAACCAATGACGGACGGAGCAAGGATGACATCAAAAGCAGGGTCGCTATGGCAAAAAAGGCATTTCTGGCCAAGAGAAGTCTACTAATATCAATTACCGGCCTTAATTTGAGGAAGAAATTTCTGAGGATGTACGTCTGGAGAACAGCATTGTATGGTAGTGAAACATGGACTGTGGGAAAACCGGAACAGAAGTGAATCGAAGCACTATACTAGACGATGTTTTAATGAACGAGCGCAAACCTGTCTTTTCTTTCATTGAAGGGGCTTGCGTATGTCGTATTGGATGTAAGTGCGCCTTGTAAGTTGCAAAATAACGCCACCTTACACTGCGTAATAGCGTATAAACCAAAGCAAGATTCATTATGGACGTTCATGACAAAGTTTGTGCGTTAAAAACATGACTATTGAGAACTGAAAGAATGGGGAACATGCTGTCCAAAACATTAAAAAGGTCTACATTTATATGCTCGAAAAATATATACTGGATGTATTACAATTGATGGTGTAAACAAATACTGCTGAAATTATGCAATAGCAGAAGCAAAATAGCTCACTAAATATAGATCGGCTATCTTGTGGTTACTGTCCACACTAACGTCATCCTGTGTAAACGTTATCCCAGTTAAGAAAAGGTAACAGTACTATATGGCCTTAAGCAAACTTGTTAGTGGTACTTTGGTAGAAGTCCACATATTTAAAAAGAGCACAACAATAATTACGACTACAGGTGTATTTCGGGAAGTGTTCAGTGTGTCGTCCTAGTACCGTTGCTGCCATGGGTTTCGAAGCCTTTCAGGCACGTCTGGATCATTTCGAAATTATTGACAAGCATTGACAAATCTCGGCTACAGTTTTACAACCGTTTTAACTAGAGTGCCGTACACTACACTAGAAATCCATGGGGTTCAGATCTGGTGATCTCTGAGGACACGGCACAGGTCCTCTTCGACCAATCAGTCTTTGACCACTTCGGGCCGGCCGGAGTGGCCGTGCGGTTGTAGGCGCTGCAGTCTGGAGCCAAGCAACCGCTACGGTCTTAAGTTCGAATCCTGCCTTGGACATGGATGTGTGTGATGTCCTTAGTTAGTTAGGTTTAATTAGTTCTATGTTCTAGGCGACTGATGACCTCAGAAGTTAAGTCGCATAGTGCTCAGAGCCATTTGAACCATTTCGGTGCAATAGACCTCGTTCCGCCATAGTAGGAAAATGTGCCGGTGCTCCATCATGGACGTACCACCTTCTCTAAGGGAACATGCTCAAGCAATTCTGCAACATGATGCCGCAGAAACCAAAGGTAAATCCGTCCACTGATATTGATTGCTAACATGTACGGCCCACTACGACGATCACCCCCTAACCCCACATTCAATGAGAAAAGTCGCTGATGTGGAGACTCACGCTCAGCCTAGATCAAAAACAGCTTGTTGTTACATCCACTGGCGAAATATTAGTCTAGGACCGAAGTGCGCCTCACTGAGACACTGAAATCATTGGAGGTGGTACCAATACATCGGATTGCGACGCATTATTCTCTAAACACTACTATGGCTAATCTCAGGGATTTGTGTGGGAAGCCTCCTTGTCGAGTTTTCTGGAGAGTGTTCCACTGTTTCCAGAATCACGCCTTCAATCACAGGTGTAATTCGTGCAGGTATACCCGCTCCCACAGTACATGGAATAGTGCATGGTAGCCACAAAGTCGCAATTATATCAGGAAGGATTCCTTTGCATATTTATGTTTACTGAAACTTTTTTGCTTCTAGTATCGTGTATTTTGAAACAAATGCGTTTACGCCATTATTGTACGTAGAAACACGCCCAACATCAAAATTGTTTTTCTCACCAAAAAATCTGACGTTGTCACTGTTGTAGCAATTTTCACGAAAAATATTTACTTCTGTGAGCAAGTGCAGACTTTCTTTATTGTGGTTTTGTGTCATCTGACTAGTTGGAAGTGATCCGTCATCACTTCCTCTCCTGTGTCAACATCTTCATCTCAGGTTGCCACTTACGAGTTTAGGTACACTCGAATTCCTGCCTTGCCCTACAGTTATGACCTATTCCGAATGAAGAGAAACCATCTTCATATAGTTCAGGCTAACTGGCCATTGACTTTTTTCTTCTGTGCTGGGTGCCTTACGGGACTCTGTAAGATTGTCTGCCGCGAGTAATGAATGTAATGGTCAGCTGCATTACGACTGTAGTGTGTGGACATTACGTTATGAATGTGGGTATCACGGGAAGCGTGCAAGGGATAAATCCCTGCAGTCGCACTATCCTCTGCGCCCTCACTGGCTCAGATGGATAGAGCGTCTGCCATGTAAGCAGAACATCCCGGGTTGGGGTCCCGGTCGAGGCACACATTTTCAACTGACCTCGATGATGTATATCAACGCCTGTCGACAGCTTAGAGTGTTGATTTAATTATCATTTCAATAAGAACGAAGTGCTCGGATTAAAAATGATGTAAGATGTGGATGTAGTCTCACACCTCTAATGTTCCATTTGCATCTCGAAGAAGCAAGGATGAAAATAAAAGAAAGGTTCAAGAATGCGATTAAAAAATCAAGGTGAAAGGAAATCAGTGGTACAATTCGTAGAATTGCCGCAGTGGATGCACCGGTTCCCATGAGATCACAGAAGTTAAGCGCTGTCGGACGTGGCCGGCACTTGGGTGGGTGACCATCCACCCGCCATGCGCTGTTGCCCTTTTTCGAGGTGCACTCAGCTTCGTGATGCCAATTGAGGAGCCACTCGACCGAATAGTAGCGGCTTCGGTCAAGACTACCATCATAACGACCGGGAGAGCGCTCTGCTGACCCCACGCCCTTTCTATCCACATCCTCCGCTGAGGATGACAAGGCGGTCAGATGGTCCCGGTAGGCCACTCGTGGCCTGAAGACGAAGTGCTGAATTGAATGAACAAAGTAAAGAATATGGGTCAAGAGTAAATCGGAGAAAGACGAAAGTAATGAGAAAGAATATAAATGAGAACAGCGAGAAACTTAATTTCAGGATTGATGGTCACGAAGTAGATGAAGTTAAGGAATTCTACTACCTAGTCAGCAAAATAACGACGGACGGAGCAAGCAAGATATCAAAAGCAGGCTACTACTGGCAAAAAAGGTATTCCTGGCCAAGAGAAGTCTACTAGTATCAAACACAGGGCTTAATTTGAGGAATAAATTTCTGACAATGTACGTTTGGAGCACAGCATTGTATGGTAGTGAAACATGGACTGTGGGAAAACGGAAACAGAAAAGAATCGAAGCATTTGAAATATGGTGCTATGACGAATGTTGAAAATTAATAGGATTTGATAAGTTGAGACATGAGGAGGCTCTGTGCAGAATCGCAGAGGAACGGAATTTGTGAAAATCACCGACCAGGAAAAGGGACATAATGATTGGACATCTTTTAAAACGGAATAACTTCCATGGTGCCAGAGGAAGACAAAGATTGAAGTATGTCTAGAAGATTATTGAGAGTCGAACATCACAGATATTATCTTATCTTTTCCTTTTTCTGTAGCATTAATTAGACAATCTTGACTTAATCATCTTTTGCATCAGTTTAATTGCTTATCACATACTACATTGGAATTCTGAATCGAAATTATCGAAAAGGTGGTTATTTCTTTCCCTTCGTTGTTTAGTGTACTATTCCATTTAAAATCGAAAATATCAAAGATATAGTGTGCGAAATCAATCGTTTGCCACCTATAATATACACAACAAAATAAGCTTTGCATCATATCTGTTCCGAGAGTTCCGGAATCTGTACAGAAAATTGGAACAGAGATCAACATAATCACTTCATCCCTTTTTATTTCTCATGAAAACCACACATTGCATGCTGTACCACCATACAGAGAGACCTTCAGAGGTAGTGGTCCACATTGTTGTACACAAAGGTACCTCTAATACCCAACAACACGTCCTCTTGCATCGATGCATGCGTATATTCGTCGTTGCATACTATCCACAAGTTCATCAAATCACTGTTGGTCCAAACTGTCCTAATCCACAACGGTGAATCGGCGTAGATCCCTCAGAGTGGTTGGTGGGTCACATCGTCCATAAACAGAACTTGTCAGTCTATCCCAGGCATGTTAGATAGGGTTCATTTCTGGAGAACATGCTGGCCACTCTATTCGAGCGATGTCGTTATCCTGAAGTAAGTCATTCACAAGATGTGCACGAATGGGGCACGAACTGTCGTCCATGAAGTCGAATGCCTCGGCAATATGCTGCTGATATGGTTGCACTATCGGTCGGAGGATGGCATTCAAGTTTCGATCAGTCGTTACGGCGCATTCCATGAAGACCAGAGACGTATGTCGGCCGCATATAATACCACCCCAAAACAACAGAAAATCTCCACTTGCTGCACTCGCTAGATGGTGTGCCTTAGGCGTTCAGCCTGACCGGGTTGCCTTCAAACAAGTCTCCGGCGACTGTCTGGTTGAAGGCATATGTGACACACATCGGTGACGAGAACATGATGCCAATCCTGAACGGTGCATTCGGCATATTGTTGGGCCCATCTGTACCAAGCTTCGCGGTGCATTGATCGACCTCGCCATGGACGTCGGGATTGGAGTTGCGCATCATGCAGCCTATTGCGCACAGTTTGAGTCGTAACACGACGTTCTGTGGCTGCACGAAAAGCAGTATTCAACTTGGTGGCGTTGTTGTCAGGATTCCTCCGAGCCATAATGCGTAGGTAGCCATCATCCACTGCAGTAGTAGCCCTTGGGCGGCCTCAGCGAGGCTTGTCATCAGTTCCTGTCTCTCTGTATCTCCTCCAACAAAACCGCTTTGGTTCATTCCAAAACGCTTGGGCACTTCCCTTGCTGAAAGTCCTTCCTTAAACAAAGTAATAATGCAGACGCGATCGAATCGCGGTATTGACAGTGTAGGCATGGTTGATCTTCAGGCAACACGAACTGTGTACCTCCTCCTTGGTGTAATCACTGGAACTGATCGGCTGTCGGACCCCCTCCGTCTAATAGGCGCTGCTCATGCATGATTGTTTACTTCTTTGAGCGGTTTTAGTGACATCTCTGAACAGTCAGAGGGCCTGCATTTGTGATACAATATCCACAGTCAACGTCTGTCCTCTGCAGTTCTGGAAACCGGGGTGATGCAAATCTTTTTTTTTTTTGATGTGTGTATAAGTAACAATGGAAGTGAAACATGGACGATAACTAGTTTGGACAAGAAGAGAATAGAAGCTTTCGAAATGTGGTGCTACAGAAGAATACTGAAGATAAGGTGGATAGAGCACGTAACTAATGAGGAGGTATTGAATAGGATTGGGGAGAAGAGAAGTTTGTGGCACAACTTGACTAGAAGAAGGGATCGGTTGGTAGGACATGTTTTGAGGCATCAAGGGATCACAAATTTAGCATTGGAGGGCAGCGTGGAGGGTAAAAATCGTAGAGGGAGACCGAGAGATGAGTACACTAAGCAGATTCAGAAGGATGTAGGTTGCAGTAGGTACTGGGAGATGAAGCAGCTTGCACAGGATAGAGTAGCATGGAGAGCTGCATCAAACCAGTCTCAGGACTGAAGACAACAACAACCTAAGTAACAAATCGGGTGGAGCTTAATGACAAGCTAAAATCTCCAAGTCATGAGTGAGGGCCGAAATAGTGGCAAGTGGTTGCAGATACCTCGAGCGCATAAGACAAATTCATAGCCGTACAAAGGAAGGTGATCACTAGAAGGCATTATAAAATCAAGACTAAAGCCGCCTTGAGAGCTGGAGAGGTATCTTTCACAGCAGCGGGATTTGTGAAAGTGGAATTCTAAAGGATAAGCTCTTGGATGACACCGGCTGTTATCCTGCTTAAATTTCTTTTCGATTAATGTCCCTCCGCATGTGCTAGTATGATCCCAGGAAAAAGTTTCGGTAAGAACTCATATTCATAGTAGAGAATCGAAAAGTGCAACCAGCTCATGTTAATTTAAAGTACAATGAATGCGAGAATATTCTGACATGAATACTAGTAGATTATATTCTGAGGTAAGTGCTGTAACAAGCTCGTCTTTCTTTCGAGTAGGTATCTCTATTTCACTGTCAGCGTAAGTTGCTTCGGAAACACTTTGCTGCAACCAAAACAGTTCTTTCCACTAGATAAATTTCCCCAGTGAGCGTCTGTTAATTTACGTGGATGGCCAGCAGTATCCAGACGTTACCCAACATGCAACAGTTCACCACGCAAAAGCAGCCAGTTTCGCATTTACGTCATCGATAATCTGAATAACAGTAACATACCTTTTCTTTCCAGGAAAAATTGATAATTTTTTTGTAAGAAAGATATCGATGAGTTAGAAACAATTCGTGTTAAACAAGTAGATTGCCTTGATTAATAGCAAAGGATAGATATCTTTTGAAGAAATTATTTACTTGTTGTAGACGTTTCAAATTATTGTGCAGATGTAAAAGTACTAGAAATATCGCTGATTTCAGAATCTCAAAGAGTTACTTCTTAATGAAAGCAGGAAAACGGAGACAAATAACGTTAAATGAAGTAAGACAATGAACAACCGTATTTTGTAGAGGTGAGAAAGGTGTGTAAGTAGAAGCTTTATGACTACTCGCATTTTTATAGATTCATTTGTAAAAATAATCTATTTTTGATGACACAGCAGTTAGTTATAATGAGTACTTGTTGGAGGGGAGAGGGAGGGTGAAAATTATCACAGACCGTTTTAATATTAATAAGATTGAAGGCATTAGCGGCCTTTGTCAGTTGCAACAGTAATTATTGCTGTTACAACTAGGGTCAAATGGCCGTGTTATTTGCTTCAGGACTGTCAACAAATTTGGCAAACTAACACGGAAATTCTTCTCTGAGCTTCTTCACTTCGAGAAAGAAATTAATCTGCCTGTTTGATTTTACAGTCAACAAGTCGAAGCTTACAGTTTAAACGTAATTTATAAAAACTGTCACACCTTCCCCTCTCGTGTAGACATCGGCTTAAAGCAACAGTGTCCGTGAGAGACTTTGCGTGCTTCAATAAAGCGAAGGGCTATGCCGATGGTAATGTAGCTACTGGCAAGGTCTCTCATGCAGGGAAGGCCTCTTTCAGAGGATCCAGGCAAAGAGTGTCTCACAATGTTCCATCTTTTCCTTTATCCTATGCTGAGTTTTTCTTTCTTGAATAGGTAACATAGGGCAGGGTGGACTCTTAGATACAGTGAAGGAAGCCTCCCGAGGGGAATGAGCCATGAGGAAAAATCGGGTTCTCCAGGTTTGGGGTTCGGCGGGGGTTTGGCATTCCATCCGAGTAAAGAATGGTTCTGCGACGTTTCGCAAACGAAATGAGAAAATGGATCAAAAGGCATCGACTTTTGTTATTAACGTTGAATGTACAAGGGTTAGCAGGAAAATTGAGAATATCAATGAAGGAATTAGAGTGCCGAAAAAGTATATCCTGATAAGGATCTGGACAAGAAGTAATCGGAGACTATGTTCTGCCTCGATGTGAAGTGCAAAAAAACTGAAACAGCAAAATCTGAATTAGTAGCGCTTCTACAAAGAAAATGGAAACAATTAATAATTAATTGGAAAGAAATGAATAAAGTATAATTAGTCTAACAGTGATGATTCATTGAATACAACTGGAATTAATTTGTGTGTATGTCCCTAACGAAGACGTACCTGATGAGAAGAAAGGAGATTTCTTCGATTTTCAAGAAGTGGTTGACGAATGTAATGATGGATTGAATTGTTAATGATGGTAGGCTTAAATGGACGGATTGGAAAAAGTTTAAAAGATTACGTTGTAGGACCATGTGGAGAGGAGGAGGTTGACTGACTTCTGTAAGGCCAGTACCAGCATAATGATGTACATAAGTACACCTAGGATCCGTCAAGGAAACTAAAACTATAAAGTAAGATAGGTAGCGGGCTAATAAGATGCAAGACATAGAAGTAAAAATAGGAACAGAGTGTGGCTCCGATCATTTTATTGTTACTTAAAGACTTGTTTTTCCGATTAACACCAAAATGAAACAGAAGGAGAATGAGAAGGTTGCTGGAAATAGAACCATAGACGACCAAAAATATAAGGTACATCTGCTACAAGAAGAAAGTGTGAAAATTTTGTATCAGAAATGATTCTAAGACTGGATGCAGTGGAGGAGGATGTGCGTGCTAATGTGCTATATAATTTTCTGAAACAGTCAGTTAAGAAAACAGTGGAGGAGACATTAGACAGAAGGTAGCAGAGAAATAGAAGACGCTCTGGGAGTGAAGAGGACTAGAGTAGGTGCAAGGTATATAAAACGAGGGGTAAGAAACTAACAACAAAAAGTAAGGAGGAGGAATGCCTAAGATCATGGGGAGAAAAAGAGCATTCGATTGCTTGTAGGAGATCCTCAGAATCATGGAGGATGACAAGGAGGATGAAAATGGGAAGCAATCCCGTACCCACAATGCACAATCTATTCGACAATGGAAAAAGCACTTTGATGAACTTCTGGTAGAAGAAAGAAGAGACCACGTGATAGACGTCAACAACAAAAGCTGTACATTAGGTAACAAGTAACCTATACTAGTGCCTAAGCTAAAAGAGATGCTGAAAAAGGCAAGAAAAAGAAAGATGAGTAGACTGGGAGGAGTTGTGATGGAGTTGTGTGAAATATTTGGCCCCTCAAATGATGAGACTTATTTGTAAATTGCTCAGTCAGGCAATGGAGAGAGAGGAAATACCATATATATCTGCTACCTACCAAGCGAGGTGACGCAGTGGTTAGCACACTGGACTGGCATTCGGGCGGACGACGGTTCAAACCCGCATCCGGTCATCCTGATTTAGGTTTTCAGTGATTTCTCTAAAACGTTTCAGGCAAAAGCCGGGATAGTTTCTTTGAAAGGGCACCGCCGACTTACTTCCCCATCCTTCACTAATCTTACGGGGCCGATGATCTCGCTGTTTGGTCTCCTCCCCAAACAATCAATCGATCAAGCAATCTGCTATCTACATAAACGGAAACAATAACGCCCAATAATTAGTGTTATGGCTTCTGTCGGCAGACTTTTTAGTGCATGCTGAAAAACAGGTTGGAGAATGAGATCGAAGGAAAGATGCGAGAGTAACAGACAGGTTTTATGTTTGGATCATATTTTTAGCCTCAGAGAAATAAGAGAGTAGGCTTATTATAAGGGTCTACATGTAATATTTGTGGATTTATAAAAGGCGTATATTCTGTACCCATCAACGGATTATGGGAAGCTGTAGAGTATATAGATACAGAAGCACAACAGATATCCCTAGTCCAAAGAAACTACCAATAAACGTACGCAGGGAGAAAGTTTAGCGAGAAATCCCGAATATCGAAAAGACTTAGGACTGCAGTATATCGGCGATACAGTTTAAAACATGTTGCATTATATACTGGAATGGTGAAATCATTCATGCGAAGGTGTGGGATTTCGTTTCCCGTATGATACTATCTACTCATTATTTGCCGATGATGAGGTACTAACAGCATGGGGAGAAAGGGTGTATAATATGTGATAAAGAAGTTAATGGAAATATTTGAATGAGGCAAGCTTAGGATAAACATAAGCTAAACAATATCTACTTGCAGGAGGTGATGGAAGGGATATTGTACCGAAGCAAGGAACTATTAAAGCTGAAAGCAGTTTAAATACTTTGGATTGATTATCCGTTCCACGAGAAGCTGTGAAGCAGATACGGAACGCAGGATCCATCAGGTAAGAGGAAAAATTAAAATGTTAAATGGAGTTCTATGAGGCATGAAAATATCAAAAGAAACAAATAAGAGGATTTGCAAACGGTATGGGAAAATATACTAACACACGATGTGGAAGGATGGACTCTGGAGCAGAGTACATGCAGTGGAGATGGAAGGAATAAGAAGGACAGAACGGAAAAGAAATGAGGAAATTAGTGGGATAATGAATATGGAACAACCAGTCGTGCAAAGAGCTGAGAACAGAGCTCTTCAATGACATGGCGAATGGAGCAGGGACGATGGCCAAAAGGAGCCCTGCAATGGTCGCCGGCAGGAAGGAGGAAGTATGGACGGCAGAGATTAACTTGGGGAGCGGGAGTACTTGGAATGATGAAGACTGCCGTGGTCGTGAAAGCTAATGAATGGGAATAAAGAGAAACTGTTGAAGAGTGGGGAAACCCTTAAAGGTAAGTAAGTCACTATCTTCTTCTATCGCTGCTTTTGCTTGAGTGCTGTGCAAATTTTGACTGGCCTCAAGGTAAATAGAACAAACGTTAGGCATTACCTTTGAAGTAAACTCTATTGGAGAATTCATTTGTCCCTTGTAATTCTGTGCAGTTTATATTAGTGCTACAAAGCACACGAATCAGTGCGGTTTTGACAATGCATTCGTAGTTTTCCTCTACTTACCCTCTACACATACAGGGTGTTTCAAAAATGACCGGTATATTTGAAACGGCAATACAAACTAAACGAGCAGCGATAGAAATACACCATTTGTTGCAATATGCTTGGGACAACAGTACATTTTTAGGCAGACAAACTTTCGAAATTACAGTAGTTACAATTGTCAACAACAGATGGCGCTGCGGTCTGGGAAACTCTATAGTACGATATTTTCCACATATCCACCAAGCGTAGCAATAATATGGCGTAGTCTCTGAATGAAATTACTTGAAACCTTTGACAACGTGTCTGGCGGAATGGCTTCACATGCAGATGAGATGTACTGCTTCAGCTGTTCAATTGTTTCTGGATTCTGGCGGTACACCTGGTCTTTCAAGTGTCCCCACAGAAAGAAGTCACAGGGGTTCATGTCTGGCGAATAGGGAGGCCAATCCACGCCGCCTCCTGTATGTTTCGGATAGCCCAAAGCAATCACACGATCATCGAAATATTCATTCAGGAAATTAAAGACGTCGGCCGTGCGATGTGGCCGGGCACCATCTTGCATAAACCACGAGGTGTTCGCAGTGTCGTCTAAGGCAGTTTGTACCGCCACAAATTCACGAAGAATGTCCAGATAGCGTGATGCAGTAATCGTTTCGGATCTGAAAAAAGGGCCAATGATTCCTTTGGAAGAAATGGCGGCCCAGACCAGTACTTTTTGAGGATGCAGGGGCGATGGTACTGTAACATGGGGCTTTTCGGTTACCCATATGCGCCTGTTCTGTTTATTGACGAAGCCATCCAGGTAAAAATAAGCTTCGTCAGTAAACCAAATGCTGCCCACATGCATATCGCCGTCATCAATCCTGTGCACGATATCGTTAGCGAATGTCTCTCGTGCAGCAATGGTAGCGGCGCTGAGGGGTTGCCGCGTTTGAATTTTGTATGGATAGAGGTGTAAACTCTGGCGCATGAGAGGATACGTGGACATTGGCGTCATTTGGACCGCAGCTGCAACACGGCGAACTGAAAACCGAGGCCGCTGTTGGATCACCTGCTGCACCAGCTGCGCGTTGCCCTCTGTGGTTGCCGTACGCGGTCGCCCTACCTTTCCAGCACGTTCATCCGTCACGTTCCCAGTCCGTTGAAATTTTTCAAACAGATCCTTTATTGTATCGCTTTTCGGTCCTTTGGTTACATTAAACTTCCGTTGAAAACTTCGTCTTGTTGCAACAATACTGTGTTCTAGGCGGTGGAATTCAAACACCAGAAAAATCCTCTGTTCTAAGGAATAAACCATGCTGTCCACAGCACACTTGCCCGTTGTGAACAGCACACGCTTACAGCAGAAAGACGACGTACAGAATGGCGCACCCACAGACTGCGTTGTCTTCTATATCTTTCACATCACTTTCAGCGCCATCTGTTGTTGAAAATTGTAACAATTGTAATTTCGAAAGTTTGTCCGCCTGAAAATGTACTGTTGTCCCAAGCATATTGCAACAAACGGTGTATTTCTATCGCTGCTCATTTAGTTTGTATTGCCGTTTCAAATATACCGGTCATTTTTGAAACACCCTGTATATCGGCAGTATATTTGTGCCAAGAAGAAAGGCAAGAAATTTGGTGTTTAACGGTTTGAGTTAGCTGCTTTAAAGAAACTTTCGAAAGCTTCAGTCGGATGCCCGGACAAGATTTGAACTTTAGCGCTAGACGTGATTTTCTAGATATGGGACATGGTATTTGGTTCGTAAATACTGTATCGCTAAACGCGGCATAATGTGGTTGGACCACACTGCACAATTGCTCACGGGTAACCTGCTGCTCAGTCCTTACTGGATGGGTGGAAATTGTATATAGAGTGTTTAAAGTTAAAGTTTCAAAACGCTGTAGAAATAACACCACTGGCCAGAATGACGTCAAATTGCAACGGAATATTATTGGGGAAGGGAGAAAGGTATGGCAGAAAAACGTTGTGTGAAAATTGATCAATAGATGGCGCTGTATGTATCAGAATACGTAAATGAAAACACCTGTCATGCGCACGACCCATTGAAGACGGTATAAACACGCCGGGTACACGGCTTTTCCTCATTTAGCGTCTGCGATGTTCACCGTGACTGTTTCAATGCAGGATAAAGATTTGCTTGTAAAGCTATATTACAAGAATGATGCCTGTGCACACGTCGCTCTGCAGAAGTTTCGGACACTGAAGGGTTTGAAAAAAAGGCGTTAGTCCGATGAGTGCCGTGGGTCGGAAATGATTCGGAAATTCGAAAAGACGGGTTCTTTTGGTGTGCGACCTGGTAGAGGGAGGAAACTAATTGATTCGACGTCAGTGGAAGCAGTGGCCGCAGCAATGCAAGAGGAGACACGTGGCGGTGTGTAAACGTATGGTGCTCGGATAATTGCCCGAACATTGGACGTCCTCGTGAGCACGTTGCGTAAAATCCTTCTAAACATCCTTCTTTGCTATCCATTCAAAATCACTCATCTGCACGAGTTGCTTCCTGTTGATCTGCCAGCGTGAGAGACTTTTGCTTTAGAATTTCTTGTTTGCATGGAAGTGGACAATGATTGGGCGTTGAAGATTTTGTGGACAGGCGAAGCCCTCTTCCATCTGACAGGATATGTCAATAAACAGTATTATCGAATATGAGCAACAGAAAAACCACACGCCAATCAGCTAGTACCACTTCATCGTGAAATGATCACTTCGTGGTGCGGGTTTACGGCATCATTTATCATAGGGCCATATTTTTTCGAGAGACAGTTTTTTTTCGAAGAGACAGTTGTTTCTGGTTATCTGTACCGTCACTGGTAAGTGCTGTGAGTTTCTTTCGCGCAACCACGTCATTCCAGCTCTCCAACAGAGTGGATGTGTGGGTGGGATCATTTTTATGCAAGGTGCATCCCGTTAAGCAGCTGCTGAAGTGCCATTTCGGAAATGCTAGCGTTATCAGCCGCCATTTCCCTACAGTCTGGTCTTCCCGATAACCTGATCTTAGCCCTGTGACTTCTGGCTGTGGGGCTATCTGAAAGATGTGTTCAGTGTTCTGACTGCAAACTTAGCTGCATTGAAGGCACACATTCTGAACGTGACCCCAGAAACAATTCGATCAGTTATGGAACATGCTGCTTCTCGATTTCAACTTGTTGCACAAAACGGTGGATACCATATTAAACAGGTTTTGCACCAGTCACACGGAAATTAATAATCCGATTTGATTTTGATTGATGCTTTTCACGCGGTTTTTGGCCTCAGTACAACTAAAATCAGATTTTTCGCATCCGATGTGACAGGACCTTGCGTGGAGGATGGGCTTACGTAACTAACAGTATCATACCTTTACGCCCTTGCACACTGAGTAGTACAGTTTGTTTAACGTATTTTGTTGTATGATTCATATGACATTTGTAGCCGACCACAATTAAATTATGAGCAATAAAAACAATACCAATCACCATTATATAGGTTTTTTTGTAGGCATGCAGTTTCGACGTTACTCTACGACATCTTCAGACCAAAACTTCTCCAAACCAATAACCTTGGTTTTGGCCTGAAGATGACGTAGTGTAACGTCAAAACTGGTCGCCTATAAATAAACCTATATAACAGCGATTTGTATTGTTTTTATTGAACAGTGAACCAGAAGATGGAGTTACATTCGTTGAATTATTATGCTTACAGCTCAGTCTATTGCTACATTTTGTAACTATTTATTTTTCTTCTACCACGCGTTTTCCCCCTTCTCCGATAATATTCCGTTGCAATTTAACGTCATTCTTTGAAAGTTTAACTTAAATTATAATCACCCTATACATGAACTCCTAGTGAGGTATTCAAGGGTAGGTGATGCTAGGTAGTAGCGTACAACTGCTGGGAATTTGGATCGGATAGGTAGCGCGCACAGACATCCGGGTTCGAGTCCCGGTCTGGCACACATTTTCATCTGTTACCATTGATTAATTTCAATAACGAAATGCGGCTAACGTCATTAAAAACGACTGAACAGGCAGACATTCAAAACAAGGATCTAAGAATCGTTTATTCCGCTTCGAGGGACATTAGGATATTTCAACACCTGAAAACAAATGAAATAAGGTAACAACTGCTTACGTTTCTGGAAAGGTTATTCAAATAAGATAACCGATGAAGATCGCAAAAAATCGAAAGCAACCCTGGTTAATGCCAAAAGAATAACTGGAGTAATTCGCATTTTACACAATAGGCCTGTACAAATGAAGGTTTACTTTGAAATGGGCATTTTGCAGAAATTATTTTGTATTATGCAAGACATTTTACTCTCGAAACTTAATGTAATAACTGTCAGTATAAACTACTATGGCAGAAGGTGCACGGGAGAAATGACGTAAATGAAGTAAGGCAGAATGAAACGCAGCTCGCCCACGCTGAGCAAACGCGAATTTCACTAATGACTGCCTCGTTATATTGCGCCTGTTATTCCGCAGGTCTTTCTGCTTATTTGCTTTTATTGTCGCGATTCCGGACCACTGCACAGATTGGCGATAAGGAGAAACAATGGAAGGCGAAAGTTTACAGACATCCGCCGGCAGTTGTGGGGCGGCGCGCCGAAAATAAAGCAGTCGGCGAACCCGGCAGGTGGGGCGGCAGCCGCGCTTCCGGCCCGCGTGCCGCCCACGCAACCGGAGGGTCTGCTTCTGGCTGGTCTGCCGGCTCGGCTCCGCCCACGGCTGATAGGATATTACTTCTTTTCCGGAGCCATTGCACGGTGCTGAAGAGTTCAACGTTTGCAGTGAAGTCAGAGTTCCCATTAGAGGAAACAACACTTTTGAGACTTAAATTAATTTGCACGGAAGTTACGCAGGTGCTTGCGGATGCAGTTGTGGTATAAAACCAGTGTCTTTTTAAATAACTTCCCCTTTTAGCCTTTTCTTCATCACACTCTGAAAGTCTTTCGTAAGCAATATCAGTTTGCAGTGTCTGAAGGAATAGGGCTTGAATGTCTGAAGTACACTACCAAACCAGTTGTTACTAAGCTGTTTAGGTTTTTTTATTGGTAACGCCACGTAGCGCTCTGTATGAAGATCACTGGCTGTGCAGTGTGCAGTCTGTGGCTGGTTGGCATTGTTGTAATACTCGCCATTGTAGCGTTGGGCAGATGGATGATAACAGCGCGTAGCGTTGCGCAGTTGTAGGTGAGCCGCCAGCGGTGGTGGATGTGGGGAGAGAGATGGCGGAGTTTTGAAATTTGTAAGACTGGATGTCATGAACTGCTATATACATTATGACTTTTGAACACTATTGAGGTAAATACATCGTTTGTTCTCTATCAAAATCTTTCATTTGCTAACTATGCCTATCAGTAGTTAGTGCCTTCCGTAGTTTGAATCTTTTATTTAGCTGGCAGTAGTGGCGCTTGCTGTATTGCAGTAGTTTGAGTAATGAAGATTTTTGTGAGATAAGTGATTTGTGAAACGTATAGGTTAATTTAGTCACGGCCATTCTCGTGTAGGGATTGCTGAAAGTCAGATTGCGTTGCGCTAAAAAATAAAAAAAAATTTAAAAAATTAAAAAGAATTGTGTGTCAGTTTAAGCACAGTCATGTACAATTTTTTTTAAGGGGATGTTTCACAGTCTACTATAGACATTTGCATACTGTACTGTGTATTGATATGGGTATCGACTGGTACTCACATGTCGCATACAACATACGGTCAGTGTTCTGCTTGCTACAGTAGCTTCATCTTTGGTTAATAACCGCAAAGGCACATCGTAGGAATTTAAGAACCTTCAGCATCGCAGCGCGTCAGCAATCGTTGGTTAATATATATTAAAAAAACTAGAAAGCCGCCTCGATTGCGAAAAAAGCACCTAGTGTTAACCTAGGTTTCGGCATAGATAACTACACCTTCTTCAGAACAATAAAACCCACAAGTGCCTAAGAAGACCTTTGTCAACGATTAAAAGAACACAATAGCTATACATTTATAAACGAAAAAAGGAAACCACAAACAGTACATATGTCGAAAGTCAAGGCCACTACTTAACTTAATGGTGTACGCTCCATCCTACACTGGCCTATGTTCGATGGGCCATGACCCGCCATTAAGTAGTGGTCTTGACTTGGTACATATGTACTGTTTGTGGTTTCCCTTTTTTCGCTTATAAATGTATAGCTATGGTGTTCTTTTAATCGTTGACAAAGGTCTTCTTAGGCACTTGTGGGTTTTATTGTTCTGAAGAAGGTGTAGTTGTATACGCCGAAACCTAGGTTAACACTAGGTGCTTTTTTCGCAATCGAGGCGGGTTTCTAGTTTTTTCATACATCATAGGAACACTACTTAAACGGCCCCTAAACGGTCAATAATATTAAACAATAATAATGCACAATATTATTGACGTTCTCCCTAGACAGCTGAATAATATTGTTAAAAATAATGCACAATAGTAATGTGGTTTGAAGTGTAGCATGATACAGACTGTGCTACTGTGATAACTGCTCTACTTTGTTTGAAGCAGAAAAAAATATTAATGAAAAGCCGGTTCAAGGAGCGTCAATAATCACTCAGGAAAGCTCGTTGAGAGAACTGAGGTTGAACAGAAAAAGATTATCTTATACTTAATGGTTCTCCCCACACATTTACCACCTCCCCCCCTCCCCCACCACCACCATCCTCTCTCGGAGAAATTTCTGTGGAAGCCCATCACCAAGAAAAATAAATAATAAACTGAGAAACGCAGTTTCACGAAGTCAGCGCTTCTCTATTACGCTACGATACCTTGTTACTGGCAATTCTTTGAAGGCATGAAATTTACAAGTGCCGTTTTAGCACACAGTATTTGAGATACAGTTATGCAAACATTTCATACATTAAAACGAGCACGACAAGATTACGTTCGGATAAACACAGAGTGTATACCCTGAGATAAATTTTTATTCGTAACTTAGCATTAGCAAATTTTTTTAAACACGTCTTGCTTCGTGAGCGTTGTCTATAGTTCCTGAACAACAAATCATGGTGAAAAAGTTTATATAACTTATTCATGTGGCTACTGGCAACCGATTTCGGTACACAGTACCACCTTAAGACCAACCCCTTGCGTCCAGTCATCACATTCGCTTCCGAAGTAGATATATCCAACATGTATCTGATGGTTGTATACCGAAATCGCTAACCAATAGGAAAAATAAATAAATTTCGACTACAGACTAAAACTTTTTCATTAAAAGCCATCTTCTATACACCAAGAGTGGCACTAGAAGTATATAATAAGCCCCTGATGATGGGTTGTAAACCCGAAAACCAGTTTGGCCAAATAAAACATTTCTAGTGCAGCTCACGGTGTAAGGAAGATATCTTTTAATAACTATCTGAAAGCTGCGGAGCACCAAGCATTCAGGATTTTAGAGACTTTTGAGCTTTGTACTGACTGCTGTTCCGCTGGCAGTATATCGGGAACATGTAACAAATCATACAATTCATCACTCTTAACTCTTTGTTCTTTTACTCATCTGCATTAACATTCCACAATGCCGGCAATGATTCATACACTCCAATGCACTCTTGCAATTATGCCAATTCGTCTTGTTTTGAACCCATTTTCCACGAAACAACAAGAAACATAGACTAACATAAGCTCCATGGTCTGTGTAGCACGCGACTGCCTGTCAAGGATGGCGTCAATACAACCCATGGATGGCACGATACTTCCACACAACGCCATATATTTCCAGAGTTTTATATGTTCTCCGTAGTATTGCAGATCCTCTTAATCTCACTCCTAGACGATCAATATTATTACGCATCCGGAAAATATTACAAATATTATTGACCGTATATGGATCGCTTTATACTTTGAAGTTACAGATTACAGATTCAATAGCATTGATTGGCCCGAAGATCGCTTAGCAAGGCCCCACATGATTTCTGTGGCAAACGAGCACTTTTGGTTTCCGCCTGCTCTCGTGTACGATATCTACTTTCCTGCTAATTGGACGTGGTATACTATTTAGTACAGATGCTTATCTTGTGATACTGAAATGATCACAGTCTAAGGTTGTGGTGAGGTGGTTGTCTGCTTGCACAGCCGTTCCGTAATTATAAGGTATGTTGCTTTTAGATTTCTTCAGCTCTATTTTCATGTGAGCAATGTCTGCTTGTTTAATGGAATTCACAACTTGGTTTGAACATGGAGGAATCGGTATCTGTTTCCTGTTGATTCATCTGAGCCTGCAGGTAGTTTACCCCATTGATTTTGTCGCTCTTTAAATAATACTATGAGCGTTAATATGAATATAGGATTTTCTTTTATAATATTTGCTGATGTGAATCGTGGGTAAAGGGCACTTTCATGTAAGACGTGATATTTTGTATACCTTTTCTGCATAAAACATTAATAATGTTTATGCAATTCAATTTTTAAGTAATTTGCAAAACTTATAAGGTCAGTTTCCATTCTTGTGAATTCGTTAAAATACTCACATGTAGTCCCTCAAGAATACCGTTAACGAGAGAATTAGCTTTAGTTTCATTGTATTTAACGAAGAACGCGAATGATTTACCGTCAGCAAAAAGATTATGTTATTTTTTAATGCAGTTTTCTGCTAACATGTTAAGTGCATGTCGTAGTAGACTTTTATAGAAAACACAATCACATAAGCTAGTTGCACTTGATATACATGTCAATTACATACTCAGTTTCATATAATCAAGCAAGAATTGTATGTTTTACCTTTTTCTATTTACTTCAAGTTCTGGTACTTAAATCAAACTTTTTCTTTTTAAATACTCGCAAGGTTCATTTATTCTATATTTTAAAAATTTGTAGCGCCTTAGACTGAGTTTTTGGTTTTAAATAGGGCAATTTTAAAACTCCGCTTAATGGCGGATCAAATGGCGGTCAGTGATAATCCTTTTCGCCTCCGCAGCAGCTGTGAGAAATTGCTGGAAAATCTCAAGTAAGTACCAAATGGGGTTCATTACCTAATAAATGTAAGCATGTACGCTCATGTTGCTTAACAGTGTATTACGAAACATAACTGTGATACATTTACAACAATACTGACCTATAATTCCATATAAGAACAATCGTTCTTATAACAAATGAAACAAAAGTAGCTCGATACGACTTAAGAGCAACAAGATCAAAACCAAAGAGGCAATAAAGATCAATAGAGAAGGATTATAATTGTGAGTAGCTTGTTATACCCTATTTACAATGCCCTTCATTTTTATATGCTGGTTGCATTTATATCTCTTCGATAGTCTTTCATAAAATTAATATCTGACATAATTACACAAAATATCACTTCATCATGGTTTGGTCATTTTTATGCGTTTAAAATTTTCGGTTGTTAATTCTTATTGTTACTTTTTGTATACATTATGTACGATTTTGAATTCACTACCTAACTGACGCAAAAGCTTATATGATAGCATGCTGCTTGAACTCCATTCGTCTGTAAAGGGTACATCGTATGGCTGGCGACTGACGACATGTCAGACACTCGACAATCCATGTCCGGATGTTTTCTATGGGTGAGAGACCTGGTGAATGTGCTGGACAGGGCAGCTATCGAAAACCCACTCTATAGGCGTAGGGAGGACACAACAAGGAACATACGCCCCTTCGATATCTTGTTCAAAGATAACGACGAGGAAATTGTAATCCCACAATTAATTATCGTCAAAATCCCAGAACTTATTATCATCATTCGAGCTTCCAGATCTTAGAGATGTCTTCTATGACCTTTTATTTTCTCCAAACTTGTTTTTAGGACAAATACTGGTGTCTCAATGCTGTCTTGCATTGTCTTCCGTTGTAGCCATCTTAGTGAACGGCTGGAATAAAGCTTACTGTCTTATGATGTTATTTTGTATTTTGATGTTGTTTTAAGGAGGCTGAGTTACACTAATATGAATATTTTATTTTATTCGTCTGTTCGTCATATAATATTTATTGTTGGTTGTCTGAATACAATAATGCAGTTGGTCGGTGGCCATTGACCCCGTCTTAAGTGCTCGCAGCTAGTTCCAAAAAACCGAATTTATCTTCATTCAAATGCATGACAACGAAGTCCGATGCCGATTTATGAACGACGTTTTATTGCAAAGTTAATTCTGACGCACAAAACTGATTAATCATCTGTGAGCAGTCACGCGTCATCGTATAAAATACGGACCTACAACAAAAGCTTCGCCGATTTTAGTCGTTCATCTCATCATCATATTCGCCCTTTCTCTCCTTTACCTTTTATATTCACTGTAATCAATATTAACATCTTACAAGACGGAAAGAGCGATTATAAAATCTGGAAGACTGGCATTCATCATCATCAGGATTTCCTTCCAGCGAGCCGGGTAGGAACTTGGTGAACGATATGCCTCTATTGATTTCCTTCCTGATATAGCTTTTCCCTCTCCTCTACATCCCACGTTGCTCCTCTCCCCCAGAGATCTTCCTAAATCTGGTCTGTCCATCCCTTTCTAGGCTGCCCAGTTGGTCTTCTTCCTGATACCTCCATCTCCAAACACTGGCGTGGAGTTCGAGTCGTGTGCATTCGCTTAACATGACCGAACCACTTCAATGTCAAAGCACTCGTCCTCTTCTCTGTAGTCAATGACACCTGTCGGTCTCTCCTTACATGATTATTCCTGACTCTGTCTCTCCTGGTTTGTTGTAGAGCTGATCTAAGGAACTTCATTGCACATGCCTGTATTTGACTATCTTCTCTCTTATTTATGAAACAGGCCTCTAGACTGTACATCATGATTGGCAGGAGAGAAGTTTTATACAAGGTCTGTTTGGCTCTTAGAGGGACTTCCTTCTTCCAGATTATATTCTGTACTTGTTGGAAGAAGCTAGATCCTTTATGACTTCTAATTTGGAACTTCCATCTCTTGATATGATGCTACCCGGATAATTGAAGCTTTTCGCACATTCAACCTCCTCCTCATCCAGTATGATGTTCAAGGGCTGTGGTGACTGCCCTGCTTATCTTCATTGCCACTGTCTTGTTCCTACTCACAGTTAACTGGAATTTTTTAAATTTTGTGTTTCAGTAATCTAGTCTCCTCTGAACCTTCATTTCTGTCTCTGCCCAAATGGCGATGTCATCAGCAAAAATAAAAGCACTGAGGTCTTTATTTCCTTCTTCCTTGATTTCTTTCATGAATGTGTCCATATGTGTAATGAAGAGTAAAGAGGAGAGCGAACGGTCTTGCTGAACATCTCTCTTTGTCTTAAACCATTTTGATCTTCCACCTCCAACTTGTAGACTGCTCTCACAACCATAGTATAGCATCTGGACTTTTTAAATTAATGAATCAGAAACATTATGTTTTCTCAAGCATTCTCATATTTTATCCCTTGGTACACTGTCACATGCTTTTTCCAAATCTACGAATACTAGTATGAAGTCCTTTCCTTTTTCCCAATCCTTCTCCATTAACTAATGGGGGGAGAAAATGAGATCTATTGTTCCCCTATTACTTCTGAACTCATGCTGTTGTTCCTCTAATTGGTGCTCTAGAGTTTTCTGCTATCTTTTATCTATGATTTTTTCCGTTATCTTAAGGCAGTGTGATAACAGTGTGATTCCTCGGTAGTTGGGACATTTCTTTCTACTACCTTTCTTGAGCAATGGTATTATAATTTCTTTTTTCCATTCATCTAGCACTTTTTTTCTTTTCATATCACCCCAGCACCCAGTGTAACCATTGTACTCAAGGCAGCTTTAAACATATCCCCTGTAAGCTCATCTACTAGAGCCGCCTTCCCACTTTTTATCTGTTTCAGGGAATTTTACTCTATCATTCCACCAACAGTTTTTTCTTTCACTTTACCCTTTGTTTTGCCACATATCTGCACAGCACTGTTACCTATGGATGTTTTAAATAGGTCCCACTCTTCCTCTACATCACCCCTTTCAGTTTTTGGCAATTTTTTTTGCTACTAGATTTTGGAAACTTTTCATATTTTCTTCTTATTTCAACTTACATTCCTTAATTTGTGGCATTCTTTGTACAGCATTCAAACTTTTGATCTTATAATTTAGTTCAGCATCTAGTAACCTCTGGCTACTATCCAAGTACTCACTTGGTGTGACTTTAGTGCCCCTTACTTTTCCTCCAATTAATTTGTCTGTTGATATGTAGTCTATAACTGTCTTAAATTTGACATCCCAGCCATATCTAGTAATCGTATGGCTATCTTGTTTCTTGAAGAATGCAATCTTCACTAAAAGATGATTCCTTATTCACAGATTTAGAATTTCTTCACCCACAAAATTTCGTCTTCCGTATCCAAAAGGGCCCATCACCTTCTCATATCCATTTTTATCCGTGCCGACCTGTGCATTCAGATCTCCAATTACCATAATGTTATCTTCTCTTAGTGGGTCTTCCAGTTCAAGGAATTTCGTTTTTTATTTCTCACTGCTCCCTTTCTGAGGTGCATACAATTGGAGTATATTAAAACTGTTCTTTCCCAAGTTCACTCTTACTCTAATTATCCTTTCACTTACAAAGCTCACAGCTGTAGCTGGGTCAATGTCTTTGTGAAACACAAACCACACCCCATTTTTTGCCTCTTGTGACCCTGACAGTATAATTTGTTTACAGCTCCCAGCAATTTAGAAGTTTTACCCTTCCACATGGTCTCACTCAATTCAATGACATGAATCTTTCTCCTTTCCATGATGTCTACAGTCTCTTAAGTCTTTTATGTCAAGGTTATTGCATTTAATGTTCCCACTCTCAACTTGTTTTAGTCTTTTTGTGGAGTTCTAGTTTTCTGTTCTTTTTTGGTGCATCTTCTTGCGTTCGTTGGTTTTTCTTCAGACTGTGAGGAGCCGTCATTCGTTCCAGGGTACAAGAATTGTTGTGTACATTAGGTACTTGATACGTCCCCTTAGAACAATTATATACAAGACTGTGCTTATGCTGACACACAATATTTTTAGCGCAACGCAATCTGACTTCCAAAAATCCCTACGAAAGAATGGCCCTGACTAGCATTAACCTATGCGTTTCACAAATCACTTACCTCACAAAAATCTTCGTTACTCAAGCTACTGCAATACAGCGAGCGCCACTACTGCCAGCTAAATAAAAGATTCAAACTACTGAAAGCACTAACTACTGATAGGCATAGTTAGCAAATGAAAGATTTTAATAGAGAACAAACAATGCATTTACCTCACTAGTCATAATATATATACAGCAGTTCATGACACCAATTCTTACAAATTTCAAAACTCCGCCATCTCTCTCCCCACGTCCACCACTGCTGGCGGCTCACCTCCAACTGCGTAACGCTACGCGCTGTTAGCATCCAGCTGCCGCTGCCCAACAGTACAATGGCAGACAACAATGTAAACGAGCCACAGACTGCACACAGCACAGCCAGCGATTTTCATACAGAGCGCTACGTGGCGTTACCAATAAGAAAACCTAAACAGCCTACTTACATACTTTTAATCCGAGGCTCATTGTTTTATTGAAAGCAATAACAACTTTTTCTCATATGCTGGCCTGCTGAGCCTAACGCATCTGAGGATTTTCTTTCAGCGTTTACTTCCTCAGCCTTCGAAGATCCCTCTTCACCACAAGGCAGTGGTTCCACTCCTCATTTGCCCTTAGGAGGGAAAGGGTGCCTCCTCCGCCAGCTGCACCGTACTAAAGATGTTCTCTCCACCTTAGCTGCCATTAACGACTTCGCCATATCTCTGGCAAGGGTTGATAATAGTAAGGGAAAAGGAGAGGTGAAAGTCATTTGTTGTTTGACACGATTCCAGTAATTTTGAAATGAAATTACCAGTACCTACATGCTTTGGTCATTGTCAGATCGTAAAATACATGTTGTTCAGCTATCCCATCGCTATAGAAACAAAGCTGTCGATCAACCGACTGAACAAGGTAATCGTGAAGCGTACCCATCTGCGTCCCCTACCGCTATGTTAGATACTGCGCTCCATGACGATGACGAATGGAATCTAGCTACGGCCGTTCTCTACTGAGCCTTCACACCCAGGCATCTGACACTTATATAATGTACAGAGGACCGGTATCCATCTGGAAAGCCGCATTGCCATTTCTGTGCCCATCGTTGTCCTCGGGAGCAGCACTGTCTGCGCGCCTCTTTCTGCACCCGCCTCGAGCAGAGAAAGAGCAATGGTCGTCATGCTGACACTCAGTGGTGCTCCTACTCGGTTCCTGCTGCGAACAAGCCCATTTCCTGATTATAGGTACATGAAACGTTGCGTGATCCTGCATGGGCAAGGGAAACGTGTAGCCTTATTCACATGAACTAGTCGTACAGGAGTCGCTGAGATCCTCCTTGACATTACGATCCTCCTGAACGCACGGATCCAATACTCGTATAATACCCATGGGAGCCTCACCAACGCTGTCAGCGGTATTGCCAAACGATAAGATACGGTCTCCATAAATCACGAACCTATCACTGTCAAATCTCAACACTAGCCAATAGACGTTTTTCGCTCTACACAAGGCATTAAACATCTTCTCAAGAAACAAACAACATCAAGATATAATTTTTCAATGAGGAATCCACTGATTAATTCAGAAGACTCACTCAACAATTTATTTATTTGCTCCCTTTTCGGTCAATGACCATGATCTGGCACCTGAATCAACATTGAAAAACAAAAGCGACAACAAAACCACCATATTAAAACATCGTAAACACATGGATGCACAAAACATACCTTACGAAATCTTGGCTAATACAAGTCACTTGTCAATCATGTTGAAGCATTAAATTACAGCCGGCCGGTGTGGCCGAGCGGTTCTAGGCGCTACAATCTGGAGCCGTGCGGCCGCTGTGGTCGCAGGTTCGAATCCTGCCTCGGGCATGGATGTGTGTGATGTCCTTAGGTTAGTTAGGTTTAAGCAGTTCTAAGCTTGAAACGTCCTCTTTGAACAATTATACATGACTGTGCTTAAACTGGCACACAATAATTTTAGCGCAACGCAATCTGACTTTTAAAAATCCCTACGATAGAATGGCCCTGACTAACATTAACCTATACGTTTCACATATCACTTACCTCACAAAAATCTTCGTTACTCAAGCTACTGCAATACAGTGAGCGCCACTACTGCCAGCTAAATAAAAGATTCAAACTACGGAAGGCACTAACTACTGATAGGCATAGTTAGCAAATGAATGATTTTAATAGAGAACAAACAATGTATTTACCTTAATAGCCATAATATATATAGCAGTTCATGACATCCAGTCTTACAAATTTCAAAACTCCGCCATCTCTCTCCCCACATGCACCACTGCTCGCTGCTTACCTCCAACTGCATAACGCTACGCTCCGCTAACAGCCAACTGCCCAATGCTACAGTGGCGAGTATTACAACAATGCCAACCAGCCACAGACTGCACACAGCACAGCCAGTGATCTTCATACAGAGCGCTAAGTGTCGTTACCAATAGAAAAACCTAAACAGCCTACTTACTTAGCCCCCACGCTCCCCACAAAAAATTTTACAAATTGTTTTGGGCACTGGCCAATACAGATTTTAAAAAAAAATTTCATAATTATAATTACAATAACAAAGAAATCAAATGCACATACTTATTGATACAATGTTGGTCAAAAGCTATAATTTTCCCACTGTCTATAAAGACAGTCCTGATCGTTCATCACAGTAAAATAGCAGTGTTTTTGCTCAATGTCTGAGCAGTAAAAGAAAATGCACACGGAAGTAGTGGATTTCCATGCAGTCCTTCCAACGGAAAGACAGTGCTGACTCTTGACATGCAGTCAGGTAATGGGCCACAACAGACCAAACCCACAACAGAGTCAGTCGAAGTTTTGAAGAATATAGGTAGGTAGGTCAACACAGAGTAGACCCATTGTCGTCCTGGTAGAGATTACGGTATTGGTGGGCCACCAGAGGTGCAGGCCCACTGCAGTCCTTGTAGAAATAATGGTATTGGTGAGTCATCAAAGGTGTAGACTCACTGTAGTCCCTGTAGAGATGGCTAGCAGCCAACTGTTGCGACTGTGCAGGTGCACAATCACCATCGAAGAGTCTTGTGGACAATCTAGCAAGTCCATAAACCACCACTTGTCCACTCACAAAGAATTTTTTTGAAATGTCCTTAGAACCAGCAATGCTGTTATCCAGTCCTTTGCTGAATTATTAACACACGTGCAAAGACTATCAGTCCCTACTGCTCACATACTATGACCAACAGAAACGTGTGCAGTGAAATGTAATTTACAAGTTACTTAATTTGATGAACTGGTGTCAATTACAATTTTATAACATAAGAATACAATAACAAAGGTACAAAATATATTATTAAAGAACGTAACAATACAGATAAATTTGTAGTAGAGGCTTTACAAATGAATAGAAATATACATGTACATCAGTGTTACAAGAATTATGACATAAGTACATACATAAACATCAGAATATCTTTTGAAACATCAACTTCACATATGAGCAACAAAACAGAACAGATAAATAATGTCTAAACACCTTTACAAAGTAAATAACATATTATTAGAAACCTTCTACAACATAAATCTTATTAGCTAAACACATAAAGAGAGGACAGACACAGATTCACATAGCGTAATAACAGAAAATACGGAACAGGGTTTATTGTCAGTGTGGCATTTGGTACTGCAGTCCAACCCAAAACTTCATTCCATAGATCGTCCCTCTTATTTCAACATTTGCTCCAGCCAAAAAAAAAAATCCTATCCAAGAATGCTTTCTGTATTCTGTTCACATCCTCTTTCAAAAATAGTTTTTCTCCACTGTACACTACATTTTTGGCCAAACCATTTCCTTATAGCTTCTCAATGCTTTTCTTCCAATTCATCATAGTTACCTTCTTATATAGTTTACCCCCTCTTAAGCTAACTTAAACCGACTGAGCTCAGATGCTAAACTAAGGGACGACAGAATGCAGCAGCACAAAACAATTAACACAAACAGCAATGACAAAAAAATGCTAATTGGCAAAAAAAGGCAGCAATATAGGACTCAGAAAAGCATATGCAACATTACAACTAATATGAAGCAATGATCAGCAACAAGAAAAATAAATCAGTAGTAAAACTGGCTTAACAGAGTAATACAAAGTGAAATTCAGTAACATTATGCCTGGCAAACAGCAGCAGCAAATGCAATAACTTTTACCTAAACATGACAAAGCTCAAGCAGAAAAAATATTACAGTAAAGACAACAATGCAGGAAAGGGAAATGTCAGTTCACATATTAATATCTATGTCATTAAAGTGGTGCACCACAAAACTAATTCTACAAAAGATATTACCAAATAGTTGAAAAGAAAATAAAGTATGCAGTAACTGTTATTAATTCCTTTCTTATTGTTCTTTCCTTACCAAGTACTCCTTTTTCGAAAAACGTGGATCATTAAATGATTATTTAATAGATCTGTTGACAGAAAGTGTTCACATTAGCAAATGCATTTAATTTTATTTTATAAAACCAATGCTGCAACACAGCTGGAAACCAGATATGAAATGAAATAAGCAACTATGAAAGGCAAATCATAAAAATATCATTCAATAGTCATGTGACATTTCGTAAGTTAGTACAAATTCTCTCAACTCACGTAGAAAGATGCTTGTCATTATCAGGTGTGCAGATGTAAGAAAGTATCTTTCCAAGTAATGAGCGTGACGTTTTTGCGGTGCTTTCTACAAAGGAATGTCAATAGCGAGGATAATGGCCTCCCCTTTTTTTCTTGTGCCTCTGAAAGGCACACACAAATGGCTTGTTTCCAGGTGGCTGTCGCCCAGCTGGGTGCCCACGAAGCATTACGTGCAGGTGGTCACTTAACTTTCTTACCGAAATATTTACGACACCAGTTTCTGCTACAGTGGCAGTCTCATATAAAAAAATTCACTGGTCAAGAATTTGCGTTACACATCTGTAGAAACAAAATTCTATTGATATAATAGTATCCAAAAAATTTTCGTCGGCATTTTAATAAATTCACACATTTACATACATTTCATAACTCTTAAAGTACAATTCTTGGTTTCCAACAACCTTTTTCACAAATCAGAGTCCTTAACCACTACTCATTATTCCTTGCTTTATTACACATATACATATTCGTAGACACTTCTTCAACATTTCATCATAATAAATACGTAGCATAATCAAATTCCTCATACGGCCTCAGCTTATTGATCATAAACATACCGCAACAGCATAATACATATCGTCATCATAACATCATAAAACCTCAGCCAAATCTCAAAAGCATCGTAGCTTTCTGCAATAACTTCAAAACCTAAAAAATATTCTCTGCTCATTTCAATGGTGTCATCTACCGCAAACGTACTTTAAAAATCATTATCCCATACCAAATATGTCATTCCAAGCTCTCATAGTATCACAATGTCACAATGGTTTCGAAAAAATATGAACATTTCAAAAAGTACAGACAAATACAACTTCATAAGTGTGAAGTTATCCAACCGTGTAATTACATAAACATCTGTTACTGATGTAGAAAAATAAATATTTGTCTCTCTCAGTTACATGATCACATAGCTGTGTAATTCTGTGTTAGAGAAATATGGTACCGATGTGTAAAGTTGTATAAGCAAATACCATATTAGCTAGGGCTCCTTGTGCTTGCCATACAAATGGTACACAAAGTAAGCGTGTACCCCCCTGAGGATTAATGAGTTTATACCCTCAGGTGTTACAGATTACAGCAATGGAATGAAATGTATCACGGGAAACTTTCTTTGTAATTCAAATATGTTGAAAAATAAATGGTTTAAGTACAAACTTAATAACTCAAATGCATGTCCTGTAGCGTTAAATGTGCGTCTTGCTGTGAGACGATGTCTGTGGAAGTGTCGTAGTTATTGTCCTCCGAAAGCTAAGTTCTGCAGAAGTCAATGTACTTACCTCATGATAAACGAAAGTGAAATGCTTTGCGTATAGATATCTTAGTTATTACGGTTATTGCCGTGATGAAGTTAGTACTGTACTGTACGTACTGTTGTGCTACAGAAAAGGCTGTCTCATTGTAGCTATACCACAAAGTTACTACTAAAACGTGTTTGACTTTCCAGAATAATTCAGAAAACTGTGCAGATGTAAAACAGATACACCGCAAAAGCAAGAATGTAAATGGTCACTCGTTAGTAGCGTCGTGATAAAATCGTGTAGTTGTCACATAAACTAACCACTGTGTCATCTGGTATCTCACAGAAAGCACTTTAAATCCAGAATGTATCTTCAAGTAAACCGAAATGTTGCATTATAATCTCATTAGCAGTACCAGTATATGTCCTAAGTATGTAAGCCTAATTGTCGTTACGTAATCGTGCAATTAACAAGCAAGAATGTGTCAAATACAACACTGTGTCGTCTGTTCACTATAACAATGCATTCGTAATAACTGTCTAAATATGTTCCCTAGGTTCTAGACTGGGTAGTTAATTTTAAACATTGTTGCATAACAGTTTCTAAGTGTGGCAAAAGAGTACTAGTAACGTGAAGCGAAAAATATTATGGCAGAGGCTAAGTTAAAAAGCAGATTATCTCTCAAGAAACGGTTTTACATGTGAAATGTGGTGCAATCCTTTACTCTTTCTAGTACGCAAAGTTTCAACTTCAACGCAATTATCATGTTGTATACGTCGGTAAGGAACGCTAAAATTTTTCTCAAGGTTAGCGTCTATTTTATTTTTCTCTGAGCCAGCCGGCGCACGCGGCTGCCTGCAGTGTGAGTCATTGTCTGTCTCTTTGTTGGCGCGCGCCATTATTGGGATTAGGAGACCTAACTTGCAGAGAGAGCCGAGCCCAGTTTCAATCCTGCCAGTTCTGATGAAATTCAGGTCTGTCGTTATGATTATATCGTCTGTCGTCGTGTCGGTAGTTCCTGTAATTTCTTTCTTGTCGGTCACGTGGTGGAGAATTTCTCCCTGAATCGTAACTGCGCGCTGGACCGTTGCGTCTTAAATTATTCTGTCTCCTGTGATAATAATTATTATGATTCCCATATTGTCTGTTTCTATGGTTGTCTCTGTGATAGTCATTACCGCGGAGAGGCGACCTTTCCCTGTAATTATTACTACTCTACCAACGGTTGTCATACGGTTGGTGTCTGTTTTGGTCACGATTTGTGTTATGAGAATAGCCTTGTCGTGTCCAGTTATTAGTTCTTTCATCGCGGAATTGCGACAGATGTGATCTGTAATTGTTGTGTTCCTGTTTTCGCGTTCCGCGATTGTCCTTGTCAATTTCTAATTCTTGTAAGAGTCCCTCAAAAGCTTTAATGTCGTCTTTGCAACGTCCTGCCAAAATAATATGCCACAAATGTTCAGGCAATTTGATTAAGCAAATGCGGATGAGTTCTGAGGGGGTGTATGGGTTTGACAGGTACTGATTCTTGTGCAACATGTCTTCCAAATACTTGACAAGACTGGAAAATTCAGATTGTTCGAAATGTTTCATCATTATGATGCTATGTTTTACTCGGTCTTGTGTGGCTTAAGACCAATATGCTGAGAGGAAGCCATGGTATAATTCTCCTTCACTGTGGCAATCGTGAATGACCGATCGCATTCTTACAGCTGGTTCATTCTCCAAGTAGCCACACATAAATTCTAATTTGTGCTCTAATGACCAGTTGGGAGAAAACAATGAGAGAATTGATGGAGCCACGCTTGTGGATGAATGTTGTTGCCAGAATTCTTAAATGTTATGAATTTACGTGCAGTAATGAACAGCTTATAGTCAAAATCATCGTGTCGGCGGGTAGCATATCGGTCATACTGTAGTTACGTCGTGTCGGCGGTTCCATCTCAAAATTCGGTGCACCTTGCCAATTTCTTTCATAATTTCCGAAATGCCCTGTGTTATTATTTTGTGGCTTTTCCGTATTTCTAAGTCCCTCTTCCCGTGTTGGAGCGCGAGTGTCCTCTGAAATACGTAATTCTTGTATTACCTGTGTCAGCTGATCTTGTACTTCCCGGATTTCTCATTGGTGTTGCGTATTAATTTGATTCTGATTTTGTTTGAATTTCCTAATTTATTCGCACTCTTGTGTGTCAGTGATGGCTACAGGTCTTGTGTCATTCAGATCATCATCTACGTTTGTAGATAAATTAGTGAACTGATCCGAAAGTTCGGCTACTTTCTCTGATAGTGAACACATTTCCTCAGTGTGTTTTTCTGAACCAAGTTTCAGAGCGTCCATTTGTCTTGAAATCGTATCTACTGTGTCCTTTAAGTTTTGCTGAGTTTTCGCAAGTTGCGTAACCGAATCGATAGATGCAACTGAGTCAATTTTGGCTTGAAAGGTCTCATGATTTTCATGAACAATAATTTGCAGTTCTTTTATGGCTGATTCGTGATTCTGTAATGCACTTTCATGCCGCAAAAAATAGGTTTAAAATGCTCACAAATTTGTGTTTTTGCGTCATTGCAGACTTTTTGACATTTCGATTCGATTTTATGCAACTCATTAGTTAAATCTTCACGTGTTTGTTCAAGCGTATGTTCCACTGAGTCTAACTTTTGAAGTTTTTGTTCCAGTGTGTCTAACTTTTGAAGCTTTTGCTCCATTGTGTCTAACTTTTGAAGCTTTTGCTGTGTTTGTCTCTGATTTTGTTCCATTGTGTGTAACTTTTGAAGCTTTTGCTGTGTTTCTCTCTGATTTTGTTTCATTTGTTGCATTAATTGCAATAATAATGTATTAGTGTCGGGAACCTGTTCCTCTATGCTTTTCAGCAGTGCATTTGCACCGGCAACATTCACATTTTGACAAGCAGAAAATGTGTCTTGACTTATTTGAGAAAACGGTGAGGAAACAAAACCAGAATGTACAGAATTTGCAAGATTGTGTTCTGTCATTTCGGATTCCTGACGCGAGCTTTCGCCGACCGATCGATCGATAATGCTTCCCTGTTCACTAATTGTTTCAATGCCAACACCATTATTTGCAGCCCGCTCCATTTCCCTATGCACTATTACCAAATTACTGCTTTGAACATTAGTTAATTCATTACATGGTGGCGCTAACACACTGCTTTCATCTTCACTGTCATTTCTCAGTTTACTTTGGAACCTAGTTTTACGTTTTTCACACGCCATTATTGTCACAATATTTCACACGACAACACAGAAAAACACAATTTGAAGAGCAAAAATAAGAGAACACATTAACATAGCAAATAATATCTAGTTAATTGCCAGCGCAGCTGCGAAATACTTGGTGCAACTCTACATGCATGCCACAACTGTTTTACTGTACAGCAATGAAAGACTACAACTACAAAGGAGATTCTCTCTGCAATTACGTGCTAGCAATAAACAAAATCTACACTAATTACACAAAGTACAAGAAAAAATCAGAAGATTCCAGTGAGGTATCCTCGGCTAAGGGTCTACATATGAAACATCCCCTTAGTACAATTATACGGGACTGTGCTTAAACTGACACACAATAATTTTAGCGCAACGCAATCTGACTTTTAAAAATCCCTACGAAAGAATGGCCCTGACTAACATTAACCTATACGTTTCACATATCACGTACCTCACAAAAATCTTCGTTACTCAAGCTACTGCAATACAGCGAGCGCCACTACTGCCAGCTAAATAAAAGATTCAAACTACGGAAGGCACTAACTACTGGTAGGCATAGTTAGCGAATGAAAGATTTTAATAGAGAACAAACAATGTATTTACCTTAATAGTCATAATATATATAGCAGTTCATGACATCCGGTCTTACAAATTTCAAAACTCCGCCATGTCTCTCCCCACATCCACCACTGCTCGCCGCTCACCTCGAACTGCATAACGCTACGCGCCGCTAACAGCCAACTGCCCAACTCTACAGTGGCGAGTATTACAACAATGCCAACCAGCCACAGACTGCACACAGCACAGCCAGTGATCTTCATACAGAGCGCTACGTGGAGTTACCAATAAAAAATCCTAAACAGCCTACTTACAAGCTCTATGGGACTGATGACCTCAGAAGTTAAGTCCCATAGTTCTCAGAGCCATTTGAGCCATTTCGCCAAGTAGTGTGTAATATTCATAGTACTACTTAGAGATATAGTTGTACGATGGGCTCACGACAGATAATGTTTCTTCAGTTATACGCATGTATTTGATGTGACGTACTACATTGCCTGATATATAAAGCCGCTCAATTCTCTGCCCTTACTATGTTTGACGATAATGTCGCTTGAAAAATATAAGAAACTCTGTTCCATTACACAATTCAACGCAGAATAAAAATGTCTTGCACAAGAACATTTTGTAAATCATCTCAGAGAAAAATAGATATGATGTCGTTACGAAGGAAGTGTGAGAATTAACATTTCCACAATGCTTGAGAGTAAAGTATGTCACAGATGTCGGGAGCTGTACGTACGGCTTGGAGAGCTCTGTCGGGGTAAGGCGTGCCTGAGCCGACAAGAGAACGTACACACAGTAGACTTCAGCAGCACAGAGCCGACTGAACCCCAGAGGTCGGCGTCCTCTACCCGCACGAAGAGCACTCTGTGTTGTGGCTTTTACATTTTAAACGGGTAGCTACGTGTCAAACTACGATCGTTCATTCAGGAATTCCGTTCCAAGAAATACATTCCACAAAACTAGTAAATTGGAATGTTTAAACGCCTGTTTGAGTACCAAACTTGGAAAAAATGAACTCTAGCGTGTTTCATGTTTTAACAGATGTCATAGTATTTACATGGCTGCTGTCTGTGAGTTATTAACGGTTCCAATAAACTTAATTCCACATGTACGAGTACATAACGTAAGGTTGCAACTCGCATTCTGCCGTACAACTTAATCTGTCAATATTTTTCTCACAATTTCTAGCTCCCACTAAGTTTTTACTTGTGTTTTGCAGGGATACCGTTTCTGAAAATTTTCTCTACTTTCGGTTGCTGAATTTGATGATGAAAGAAGTAGACAGCTTACTTTGCATACCGCTGTTCATTGTCTAATGTACAATAAATTTTGTGGGGCAATTCCACACATGGACACAAAGTATTTACTGGACAGCAACACGCTGCAAGCATTATACCTGGTGTCCTTGGTCGAATTCCTTTTAGGTACATGTTTACAAAATTAGGCGTACTAACAGCAGCCTCACATTACATTCCCTCTCTCACAACGATTGTGTGAACAGTCTCGCATGATTTGAAATAATAATACCATTCATCAAGAAATTTAGTAACCAAACTAGCCCCCTGTTTGCACAAATTAACATTACTATCCCACAGAAAGCTGCAAAGTATGTATTCATATAATATTTGACCATCTCCCTGGTGATTTAAGGGTACTGTCAGGTAATGAAACTTTTAGAAAGGAATGGAACCCATTTCTGTTTAACGGCTCCTTCCAACTCCATACATCAATATAGGAGCAGATGGTATGTACATGGTTGGATTACATTTCTCCAATTTTGTCGTTGATTAAGATTAAAATAAAAAGTTCAGTTCTGTAAATGACCAGCAAACAGCCAAATTTTCGTTCTGAAAACGCGCTTTATTTGTAAACCTCTGGATACATTCCACATATTGGCTAGATGCAATGCAAATGATCTACGTAGCATGTAAAAAAACTAAAATGGACTAAACAGTGTTAGCGTAGGAAATAACTAGTATACACCCCATGCTTGGTTCCAGAAACTTACAGTCATTGGCAGAATGTTCACTCACGTTTCAGAAGAGGTAAAATGCGAGGAGACAGACATGTGCACTCCATTTGTTGCTCTCACGAAACCTCGCGATGACTGTCTCTGCTGTGTATCGATAATTTGACTCGAATCGCTTCTATCTCAGAAACTTTTGGTATGCAAGACGTCAGCGCTGTCTGCAGTTCCTCACAAAGAAACGACATCACGAATTTCCATATTGTTATTGAATGAAATTAATGTAACTTGAAAATTAATAACATTTGAAACTATCAACAATGTTCTGCTTGAAGTGAACAGGCGAAATACAGAAGAATGGTGCTACGACCCTTTAAAATTTGAAACAAACGTGATTTTCATTAATGTAAATGCGAGAGAACTAAGAATGGCGTCGTTATTACAAAGAGATAACGCGGCTCTGAGGATTTAGTTCAAATGGTTCTGAGCACTATGGAACTTAACTTCTGAGGTCATCCGTCCCCTAGAACATTTTTTTTTTTTTCCTTCGGTCATCAGTCTACTGACTGGTTTGATGCGGCCTGCCACGAATTCCTTTCCTGTGCTAACCTCTTCATCTCAGAGTAGCACTTGCAACCTACGTATTCCAATCTCTGTCTTCCTCTACAGTTTTTGCTCTCTACAGCTCCCTCTAGTACCATGGAAGTCACTCCCTCATGTTTTAGCAGATGTCCTATCATACTGTCCCTTCTCCTTATCAGTGTTTTTCACATATTACTTCCCTCTCCGATCCTGCGTAGAACCTCCTCATTCCTTACCTTATCAGTCCACCTAATTTTCAACACTCGTCTATAGCACCACATCTCAAATGCTTCGATTCTCTTCTGTTCCGGTTTTCCCACAGTCCATGTTTCACTACCACACAATGCTGAACTCCAGACGTACATCCTCAGAAATTTCTTCCTCAAATTAAGACCGGTATTTGATATTAGTAGACTTCTCTTGGCCAGAAATGCCTTTTTTGCCATAGCGATGCTGCTTTTGATGTCCTCCTTGCTCCGTCCGTCATTGGTTATTTTACTGCCTAGGTAGCAGAATTCCTTAACTTCATTGACTTCGTGACCATCAATCCTGATGTTAAGTTTCTCGCTGTTCTCACTTCTGCTACTTCTCATTACCTTCGTCTTTCTCCGATTTACTCTCAAGCCATACTGTGTACTCATTAGACTGTTCATTCCGTTCAGCAGATTATTTAATTCTTCTTCACTTTCACTCAGGATAGCAATGTCATCAGCGAATCGTATCATTGATATCCTTTCACCTTGTATTTTAATTCCACTCCCTAGAACTTAGAACTACTTATACCTGACTAACCTAAGGACATCACACACATTCATGCCCGAGGCAGGATTCGAACCTGCGACCATAGCGGTCGCACGGTTCCAGACTGAAGCGCCTAGAACCGCTCGGCCACTCCGGCCGGCGCTTCGTTACACGATCATTTAGTAATCCGAAAGCGTTACGGAAAACATAGATAAACTCCAGTGGAAGACACTGTTGAAGTCTCGAGAACATACCTTCACCGAGGAGTCAAGCAGTATATTGCTTACTCCTACGTGTGTCTCGCGAAGATACCATGAGGATAAAATCAGAGACATTAGGGCCCACACAGAGGCATACCGACAATCTTTCTTTCCACGAACAATACGAGACTGGAATAGAAGGGAGAACCGATAGAGGTACTCAAAGCACGCTCCGCCACACACCATCAGGTGGCTTGGGGAGTATGGATGTAGATGTAGATGTAAAACATATAAGAAACAATTTCTATGCCTGGAGTTTCACAACGGAAATCATTTTTAGTTAGAGCCATATACTTATTTTCTTCCCTCATTTTCCTGTAGCGGCTCTCGACTTGTAAAAGCTTCGTTCATTGCTCTTGCCGTTCTTGCAAATCTCAGCCTTTATATTACACATCTTTGAATCATGAACCATGCACCTTGTCGTTGCTGGGGAGGCTTGCGTGTCCCAGCGATAGAGATAGCCGTACCGTAGCTGAAACCACAACGGAGGGGTATCTGTTGATTGGCCAGACAGTCACATGGTTCCTGAATAGAGGCAGCAGCCTTTTCAGTAGTTGCAGGGGCAACAGTCTAGATGACTGACTGATCTGGCCTCGTAACACTAACCAAAACGGCCTTGCTGTGCTGGTACTCCGAATGGCTGAAAGCAAGGGGAAACTACAGACGTAATTTTTCCCGGGGGCATGCATCTTTAGTGTATGGTTAAATGATGATGGCGTCCCCTTCGGTAAAATATTTCGGAGGTGAGACAGTCCCTCATTAGGATCTCCGGGAGAGGGGGACTCCTGAGGAGGACGTCGATATCAGGAGAAAGGAAACTGGAGTTCTACAGAACGGAGCGTGGAATGTCAGATCCCTTAATCGAGCAGGTAGGTTAGAAAATTTAAAAAATGGTTCAAATGACTGAGCACTATGGGACTTAACATCTATGGTCATCAGTCATCCAGAACTGAGAACTACTTAAACCTAACTAACCTAAGGACATCACACCACACCCAGTAGAAAATTTAAAAAGAGAAATGAATGGGTTAAAGTTAGACATAGTGGGAATTAGTGACGTTAGGTGGCAGGAGGAACAAGACTTCTGGTCATATGAATACAGGGTTATAAATACAAAATCAGATAGGGGTAATACAGGAGAAGGTTTAATAACGAATAGTAAAATAGGTATGCGGGTAAGCTACTACAAACAGCACAGTGAACGCTTTATTGCGGTCAAGATGGACACGAAGCCCACGCCTACCACACTAGTTCAAGTTTATATGCTAACTAGCTCCGCAGATGACGAAGAGATTGATGAAATGTATGATGAGTTACGGATGACTGGAACTTGATAGTAGGAAAAGGAAGAGAAAGAAACGTAGTAGGTGAATATGGAATGGGAGTAAGGAATGAAAGAGGAAGCCGCCTGGTAGAATTTTTCATAGATCATAACTTAATATTGGTTCAAGAATCATAGAAGGAGGTTGTATAAATGGAAGAAGCCTGGAGATACTGGAGGGTCTCAGATAGATTATATAATGGTAAGACAGATTCAGGAAACAGGTTATAAACTGTAAGACATTTCCAGGGACAGATGTGGACTCTGACCACAATCTACTGGTTATTGACTGTAGATTAAAACTGAAGATACTGCGAAAAGGTAGGAATTTGAGGAGATGGGACCTGGATAAACTGACAGAACCAGAGGTTGTAAAGAGCTTCAGGGACAGCATTAGGGAACGATTGACGAGAATGGGGGAAAGAAATACAGTAGAAGAAGAATGGAGAGCTTTGAGAGATGAAATAGTGAAGGTAGCAGAGGATCAAGTAGGGAAAAAATGCGAAGGCTAATATAAATCCTTGGGTAACAGAATAAGTATTGAATTTAATTGATTAAAGGATAAAATATAAAACCGCAGTAAATGAGGCCAGCAACAAGGACTACAAATGTCTCAAAAATGATATCGACAGTAAGTGCAGAAAGGCTAATCAGGGATGGCTAGAGGACAAATGTGAGGATGTAAAGGCGCATATGACTACGGGTAAGATAGCTACTGACTACAGGAAAATTAAAGAGACCTTTGGAGAAAAGAGAACCACTTGCATGAACATCAAGAGCTCAGATAGAAACCCAGTTCTAAGCAAACAAGGGAAAGCAAAAAGGTGGAAGGAGTATATAGAGGGTCTACACAAAGGCGATGTTCCTGAGGATGATATTATAGAAATGGAAGAGAATGTAGATGAAGATGAAATTGGAGATGTGATATGCGTGAAGAGTTTGACAGAGCACTGAAAGACCTAAGTCGAAACAAGGCCCAGTAGTAGACCACGTTCCATTAGAACTACTTGGGAGAGCCAGCCCTGCAAAACTCTACCATCTAATGAGCAAGATGTAAGAGACAGTTGAAATACCCTCAGACTTCGTGAATAATATAATAATTCCAACCCGAAAGAAAGCAGGTGTTGACAGATGTGAAAATCACCGAACTATCAGTTTAATAAGTCACAGCTGCAAAATACTAACACGAATTGTTTAGGGACGAATGGTAGAATCCGACCTCGGAGAAGATCGTTTTGGATTCCGTAGAAATGGTGGAACACGTATGGCAACACTGATCCAAGGACTTATCTTAGAAAATACACTCCTGGAAATGGAAAAAAGAACACATTGACACCGGTGTGTCAGACCCACCATACTTGCTCCGGACACTGCGAGAGGGCTGTACAAGCAATGATCACACGCACGGCACAGCGGACACACCAGGAACCGCGGTGTTGGCCGTCGAATGGCGCTAGCTGCGCACCATTTGTGCACCGCCGCCGTCAGTGTCAGCCAGTTTGCCGTGGCATACGGAGCTCCATCGCAGTCTTTAACACTGGTAGCATGCCGCGACAGCGTGGACGTGAACCGTATGTGCAGTTGACGGACTTTGAGCGAGGGCGTATAGTGGGCATGCGGGAGGCCGGGTGGACGTACCGCCGAATTGCTCAACACGTGGGGCGTGAGGTCTCCACAGTACATCAATGTTGTCGCCAGAGGTCGGCGGAAGGTGCACGTGCCCGTCGACCTGGGACCGGACCGCAGCGACGCATGGATGCACGCCAAGACCGTAGGATCCTACGCAGTGCCGTAAGGGACCGCACCACCACATCCCAGCAAATTAGGGACACTGTTGCTCCTGGGGTATCGGCGAGGACCATTCGCAACCGTCTCCATGAAGCTGGGCTACGGTCCCGCACACCGTTAGGCCGTTTTCCGCTCACGCCCCAACATCGTGCAGCCCGCCTCCTGTGGTGTCGCGACAGGCGTGAATGGAGGGACGAATGGAGACGTGTCGTCTTCAGCGATGAGAATCGCTTCGGCCTTAGTGCCAATAATGGTCGTATGCGTGTTTGGCGCCGTGCAGGTGAGCGCCACAATCAGGACTGCATACGACCGAGGCGCACAGGGCCAACACCCGTCATCATGGTGTGGGGAGCGATCTCCTACACTGGCAGTACACCTCTGGTGATGGTCGAGGGGACACTGAATAGTGCACGGTACATCCAAAGCGTCATCGAACCCATCGTTCTACCATTCCTAGACCGGCAAGGGAACTTGCTGTTCCAACAGGACAATGCACGTCCGCATGTATCCCGTGCCACCCAACGTGTTCTAGAAGGTGTAAGTCAACTACCCTGGCCAGCAAGATCTCCGGATCTGTCCCCCATTGAGCATGTTTGGGACTGGATGAAGCGTCGTCTCACGCGGTTTGCACGTCCAGCACGAACACTGGTCCAACTGAGGCGCCAGGTGGAAATGGCATGGCAAGCCGTTCCACAGGACTACATCCAGCATCTCTACGATCGTCTCCATGGGAGAATAGCAGCCTCCATTGTTGCGAAAGGTGGATATACACTGTACTAGTGCCGACATTGTGCGTGCTCTGTTGCCTGTGTCTATGTGCCTGTGGTTCTGTCAGTGTGATCATGTGATGTATCTGACCCCAGGAATGTCTCAATAAAGTTTCCCCTTCCTGGGACAATGAATTAACGGTGTTCTTATTTCCATTTTCAGGAGTGTAGCTTAAGGAAATGCAAACCTACGTTTCTAGCATTTGTAGATTTAGAGAAAACTTTTGACAATGTTGACTGGAATACTCTCCTTCAAATTATGAAGTTGGCAGGGGTAAAATACAGGGAGCGAAGGGCTATTTACGATTTGTACAGAAACCAGCTTACAGTTAAAAGAGTAGTGGGGCATGAAAGGGAAGCAGTGGTTGGGAAAGGAGTGAGACAGGGCTGTAGCCTCTCCCCGATGCCATTCAATCTGTATATTGAGCAGCAGTAAAAAAAAAGAAAAGAAAAATTCGGAGTAGAACTTAAAATCCATGGAGAAGAAACAAAAACGTTGAGGTTCACAGATGACATTTTAATTGCGTCAGGGACAGCAAAGGACCTGGAAGAGAATCTGAACGGACTGGACAGTGTCTTGAAAGAAGGATATAGGATGACCATCAACAATAGAAAACTATGAGAATGGAATGTAATCGAATTAAATCGAGTGATGCCCCGGGAATTAGATTAGGAAATGAGATGCGTAAAGTAGTAAATGAGTTTTGCTTTTTGGGGAGCAAAATCACTAATGATGGTCGAAGTAGAGAGGATATAAAGTGTAGACTGGCAATGGTAAGGAAAACGTTTCGGAAGCGAGTATAGATTTAAGTGCCAGGAAGTCGTTCCTGAAAGTATTTCTATGGAGTGTAGGCATGTATGGAAGTGAAACGTGGACGGTAAATAGCTTAGACAAGAAGAGCATAGAAGATTTCGAAATGTGGTGCTACAGAAGAATGCTGAAGATTAGATGGGTAGATCACATAGCTAATGCGGAGGTATTGAATGAAATTGGAGGGAAGAGAAATTTGTGGCACAACTTGACTAGAAGAAGTGATCGGTTGGTAGGGCATTTTCTGAGGCATCAAGGGATCGCCAATTTAGTATTGAAGGGCAGCATGGAGGGTAAAAATCGTAAAGAGAGATCAAGAGATGAATACACTGAACAGAAGGATGTAGGTTGCAGTAGTTAGTGGGAGATGAAGAAGCTTGCACAGGATAGAGCTGCACGGCGAGCTGCATCAAATCAGTCTCTGGACTGAAGACCACAACAACAACGAATATAATGTGCTGCCATATTCTAAACCGTATTCTGCCACCGCTGCTTTCTCAGAACACGTGAGAGTAAACATCTCTCGTGTTCTCTCTGGTGTTGTTCTACAGTGCGCACCGTTTGCTAACATATCAGTAGCTACACGTACAACGTATATTACGTAGAGCGGGCGTTCTGAGTACTGTATGTGTTGCGGTCTACAGTCCGGAGTCTGGGTTGATGCAGCTCTCCACGCTACTCTATCGTGTGTGAGCCTCTGCACCTCCGAATAACTACGACAACGTACGTACATCTGAATCTGCTTACAGAAGCCAACCCTTCATCTCCCTCTACACATTTTACATCTCACACTTCTCTCCATTACCAGTTTGAGGGATTTTCAGGCCTCAGGATGCGTCCTGTCAACCGATCGCTTCTTTTAGTCAAGTTTTACCACAAATTTCTTTTTCTCTAATTCGATTAAATATCCCTTCGTAAGTTATCCGATCTCCCCATATAATATTCAGCATCCTTCCTTAGCGCCACATTTCGAAAGCTGAGCTGAGTACTACACACGCAAGAAGTTGGAAATATCTTTGCCCCATTGTGAAAACTACTGTATTCTAAAGGTTATGCTGGATAACTTCTGTCCTTTTAGTTCAGGTTTTGTCGATACTTTTGCATCCACGTCTGAAGTAGCTGGATCACCTGAGCAGACTGTCGTCGTTTTCTCTCTGTGGAGGCTGAAAATCTTCAGTAGGCAGGAGCGACAATATTTTGGAACATAACTTCACTGCACAACAAATAATTTCTCGCACTTCGTAGGACTTTGTAATTAATAAGTGATGTACGAGGATCGTTCAATAAATAACGCAACTCCTTTTTTTTCTGAAAGGAGGTTCGTTTTATTCAAGATTTAAAGACGCGATATTATTTCTCACTCTCTTGGCTATAAAATGCTACATTGCAACAGTATCCGTTCAGTGCCACGGCCTTACGCCACCTTACTAGAAGCGTCTGTATACACGCATTATACAGCGCTACTGGTCGGTGTCGGAACGAATGACTTGGTGCGTCAATAACCTCCCGGTCATCCACGTTCTTCTCCCTGCACAGTGCACCCTTCATTGGGCCAAGGAAATGAAAGGCGAAATTGCGAGGTCGGGGCCGTAGGGCGGTTGAGGAAGAACAGTCCAAAGAAGTTTTGTGCGCAGACTTGTGTGAGGCCTTGCTTTGTTACAGAACAGCAGAAGATCGTTTGCATTTTGGTGGCAACGAAGACGCTGAACCGGTTCTTCAATTTCCTGAGGGTAGCAGTGCCGTGTGCGACCGGACGGCACGGGAGAGATCGGACAGATTTGTGCGACCTTGTTGTGATGATGACAGGCACCTCGCCCAACGACTCACCGTACTTTTGTTCATTGGCAGGACCCAGTAGAGGTTGTGGTGTCACCGCCAGACACCACACTTGCTAGGTGGTTGCCTTTAAATCGGCCGCGGTCCGTTAGTATACGTCGGACCCGCGTGTCGCCACTATCAATGATTGCAGACCGAGCGCCGCCAAACGGCAGGTCTAGAGAGACTTCCTAGCACTCGCCCCAGTTGTACAACCGACTTTGCCAGCGATGGTTCACTGACAAAATACGCTCTCATTTGCCGAGACGATAGTTTAGCATAGCCTTCAGCTACGTCATTTGCTACGACCTAGCAAGGCGCCATTATCAGTTATTATTGATATTGAATCATGTACCGACAAGACTGACGTTCGTCATTAATGGATTAAAGTTAAGTATTCCACCAGCTACGTCCGTTTTTCTCAATTCTAATTCCCTTGTCATGTTCCAGACCTCACGCCAGCCTGCCTGAGCTAAAACGCGTGCATTTCGGCCTCCTTTAGTCACACGGTGTTGGTTCTCCTGCAAACCACAACAGAGATTCTGCAAGCGCCTGTGTACATCTGCAATGCTCTGGTTTTCCGCCATAAGGAACTAAATGACAGCTTTCTGCGTGGAAATCACCTCCGTTACGGATCCCATTTAAAAGGCTACGTAAAACACCGCTACCTATCGGAAATTCATGAAAGTATAGAGGCCGAAGTGTGAATATTCCACGATGTTTCACAACAAATTCCGCATTTTTTCAATGGAAACTGGCCGAGAAAAATGTCTGTCGCATTACTTATTGAACACCCCTCGTATTAGTAACAATTAGGCACGTGATAGTAGTAGTACGCTGCCGAAAAACGTCGTACCAATGAATACAGGAAAAGAAACGTGGTCAAATCCGAAAAATTGTTATATAAACCAGTAGTCTGTGGCGTCGGCGTAAAGTTGAATACTATTATTGAGTGCAATCGTTCTTGGTACATCACATTTAGAGAACGAAGTCGAGACGGGATGAACTCTCCTTGTGGTGCTACTAACATGGGTTCGAATAAGATAATTGTGTTCGAGTGAGTGAACGTGGCCGTTAGCTAGTTTTGGGTAGTATGTTACAGTTTATATGGGTTCATAAGACTACGGGTCTGTCGCGCAAATGTGAGCAATTTGTACAAGTCAATTGCCGTCCTAATTCCATCTAGTAAAACAGTATTTATGAACATTGTCGACAGCATATAGAACTGATATTGTTGACCAGGAAAGTCATTTGTCGTACGGAACTAGCCACCAAATTTGGATATAAAGTCGACCGTGTGACATATACGTAAATGCTGGTTGCAGCCCTCGAAATATGTACAAAAGTAGACGAAATACGTGGCAGTAGTTTTGCAAATGACCTGTTGGTCTTCATTCTTCCTGTGGTTTTATTCGAGTTACGGTATTTGACGATGAATATTGTTCTACTTCCTTTATCTGTATTAAAGCTTCTATGCGATCCTGTTGATGCGGGAAGTGCAGTGTGGTTTGTAAATTACCAGCGTTTTAGATGTACTGACTACAGCAGCCTCCTGGAAATGAGTACGACATTGGAAATTGAGTATGAACTATACGCCCTATGTTGCAAGCTTTTAAAGACGGTAAAAAATACAGGAGGATAATTATACACTCCTGGAAACGGAAAAAAGAACACATTGACACCGGTGTGTCAGATCCACCATACTTGCTCCGGACACTGCGAGAGGGCTGTACAAGCAATGACCACACGCACGGCACAGCGGACACACCAGGAACCGCGGTGTTGGCCGTCGAAAGGCGCTAGCTGCGCACCATTTGTGCACCGCCGCCGTCAGTGTCAGCCAGTTTGCCGTGGCATACGGAGCTCCATCGCAGTCTTTAACACTGGTAGCATGCCGCGACAGCGTGGACGTGAACCGTATGTGCAGTTGACGGACTTTGAGCGAGGACGTATAGTGGGCATGCGGGAGGCCGGGTGGACGTACCGCCGAATTGCTCAAAACGTGGGGCGTGAGGTCTCCACAGTACATCGATGTTGTCGCCAGTGGTCGGCGGAAGGTGCACGTGCCCGTCGACCTGGGACCGGACCGCAGCGACGCACGGATCCAACGCAGTGCCGTAGGGGACCGCACCACCACATCCCAGCAAATTAGGGACACTGTTGCTCCTGGGGTATCGGCGAGGACCATTCGCAACCGTCTCCATGAAGCTGGGCTACGGTCCCGCACACCGTTAGGCCGTCTTCCGCTCACGCCCCAACATCGTGCAACCCGCCTCCTGTGGTGTCGCAACAGGCGTGAATGGAGGGACGAATGGAGACGTGTCGTCTTCAGCGATGAGAATCGCTTCGGCCTTGGTGCCAATGATGGTCGTATGCGTGTTTGGCGCCGTGCAGGTGAGCGCCACAATCAGGACTGCATACGACCGAGGCACACAGGGCCAACACCCGGCATCATGGTGTGGGGAGCGATTTCCTACACTGCCAGTGCACCTCTGGTGATCGTCGAGGGGACACTGAATAGTGCACGGTACATCCAAACCGTCATCGAACCCATCGTTCTACCATTCCTAGACTGGCAAGGGAACTTGCTGTTCCAACAGGACAATGCACGTCCGCATGTATCCCGTGCCACCCAACGTGCTCTAGAAGGTGTAAGTCAACTACCCTGGCCAGCAAGATCTCCTGATCTGTCCCCCATTGAGCATGTTTGGGACTGGATGAAGCGTCGTCTCACGCGGTTTGCACGTCCAGCACGAACGCTGGTCCAACTGAGGCGCCAGGTGGAAATGGCATGGCAAGCCGTTCCACAGGACTACATCCAGCATCTCTACGATCGTCTCCATGGGAGAATAGCAGCCTGCATTGCTGCGAAAGGTAGATATACACTGTACTAGTGCCAACATTGTGCATGCTCTGTTGCCTGTGTCTATGTGCCTGTGGTTCTGTCAGTGTGATCATGTGATGTATCTGACCCCAGGAATGTGTCAATAAAGTTTCCCCTTCCTGGGACAATGAATTCACGGTGTTGTTATTTCAATTTCCAGGAGTGTAGCTTTAGAGTTAACTGTGACGCTACGGAATTCTTTTTTATTTGTTTCCTAGGCAAATATGAGTTCAGGAGTTAAATACGGTGTCAAAACATTCATATTCTAAAATAAGTCATAGTTTGCTTAGCAGACAGTGTCTGCTACAAACGTAGTTAGTAGTAAATTGTAACTGAGCATTTCTCTCACATAGGCTGTGATTAAACATACAGTTAATATTGGTTTCACGTGTGGCTTCTGAATCATGTTTCGCTGTGTTGTTGCGAAGAGACGATGTGCAAACCACTACATGTGCTGACAAAATTAAGTAAAAAAATGTTTCCAACAAGTTCATGATGCTGTTCAGTTGTTTGGAAAGGTTTTTATCTTATTTCTCGTGGCCATGTTAGTATTTCTGTCACCGAGTGGCTTACTAAACTGCATAATTCCGCAAATGACGTGACTAAAGTTGTGTGATACTTTTGAAGTCACTTCGAGACGACCAGTAACTGAAAGTAATGTGTAAAACAACAGGCCGTCCTTTTTGTACGAATTATTTCGGATGTGTAGCCGATACATGAGTCATAACCCATGCGCCATGCAGGGGCCGACAATTCACTAATGGGAGTGAATGAGAGACGAGACAAGAAATGCTTTTGATTGTGTCTGTGTGCATGGTAAGTTAAGGGCACGGGACAGCAGAGTTGCACCTCGTGTATGAAATCTAATTCCTTTCTATCATCTCCTACGGAGAGTTACATCACGGACGTCTTTAGCATACAAATTAGCTAGAAGAATATGTCATGCGGATGGAGATAACGATTTCGACTAAACACTCGAAGCAGGTGCAAAATAAAACTCCATTACAAACCACATGGCAACTGGTAGCCCATATATATGTGACGTTGCAAGCCGGAAAATATTATTACCCTCGGCAAAAGTTCAGTCGAATGAGCAGTGATTCCTACAAGAAATCTTGGATTCAAGGCCGGCCGGAGTGGCCGAGTGGTTCTAGGCGCTTCAGTCTGGAACCGCGCGACCGCTACGGTGGCAGGTTCGGATACTGCCTTGGGCATGGATGTGTGTGATATCCTTAGGTTAGTTAGGTTTAAGTAGTTCTAAGTTCTAGGGGACTGATGACCTCAGCTGTTAAGTCTCATAGTGCTCAGAGCCATTTGAACCATTTTTTTGGAATTTCACAGAACCGACCTATCGGCAATCTGGTTACATCATATAGTGCCGCAACGCCATTAGACGCCACAGCTTTTGTCGGGTTAAGTCTCTTCCTTCCAACATACTAATATTAGAATTTTTACGCGTCTTTCAGATCGATGATAGGGATAACAATTAACATAAAGGATGCCTGTTGGTATGAAACATAATCCAGAACGAGCAATATAGAGCTCAACCCTCACAGAAAAGTAAGAATGTGTGTGTGTATGTGTGTGTGTGTGTGTGTGTGTGTGTGTGTTTTAGTGTGTGAGCAAGTGCGCGCTTTTTCATTTATGGCGCTGAAGGGCGGAGGCTCTTACGAAAATAGTTTGAGACGAGTTTGATTCACATGTACATCTCAGAATAGCACTTGCAACCAACATTCTAAATTATTTGTTGGCTGCATCCTGTTGGTTCAAATGGCTCTGAGCACTATGCGACTTAACTTCTGAGGTCAGCAGTTGCCTAGAACTTAGAACTAATTAAACCTAACTAACCTAAGGACATCACACACATCCATGCCCGAGGCAGGATTCGAACCTGCGACCGTAGCGGTCGTGCTGTTCCGGACTGAGCGCCTAGAACCGCTAGACCACCTCGGCCGGCTTTGCTACGTTGATGGTTGTATAAAATATTTTTCCGAAAGTCTGATGATATCCCTCAAGTCTCATTGATTCTACAGACCCACTTGAATAGTAGTTTGGTTGCCATTTTTCTCAATGACTTTAGAAATTCCGAAGGAAAGTAGTTGTAATGTATTACATCTCCATTACGTAACTCTTTCGTATAGATTTATAGTTTTATGTAAAGTTTTCTTCATTATTTTTCTCGTCAAAATATTTTTTATTCTCGATTAGGTGCTCACTTCAGCAATTTTGTCTCTGTCGCGGTCTCGTTTTCAGTTGTCTCGTAATAAATGGTCGTTTAACAAGGAGAAACAATCGTTTAACAAGGAGAAACAAGAGACGAGTATGACACAAAATTACCAGAAGATTTCGTCCGCCAGCCGCAGCAGCAAAAATTCGATTATCTATGCCTTCCGCCTTATTTGATCGCAAAGCTACCGAAGCCTAGCAAAACTTCAGAGTATGACTCCCCATGTCTTTCACATCAACTCCCATTTCGAACGAGCGAGGTGGCGCAGTGATTGGCACACTGGACTCTCATTCGAGAGGACTACGGCTCAAACTTGCTTCCGGCCTTCCTGATTTAGGTTTTCCGTGATTTTCCTAAATCACTTCAGTCAAATGCCGGGATGATTCCTTTGAAAGGGCACGGCCGACCTCCTTCCCTAATCCGATGGAACCTTGCTGTTTGATTCCCTCCCCAAAATCAACCAAGCAACCAACCAATCTGTTGAGAATAATCCTATTTCTGGTCGAAGTAACTACCGATCCATTCATGACGAATCATACATTTTGCTGCACCATTTTCTGCTGTTGCTGATACTACCTTACTTCCGCCTGACCAGCAGTCCTTGTCTCCTTTCCATTTCATTGACCGAAAGAGTTTCTAGAAAGGGCTTTTGCATTTCCACTTTCAGATTTTCTAGTTTCTGTGCCATTTTCAGACTTCTAGCATTCCACTTTCCGATTCCGAGATATTACCTTTTCTTTGACTAAAATTTCATTTGTTACATTCCAAAAAAATCTCAAAACCATGCCCTTTACGTGTCATCATCTGCTAAAATAGAGGTTATGTGTATCTGCTTGTAAATTAGCCTCTTCCATATTTTGTCACAAAATAAAAATTTGACTATAGCGAAGTATGTATTTATAGCACAAATTTTTAATTTTCCTGAATCGTCCTCAACGATGTAGCAATATTATTAAGAGTGACTACGTATACTAAACAAAAACATTTCCAAATCATGAGTTTTCGTTTGCATTCTGGAACCTCCTAGAGTCTGTTTTGAACTTCCTGACCTGTATCTTCGCACAGTAGTAGAAGATGCTTTATAATGCAAGAAGAGCTTTGATAGTGTGTATAATTTATATGTGCAGAATTTACGGTACTTCTAGACTTCCCACCTTTACTCATCCTCCTACACAAATCCTAGATGTGACATGGGACTTCCCACCACGCTGAGGCACACTCCAGGACAGAAGTGACAAAAGTGATGCGATGTCTCCTAATATCGTGTCGTACATCCATGTGCACGGCTTAGTGCAGCAACTCGACATAGTATGGATTCAACAAGTCGTAGGAAGTCCCCTGCAGAAACATTGAGCCATGCTGTCTCCACAGCCGTCCACAACTGCGAAAGTGTCGTCGGCGAAGGATTTTGTGAACGAATTGACCTCTCGATTATGTATCATAAATGTTCGACGGGCTGTTTATGTCGAGAGATCTGGGTGGCTAAAACATTCGCTCGAACTGTCGAGAACAGTGGCGAACAATTGTGGCCTGGTGACGTGACGCATTCTCATCCATAAAAAATCCATCGTTCTTTAGGAACATGAAGGCAAATGGTTTCAAACAGGTGGCAAGTAACCATTTCCAGTCCATGGTCGGTTAAGTTTTACCAGAAGACCTAGTCCATTGCAGCTCACACCATTATAGAGCCACCACTAGCTTTCTAACAACTTGTCTCCATGGCTTAGTGGGTTCTGTGCTACATTCGAACCGCACCATCTGTTCTTACTTACTGAACTTGGCACTCATCTGAGCAGGAGAGCGTTTTCCGCTCGTCTAGGGTCCAAGAGATATGGTCACGAGTCCATAGGCGCTGCAGGCAATGTCGTGCTGTTGGCAATGGCACTCGCGTCGATCGTCTGCTGCCGTAGCCCAATAACGCCAAATTTCACCGCACTGTCCTGATGGATACGTTCGTCGCACGTACCGCATTGATTTCCGTGGTTATTTCACACAATGCCGCTTGTCTGTTAGCAATGATAACTCTACGCAAACGCTGCTGCTCTTGGTTTGATGGACACAGGTAGAGCACATCCGCGGCGTGTCAGTAAAGCACTCTGTCCTGTGTGTTGGAGTGTGTGGAGTTGTGTGTGTGTATCTGTTTTGCATGCAGCTCTCTGCAGGCTCTGATGGACGTTGTAACTCACACGATATCATATTAACAGCAAGCAGACAGTAGCAATGTTTGATATGTATGCTCAATCGCTCTGTGTGAGGTTCACAATACTAATTTGCGGTGGTGTTAAGTAATTTTGTGATTGATGTGATTCTGGGCAAGAGGATTAACCTGTCAGTTTACGTAACGGTACCGAATGAATCTGTGTTTGTCTTCCTGATGCATATGCATCTGGGTAATAATTGTTCGACATGTGTCAAGTAAGATGATCATTCTGTTTTATTCGCAACGTGTGATTCAGCAGGCCCGTGGGATTCATTAGCTAATATAAATGTGCCATAATTTCATGACCGAGCGAGGTGGCGCAGTGGTTAGCACACTGGACTCGCATTCGGGAGGACGACGGTTCAATTCCGCGTCCGTCCATCCTGATTTAGGTTTTCCGTGATTTCCCTAAATCTCTCCAGGCAAATGCCGAGATGGTTTATTTGAAAGGGCACGGGCGACTTCCTTCCCGTTCTTCCCTAATCCGATGAGACCGATGACTTCGCTGTTTGGTCTCCTCCCCCAAATACCCATCCCCCAACTAAATAAATAAAACATAATTTCATGGGGGATGCAGGCCGCCGTTATTATAATAATCATTAGTTGTGCATTCAGGCTGTCTGGGTAGCAATAGTAGAGGTCAAACTTCAAGCAAGGAATCACTTTATTGTTCATTTGGCGGGTTTCGGAATTTATCCATTACCAGATAGCCATGAGATTTCTGCACATGGATATGGCATTTCCAGTTTTATGTGAAACAAACATTCGCAGACTACTAAAGGTGCCTTTCTGCATATTAAATATTTTGTGTAGTGTAATTTTATTTGGCTTTCTGATTTTACTTACATTCAGTGCAATAGTGTAAATTTATTCTCTGCTTGTAATATTTTTATTTTACTGCGTGTATTGAATGTTTTGTATAGTGTAACTTTATCTGGTTCTCTGCTTATATTTAAAAATAGTTCAAATGGCTCTGAGCGCTAAGGGACTTAACATCTGAGGTCATCAGTCCCCTAGACTTAGAGCTACTTAAACCTAAATAACCTAAGGACATCATACACATCAATGCCCGAGGCAGGATGCGAACCTGGGACCGTAGCAGTCGCGCTGTTTCGGACTGAAATGCTTAGAGCCGCTCGGTCACCGTGGCCGGCTGCTTTCATTTACATAGACTTTAACGGAGTAAATTCATTCTTTTATTTCAATAATTTGGTTATTATTGCCTTTATTCCTTGGAGTTTCTGAAGTCACTGTAGGCTTAAATTATTCGCTGTGACACTTGCGCTTAGCGTCTACTGAGGAAGCGCTGTCTTGTTAATAAATCTTTGTCGTATTTTGGGCTACATAGGTGATTTATTTAAAGTTAAAACCATATTTAGTGAAGCTTTTGTAAATTAATTTACTTAGTTGTTGAATAAAATGTGGAAATGCTCACTCAGAGCTCTGCCACCCCTGACACACCCGCTACAATCAGTACATATTATGTGCCGTTTATTGGTTCCTGTCCTATAACGTCAGAATCTTATGTAAATTGGAGGTGGAGGGAGAATAGACTAAATGAAAGGGAAGGAACTACTTGCATCGGGACTTCGTGCGATATTAGCGGCGACGAGTGAAAATGCGTGCCAGACCATGACCCGAACCTGGGATCTCTTGCTTATTAGGCAGATGTGTTGACCACTGCACCAGCCGGAACGGTATTTGTTACAAATGTGCAGACTGTCTTGGGCACTCTCCTCAGCTGACTCACACTCTCACCTAGTGCCTATGCACAGTCCCGTCCATTTCCTCCATGCTCGGTAGGTTTAGATTCCTGCACGAGGTCGAACGTAAATGTGTATCTCACTGAAGGTCGTGAATTCATTACCCATCGAGATTAAGGGAGCATTATACACTGAAGAGCCAAAGAAACTGCCACACCAGCGGAATATCGCGTTGTGCCACCGTGAGCACGCAGAAGTGCCGCAACACGACATGGTATGAACTCGACTAATGTTTGAAGTAGTGCTGGAGGGACTTGACACCATGAATCCTACAGGGCTTGCGTAAATCCATAAGAGTACGAGGGGGTGGAGACCTCATCTGAACAGCATGTTGCAAGGCATCCCGGATGTGCTGAATAACGTTCAGGTCTGAGGACTTTGGTGGCCAGCGGAAATGTTTAAACTCAGAAGACTCTTCCTGGAGTCACGCTGTAGCAATTCTGGATGTGTGGGGCGTCGCATTGTCCGTCTGGAATTGCCCAAGTTCATCAGAATGCACAATGGACATGAATTTATGCATATATGAAGACGGTATCTGTTCTTTCGGAAATGTTTGAAAAAACAGAAACAATCTTCATATGTAGATAATGCTAACAGGCCATTAACCTTCTTCTTCTGTGCGGATACATACGCATTGCCTGAACTCTTACGGGACTCGGTAAGATTGACTGCTCGGGTAATGAGAGTAATGGGCAGGGGCCCAACGAATGTAGTGTGTGGACGTTAAGTTGGGAATGTGGGTCTCACAGGGAGCTTGTAAGGGATAGGTCCTTGCAGTCGCTCTATCCTTTGTGCCCTCGGTGGCTCAGATGGATAGAGTGTCTGCCATTAAACAGGAGATCCCAGGTTCGAGTCCCAGGCGGGGCACACATTTTCAACTGTCCCCGTTGATGTATATCAACGCTTGTCGGTCGCTTAGGGTGTTGATTTAATTATCATTTCATTGAATGTATGCAGGTGGTCAGACAAGATGCTTACGTGCATGTCACCTGTCAGAGTCGTATCTAGACGTATCAGGGGTCCCATGTCACTCCAGCTGCACAGGGCTGTAGAGCCTCCACCAGCTTGAAGAGTCTCCTGCTGACGTGCAGTGTCCATGGGTTCATGATGTTGCCTCGATACCCGTACGCGTGCATCCGCTCAATACAATTTGTATGGAGGCTCGTCCGACCAGACAACATGTTTCCAGTCATCAACAGTTCAACGTCGGTGTTGACGGGCCCAGGCGCGTGTCGCGCAGTTATCGATGATGTTTCGTTGAATGGTTCGCACGCTGACACTTACTGATGGGCCAGCATTGAAATCTGCAGCAGTTTGCAAAAGGGTTGCACTTCTATCACTGTACAGTGGATTTTATTTTCAAAGAATATTCTTAAAATTTGTTTTATTTACTAGCGATTCAACAAGAACAGTAACACATTTAATCACACTATTTTAGCTTGGAAGTAGTTGCCAGGAAGTAACTGATGAAATCAAAATCAAATTGCTTTTAACAAATGGGAATTTTATTCCTAAAAGCTTTTTTTTTAAGGAACGGATTTAAAATTATAAGCAGAAAGCACTCGCTAAATATCAAGTTACAATTTATTCAGAGGCAGAAAGAAACAAATTTTTGAGTGTATGAGCTTTCGGGCTGAGAACCTTGCCGCTCCCCTTTGACACTGCCTTAGACACGACCGCTCAGAACAACCTCTGAAAGACTACACTGGTGCAAATCTGCAACACACCAGATTATCTTAAAGTATAACTTTAACAATTCACACAAGCACACAAACGATTCACCCCGTAGGAGGCATAGAAATGGTACAAAACACTAAAATTAAAAGATTAATTTGCCACCGAAGGTGCAACTTGATTTTAACTTCTAAGAAAACTCTTTAGCCGGCCGGGGTGGCCGAGCGGTTCTAGACGCTACAGTCTGGAACCGCGCGGCCGCTACGGTCGCAGTTTCGAATCCTGTCTCGGGCATGGATGTGTGTGATGTCCTTAGGTTAGTTAGGTTAAGTAGTTCTAAGTTCTAGGGGACTGATGACCTCAGAAGTTAAGTCCCATAGCGCTCAGAGCAATTTGAACTATTTGAAAAGTCTTACTGTGTAAGGGTGGCAACTTTATATAGTAAAATGAGCAATTAAATAAAAGCCCATGAAATGCATCTTATATAAAATTATACAAGGTTGGCCAAACCAGTTAACATGCTCTACAATACACATATACCGACTCTCAAGATGATAGGCAAGATAAAACATATTTCAGGAATTAGGCCGTTACACTCCAAGCAATAAATTCGTTAACACACCGAACCGGACAACATGACAGAGGCAGCTCCGAACGACGGACATACTAGCACACCGACCGACAATCTGACCGATTTCCAACCGTCATATCCAACTGCACAAACAATAGAGAATATCGGCCGATGTCGAGTAAAGATACCTACACCTTCTAACTCGGCCTCACCAAGATCAAGGAGTCAAACACAACCTTAAAAGAATACAGAAAACACAAGTCACAAATCACTACGAAAGAAGGCTGCGGGTTTCACAAATAACGAACAAATCGTAACAGTCGAGATTTAAAAGGAAGTCTCTAACTACTCAACTTGAGGATCCTGCTTCGGAGGAAAGCGAAAAGTCACTCTCGCAGGTAGCGCCTCCAAATGCAACAGTGCGTGCCCGCCGCCAAAAGCCCTGGCCGGGCTTCGCGCTGTGGAGACTACGTCGCTGCTCTGTTCCAACGAACCAACAAGGTCCAACCACATCCCGACTCAGAAAATGGTGTTCATCCTGAGGATCCAAGACGTCGTCGACTAAGACGACCGGCCGAGCAGCCCGCTTTCGCCGACAGCAGTCAACACCATATGGACCCGACTGTTGCTGGCTGCCAACTCTTCCCGGCTGATACTGGTGTCAGTGTTCAGCAGACCACATATCGCCATCCGATGACCAGCCGACCGATCGACCAACGGCCTTTTATCTGCGTCGACCACGGTCCCGGCGTGTACGAGTCAGTGGACCTGCCAAGAGGGGAAGAAGGGGGAGGGAGAGGGGTGAGCAAAGGTCCCAATGGCAGAGGAGACGGGAGTGAGAGCGGAGGAATGGGGCTAAGGGAAGCCCAGAGGAGGAGTGGGGAGAGAGGGAGGAGAGAGAGAAGGTGAAATAGGAACAAAACATAGGAGGAGGGAGGGAGGATCAAAGTTGGTAGGAGAGGTAGATGAAGGGGAGGAGGGCATCACCAGGGAGGGGGAGCTGGTGGAAGCCACCTTGGGAGAGGGTGTGGAGAGTGGAGAGATGGAGAGCAGGTGGGACGTGGAAGTACAGGCGTGGCAGCGGATGGGGGTGGGAGAGGATGGGAGAGACCAGCGGGTGAGGAGAATCATGTTTACCGGAGGTGTAGAAGATCCGTATCCGTTCGAGGAAAAGGAGGAGGTGGGGGGAAGGTAATTAGGTCGTACAGGATCGGGGTGGGGGGGGAGAGACGGATGCAATATGCGAGGCGAATAGCATGGCGTTCTAGGATCTGAAGGGATTTGTAAAGGTAGGGGGAGCGGAGATCCAGGCAGGGTGGGCGTAGCAAAGGATAGGGGGAATGAGGAATTTATAGGTATAGAGGATGGTGGAGGGTTCCAGAACCGAAGTACAGCCGGAAAGGAGCTTGAGGAGACAGAGTTGGGTGCATGCCTTGGCTTGGAGGTGGGGGTCCAGGAGAGGCGACGGTCGAGGGTGACCCCAAGGTACTTAAGGGTGGGGGTGAGTGAGATAGGACGGTCATAGATGGTGAGGTATAAATCGAGGAGACGGAAGGAAGGGGCGGTTTAGCCTACAATGATCGCCTGGGTTTTGGAAGGATTGACCTTAAGCAACCACTGGTTGCACCAAGTGGTGAACCAGTCAAAATGGGTTTGGAGAAGGAGATGGGAGCAGTGCAGGGTAGGGCAAGGGCAAGGAAGACGGTGTCATCGGCGTACTGGAGAAGGTGGATATGGGGTGAAGGCGGCGGCATGTCTGCCGTATACAAGATGTACAGAAGAGGGGAGAGGACGAAACCCTGGAGCACACTGGCGGAATCCGTGTTGTGGATTGTGACGTAGGAAGGACGGTAGGAGAGAAAGGAGCTTATCAGACGGACGTAGTTATTAGAAAGGCCTAGGGTTTGGAAATTGAAGAGTACACCGGGATGCCACAAGTGGTCATAGGCTCTTTCAAGGTCAAGGGCGAGGAAGATAGCAGAACTACAGGAATTAAGCTGTTCGGATAGGAGACGAGTGAGGTCAGCAGATGAGAAGGACGGCCGAAACCCACACTGGGTAACGGGAAGGAGGTGGTACTGGCAGGGTTGCTGGTGGATGTGTCGGGTGAGGGTGGATTCCAGGACCTTGCTGAAGACCAAGGTAAGGCTGATGGGACGGTAGGAGGAGACAGCGGATGGCAGTTTACCGGGGTTAAAGGAACATCAGGATATGTGAGGTTTTCCACAGGTCAGGATAGTAGCCGGTGGACAGGACTACATTGTAGAGCCTGGCTGGGGTGGAGAGGAAAGAGGCAGGAGCTCCACGAAGGTGGCGATAGGTGACACGATCGTGATCAGGAGCGGTGTTCCGTTTCGTGCAGAGTGTAGCGATGAGGTCTTGTGTAGCGATTGGGGCATTGAGTTCTGTGTGTGCAAGTTGTCCAAATACTGGAAACCAGGGACGAGGGGAGGGACAGAGATATCAGTTCGATCACGGACATCTAGGAAGAGGGAGTAATCCAACTGGGGATCGTCAGGGATGGTAAAGACATCGGAGAGGTAGGAGGCAAAGTGATTGGCCTTACTAGTGTTATCAGGGAAGGGTTGGTTGTCATGAAGGAGAGGATAGTAGGGGGAGGGTTTAGATCCGGTAAGGCGGCAGAAGGCTGACCAGTACTTGTTCGAGTTGATAGGAAGGGTAGCGTTTAAACGGGTGCATGTCTGTCGCCAGTCCCAGTGGCGTCATAGTGAGTCCGGGTCATGCGTACGGAGGAATGCACGGTAGAGACGGCAGGATTCACAGAGGCGGAGGACGGCCTGTGGGGGCAAGGTAGGACGGTGGGGGTGGATGGCGACTGAAGGGACGTGTTCCTCCACGGCCTCAGACAAGGTCTGCTGGAGAAAGGAGGAGGCATGGGTAATATCATCAGGGTGGCGGTAGGTGGCGGCCATCGACCTGGGTGGAGAGGGTATCCCGGTAGGAATTCCAGTCGGCACGGGAATAATCATGGACGTTCTTCGGGGCAGGTTCATAATGGGGGTCAGGGCGGGGGCGACGTCCCTCTGAAATGGTGAGGACAGGGAAATGGTCACCCCCTGGCGAGCTTATAGCGCCCCTTAAATACACGTGAACAGGCAACCTTTCCCACCAGAGGTAGGCACGAAAGCAGCGATTGCCACAGCGGCGCTACCGCCAGAGACGGAAGGCGACTGCATCACACTACGCGCTGCGGCGCGCTCTTCAAAACAGCAATGTTTACCTCGGCTCAATCACGTTGAACGATTCTCTTCAGTCGTCGTTGGTCTCGTTCTTGCAGGATCTTTTTCAACCCAGCGATGTCGGAGATTTGATGTTTTATCATATTCCTAATATTCACGGTACACTTTTGAAGTCTTAAGGGAAAATCCCCATTTCATCGTTTCCTCGGAAATGCTGTGTACCATCGCTCGTGCACCGACTATAACACCACGTTCAAACTCACCATTGACCGATCTAACAACTGTGGCCGACAGCTGTTGTCTCAAATAGGCATTGCCGACCGCAACGCCGTATTATTCCTGTTCAAATATCTCCATATTTGAATACGCATACCTACAAGTTTCTTTGGCGCTTCAGTGTAGCATAGACTGTGTTTATTGTATAGGAAAGGTTAAATTAGATGTATGAGGTGCTGTAACAAAGTCTTTCGATCCGTATTTCTGGGGGGGTGGGGGGCAGGCTATGTCGCCAGAGCGGCGGCACAAGGTGCAGACACCATGCCGTGCGGCCTGCAGTAGCGGCACAGCAGTAATGCAGTCGCCAGGCGTGGCCTGTGGACCGGGTGACGCCAGGACGCCGTCAGGACGCGGATTTAATCGGAGCCCAGCAGCCTGCCAGCGCGGCTCAGCCGCTCTGACGTCACCACGGGCGCCCGCTGCACTACCCTAATTGCTTCTAGAAATTACTACCGGCTCTGGTCGGAATCTGCCTCTGCGCGGGCGACACGGTATTACCAACGGAGGAACAATTACGTTTAAGTCGCTGTTTGGGTTTCTCTTCTGCCTCGACTGCATTGAATTTTATTTTAAATGGCGGTCTTTCCCCGCTCTTGGACCTGAGTCGATATGGACTGGGTTCAAATATGTTTTTCCCTCCTAGTTTTACCATTATGCTCTAGTGTTGTGAATGTCATTCAGCTTATATTGGTCAGAGGGGAAAGGCTTTTACAATTACATTTCAGAAGCATCTACTCACTTTCAAAGGGCAACTTAAGCATAATTCGGCCTTCGCTGAGCTCCTTAAATCTTGTGGCAACCGTTTACCTAGGCTCGGGAACTCAAGGGTTTCACACCACGCTCCCAAAGGTAAGACCCTCTGTCTGAAGAAATCGAAATTGTTAAACATTCACATGCTAAAAAGGATATGTAACTCGATGATCAGCTGTCAAGTAAAAATCAGGTTTTCTGTGATTGTATGTTTACCATTTTCAAACATTTTATTAGTTTTTAGCTTTTTTATTACCAGTGCCTTATGCTTGTCATGTGTATGCAGTTGCATTTTATCTTTTTAGTATTGTTACCTTTTAGCCATACATTTGTAGTCTAATCTTTTTCATTGCTCTACGTATGTTACTTCATTATTCTTTTACACTGCTTTTGAGTAGAAGGGTCTGGGCATAGCTTTCGATCTGACATTGCCTGCATTGTGTATATTGTCATATCCTCAATTATGTTTTATTTATTTAAAAATTTATCCATTACTATTCGAATTTTGCACCCACCATTATCACTATAAACCCGACGGCAGCGCCGCATGAGTCCCTGTCTTTCATCAGGACGGGGCTCTGCGGTCGCTGTAGCGTACTGCTGTTTACAGTTTGCGGGCGAGGTCCAGTTCTGTGCTGCTATGCCTATTGTCACCTCCATAAGGCAAATTGCATTTTTCAATTTCACCTTCGCTCTCTGTTCATTATTTTTAATATTTTTCCATTTAGGTTGATTTTATTTGGTGCTGCTGTTAGCCAACATAAGGGAAACTTGTATCCGTCATAGTAGTTCATAATAGCTGACTGTTTCACAATTTCAAACGGCTCTCGTACATTTCTCTTGAAGGAAAGTTGCTGCCTAGATAGCACGCTAGCTTAGTATTAGATAATTGCAAAGCAAACTTGTTTGAGTATGAAAGGAATCGACAGCCGCTATGTAACCCATAAGTCTCCCTCTGCGAAAGAGATAAGACACACAGTTTGAGTTGCGGAACGTTGGGTAAGGAGTAAGATAAGTGATCGTTGTCACTCTGCGAAAGAGATAAGACACATAATTTGAGTTCCGGCTGTTGGGTAAGGAGTAAGATACGTCATCGTTCTGAAATGATATGCATTACATCCCGAAAACTTTTTTACTGTTGTTGCCTGAAAAAATCATTGCTTCTGAAAAAATCATTGCTGAATTTGAAGAGTCCAGGTTTTCGACCTATTTAACAGCAGCTAATATTTGGAATGATTGTGCTGTACATCACCTTCGACCTAGACTTTTACGAAGGATACACGTATTCATCTATCAGTGGCAGCAAAGTAATTAAACCCGTCACTATGCCAACTGCAAAAATTTGTATGAAGTTTCACATTTTCATATCGCTTACTGCAGAAACAATGACAGAAATAAAGTAAATGTTCAGGAGTGGAAGAAAAATTCAGGTTGAAAAGATAATTTACTTCTCGGTGAAACCGAAGAAGAACCTTTGGACATACTGAATGGAATGAATAAAGTACAGAGCATCGAATATGGTCTGAGAGTAAATCAATGAAAGCCAAAGGTCATGTGGAGTACAGAAACGAAGTCAGCGCTAGGCTCAATACCAGAACTGGGGCCAATGAACTGGACGAAGTGCAGAAATTCCGGTACCTTGGAAGGCGAGGCAAGACGGACATAAAAAATAGAATAGCGCAGAGGGCAATATGGCATTACTAGCCAAATGAAGTATCAAACATTGGCCTAATTTGATGAAGAAACTTCTAAGTGTGTGTGTTTGGAACACAGCATTGTTTGTTAATGGGTCGTGGATTATGGGGAAACCAGAAAAGGAAATTGAAGAGTTTGAGGTGTGATACTATAGAAATATGTTAAAAACTAGGTACACTAATAAGATATGAGGAGAATCTCCGCAAAGTCGGTGAGGAAATAAATATGAGGAAAACACACACGAGAAGGAGGAATAGGGTGATAGGATATGGGTCAAATCATCAGGGCGTGACTTTCATGGTACCAGAAGGTGATGTGCAGACATTTAGACACCAAGCGTTAGAAGAATAATTATTTTCCAAGGATTAGCCACTTAAACGTAGAAATTTCAGCTTTAATTACGAACAGGAACACATAACGTATTTATGCAACAATCTCAGGAATTACATAACGCAGTGTCTTCATGAGAGGATCCCCAATAGCAGCAGCCCTTTTGTCCTTAATCTCGTACTTATAACTCGTTTTGTTCTCACTTCGCTGTAATGAGAGGCCAGCGCAAAACTCATTGTGCGGGATGTAATCCAACTGCTCCATCTGGGCCCCTGCGCCACTTTGCACACCCTGCACCTGTTGCTAGCCCCTAGCACACAGCGGGTATCTGGCACCGGCTCCAGCCGACCGGCGTTTACAGAGGCCACTTGCTGGTTGCATTATACTTGCTGATGAGCCGAATCTACGGCACAAGTCAATATACCGCGAACCACGATGTATACCATACTCCGGTATTTGGAACGAAGTAATAATGCCAATAACGTGCATAACACGAACCACTGCCTTCGAAAGCTTGTCTCCAAAGTTGTATTTAGCATTCGGTTCATTAATTTACTCCCCGTGCTCCGTAGCCTGCGTCATGGAGAGCCTTCAGTGACATTCAGTGAGTCAAGTTAAACGTTAACAGACGGAAGAAGCCACTACAGAGTACCTCTGTAAACTATACTAAAAGATGATTAGTGCTAGACTACTACTAGTATTGATTTTTACGCGTGCACTGCAGCGCATTTCAGAAAGATTCGTCCGATTTCACAAGCCAATACCTTCTACATGAATGAAGCTGGGAGTTCGGTGTAAATTTTAACTTACAAAAAGGAGTACAAAGATTTTAGTTACTAAAGATCTAATTTATGCTAGAGAACCAAAGCACAATGATAGCATTCTAGATCTCAACGTGAAACTCGCTAATGAAGTACCAACTAACAAAGGAGTACGGCAAGGTTGCTATATCTCCCCAGTTTTGTTCAGCATCTGCCTACGTAAAATAATGCATGTATGGGAAACAGAATTTCAAAAAAGTACATATTCTACTTAGAAGGGCATAGTCTTAAATAAATTACTACTTGAAGTGATCCTAGCCGGTAAAGAAAGGGACTTTCAGAAAGGAAATTGCTTGCTGAACAAAAGTAGTGCGAAACTTGATATAGGCACCTCAAAAGAGAACAGACAATGGCCTTCATAGGGACAGAAAACATTACAAGGAAAATAGTAACAGATCAGAAAATTTTATAGCAAGCAAACCGCTTCAGTTATCTACGAGATGAGGTGACAGGGCTTCTAAGAAGTCATAGAAACTAAGCTTAGTAAATTCAGTTGTGTATGTGCAGCAACTAGCACAAAACTTAAAAACACAATTAAGAAAGATTCTCAAATTAAATTACAAAAATCAGATGCATCTTCCACACTGATCGATGGAAGCGAGATCAGGGTGACTAGCAAAAAGGAAGAAAGCCATTTTTAGGCATAAGATATGAAATTCCTCAGCAAACTTGAAGGTTGCACAATTGGCAAAAACTAGAGAATCAAGAAATTATAGAACAGCCAAAATGTTTTAGTCCAAATGATAAAATTCTAGATTATTGAAGAAACGCAACTTAAAATGATTTCCACTTTCGGCTTGTTGGTACAGCATCCAGTATGCAGAATGTGGTGAAAGCAACAGTCTTGGTTACAGAATTAATTTTATTACTTCATTTATTCATGACACGGATGTCTCCTAATACAAGGCACCTTCACGTTGACCAGTACATAGCTAGTAAGTGGGTTTTCGGTGCTACGATTAGGGCATCAGCGAAAATAGACTGTCCTCTTCATATAGAGTAAAATACATCGAAGCAAGTAAGTGTTCACTTCGTATGTTAAAAGCGTAACATCCCATAAATTTGCATGTTTGTATAGCATAGACCATTGGTTACAAGGCAGGATCGGGTTTCCAGTAGTCCGTCACATGGAAAAATACCCTGGAGGTATTGTTCTTCGTTCTCTGGTCTGATACACTACACTCACCTCACTGTAGTGTATTAGACTGGAGAACGAAAAAACTGCTAGCCACCACCGAATATCCCTTGTAAGGACCCCAAAGGCGGTATGTCTATGGATTAAAACGCAAACTCGCTAATATGGGTAGAAAGTAGCCTACGCCATGCACTGCACAGGAGTCGAAACACACGCATAGAAGTTGTGTATTATTCTTACTTAGGGGGCGTCCATTAGCTACATGAGCGCAAATGAGAAGGTAGGGGTCCAGAAATATCCGATTAAAAACCTCCTTTAAAGGGATAACAGTGTTTTATTAAATTAGTCCTAAGTATGCACTAATATAATTTGCCTCTATTTTTCTCACAACTTCGAACATCTTGCACCATTTTACATTGTAGAATGCCTTTTCCAGACCAACAATTCCTACGAACGTTTCTTAACTTTTGTTTAGTGTCGCAACGATAGAATTATGTATCTGGTGCCTCCACCTTTCCAAAAGCCAAACCGATTGTCATTTAACACATGCACATTTTTTTTGAATTCCTCTGTATGTTATTCTTGTCAGAAGCTTGGATGCATGAGGTGTTAAGCTGATTATGCGATAATTCTCGCACTTGTCAGCTCTTGCAGCCTTTCTAATTGTGTGGATGAGATTTTTCCGGAAATCAGATGACATGTCGCCAGACTCATACATTCTACACACCAACGTCAATAGTCGTTTTGTTGCCACCTCCCCAACTGATTTTAGGAATTCTGATGGAAAGTTTGAGCCGCGCTGCGGCTCGCGTTAGTGCTGTTTGTAGGTTCCCGCCCTCTGTTGCAGGTCAGACGGTATCGTTTAGTTGGCATGGTTGCGGTTGTTTGTCTTTTTCTCGTTTTGATTGGCGCCACACAGTTTCGTAAGCGCTGCATGTCCGCTAGCGGCAGCAGTGGTGGCGGTTATCGATATGTAGTAACTGTGCCCCTCCCCCCCCCCCCAACATGAACCATGGACCTTGCCGTTGGTATGGAGGCTTGCGTGCCTTGCGCGTACCGTAGGTGCAACCACAACAGAGGGGTATCTGTTGAGAGGCCAGACAAACGTGTGGTTCCTGAAGAGTGGCAGCAGCCTTTTCAGTAGTTGCAGGTGCAACAGTCTGGATGATTGACTCACCTGGCCCTGTAACACTAATCGGAACGGCCTTGTTGTGCTGGTACTGCGAACGGCTGGAAGCAAGGGGAAACTTCAGCCGTAATTTTTCCCGAGGGCTTGCAGCTTTACTGTATGGCGTCCTCTTGGGTAAAATATTCCGGAGGTAAAATAGTCCCCCATTGAGATCTCCGGGCGGGGACTACTCACGAGGACGTCGTTATCAGGAGAAAGAAAACTGACGTTCTTCGGATCGGAGCGAGGAATGTCAGATCCCACAATCGGACAGGTAGGTTAGAAAATTCAAAAGGGAAACGGATAGGTTAAAGTTGGATATAGTGGGAATTAGTGAAGTTCGGTGGCAGCAGGAACAACACTTTTGGTCAGGTGAATACAGGGTTATAAATAAAAAATCAAACAGGGGTAATGCAGGAGTAGATTTCATAATGAATAAAAAATAGGAGTACGGCTAAGCTACTACAAACAGCATAGTGAACGCATTATTGTACCCACGATAGACACGAAGCCCACGCCTACTACAGTAGCAGAAGGTTATACGCCAACTAGCTCTGCAGATGATGAAGAAATTGATGAAATGTGTGATGAGATAAATGCAATTATTCAGGTAGTGATAGTAGACGAAAATTTAATAGTCATGGGTGATTGGAATTCGAGAGTAAGAAAAGTAAGAGAAGGAAACGTAGTAGATGAATATCGATTGGGGCTAGGAAATACAAGTTGCCAGAATTTTGCACAGAGCATAACTTAATCATAGCTAACACTTGGTTCAAGAATCATGAAAATAGGTTATATATATGGAAGAACCCTGCAGATACTAGAAGGTTCCAGATAATTATATAATGGTAAGAGAGATTTAGGAACAAGATCTTAAATTGTAAGAAATTTCCAGGGGCAGATGTGGACTCTGACCACAATCTATTGGTTACGAACTGTAGATTAAAACTAAAGAAACTGCAAAAAGCTGGGAATTTAAGGAGATGGGACCTAGATAAACTGAGTAAACCAGAGGTTGTACAGAGTTTCAGGGAGAGCATTCCGGAAAAATTGACAGGAATTGGGGAAAGAAATACAGTAGAAGAAGAATAGGTAGCTTTGAGGAATGAAATAGTGAAGGCAGCAGAGGATCAAGTAGGTAAAAAGACGAGGGCTAGTTGAAATCCTTGGGTAACAGAAGAGCTGCTGAATTTAACTGATGAAAGGAGAAAATACAAAAATGCAGTAAGTTAAGCAGGCAAAAATGAATACGAACGTCTCAAAAATGAGATCGACAGGAAGTGCATAATGGCTAAGCAGGGATGGCTAGAGGACAAATGTAAGGATGTAGAGGTTTATCTCACTAGGGGTAAGATAGATACTGCCTACAGTAAAATTAAATAGACCTTTGGAGAAAAGAGAACCACTTGTATGAATATCAAGAGCTCAGATGGAAACCCAGTTCTAAGCAAAGAAGGGAAAGCATCAGGGTCGATGTTCTCGAGGACAATATTATGGAAATGGAAGAGGAGGTAGATGAAAATGAAGTGGAAGATGTGATACTGCGTGAAGAGTTTGATGGAGCACTGAAAGACCTAAGTAGAAACAAGACTCCAGGAGTAGACAACATTCTATTAGAACTACTGACAGCCTTGGGAGAGCCAGTCCTGACAAAACTCTACCATCTGGTGAGCAAGATGTATGAGACAGGCGAAATTCCCTCAGACTTCAAGAAGAATATAATAATTCCAATCCCAAAGAAAGCAGCTGTTGACAGATGTGAAAATTACCAAACTATCAGTTTAATAAGTCACAGATGAAAAATACTAATGTGAATTCTTTACAGACGAATCAAAAAACTGATAGAAGCCGACCTCGGGGAAGATCAGTTTGGATTCCGTAGAAATGTTGGAAGACGTGAGGCAATACTGACCCTACGACTTATCTTAGAAGAAAGATTAAGGAAAGTCAAACCTAAGTTTCTAGAATTTGCAGATTTAGAGAAAGCTTTTGACAATATTGAGTGGATCAAATTCTAAAGGTGGCAGGGGTAAAATACAGAGAGCGAAAGGCTATTTACAATTTGTACAGAAAGCAGATGGCAGTTATAAGAGTCGAGGGGGTACGAAAGGGAAGCAGTGGTTGGGAAGGGAGTGAGACAGGGTCTTAGCCTCTCCCCGATGTTATTCAATCTGTCGATTGAGCGAGTAATAAAGGAAACAAAAGAAAAGTTCGGATTAGGTATTAAAATTCACGGCGAAGAAATAAAAACTTTGAGGTTCGCCGATGACATTGTAATTCTTTCAGAGACAGCGAAGGACTTGGAAGAGCAGTTGAACGGAATGGATAGTGTCTTGAAAGGAGGATATAAGATGAACATCAACAAAAGCAAAACGAGGGTAACGGAATGTAGTCGAATTAAGTCGGGTGATGCTGAGGGAATTAGATTAGGAAATGAGACACTTAAAGTAGTAAAGCAATTATGCTATTTGGGGTGCAAAATAACTGCTGATGGTCGAAGTAGAGAGGATATAAAATGTAGACTGGCAATGGCAAGGAAAGCGTTTCTGAAGAAGAGAAATTTGTTAACAGCGAGTATAGATTTAAGTGTCAGGAAGTCGTTTCTGAAAGTATTTCTATGGAGTGTAGTCATGTATGGAAGTGAAATATGGACGATAAATAGTTTAGACAAGAAGAGAATAGCTTTCGAAATGTGGTGCTGAAGATTAGATAGGTAGATCACATAACTAATGAAGAGGTATTGAATAGAATTGGGGAGTAGAGGAGTTTGTGGCACAACTTGACTAGAAGAAGGGATAGGTTGGTAGGACATGTTCTGAGGCATCAAGGAATCAGCAATTTAGTACTGGAGGGCTGCGTGGAGGGTAAAAACCGTAGAGGGAGATCAAAAGATGAATACACTAAGCAGATTCAGAAGGATGTAGGCAGCAGTATGTACCTGGAGATGAAGTGGCTTGCACAGGATAGATTAGAATGGAGAGCTGCATCAAATCAGTCTCAGGACTGAAGACCACAACAGCAACAACAATAGTTACTGTCGACGTCGTAGGGGCGCCGTCGTTGTTTTTCTGGGTCGTGTGAGTGTTGGGGACTCAAGAGGACCCAGGTCTGCCCAGTACCAGAACACGCCGGGACCGCTGGCGGCACGCATGGACTGCCGGGTGGAAGGGCTGTTGTCACGAGAATGCAGAACCTCGTTGTAAACCGGATCCAGCAAGCCTTAAGATGAGTGCATTTCAATAGGAGTACAAGTAGAGAAATCTCCACCATTGTGATATCTCGCGATTGTGCAGTGACTTGGGTTAGTGTTGCTACTCGTAGTGTCGTTGAGGCTAAGAGTAGTTTTTGGAGTGCTTTCTGCTCTGGTGGGTATGATTCTTTTTTCGTTCCGGACGCTCTAAACACAGTATTCTGGGGACGTGGCGCAGACCGCCGCTTCCAGCTTTGGCGTATTGTTCCATCCTTGCATTTGGTTTATTGGACGGTAAGTAGCTTCACCAAGATTATCTTTAGTCATTCATTGGACGGCCACTAGTCTGAGATACCATCTTGTGAAATGAATGCAGCTCTTGGCTGACTATCCGATCGTTCGCGGAAGTGTTTGTTACCGGACCTTCCCAGAGGTTGACTCCTGGAGCACCGTCTGTGGCCCCTTGTGTCACAAAGTTTACCATAATCTTATGTCACACGATTCGTGATCAGTTTCTTGTTTTTTAATTATTTTTTGCAATTGTATTTGCTGTTTTAGAGCAGGTTTCTAATTTTTTTGTATTATTGCCGTCCCTGGCGTGTAAGGCCTTCAGCCTTGATTATGGTCACTTGCATTAAAATTTTAATCTGTAATTTGTATTTAGCAGTAAGCCTTAAAATTTTATTTATTACCATTCCTGGCGTCTGATGCCTTCTGCTGTGTTTGTGGTGACTTGCCTTTAATACTTCAGTACCTGTAATTTGTAAGTTGCAGCGAGTTTTAAGCAATTCTTGATTTATTGCCATGCTTGGCGTGTAAGGCCTTCTGCTCAGATCACAGTGGCCTGTTTTGAAAACATTATCTGTTATATCTGTATTTAAAGCTGATTTGCTAAATTGTACCTCACTGAAAACACTATTATTTACACAGTTGTTTATCATCCATTAATAACGAGTGGTATTTTATGTATTGTTGAGTCTGAAATTACTGTAAAAAGCAACCAATAGTAACTCATTACGGCCCCGTCCACAATCGTAACCGAATCCTGCCTTCCCTTGACTACAAGGTATCAATGTTATCCATCCCTTCTGCCTTATCTAATCTTAAGTCCTCCAAAGTTCTTCTAAATTCTCATTCTAATACGGTCTACCTATTCTCTCTCTGCTCTGCAGTTATCAATGGGACTCCAGTTGCGCTCTTAATGTTACCACCCTTTCTTTTAATGTGACCGAAGGTTGTTTCGACTTTCCGATAAGCTGATTCAGTCCTTTCGACAATCATTTCTTTTTCGATTTCTTCAAATTTTTCGTGCAGCCATTTCGTCTTGGCTTCTCTGCATTTCTTAAGAGTATTTATCTCATTCCTCACTTACTTTCTAATTCTGTATTCCTGAACCTTCCTGAACATTTTTGTACTTTCTTCTTTCATCGATCAACTGATGTATTTCTTCTGTTACCCATGATTTCTTCTCAGTTACCTTCTTTGTACCTATGTTTTTCTTTCCAACTTATACAATTGCACATTTTAGAGATGTCCATTCCTCTTCAACTGTACTGCCTACTGAGCTCTTCCTTATTGATGTATTTATAACCTTAGAGAGCGTCAAGCGTATCTCATCATTCCTTAGTACTTCCGTATCCCACTGCTTTGCGTATTGATTCTAAGGGACTAATCTCTTAAGCTTCGACCTACTCTTCATCACTACTACATTGTGATCTGGGTCTGTATCTGCTCCCGCATACGCCTTATATTCCATTACCAGATTTCGGAATCTCTGCCTAAGCATGATGTAATCTAACTGAAATCTTTCCGTATCACCCGGACTTTTCCAGGTATACCTCCTCCTCATTTGATTCTTGAATAGAGTATACGCTATTACTAGCTGAAATGTATCACAGAACTCATTTAGGCTTCCTCCTCTCTCATTCTCTGTCCCAAGCCAATATTCTCCTGTAACCATTTCTTCTGCTCCTTCCCTTACAACCCCATGTCTATTAGATTTGCATCTCCCTTTATGTACTGTACTACCGTTTCAGTATCCTCGTATACTTTATCTATTTCCTTGTCTTCAGCTAGCGACGTCTGCATATATACCTGAACTATCGTTGCCGATGTTGGTTTGCTGTTGATTCTGATAAGAACAACCCTATCACTGAACTGTTCACAGTAATAAACTCTCTACCTATCTTCCGATTCATAACAAATCCCAGTCCTAGTATGAAGGCTTTCAAGACCGGATGGCATATCTTCTGGTAAACCTTCCGGAATGTAAGGTCGTGGTCCATGAAACTCTTCTGCTCCTAACGTTTCGTCGAGAGCTGCGCTGGACATCTTCAGAGGAGTGTTTCTCCTCCTCGACCAGTGGTCATTCCTATGCAGGATTCCTGTATGCAGATGCTCAGTCACTTTCGTCTATACTCCAGGTCCCATCGAGATCCCAGGGAAGTAACTCGCTGAAAGCCTGGACAAACTGGCTATCAGGACACTGACTCTTGAGATTGGTATTCCGGAAACAGACCTCCGATCGGTATTATGATTCATCGGCCATACTTGGCTGACTCATGGTCATCTCTGCAGTGAGGACCCAATCCACTCTCACTGTGTCTCCAGTTTGGCAGTGGTTCATATTCTGCCATATTCTGCACGACCGTCCCAAAAAATGCCAGCTTGTGGCGTACTCTTAACCCCTAGTGTTAAGAGACGATGCCCCAGCAGCTTAGTTTTACGTTTCATCCGTGAAGTAGGCCACTACCACTCTCTTCAAGGAAAGGCCACTTAACCTTATCAGGCATACTGAGGGGCTGTTAGAACACTCTTATGCCTCCTCTCCCCAGTATGGACTGCAGTTTTCTCAGGTGTGCGGTCCAGGCCAATTCTCGTCCTATCTGCTCTTTCACACTTCTTCACCGCCCCCCCCCCCTCTCTCCCCCGGCCTCCACCACTCGAGTGTTATGTTAAACTCGTTCGCCTTGCTCTGTAACGTGTTGTAGTCCTTCCAAGCCAGTCTCGGAGTGGAGTAGCTGGGGTAAGTGGTGGGGGCTGGGGCATGTATGTTCCCTCTTTGCACTCTGCTTTCTGGGACTTCCAGGTACTCCCCAGATTGGGCACCTAGCTCGCCTTTCTTCCTTTCACTTCCTTCTTTTTGTCTCTTAGCTCAACTGGTAGACCTTGGGGTTTTCTTCCCCTAGATTTTGTGTGATCTACAGCTATATAGACCTGTGTGTTCGAGGACAAAGGGACTGATGACGAATTAGTTCTCATCTGAAGAGTTGGAGTGTTTGAGCGATTACATATCTCACGATAGCAAAATGTATCTCAAAATAATGTGTGCTGAGTTTCTTGATGCCCTAACCGAGAACAATAAGATGACTTTCTTTAGAATAACTCGTTTGCTCGATGTAATTTTTAATAGTACTACCGTGTTCTAGAAAAAAACGGTAGCTTCTTTGAAAGTCAATCAAAGGGTCCTGCCTCCAGGATTCGATGCCAGCCAATGCCTGAAATTTGAGTAAAAGTCTTCAGCATTGGTGGCCGAAGACTTTTGGAACAGGCAGTCACCTTCGTAATGTCAGTGTCCTTGTCAAAGAGGGCGGAGGTGTTGACAGAGTTCGGGCCCTCACTTTCCCTTGAAGAAGGAAACTGTCATTAAAAGGCAGACGAATCAGCAGTGATCAGTGGCATGGAGATGAAGAAAATAATGGAAGCCAGCATAATATGCGTCCAGTGACATGTGACCTTTAATTTGGAAAGTGCGAATATGATCGTGGGCAAAACATACTGCATTAGGACTTGTCGGATAAGGCGATAGAAGAAGTGGGAGTCGCTATGGAAGACATAGGGAGTCTAGAAAGACAGTTAGATTTTAATAGAGTTTTATAAGACGTAATCACGTAAGGTTGACTGAAGAAGTAACATTACCCTCGGACATTCTAAAACCACTGGGGAAAGTGGCGACCAAACGACTAGTCATGTCGGTGTGTAGGACCCTTGAAACTGGAGACGCACCGTCAGAATTCGAAAAAACTATCACGAATGAACGAGAAATGAAATTGAGAATCAATCTAGGACAGACAGAGAATACACAATATGTACAAGAACCGAGAGGAAACCTCAGAAAGGTTATAAATACTGTTAGAGAGGGATGCAGCCTTTCTTCACTCCTGTTCAATCTACAAATCGAACAAGCAATGACGGAAATAAAAGAAAGGTTCAAGAGTGCGCTTAAATTTCAGTGTGAAAGGATATCAATCATAACAATTACAAGACATTGTCACCCTCAGTGTAAATGAAGAAGAATTGCAGAAATTGTTGAATGGAATGAACATTCAAAAGAGCACACAACATGGGTGGAAAGTAATCTGATGGAAGAAGAAAATAATGAGGAGTAGAGAAGGGAGAATAACGATAAACTAAATATCGAAATACCTTAGGAAGCAAAGTAATACATAACAGATGACGCTGAGTGACATACATAAATAGGACATTCATAGCCAAAAGAAGTCTAATAGTAGGTATCAAGCTTTGTCCTTAATTAGAGGTAGAATCTACTGAGAATGCACGTATGGAGCACAGCATTGTATGGAATTGAAAATGGTTCAAATGGCTCTGAGCACTATGGGACTCAACTGCTGTGGTCATTGGTCCCATAGAACTTAGAACTACTTAAACCTAACTAACCTAAGGACATCACACACATCCATGCCCGAGGCAGGATTCGAACCCGCGACCGTAGCAGTATGGAATTGAATGACAGACTGTGGAAAAACAGGAAAAGAGACTCAAAGCGCTAGAGATGTTGTGCTATAGAAGGATGTAGAAAACTGAGAGTGATAAGATACAGAATGAGGTGGTTCTCCTTAAAATAGGCGCGAGAAAGGAACATACGGAAAACACTGACACGAAGAAGGAACAGGACGATAGGACATGTGTTAAGACATCAGAGAAGAATTTCCATGGATGTAAAGGGAGCTGTACAGGATCCAAACTGTACGGGAATGAATCTGACAAATATGTGAGGACGTTCTGTGCAAGTGCTATTCTGAATTCAAGTTTCTTACTTTCACGTAATGAAGTGTTTTCACATTGCAATCAAACGCATGAACGTTCAAAATTGCAAAGGGTTTCTGTTACGAGGAATGTCACAAGTCAGGGTTTTGCCGTAATGTGATGCAGAATGGAATTCTTTTTATAGACGTAATTCGCCCTGTACGGGATTTCCAGATTGGCTCAGCTTTACCGGGTGGGCTTCAAAAAGACTCCTTGCTGCCCTGAAAGCTAAGAACTACGGGAGATTGCCGCTGGCTTCATCTCCACTGATCTCTTCTTCCGCCGGATCAAACAGAAGCCGCAAAGCTGTAGACTCCTTGCTACTACGATGTATTTCAGAGCCACATTCTGCCCCATTATTGTTCCAGATTCTTTTCGTAATGAGCAGCTTCCTTTCTGGCTGTCTCTATGTGTATGTATGTATTTGTGTGTGTGTGTGTGTGTGTGTGTGTGTGTGTGTGTGTGTGTGCGTGTGCGTGTGCGTGTGTGTGTGTGTGTGTGAAAGGGAAAGAGAGAGAGAGAGAGAGAGAGAGAGAGAGATTTATGCAGCATAATCCACATGAGTATATATTTATTAGAATGACAATTTCAGAGGTCTTAAATGAAAAATGTGCGTTATAGAGGTTCGCATTACAATTTCTACCTTAAATGCGGAATGTGCAGATTTCCTTACTGTTTATGTGCAGGTACTGCATGTACTCTATCTTGATCGTCAGTTTATACAGAAACCGCTTACGTGTATTCAGTACGTTGTTTCCACTGCCTTCTGCAGTAGTCACACCGTTGATCATTGCTGATTCTTCCGCCTATCGCAATGGCAAGATGGTTCTCTGAGCCTCTTTCCGCTCCTCAGCCCTCTTTGACAAGTTATTTGTGAGAAAACGGGTGACTGTTTACACCGGAAATCTTCATTTCTGACTACTTTTATCCAAAATTAAAATAATGGCTGGAATTATACGCAGAACCTATGACGTTTTGATTACTAATCAAGGACGATACACTAAGATCAGGGAGTTGTTATCATGTTTATATAACAACATTAAAAAATCCGAGAAAGCTATGAACACTTCAATTTTATTGGACTAGCAAAAGGATGCCGTTAATTCACATGAAGTTTTATTTTTCTAACTACTGTTCGCAGTGTCAAAGTGTCACGAGATTTTTTAAAGCAGTCATTCTCATGTCTTTCGGTCTAATGGGTAATTTGGAATACAATATCATCATAAAATCCTTTGTTCCGGCGCAAACGGAAATTTCTGCGAATGGTGGTAAAGGTTTATAAAGGTTATATTTAATTATACACAGCAGATGAGATACATTTGCCTAAATTCGTCGTGTTCATACTCAGAGCTGATCCAACTTGCTGATCGCCCTAGAATTATAGTCACAGTTGAAAACAGTGATTACATCCCCGGTACAACATGGATAATTGAAGGCGCATGTAGAAGCTGAGACACCTCAGAAAGGAGAGAAACGTATGTTTTACGTGAAAAAGTAATTATGAGATCCCCTTCTTTCTTTTAATGGTGCCGCCATTTAAAGACTGTCGGGCAAAAGCAAAAGCAAATTTTGAGAGTTCTAAGAAAAATAAGAATCATTTGGTGTATTAATATTTCAATGTTGCTGAGGCTTGGCTCCACTGCATGAACCAAGAAAACAACAATAAGAGTGGTGAGTGGAAGTCTTTTTCGTTTACCAGAAAATGTAATACGTTTTTGTACCAGCATGTTAGACGGTTCCATTTATTGATTAGTTTGCCTGAAAACAAATGGCGAAAAATATAGATGTCTTCTGTAAAAAAAACCTGGGTGAAATTGACTGCCGAAAGACGTAAACATCATTTATCATTGAGACAATAAACAGAGAGCAACGGGATAACTGAGGGACTTGTAGTGTAAATTGTTTGGGACATCCGCATTAGCGAACAGAATTGACACCCACGCCTTCATGTGAAGAAACCTGTGTCTGCATACTTTTGACATCAATTTAGGGGCTCTTAACAACCTGAAGTCGGAGAGTCATATCCGTCTCTTTCACGTAACGTACCCTTGAACAATTAATTTCGAGATGGCTCTGAGTCATTAGGTCTGAAATATTTGGTGGCAACGGAATTCGCATTTTTTCGGTTTTACCTACAGTTTAGTTTGATAGAGGGTTTCTTTTTGGTGTGTACCAATACTTCCTCTTCTGGATGTTTATTCCATCTGGGTGGGCGCTATCACTCAATCCTGTAGGGGTGCTAAGGAGATCATGCACGAGCCAAGCGTATTCGAACAGTATCGGCCGTTTACTATAAAAAACACAAACGCTTACAGGGCTACTCTGAAATTGCAACAGAAGGAGAGTCATATACTTTCGCCTGACTTGTAAGCCTTTTCTTCCTACTAGCTTCTTTTGCAAAAACACTGTGGAGTCTACACAATTTAACCTCACTAACATGCAGATGCAGTTGCAATTACGAAAGAAACCTGAAACATTCCGTTACGAGACAAGCAGTTGAGGGCAAGTTAGATTAGTAGCTTACGGAAAGTTCATGATTTGCATAAAAAAATATCATTCCTTCACCTATACTACTTATCATTTCCTCAGCTATCGACGGCTCGTAAAATAATTGTTATTTAAGTGAAGAAATCTGACGTTATTCGTATACTACAGTATAAAAGAAAGTTTCGCAGGTTAACTTCTCGTCAAAATAATTTCCGCTTTGCATGCTATCATTTGCTTAAAACTCGTGTTGATATCTAAATTCGTTTGTGAGATATCGCAAAGGTTATGAAGATTTCACTTTCACTCTATCTTTTGCGAGCCCGATCGGAAGTGAGTTACGAATATTTCACTTTCACTCCATCGTTTGCGTACTCGATCGGAAATGAATACATTACATACCATCCATTTTCTCGAAAGTGAAGAGAGATATAGAACTCGTCTCAAGTTTAATAAAAGAATAATATATTGCTTACATTTCGAATGTAGCAATGTATAACTTATCATTTACCATTCGAACAGATATTATGCGATGGTATCGACATGCCTCCTGTTTACTACCCTTGCCAGTTGTACGACGAAATTGCGCTGTTGCGTCACACATTCATCCATCGGCTGCCAAAGTTTAAAATTTTGCATTTTCCGTCGATAACTGTACGAACATCAGTTTGTGACCAGTTTCCCTAACTGCTTTGTGATCGCGGTGGTCTAGCGGTTCTAGGCGCTCAGTACGGAACTGCGCGACTGCTACGGTCGCAGGTTCCAATCCTGCCTCGGGCATGGATGTATGTGATGTCCTTAGGTTAGTTAGGTTTAAGTAGGTCTAAGTTCTAGGGGACTGATGACCACAGATGTTAAGTCCCATAGTGCTCAGAGCCATTTGAACCATTTTTTGCTTTGTCATGCGTCATTTTGTTTGCTTAGCATGTATTTATTGCCCACGTATCACCTCCGTGCAAGGCTACATTACAGACTAATGCCTTCAGAAAAGACTTTCTAACACTTAAATCTACATTTGAAGGAAACAAATTCCCCTTTATTGGAAACGCATTTCTTGCTATGGCCACCCTGCATTTTGTGTCGTCTCTGCTTTGGCCATTCCCACTTATTTACGTCATAAATACAATTTTTGGTGTTACATTGCCATTTACAATGCTGTACATTGGTCCGGAGCGCTTCTACAGTCAGCAGTACAACATGTTGGGTAGAAGTATCTTTTCTGGAACAACTGTGAATTTATAAGTAACTGTTTAGGTTTTTCTGTGTCCTCGGTTGGTTATAGTACTATATCCACAGAGTGCATTACGTGCCAGGCAGTCTCCAAGCGCCGTGCCTCACTGGTTATGATCGTGTAGTCCGCTACATGCCCCAATACGTCTGCCGCCACAGAGAGCGCTAACACCAGCAACTACTTCCAGCATCCGCCAAATGGATCATGAACAATGATTCTTCCGCCGTTCACGGGTAAAAGCAGCCGCACAGCTTCATTTGGTCAGTTGTCGCAGATGAACAGTTGAATCAGGTCATCAGCTGTTAGCAGCCCAACTTGCTAAACTGCCATGCACAGTTGCCGCAGTTGTAGGCCAGCAGCTATCAATCATTCATCATCGGACAGTAAGCGCCGAGCGCCGAAGTAGATAACGTTGTCAGAGTCTGAACAGCAGTGCAGACTGAACAGTTGGGAGATTAGTTGGGCAACGTTCACAGAGTTAACGTTAGAAATATTTTCCGAACTTTTACTACTGTGCCACGGTTGTTCGTCACTCTGGATATTTATTTTGTACATAATTTTATTAAATGTTTATTCTCTTATTGTCTTGCCCATCTTGTTTTAAATTCTAGCTTAATTAACACAGGGACGAGACTAGTTGGAAGGACGCAACCTGTATACAGCCACTAATTTTCTGTGGTAGGAGGTTCGCTTTATCCTTCCATTTATGCTGTGTGTCAAACTTATTTGGTGCATACAATAGGTTTCTTGCATTCCTGCAGCAACCTAAAGCAATCTTGAGGGGACCACTCATGTCACAATACATGTAATAACTATGAATTACAAAATGCCATAGATGAAAAGCTGGAAGGCTAGTTACTGGGTTGGTTGCAGCAACAGAGTACTGTGACTTAACAGATGGCAGGTAGAGAGTAGAGATCAGAAACGGAGCTAGTGCCAGTCTGATGTTGGGGGTTGCATACCTAAGAAATCAAGTCGCCATTGTATAGTCGACAATGTAAACTCAGCACCTTATCGGCTTCCATCCTTCCTTCCGTAGCTCCGCAAGTGTGACGAGTCTGACAACGACGGCGCTGCGTTCGCTTCCTAATCGACCACTCAATCTCTCTCACTGAAGCGTGCACGAGTGTGTGATAAATCCTGACGTGGCGTGGAAGCTGAGTGGCAATCTTTGTTGTAAATTAGCACTGGCAGGGCGAAATGGAATCAGACGGATAACGAAGCTAGTTTTTCTGAGGCTGTGGAAGGTGTAAGACAGAAATCCAACGACACAGGGTATGAGACTACAAATGTGCTCCATTACAGAAAGATTGATGTATGGAAAAAGTTCGATTCTGCAGTCAACCTTTCAAACGAAAAAAAATTTGTCCAATGCAAACAAAATGATTGTATTCTTCTTCATTCCACCTCATCCATGAGGAAACATACATGTTTCATCAAACGGAAGCAGGGTACAGAGCAACGTCACTCTTACGTTAGTGCAATCAAATGTGCTCTATTTGTCTATTTTATTGGTCATGGCAAATTTCGTTTTGTGGCTAATAGTGTCTTACGTATCTTATCATTCATTTTCTTAGCTTTTTCGAAGACTTGTAATTCATTTCAGCAATTAATCACAATGGTGTAAAAAAGATCTGAAGATGGTCATTACAGACTGAAACCGGTCATCGTCTAAGGAATTCATACTGTGATCAGAGACTGGAATAAAAAAGCATTTTACAGTATTGTGTCACTGTTGGTATACCCGATTATGTCGCAGTTGGTGAAATCGCAATTTAGACGGTACACTTCGTTCTTATATGTTTTATTGTGCTGTCTTCACAGACTTACTGATGTGTTGGAAAGAGTGTGGTGTAATTGTTACACTTCTCTGAACACAAATTAAATATTAAATAAACCTACAGAAGTCTTCAGAAATTTTTATACGTATATGAATACATATATGTATTGCCTAGCACGCACTGGGAAGTAGTGGTCAGAGACTGTAGTCCCCACCAGACGAGGAACAAATTGGGCTAAAAAAATTCGTGGAGAACAAAGTGAGAGCTGCATGGAGACGCCAAAGATTGAGTACGACGACCAATCGCACATGATACCAATTTTTTATCACCAAGAAGGAGCTGTGCGATATAAACGAAAGTTTGTGGCGTGTTTCTGCACCTGAAGGATTCTCTCTTTTCAAATTTCGTGTCAGTCTCATTAGAGTGGCGCTACTAGGATGCAAATCAAGTTTACTTTAAAATTCTTTTTTATTCCAATCTCTGATCACAATATGAATTCTTTAGAGGATTGCCGGTTTCAGTCTGTAATGACCATCCTCAGATCTTTTTTTACACCATGTCCTAAAGTGATACGGCCATCCTAAAGTGATACGGCCATAGGACATAGTGTAAAGAAGGTCTGAGGATGGTCATTACAGACTGAAACCGGTCATAGTCTAAATAATTCATATTGTGATCGATGCTGCAGTCAACCTTTCAAACGAAAAAAAAGTATTTTACTTTATTGGATCACTGTTTATATACGCGATTATGTCGCAGTTGGTGAAAGTTCGCTTTAAATATGCGCTGTAACGGTCGTGAGCGTCAGTTACCTTGCAGACTGGACGTGATGAGTTGACGTTAGATGAGACTGGCTTTAAGGCGATAAAGCCATTACCAGCACCTCACTGAGTTTCAGCGAGGTCGTGTAAAAGGGATATGAGAAGCTGGATCCCTGTGCAATATTGCAGACAGACGTGGGAGGCATGTAGGCACTGTGCATGAGTGGTGGCAGCGGCGGTCATGAGAATGTACCGTCGCAAGGAGAGTGGACTCAGGACGGCCACGTGGCGCTACCGAGAGGGAAGGCCACAGCTTTCGGAGTATGACTTTGGCGCGTCAAAATACATCTGCATCAGCAATTTGGGAGGCATTTGGCAGCATTCTCGTGATTATCTTACTCACCCTTACCGATATTCTGTACTCAGCCTGGTGATTCGAATGTTGCGCTGCCATTCATGAAGGGCATTCCACAGGCTGTTTTCCAGCGGGATACCGCTCGGCCACAAATCACTGTTGTAACCCAGCATGCTCTACAGTGTCGAGAGGGAAGGCCACAGCTTTCGGAGTATGACTTTGCCGCGTCAAACTACATCTGCATCAGCAATTTGGGAGGCAGTTGGCAGCATTCTCGTGATTATCTTACTCACCCTTACCGATATTCTGTACTCAGCCTGGTGATTCGAATGTTGCGCTGCCATTCATGAAGAGCATTCCACAGGCTGTTTTCCAACGGGATACCGCTCGGCCACAAATCACTGTTGTAACCCAGCATGCTCTACGGTGTCGACATGTTGCCTAGACTGACTCGCTCACCAGACTTGCCTTCAGTGGAGCACATATGGAACATGATGAGACGGCAACTCTACTTCATCCAAAATCAGCATTAAGCCCCCCTTTATTCACCGACCGAACGCAACAAGCTTGGAAATCCATCCCATAAAAAAAAATCCGGCATCAACATTCTGGCGGTTACGCCGGTTATTAATGTACCATCATTTGACATTTGTAACAGTTTATCTCGTGCTTACATTATTATGTGGTATAGCAATGTTAATCACTTAAATTTGCCACCTAGGCAAACGTATTCCAGAAACTTTATTTTTCGTTGGTTAATTTTTGGTGTTACGATTTTTTTGCGGGATGTCCCACCTGAATGCCTCCTTATACATTTTCGAAAAAGAAGAAATGTGAAACATTCAATTGACCTGGGACGCACCTATGTCAGTGGCTCACAAAATCCGTAGGACTGCACAATCCATAAACGTAAACAACCATCTCTTTCAATACAGATTTACGTTTTTCAAACAGCACATGTATGTTTTTTCTACGGAAATGAAGACTTAAATATAATTAGTGCTACATTCGCAGGTTCGAATCCTGCCTCGGGCATGGATGTGTGTGATGTCCTTAGGTTAGTTAGGTTTAAGTAGTTCTAAGTTCTAGGGGACTGATGACCACAGATGTTAAGTCCCATAGTGCTCAGAGCCATTTGAATCTTTTTTTTTTATAATTAGTGATGGTGGCCCTGTTCAGTGTTCTAAACATCATAACTTCTAAAATACGTAGACTTTAAAGGTAGGCGACGGCGCCACAGTTTCTGCCATAATGCGCAGAGAAAGGTGCTGTGGCCGTGAGGTTCTAGGCGTTTCAGTCCGGAACCGCACGAGTACTAGGGTTGCAGGTTCGAATCCTGCTCGGGCATGGATGTGTGATGTCTTTAGGTTAGTTAGGTTTGAGTAGTTCTAAGTTCTAGGGGACTGATGACCTCGGACGTTAAGTCCCATAGTGCTCAGAGCCATTTAAACCACTTGAAATGCATTACAGCACCTTTGTCATTTCGTAAAGTCAAATTATTCCGAAAGTATAAGGCTAAGAGCAATGAAACCAAGTCTGCCATCAGTAACTGTATACAGAGTTTCCATTTCTGTACAAAAACATTCACGTGCCATCTTATAAAACTTAACTTCGTGTTAAAAGTTCTGTTTGTGTACTTGTATGTTCAAATGGATAAAATGGGTCTGAGCACTATGGGACTTAACATCTGAAGTCATCAGTCCCCTAGAACTTAGAACTACTTAAACCTAAGTAACCTAAGGACATCACACACATCCATGCCAGAGACAGGATTCGAACCTGCGACCGTAGCGGTCGCGCGGATCCGGACTGAAGCGCCTAGAACCGTTCGGCCACAGCGGCCGGCTTAATTGTAGGGATTGTGCATTTTCACTCACTGTACGAGCCCTTGATACAGGCGCATCACTGGCCAATGGTGTTTTCCACATTTTGTTTCATTTCAGAAATATGTCAGGTGGTGGAGTTCTGTGGGGCCCTCAGTATATATACCTGTAGAACGGTCGGAAACATCCTGAAAAGCTTGTAGGGGGGGTTGTGCTATTAATAAGCATTTATAAAAAATTCTACACGTTGCGCTGTTTCCGAGCATTGAAGTTAGGCAACCAGGTCGTTGCACATGTAAATTCAAGCGCATGTACGCGTTAAAATAAGGTAACACACAGCAGCCTGTGGGTCCGTAAGTTACTAGTTGTTCGAATGCTCATTACCAGATAAAACGTACCTTTGTTTGGAAGAGATAAATTTAAGCTGGGCGAGAAAAAGGTACGCTTCTACAATTTGTGCGTATGACGACTTGATGGACTAACTTTAGTGCTAAATAACTCGGAAATGGTAAAATGTAGCGAAATATTTTCTCAAGAACTGTTTCTCAGCACAACCTCATCTGCAATACTCTTGTTTTAATCTCATTGGCGTTATAGTGCTACAACGATGAAAAATAATATTACGACGATGTCAAACCTTATTTTCATGATACAAAGAAGAATTGACGATATTAAAAATTTAATTATAATGTTATTATTTTAATTTTTGTGCTCAGTGAGTCAAAGACTTTCTAGTGCGCGTTGTTTGTACTACGAAACTATATAGGATTGTTAAGTGAGAACTGATTCTATGTAAGACATTTTGGTCTGGGGGGATTTTGTTCTCGTATTGGTCGGTAGGGAAAGAAAAGTTTCTTAATCGATGTATGTAATGTGAATGTAAAAAGGCTATAAAAAGGAGAGAGAGAGATAATCCTTGCAGACAATCACCATATTGTATAAGAAAAGCTAAATACAAGTTATTCAAAACAAATATCTCTAAAGTGTATCTTCTTGTGATTTTTAAAGGCAGATAATTGCAGTGTTTAATATACACCTGTCCTGAATACAGCGAAGAACATTTATGTCATTATATACTTTCTTCGTTGGAACACAGTTGTGATTGGCATGTTACTTTTTGTTACGCGGCGTGCTAGGAATATTTTCATTATATGCGCAAAAGTGCACACAGCTTTAATCGAATCTGCTTCTTTCCGAAACGATAACTCTTAATCAGTACAATTACGTGAATACCGTCTAAATCGCAACTGTGATCACAAAAGTGTTTCCTGGACCTGATTTTTTATAAATGTGTAGACTTGAAAGCGAACAGCATTGCACCATCGCTGGCTCGCAACCATTGAAAGAAAACAAAACAGGGACTGAACAACTCTAAATTTTAACGCTATCAGCGTTCAGAAATCTAAACAACGTAAGTTAATTAATTGAATATTAACAGGAAGAGAATTACTAAATTTTAAAGTTTAAAGCAGAGCAAGAATTTAAAGCATTTTAGCATCATTACGTTTCTTTGCATTAGTACTTCATACCTTCATGTCTATTTTGTAAGAGAGCAAGAACTATGCCCCTTACAAGAAGTCGTTAAAGATCACCTAACTCACGTTGAGCGAACAGTATGGCTGAACAAAAATGACTGACAAGGCACAATGCATCTTGTAAAGGGTGTAGTACGGACGTATTGGAATAATTAATGTCTGGTGATGGTTTTAAAGTAATTCACACGACATGAAAACTTTGTGGAAACGCGTTGATTTACTGGAGGCTAGTTTATCCCAGGGAAGTATTCAGAGTTGACCGTGGCTGGCTGAGGAGTGGCGAAGGGAAGCGACAATAGGCAGCTTATGGGGGCTCAAGCTCTGACAAAGCAGTAATGGGGCACAGCCTCCATCTGCCTTAAGATGAGTCACAGTGAGTGGGTGGTTGACCTCATGCTGGTGTCCCGGGAAGCAGACGGAGAACTTGTACGCCTGTTGATAAATGTCCATCATCCCGTTTTTAGTGAAACATGCGAGAAAGCCGCGCAAAGCTATGGTGGAGCGATCAACACAGGCCAAAATATGCTTGTTCGTGACTATAGCAACTTCACGCTGAATTCATGGTCTGCAGAGTCTGAAGTAAATCAGGTGAAGAGCGACAGAATGAAATACGCTGGCCTCCGATGGGAATGTAGAACCTAGGAATCTGAAGTACTCTCCTGGGAGTCAGAATTCCGGAAAAATTGGTGTTTTGTGCAGACACTAACCTTGCTGGATGGCCTTGGAAGAGCTCAATAGCACAAGTTGAGAGGAAGGGAAATTTTGTGGCAATTTGTTCACTTCCCAGAGCAGGCATTGGTCGGCGCTCGGAAATGAGGCATAATTAATGTGACTGGCGCTGTAATTGGTGTAAGTGATTTTTCTGGACGGGAAACCGAGGCGAAAAGCGGACTGGCAGAAGTCTCAGTAGAAGTCTTCCGTTCCCAGCTTGCCTAGAGTGCGGACATGGCGTTCTTCATACAGCTGGCCTGAGAAAGAGTGAGCTTGTCTGCAGTTTAGGACTTAGCAAATGGATTGATTGAGCTTGGAGATAGAAAGTTTTGGTTCAGCTATGTACTGAGCAAGATAGCTAGGAGTGAACAGATAAGCGCAGCAACCTTGCAGCACCACGAGGCCGGCCGACGTCCTCACAATGACGCCGGCCCGCCACGCTGAATTCGGTGAGATTGCATCCACTGCGGCTGATTAATTTGTTGGATCACGTCGGCAAAGTTTCCATGAGGGTTTCATGGGCCATGTGTTGAGTAATTCTTCTCGCACTTCGCATTACGCCCGGGTCAGTCGATAGGAATTAATTTTGATTTAACGCGCTTTACTCCACGTAAACGCAATTTATTACTACTGCCTGATAGGAGAGTCTTGTAATGTGATGATTGAAGGTAGGGAGTTAATTTGTGCTAATGGACTGCATCTCTTTTCAATCAATTAGTTGAAATCCCAAGTCACTTTCTTCATTAATTTTATGTTCAACATAGCTGAATATAAGATCAATGTGCACCCCTTTTTAATTAAAAGTGATCAATTCTGCATCAATTAATGTCAACACTGCCACCGCAGTTCAATCATGAGTCACAGGGTCTCATTACTTTTTTGCGTTATCTGATATTACGGCAGTTTTGCACTCTTGTGTTGATCTGTTAGTCGATTAGCTGCGGTGAACACACGCCAAAACCAGATAAGTGATGGGTGGGGTGTTACAATTTAGATGACAGTGCGTAAATAAAATTGCCACCTTTTATAATAATTATTAAAGCAATTCAACGTCACACTCGCCAGTTGCTGCTGGTAGCGGCAATGTCGTGAGTCTCCCGTTATGGTTAAGAACTCGTGTACTCGCTTTCCTTTCTACACTGGATTCCAGTCGCAGACTCGAGCGAACGACTTTACGGTTAAATGGACAGTGGCGGAGACTTGCTAGTCCAGTGTCCGAGGGTACGGAGACCGCTGGTTCGCAGATGACAAAATAGGTTCCGCTGGGGAGTTTAAAGCGAGGGTCGACAGCTCGTGTCTGCGGAGAGTCGCGGGCGGCTTACCTGTTGAGGCTGCGGATGGCCGCCTTGAGCGCGTGGAAGTCCGGCCGGTCCGCCGGCTCGTCGGCCCAGCAGCGGCGCAGCAGCTGCAGCACAGCTTCGTCCTCGTCAGGGGGCGTCCGCGACTGCTGCGGCGTGGGGCTCTTGGACGCCTCCGCAGTCCCTGCAACAACAGGTGACGTCACATGCACCACTGTCGCTGTCGCTGTCTCGTAAGTTGTACAAGGTTTGGCTAAAGCAGCACTACGTTCCTTGACACCGGAACACACCGTTTCTCTGCGTCGACTTGTTTCACAAACGCGCAAGAGGTCCACTCACCAGGCTTCTATTGTGTTCCACAATATCGTAGTTCTGACTGGCTTCGCTGCGTAGCTGGTGTGAGGTAACGAGATTTGCCAGACATTTTGTACCCAAAAATTGGAAACAAATAGTATCGTTGAGTGGAAGCGAAATCTTGAAATAAGTTTGAATATAAATGAGTAGTCAGTGGAATTACATGAATTTTTTTATTCTGGATAACAGTTCAGACTATAAAATTTTCATTATTACGTGAGATGACTTATTATGGGACGTCATCCACATGAGTGCTGAAAGGAACTCTTTAAACTTCGGTTACACGATAAATCAGTCTTATCTAAAAGACGTAAATTCAACTAAATACCTAGAAAAAGTTTTTTTCTAGATATTTAGTTGAATTTACGGCTTTTAGATTATTACAATTAGGAACAACTTAAATTGGAAAGAACACATAGAAAATGTTTTGGGGAAGGCTAACCAAAGGCTGTGTCTTATTGGCAGGGCACTTAGAAAATGTAACAGTCCTATTAAGAAGACTGCCTATACTACTCTTGTCCGTCCTTTTTTAGAATACTGCTGCGCTGTGTGGGATCCTTACCAGGTAGAACTGACTGAGTACATCGAAAAAGTTCAAAGAAAGGCAGCACGTTTTGTATTATCGTGAAATATGGGAGAGAGTGTTACAGAAATGATACAGGACTTGGCTAGAAATCATTGAAAGAAAGGCGTTTTTCGTTGCGACGGAATCTTTTCACGAAATTCCAGTCACCAACTTTCTCCTCCGAATGCGAAAATGTTTTGTTGGCACCGACCTACATAGGGCGGAACGATCACCACGATAAAATAAGGGAAATCAGTGCTCGTATGGAAAGATATAGGTGTTCATTCTTTCCGCGCGCTATACAAAATTGGAATAATAGAGAATTGTGAAAGTGGTTCGATGAACCCTCTCCCAGAAACTTAAATGTGATTTGCAGAGTATCCGTGTAGACGTAGATAGAAGTCCTGTTTTGCGTATTTTATCATCAGAATCATGTATTCGACCTTGTCTCTATGCCGTTCCAAGAGAGTTGAAGATGTACTTGGCGTATTGACGAGATAAGTAGTCAAACATGGCAATGAGTCCTCTGCGCCAGCCACGCTTTTGAGGTACATCCAATGACCAGAAGTTCGTTACCCAGAAAGTCTCCTGTAACAACATACTTATCGTCTACTATGTGATGTATTTGAAGGTGCAATAAGAGATGCAAGTTGACAAGTTCTGGTTTTTAGTAAAAATTAAGTTATTATGCTCATAAAAAGAATATTTAACGACTCAGAACAGAAGGTCGCAACGAGGAACTCTGTGTGGCAGCAAGTGGCGTGTCCCACGGAGGTCAAGGACTTGGTCTTGCGGGAGCGAATCATAGGCTTAGTGCCAGTTTCTGTTAGGGAGAGAGAGCGACCAGAGTATTTCTGACTAAGGTTTGGTATCTTACAGACGTTGGTCTGCTATTTTGTCATGCTGCTGCATCTACTAGGGTGAGGCCACTAGATTCCCCTGGCTTAAACCATATTTTGCACACGCGAATCGCTTGCGTTTCTTGCATGACTCTTATTTTTTATTTTTCTTAAGCTCGTGTAGAAATTTCTGGCGTAACGTGTTTATTTAAATTGCGATGGAACTCGGTATGCCTTTGTGTAAGGTTAAGAAAAGTGGGTCCGCTTGGATAAAGGTATCCTTCAAACCTCATGGAAACTATCAGTGAGCACGTTATGACGATCATGTAATTTCTTTGGTTGTGCAGTAAAACTAGGAATTTGCATAACCTTTGCGTAACATTTGAGACTCCTCCATTTAGGGCTGTCTATCGTGTAACCGAATTACTTCAGTATTAGACCACCTTTCGCTATATTAAAAGGTTTTCCTTTATGTGATCAATTAACGACTCTGCAACAACTTATGCACGCTGAACTTCCAGGCGCTGTGTCTTACGTAAAATGTATAGCCCCACTGTTAGCGCTGCTGTTGGAGTTTGTCGCTGAATGCAATATCCCCTACAGACACAATTCGGGTCAATCGCATACGTAATTTAATCAATAATAGCCAGGGTATAACTATTTTCGGGCATAATTAGATTAAGATCGTGCAAACAGCAAAGACATTTGCTCTGTACGAGTCTTCATCTATTACACGAAGCTCTCTTTAGCTTTGCAGAAGGCATTGTTATTGTTACTTAATCAGTCGCTTCGCAAACTCTTCGGTGAAATGAACGTTGTGCTTGAGAAAGTTTAACCGTTTGTCGCTAAATACTATTTTTCGAATCAGGTATCGTTATCACAGAATTATGAAGGATAAATGACCATGAAATGCCGGCCGGTGTGGCCGAGCGGTTATAGGCGCTTCAGTCTGGGACCGTGCGACCGCTACGGTCGCAGGTCTGAATCCTGCCTCGGGCACGCATGTGTATGATGTCCTTAGGTTAGTTAAGTTTAAGTAGTTCTAAGTTCTACGGGACTGATGACCTCAGACGTTAAAGTACTCAGAGCCATTTGAAATGACCATGAATTAGTTTAAAAATTGTGTAAGTATTTCTATGGAATATATATGTAGAGTCACAAGACAACGGTTAGCTTTCAGCATTCCTTAAGGCCCCTTTCCACATCTCTCCTAACTCGTCGCATCACTTGACAGTTACGTCAAACATGCGACACAGGATCCCGCCCGATGTCTGCTACTATTATACAAAATATCCTGTCCAGTTTGTTTCTAATATTTTGATGATGGTCCATGTTGGAAACGGGTCAGTAAGTTGATTCTTCTTATTTAGCGGCCTGAGGCAGTCTTAGGGCACGTTCAGTTAGTTAGTCCTACATCTCTCGCAAAATCGAATCTCAAGCTCTCACGGTGTTCATCATCCTTCACATCCTTTCCAAACATGTATTCAACCGTCTCCAAGACAACTAAATAATTCATGAAATCTACTCATCTTAAAAACTGCAACCTCCCGAAACTTTTCCTTTAATAAATGGGCGTCCCAACCAACCCTTTCCCTCTATAACTGCACTACTACTCAACTACTGCCACCAATATCCGTTCCAGTGTCTCATCTCTTCACCCAACCTTATACTCACGTCGCATCCCTCCCCCACAAAATGTTGAGGTGACTGCAGCACCATCATCCTTACAGGTCTTAATATCACATAGATTTACATATCTCAAAGATAAAAACTTTGTTTTCATTTTTATAATGTTTTGGTATGCATTTACTTTCGTCATAGGCTGAAATGTTGCGATATGGTCTTGGTGAGGAATGTGATGAAAAATAAAGTTTCACTCAGGTAAGTCGTTTGTACCTATTCAATTTCGAATTACCAGACTCGAATTACCCTCGAATGTGCTCCGCAAGCCACTGTATAGTTCGTGGTGGATGGCACATAGTCCTAATACTACCGATTTTCTTCCTTATTCCGAACATGTATAGGACGAGGAAAAAATGACTCCCTATTCACCAATGTACGTGCCCTAATCTCTCTCACTGATGCACTTGTCGGCAACTTTCTGACTGGTTTGATGCGGCCCGCAACGAGTTACTCTCCTGTCCCGTCCTTTTCATTCCAGAACAGCACTTGTGACGTACAGCATCAAGTATTTGTTGTATTTCTTCCAACCTGCCTTCCTCTGCAATATTTACTCTCTACAGCATCTTCTGACACCATGTAAGTCATTCTCTGATGTCGTAACACATGTGCTATCAGCCTGCCCCTTCCTCTTGTCACTGTTTTTCCTATGATCCTTTCTTTTACAATTCTGAGGAGAACCTCCTGATTCCTTACTTTATCTGTCCACCTAATTTTCAACATTCTTCTGTAGCACCACATCTCATATGCTTCGATTTTCTTCTAATCCACAAACGAGCTATATGATGGTGGCAGCATAATGGCTGCACATACTTCGCACAAATTTACTAAATTTTTCTATTAGGATGTCGCGATAACTGTGTCGTCCATCTCCCAAGCAATGCTTTTCTAGTTTTCGACCGTTTGTTTCTTTCGAATGGCCTGTACTGCATTATTGGAATCCTAGCAGTGAGTCTCTCAAATAGTTTCATGTAGGGTGCTCAGAAAAAGTGTCGAATTCTTTAAGAGGTGGTCGTACTCATCGAACAGGAAAAGTAAGTCCAATAAACATGGGTCCAGAAACGTATACCTTCCGAGACAAACACTTGTTTATAGGAATGGATGCGTGAAGCTTGGTTGCTGGTAGTAGCACAGCCGCTGCATTGGCGCTCCGTCAAATGTGTCGACAGACAATTATGTCTTACTCAGAGCGCTCTGCCTACCATTAGGTGGTGTGTGGTCAGTTGTGTGGTTCGAGACGTCTTGCAGGTTCAAATGGCTCTAAGTACTATGGGACTTAACATCTGAGGTCATCAGTCCCCTAGACGTAGAACTACTTAAATCTAACTAACCTAAAGACATCACAGACATCCATGACCGATGCAGGATTCGAACCTGTGACCGTAGCAGCAGCAGGATTCCTGACTGAAGCGCCTAGAACCGCTCGGCCACAGCGGCCGCCCGTCTTGCAGGCCACGTTAGTTTTCGTCGTGTTTGTGTGCCTTATTGTACAGTTCTGTCAACCCTGGGTACGTAGCATGATGTTCTGCGTTCTTTCAAATGCAGATTCACTTACGTGTTTACTGTTACTGCACTATTTGTACGTACAAATGGTGTATTACATTTACATTTTCTCTATTCAACCAGTTGTTAGCAATGGAAGCCAACTACTGAACAAGTGAAATGGCGGATATGATATTCTGGTATGGTTTAGCAAGTGGACGTAGCCTGCGAGCCCGTGCTCTCTACACTCAAGAATATCCACAGCGCAGAGTGCCCTGTGATAAGCTGTTCTGAAGACTTTTCCAAGGGCTGGGGGTCACAGGTACCCTTTTACCTCGGAACGCTGAGGGAGGAAGACCCTGCGCAGTTCTCACGCGTGTCGTGGAGGAGCATGTGGTACGTTTGATGGAAGAAACTCCTGATACTAGTGTGCGACGATTATCAGCAGCAGAGGGCGTGACTGACTCCCATATCTGGAGTAGGGGGAACAGTTGCTGTACCCGTATCATCTACAGCGCTTTCAGACCCTAAGGACACAGGATCACCATGGCGGACGGAAGTTCCGGCTATGGTTGTTCAGAAGTGTACCGCAGATACGCTGTTTACATCCACGGTTTTACTTACCGAGGCAGGGTTCACAAGAGACGGTGTTGGGAATTTTCACAATCAGTATGCATCAGCAGATGTAAATCCCCATGCAATTCAGGAAAAAGGGCATCAACACCGATTCTCAGTCAGCGTATGGGCAAATGCATTTTTCGATAGATTAATAGAGCCATACCTGCTACAACAAAGATGAAATGGGCACATTACCTGGGCTTTCTCATTAATGTATTACCTACCTTGCTGGAGGCTGTGCCATTGTATCAGCGAATAGAAATGTGGTTCAAGCTTGACGCTTCACAATGATGCTTTCGTCACAATGTACACGAACATCTGATGCAGATATCTCAGGACCGCTAGATTGGTTGGGTAGGTATGGAGGGAGGGGGCGGGGGGCGGGGGGAGACAGACCTGGGCATCCTCGTTTCCCAGTCCTCAATCCCCTAGACTTTTAGTTATGGTGATGCTTGAAGGAATTGATCTACGCCACGCCAATCAACGATGTGCTGACACTACAGGACGCGTCTTCAATGTGTGCCAGTAGGTACAACAACAACCGGGTATACTTCAAAGGGTGCGTCATTCTATATGCCGGAGGGTAGAGAGGTGCATTTTCATGAATAGACGCCACGTTGAACACCTCGTTTAACACGTGTTTATGGCAGAAAGTATGGATTTCGGGTCCCATGTTTACTGGACTTATTTTTCTTATGTATATTCTGAATCTGCTTAGTGTATTCATCTCATGGTCTCCCTCTACGATATATATATATATATATATATATATATATATATATATATATATATATATATATATATATATATAACTAATTTCGGCAATTTAAATTGCCACCTTCAGATCTGAATTTACATGATCGTCACACATTGTTGTTGTTATTGTGATCTTCAGTCGAGAGATTGGTTTGATGCAGCTCTCCATGCTACTCTGTCTTGTGCAAGCCTCTTTGTCTGCAATCTACATCCTTCTGACTCTGCTTAGCGTATTTATCTTGTGGTCTTCCTCTGCGATTTTTACACTCCACGCTTCCCTCCAATATTAAACTGGTGATCCCTAAATTGCCTCAGAAAGTGTCCTGCCAAACGATCCCTTCTTTTGGTCAAGTTGTGCCACGAATTCCTCTTCTCCTCAATTCTATTCAGTACCTCCTCATCACTCAAGTGATCTATCCATCTAATCTTCAGCATTCTTCTGTAGCACCACATTGCGAAACTTTCTATTCTCTTCTTGTCTAAACTATTTATTATACATGTTTCACTTCCGTACATGACTAGACTACATGGAAATACTTTCAGAAAAGACTTCCTGACACTTAAATCTATACTCTATGTTAACAAATTTCTCTTCTTCAGAAACGCTTTCCTTGCCATAGGCAGTCTACATTTTATATCCTCTCTATTTCGACCATCATCGGTTATTTTGCTCCCCGAAAGCAAAACTCATCTACTTCTTTAAGTGTCTCATTTTCTAAACTAATGCCCTCAGCATCATCTGACGTAATTGACTATATTCCATTATACCCGTTTTGCCGTCATCTTATATTGTCCATTCAAGAATCTGTCCATTCCGTTTAATTGCTCTTCCAGATCCTTTGTTGTCTCTACCAGACTTACAATGTCGTCGCCAAACCTCAAAGTTTTTATTTCTTCTTCTTGCATTTTAATTCGTACTTCAATTTTTCTTTCTTTTCCTTTACTGATTGCTCTATACAGATTGAATAACATCTCTGATAGACTGCAAACCTGTCTCAATCCCACCTCAACCACTGCTTCCCTTTCAAGCACTCAGCGAAAATATGACAGGAAAGCATTTTCATTCCATGTAATCATTATGTTTCATCAAGTGCCATCAACGAAGGGAGCGAAATGAATATTATTAATGAAACTTGTCAAAACCGGCTGAGCCGATAATTTACTACGAGAGTGATAGAAAATAGAGTCAAAGTATTTTTCGTGAAATTTACAGACTCTGTTTACTCTTATGTGAAACTACTCTCTGGGAGTGAACAGCTACAAATGATGCTGAGCGCAGCGAATATTGAGAACGCATTAAAACGACTGACTGATATGAGTTTCCCGTTCAGCGTCACCCGCTATCGTTGTGGTGACAACGCCGCGCATTTTATCGGTGAATGGAAGAGCGCATCGGAGCCGTATGTCTGCCGCTGGCGTAACACTGTTGATTGTACCTCTGCTGCTGCGCTCGCCCCGTAATCGGATGTTACGCGCCCGAAACCGCATTGTAAAAGCGAGCCGTTCTGCTTTTTTGACGGATACTCAGATAACCAGGCAATGAATGAGTAATGCTGCGCACATAAATGTTTCTGATGGAGTATGCAAGTCCGTGGGGCGTTCGCCAACGGTATTGATTAATAACAACAAGCTGTAGCTTAAACAGTGCGAATAATGATATTACAGTAACTAACCACAAGCGGCAATATAGGTCAATGACCACAACAAATGTGAGGTTTCCTAAATTGACGTGTTACGATTAAATGAAATCCACTGGGATTCACAGCTCTCACAACTAATTGCAAGCGTGTTACCTCAAGAGTGAAACACATATGCCATATTTCAGCCGAGAAGCTGCACTTGGAGTTCAGTTTGTTTCAAGTAACGTAATTATTAGTTGTTATGCCCCCAAAAGTAAGTTTATTGAAAATATCATGGTTATTCAATAAATATATCCTATGTTAAAAGTACTAGACCTGGATCTTTAATAAAAGATAACTCGGTACCTGGAAGGAGTCTTAGAAGTACTAAATACAAAAGATGTAAATATAGTTTCTAAACAAACGAAAAGGAAGTTAAAATAAATGAGAGATTTGAACCAATACATAATCATATTTAGTAGAGTGGACCAGAAACAAAGAGCTTGGTATACAATAGCCATATTAATAGACCAAAAGTGAAGAAGGGCTTAGAAACTTATACCTACACAAATGAAAACATAGAAACAGCACGATTTAAAACAGAATGGTCTCATATGACAGTGGTAGCGATGTACAATCCTGAAGAAGGGAAGAGAGATAGAACAAAACAGTTTTATAAAATACTTAGTCTGTAGTAGATACACGTATCAGATGTGAGCAACTATCAATGGAAATCAAGTGATCGAAGAGAAAAAACACTTATTCAATAAGTTGTGAAGACTTACGGAGAACAGAACTAATGAAACTGGAGAGTAACTTAGACAATTTGCAACTTTCATCGACATGAAATTAACAGATAGATACTTTATCAAGAAAGATATTCATAAGCTTACATGGAACAATAGAAGTTATAGAGCGTTAATAAATTACGTAATAGTCAGTAATAAGTTAAGTTTCATGGCACAAAATGTAAACTACACAGAGGTACTGATACATATTCGGAACACTATATCGCAATTTTAAATTACAATAATCATGTAATGGATCAGAAATTACCCAATGAAGAAATTGTAAGGTGTATATCTTACAAGAAATAAGTTTAAAAACCCTTTATGAAAATAGCCTTATAAAGTATCTAACAGAAACAACCACTAATGAAGGTGTAAATAAATAATGGGAAAGTATAATACAGACAATCCATAAAACTGCAGATGAAGTTTTGGGAAAGAAGGAAAAGATGAGAAATAAGAAGGGGTTAAGAATGTGGAACCCAAGTAGATGATGAAAAACGGAAAGAGTACAAGATACATTTGCAAAATAATACGGAAACATCATATGAGGAAAAGAACAATTGCTAAGAAAAGTAAGGCTCACGAGGAAGCAAAGAATAAGTCTACAAAGGAGGTAGAGCATGATGTGTATCAGGGCAACTAACTGGATACAAACTAATGAAGCACATAAATAAATCAGAAAGAGATAGGGAACAACAATAGATAAAACATTATAATTCATTATGGCATAATGTGGGGAATGAAACAGAAATTCACTGCTCCAATGGAAATGGAATACTACAAACAGACCCTATCACTTTATAAGAACTAGGTTTAATGTTAAGAAAAGTAAAAATAAGAAGGCAACTGCATTAGATGGAGTGAGTATGAAACTAATTAAATATACCTGTATAATATGCAAATTAAGAAGTTTACATCCTCTCAATATGAACTGGGAAAATTACAAAATACTTCTCTTGGTCAGCAGCTCCAGTTAAAAATCTATTCAAAAGAGGACACCCCAAAAACATTTATTCAAACACTCTTATCCTTGCAGACGATCAAATAATAATCCAGGTAAGAGTGCAAAGTTACAGTAATCCATGTGTATTTTAAATAACCTTTATAGATCTTATAATTTTAAAATCTCAATAAATGTAAGGAATGTTGAAAGGAGGCAGTCAGACCAAAGATTGTGTTAGAAAACAACATTTTAAAACAACATTTTAAACAACTATCCAATTTTAAATGTCTTGGTTATGATATAATTATTTATAAAGATGCGTAAATTGAGCAAAAAATTAGAAAACTTCAAGTTGTTTGTGGATCACTGAAAGAACTTTTAAGAATAAACGTTTTTAATGTAGGAAAGAAACGGAAGTGAAATTTGTTGAAAAAATAGCTTTAGGGACATTGCTTCATGGAAGCGAAGCAAGGATAATGTCAAAAAGCAACTAAATAAAATACAATTGGCAGATACGAGATTCTCAAGGAGTATTAAAGCATGTAGGAGGATGGATACAATATGAAGATTAGCAAAAATTTTGAAGTTAAATTGCTACATAATAAAATACTAAAAGTAGACAGAATAAAAAATGCCAGACTTCGAAAGCAGAGTTGGATTAAATGCCAAATGAAGTAAGAGATGGAAGACGACCCAAGACATGCTGGTGATAACTCTGGAGCAGGAACTGTCAAGAGCGCCTAATCCATGAAGTGTGTAAGAAGAACTCCCTACTCGCGATAACTGATAATCGTAAACCATCCCTGAGTTACTGCTATTATAAAATCAGTAGTCTGTCCTTAAATATCATGTTTTAGTAGGGAATCGTCCGCAACAGCCAATCCGTTGTATACAAGGCTACAGAACCGTATTTCCTCGAAGCCTTTCAGAGACAACTCCCTTCAAGGTTTCGAGTTGTTCCACGATACAGCGGCGATAAAATTATGCACCCTGTTCAGGAATCTGTCTGTATGAAATACAAATCCACTTCTTTAATAGATATCATACACAAACAATATTCACTTCTCTGGCGATACAGAGAGGCAGGAATATTTAAATAAATGGCGTTGGTTGCTCTCTTGTGTGTTGACGTCACCAGCTTTCGTCATGTGTATGCTCAAATGGAAGCACCAATATTTTCCTCATGTAATTCTCTATTTGTTTCATTAAGTTCCAAGACCACCTTTCCCTTTGAAAATTACAAGTTGCACCCAAAGTGGCAAATTCTGAAAAGACCGAAGTGCTGATAACATTACCTCACAGACTGCCAACTTGTAATTATTCCGATTTTTGTTTATCACCCTGTTATTACATAATAAGATTGGTTGTAAACATCAAGACCACATTGTAGCATCGGTATGCATGCGACAGCGTGCGCTACCTATTATGTTTCAAAAGGCTGCGCATAAAAACGGTATTTTTCCAGGTTCATACTTCGGGCTCTCTTGGTGATAAAAATTTGACTACGGACACAGCAGAAGGATCGTCCTACGTTACAAGGTCAACGTTTGGATGTTACAACATCCTCCAGCTTAGACAAATGGTTTAAATTGGTTGGTTCTTTTTGCGTTACATGTGGCCTACGGTGTGCCTTACGGACTTATGGAAGTACCATTTAGTTTATGAGTAGTTCCTGAGAAAAGCCGAAAAACATGGTTTTTGTGTACCTATAGGGAACAGCATATTCGAGAGGGTATACATAGCAAATGACAAAAAATTTTGCGATATATTCCTAAGATCCCGATCTCTGACAACATTGAAAATGTTCCTCACGTCTTTATCCGTTTCCGAGATACACAGGTTCGAAGTACCCTACTTGTACACATAACGAACGTAATATCCTGTGTGAGGCGAAAGCATGGTTTATAAAGTGACGTATCATGAATAAATAGGGGCTCCGTCATCATCAGAAGGGTTCTGCTAACACCATATTGAGGTTCTAAGGCACATGCAGATATTTTTGTGCACGTAAAATCAAGTACGAGGTGTAAAATTAGTTTTGCAGTATTTCAGTTTCACATTGTAAACTGTCAGTATTTCACTGAGTCACAGACTTTTTTCATATGAGAGACATGCCCTGTTGTAGCATAGAAAGGAAAGGAACCAGCGGAAAAAAGGCTCCTAGGGGAGCACTAAAAAGGCTAATACAGTCCTGTTTAAAAGATTCTGAATGAAAAGTGGGGTATCAACAGACTCATTCCATCACTACTTTTAAAAACTGTCCCAAACATTTTGGCAGGTAAACATATATGATGAGAGAAAAGGAGACAGCGGCAGTGAGAACGAGACGGAAAAGTAATAAATAATGGAAGATAGTATACTATGGTTGTGGTTGTAAGTAGGCTGTTTAGGTTTTTTTATTGGTAACGCCGCCGCCACGTAGCGATTTGTATGAAAATCACTGGCTGTGCCGTGTGCTGTCTGTGGCTGGTTTGCATTGTTGTCTGCCATTGTAGTGTTGGGCAGCGGCAGCTGGATGCTAACAGTGCGTAGCGTTGCACAGTTGGAGGTGAGCCGCCAGCAGTGGTGAACGTGGGGAGAGAGATGGCGGAGTTTTGAAATTTGTAAGAATTGGTGTCATGAACTGATATATATATTATGACTATTAAGGTAAATACATTGTTTGTTCTCTATTAAAATCTTTCATTTGCTAACTGTGCCTCAGTAGTTAGTGACTTCCGTAGTTTGAATCTTTTAGTTAGCTGCCGGTAGTGGCGCTCGCTGTATTGCACTAGTTCGAGTAACGAAGATTTTTGTGAGGTAAGTGATTTGCGAAACATATAGGTTAATGTTAGTCAGGGCCATTCTTTCGTAGGGATTTTTGGAAGTCAGATTGCGTTGCGCTAAAAATATTGTGTGTCAGTTTAAGCACATTTGTGTATAATTGTTCAAAGAGGACGTTTCACATAGACCAGTCGTGTATAATTTTTCTAAGGGGACGTTTCATATGGCGACCCTGCCAGGATTCGAACCTGGAATCTTCTGATTTTTTTCTTGTAGTTTGTGTAATTAATGTAGATTTTGTTTATTGCTAGCGCATAATTGTAGAGAGAATCTCCTTTGTAGTTGTAGCCTTTCATTGTTGTACAGTAAAACAGTTGTGGCATGCATGTAGATTTGCACCAAGTATTTCGCAGTTTCGCTTGCAATTAACTAGATTTTATTTTCAGTGCTATGTTAATGTGTTCTCTTATTTTGCTCTTCAAATTGTGCTTTTATGTGTTATCGTGTGAAATATTGTGACAATAATAGCGTGTGAAAAACGTAACACTAGGCTCCAAGGTAAACTGAGAAATAATAGTGACGACGAGCGTCGCTTATCAGCACCACTGTGTAGTGAATTAACAGTCATTCGAAGTAGTAATTTGGTAATTGTGCATAGGGAAATGGAGCGGGCGGCAAATAATGGTGTAGACAATGAAACAAGTAGTGAACAGGGAACAATTATCGATCGATCAGTCGGCAACAGCTCGCCTCAGGAATCCGAAATGACAGAACACAATATTGCAAATACTGTAGACTTAGGTTATGGGTCCTCACCGTTTTCTCAAATGAGTCAAGACACATTTTCTGCCTGTCAAAATGTAAATGTTGCCGGTGAAAATGCACTGCCAAAAAGCATAGAAAAACAGATTCCAGACACTAATACACTATTATTGCAATTAATGCAACAAATGGAACAAAATCAGAGACAAACACAGCAAAAACTTCAAAAGTTAGACACAATGGAACAAAATCAGAGACAAACACAGCAAAAGCTTCAAAACTTACACACAATGGAACAAAATCAGAGACAAACACAGTAAAAGCTTCAAAAGTTAGACACAATGGAACAAAAGCTTCAAAAGTTAGACTCATTGGAACATACGCTTGATCAAACACGTGAAGATTTAACTACTGAATTACATAAAATCGAATCGAAATGTCAAAAAGTCTGTAATGACGCAAAAACACAAATTTGTGAGCATTTCCAACCTATTTTTTCGCGGCATGAAAATGCATTACAGAATCACGAAGCAGCCATAAAAGAACTGCAAACAACTGTTCGTGAAAATCATGAGACCGTGCAAGCTAAAATTGACTCAGTTGCACCTACCGATTCGGTTACGCAACTTGCAAAAACTCAAGAAAACTTAAAGGACACAGTAGATACTCTGAAAATTGGTTCAGAAAGACACATGGAGGACATTAGTTCATTATCAAAGAAAGTAGTTGAACTTTCGGATCAGCTAAATAATTTATCTACGAAGGTAGATGATAATCTGAATGACACAAAACCGGTAGTCTTTAATGACACAGAGGAGGTCGAACAAATTAGGAAATTCAAACAAAATCAAAATCAAATTAATACGCAACACCAAAGAGAAATCCGCGAAGTACAAGATCAGCTGACAAAGGTAGTACAAGAATTACGTATTTCAGAGGACTCTCGCACACCAATACGGGAAGAGGGACATAAAAATACGGAACTGCCACAAAATAATAACACAGGGCACTTTGGAGATTATGAAAGAAATTGGCATAGTACACCGAATTTTGAGATGGAACCGCCGAAACGACGTAACAATGACAGACATGCGACCCGCCGACACGATGATTTTTACTATAAGCTGTTCACGTAAATTCAAAACATTTAAGAATTCTGGCAACGATATTCATCCACAAGCCTGGCTTCATCAATTCTCTCATTGTTTCCCCCCCCCCCCCCCCCCAACTGGTCATTAGAGCACAGATTAGAATTTATGTGTGGCTATTTAGAGAATGAACCAGCTGTAAGAATGCGATCGGTCATTCACGATTGCCACAGTGAAGGAGAATATTATCATGCCTTCCTCAGCATATTGGTCTCAAGCCACACAAGACCGAGTAAAACATGGCATCATAATGATGAAAAATTTCGAACAATCTGAATTTTCAAGTCTTGAGAAATATTTTGAAGACATGTTACATAAGAATCAGTATCTTTCAAACCAGTACAGCCCGTCAGAACTCATCAGCATTTGCTTAATGAAATTGCCGGATCATTTAAGGAATATTATTTTGGCAGGGCGTTGCAAAGACGACATTGAAGCTTTTCAGGGACTCTTACAAGAATTAGAAATTGACACTGACAATCGCGTAACGCGAAAACAGGAACACAACAATTACAGGTCACATCCGTCGCAATTCCGCGATGAAAGAAATAATAACTGGACACGACAAGGCTATTCTTACAACGCAAATCGTGACCAAAACAGACACCACCGGTATGACAACCGTTGGCAGGTTAGTAATAATTACAGAGAAAGATCGCATTTCCGTAGTAATGAATATGACAGAGACAATCATAGAAACAGACAATATGGCAACCAGAACTATTATCATCATGGGAGACGGAATAACTTCAGACGCAACGGTCCAGCGCGCAGTTACGATTCAGGGAGAAATTCTCCACCACGTGACCGACAAGAAATTAATTACAGAAATTACCGACATGACGACAGACGATATGATCGTAACGACAGACCTGAATTGCATCAGAACTGGCGGAATTCAAACAGAGCAGGGCCATCTCGGCAAGGTGAATTTGTAGAAGTTAGGTCTCCTAATCCCAATAACGACGCGCGCCAACAAAGAGACAGACAATGACTCACACTGCAGGCAGCCGCGTGCGCCGGCTGGCTCAGAGAAAAATAAAATAGACGCTAACCTTGAGAAAATTTTTAGCGTTCCTTACCGACGTATACAACATGATAATTGCGTTGAAGTTGAAACTTTGCGTACTAGAAAGAGTAAAGGATTGCACCACATTTCACATGTAAAACCGTTTCTTGAGAGATAATCTGCTTTTTAACTTAGCCTCTGCCATAATATTTTTCGCTTCACGTTACTAGTACTCTTTTGCCACACTTAGAAACTGTTAACATGCAACAATGTTTTGAAGTTAACTATACAGTCTAGAACCTAGGGAACATTTTTAAACAGAAATTACGACTGCATTGTTATAGTGAACAGACGACACAGTGTTGTTATTTGTACATTCTTGCTTGTTAGTTGCACGATTACGTAACGACTATAAGGCTTACATACTTAGAACATATACTGTTAATGAGGTTTTAATGCAACATTTTGGTTCAGTTGAACAGACATTCTTTATTTGAAGTACTTTCTGTGAGATTAAAGATGACTTAGCGTTTGGTTTCTTTGATAGCTACACGATTATATCACGACGCTACTAATGTGTGACACAATTTACATTGTGCTTTTGCGGTGTATCTGTTTTATATCTGCACAGTTTTTCTGAATTATTCTGGAAAGTAAAACATGTTTTAGTGGTAACTTTTGTGGTATAGCTACAATTAGACAGCCTTTTCCATAGCACAGCAATACGTTACAGCACAGTACTTTCTTCATCACGGCAATAAGCGTAATAACTAAGATATTTATACGCAAAGCAATTCACTTCGTTTATTACGAGGTAAGTACATTGCCTTCAGCAGAACTTTGCTTACAGAGGACGATAACTACGACACTTCCACATAATTATCTTACAACAAGACGCACAGTTTATCGCTACAGTACACGTATTTGAGTGATTAATTTTGTACTTAAAACATTTATTTTTAATGATATTTGTAGTACAATGATACAAAGCTTTTCCGTGATACATTTCATTCCATTGCTGTAATCTGTAGCACCTGAGGATATAATTACATTAATCCTCAGGGGGGTACACGCTTACTTTGTGTACCATGTGTTTGGCAAGCACAAGGAGCCCTAGCTAATATGGTATTTGCTTATACAACTTTACACATCGGTACCATATTTATCTAAAACATAAATTACACAGATATCTGGTCATTTAACTGAGAGATACAAACATTTATTTTACTACATTAGTGACAGATGTTTACGTAATTACACAGTTGGATAACATCACACTTATGAAATTGTATTTGTCTATACTGTGTGAACCCTTCATATTTTTCGGAACCATTGTGATACTATGAGAGCTCTGAATGATGTATTTCGTATGGTATCATGATTTTTAAAGTACGTTTGAGGCAGATGACACTTTTGACATGAGCAGAGAATTTTTTTTAGGTTTTGAAATTATTCGAGGAAGCTATGCCGATTTTGAGAGTTCACTGAGATGTTATGATGTTATTATTACGATGACTATGTGTATTATGCTGTTGCGGTACGTTTATGATCAATAAGCTGATGCTATATGAGTTATTTGATTATGCTACGTATCTGTTATGATGAAATATTGAAGAAGTGTCGACGAATAAGGTAAGGAATAATGAGTAGTGGTTAGGGACTCTGGTTTGTGAAAAAGGTTGTTGGAAACCAAGAATCGTACTTTAAGTGTTATGAAATGTGTGTATATGCGTGAATGTATCACTGTGCTGGCGAAAATTTTTTGGACACTATTATATTTAAATGATTTTATTTCTACATATTTGTAACGCAAATTCTTGACCTGTGAATTTTTTTATATGAGACTGCCACTGTAGCGGAAACTGGGGTCGTATATATTTCGGTAAGACAGTTAAGTGACCACCTGCACGTAATGCGTCGTGGGCACCCAGCTGGGCGACAGCCACCAGGAAACAAGCCATTAGTGTGTGCCTTTCAGAGGCACAAGAAAAAAGAAGGGGAGGCCATTATCCTCGCTATTGATATTCCTTTGTAGAAAGCATCGCAAAAACGACACGCTCATTACTTGGAAAAGATACTTATTTACTTCTGCACACCTGATAATGACAAGCGTCTTTCTACAATAATTGAGAGAATTTGTACTAACTTATGAAATGTCACATGACTATTGAATGATATTTTTATGCTTTGCCTTTCATAGTTGCTTATTTCATTTGATATCTGGTTTCCAGCTGTGTTGCAGCATTGGTTTTATAAAATAAAATTAAATGCATTTGCTAATGTGAACACTTTCTGTCAACAGATCTATTAAATAATTATTTTATGATCCACGTTCTTCGAAAAAGGGGCTCTTGGAATGGAAAGAGCAATAAGAAGCGACTAATAACAGTAACTGTATATATAATTTTCTTTTCAAGTACTTGGTAATTTATTTCATTGAATAAGTAGTGGTGCACCATTTTAATTACATAGACATTAAGATGTGAATATACATTTCCCTTTTCTGCATTGTTGTATTCAGTGTACTATTTTTTCTGCTTGTGGGTTTGTCATGTTTAGATATAAGTTATTACATTTATTGCTGTTTGCTTTGCTTACCTGCAACTTTTTTTTATTGCTGTTTGTATTAATTGTTTTGTGCTGCTGCATTGCCTCGTCCCTTAGTTAAGCATCTGAGCTCAGTAGATTTAAGTTAGCTTAAGAGGGGGTAGCCTATATAAGAGAATGAGTTGCGATGGATTTGAAGAAATGCACTGAGAGGTTATATGAGAAATGTACAGAAAGCAGGTATAGATAAGACTTCTTGGAAATAATGAAGAACGAAGGGAGATCTCTGAGAAGTAAAGAAAGTTTTGTTTGCAAAATACTGCAGTAAAACAAACCCTGCCCTTTCCTTGTGTTATCCCACTATGTGTTTGTGTACCCTTGTGTATTTATGTTCTTCCTGTCTTTATATGATTATCTGATAAGACTTATGTTGCAGAATTTTTCTAATACTAAGCTACATTCACTATGATGAGGAATACTGTTATCCTCAAATATAATTTGCATTAATAACATGTTATTTACTTTCTAAAGATCTTTACACATTATTTATTCTGTTTTGTTCTAATGCTCATGTGCGAAGTTGATGTTTAAAAATTTATTCTGATTTTTTATGTATGTGCTCCTGTCATAATTCCTGTAACACTGATATATATGTTATTTCGATTCTTTTGTAAAGCCTGTATAACTGCAAATGTTATCTGTACTATTATGTTCTTTAATGATGTATTTTGTACCTTTGTTATTGTATTCTCATGTTATAAAATTGTAATCGACACCTGTTCATCAAATTAAGTAACTTGTAAGTTATATTTCACTGCACACATTTCTGTTGGTCATAGTATATGGACAATATGTGAGAAGTAGGAACTGATAGTGTTCGCACGTGTGTTAATAATTCAGTATGGGACTGGATAACAGCATTGCTGATTCTAAGGACGTTTCAAAAACAATTTTTGTGTGGACAAGTGGTGGTTTATGGACTTGCTGTATTCTCCTGCAAGCCTCTTCAATGGTGATTGTGCACCTGCACAGTTGCAACAGATGGCTGCTGGCCGTCTCTACAAGGACTACCGTGGGTCTGCACCTTTGATGACCCACCAATACCATTATTTCTACAAGGACTGCAGTGGGTCAGCACTTTTGATGACCCACCAATACCATTATTTCTACAAGGTCTACAGTGGGTCTGCACCTCTGGTGGCCCACCAATACCGTAATCTCTACCAGGACTACAAGGGGTCTACTCTGTGATGACCTACCTAGCAATATTCTTCAAAACTTCGACTGACTCTCCTGTGGGTTTGCTCTGTTGTGGCCCATTACCTGACTGCATGTCAAGAGTCAGCACTGTCTTTCCGTTGGAAGGACAACACTACTTCTTCAAGACTGTATGGAAATCCACTACTTCCATGTGCATTTTCTTTTACTACTCAGACTTTGAGAAAAACACTGCAATTTTACTTTGATGAATGATCAGGACTGTCTTTATGGACTGTGAGAAAATTTTAGCTTTTGACCAACATTGTATCGATAAGTGTGTGCATTTCATTTCTTTGTCATTGTAATTATGAAAAAATTTTTCAAATCTGTATTGGCCACTGCCGAAAACAATTTGTAAATTTTTTGTGGGGAGCATGGGGGCTATGTAAGTAGGCTGTTTAGGTTTTTTTATTGGTAACGCCGCCGCCACGTAGCGATTTGTATGAAAATCACTGGCTGTGCCGTGTGCTGTCTGTGGCTGGTTTGCATTGTTGTCTGCCATGGTAGTGTTGGGCAGCGGCAGCTGGATGCTAACAGTGCGTAGCGTTGCGCAGTTGGAGGTGAGCCGCCAGCAGTGGTGGACGTGGGGAGAGAGATGGCGGAGTTTTGAAATTTGTAAGAATTGGTGTCATGAACTGATATATATATTATGACTATTAAGGTAAATACATTGTTTGTTCTCTATTAAAATCTTTCATTTGCTAACTGTGCCTCAGTAGTTAGTGACTTCCGTAGTTTGAATCTTTTAGTTAGCTGCCGGTAGTGGCGCTCGCTGTATTGCAGTAGTTCGAGTAACGAAGATTTTTGTGAGGTAAGTGATTTGCGAAACATATAGGTTAATGTTAGTCAGGGCCATTCTTTCGTAGGGATTTTTGGAAGTCAGATTGCGTTGCGCTAAAAATATTGTGTGTCAGTTTAAGCAAATTTGTGTATAATTGTTCAAAGAGGACGTTTCACATAGACCAGTCGTGTATAATTTTTCTAAGGGGACGTTTCATGGTATAGTAAGAGCGAAGTAGACAGTGATACTGTGAGGGAAAGGGAAGGTACACGGTGGCAGTGGAATATAGCTGACAGTGACAGGACAGTACTAAGAAGAGAGTGAAGGAGGCAGTGCCAATGGAAGAGGAATAAATAGAAGGAAAAAGTGGAAGTGAGTGAGATGTAGTGAAGGAAGAGTCAGAATCGATGACAGTGACAACAAGGAAGAGAAAACAGCAGTGGGAAGGAATGACTAAGACAGCTTCGTAAGAGAGAGCAAGAGGGAGACAGTAACAGTAAGAGGAGACATTAATAGTAGCATATAACGAAGGAGACTTTGACTGTGAGACAGGATACCGTGACAGAAAGATAACGACAATCAATAGGGCTGAATGGATGAGTAAGTGAGATTGCGCAGGTGGAAGTGGTAGGTATGAGCGACTTACAGCGATGGACTAATCGGTCTGAGCGACTTACAGTTAGGAGAGCTTGTGGGTGTGAGATTTGAGCTACGTGTTACAAAGATCGCGAAAATGTTAGCATGCCAAAATGTTTGGAAAATATTTTAAAGATGCTGAGGAAGGAAGAATGAGACAAATGGTGTCCCACTTTTTTCCTTCTGAATATACAAACACACTCTGGAATCCACTGTACGGTGGCTGCCAGAGATTACCTATTAGCAATACTAGTCGTTCCTTTCCTGTTCCATTCGCAGATGGAGCGATGGAAAAACGACAGTCTACGTTTCTCTGTATGCGTCCTAATTTCCTGTGTCTTCGTGGTCCTTGTGCAAAATATATATTGGCAGCAGTAGGATCGTTCTGCAGTCAGTTTCAAATGCCGATGCCCTAAAGCAACTGAGAAGCATCTCCGTAACACCAGCACGTTGTTCGAACCTACTGGTAACAAATCTAGAAGCCCGCCTCTGAATTGTTTCGATGTCTTCCTTTAATCCGACCTGGTGCGGATCGCAAACACTTGAGCAGTGTTTGATGTTGCTGAGCAACAACCATACAATAATTTTTAAATACGCCTTTTGACTGTCTATCTATCTATATCCGAATCCCGCTTCAGCTACTGCTGGGTCTGGGTGCTGACGAGTCCTCTCCATTTGGCTCGGTCCCCCCACCACTTTTCTTCCTCCACTTGCTGCCAGGTCACACCTCTCCTTTCAACAGATATTCTCACTCCCATTTTCCACCGTGTTCTTGGGCGCCCTCTAGGTCTTTTCCCATCCATCTTTAGTTCTTCCATAATTTTGGGGAGTCTCTGCCCATGCATCCTCTTAACATGCCCATACCATCTTAATCTCTTTCTTTCAATTTCTTCTCTCATACTTTCTTGTTTGAGGTCCTTTCTAATCTCTACATTCCTTACTCTGTCCATTCTTGTTTTTCCCTTAACTGCTCTGAGAAACTGCTCTGGTTGCAGTCTGCTCCAGTCCCTTTCTGTCATTGTCCATGTTTCTCCACCATAGGTGACAATAGGGATGTAATAATTCTTATACATAATGAGTTTTGCTCTTTCTGAAACGTCATTATTCCAAATAAGATGTTTTATTGTTTGGTAGAAATTGCCTCCCTTCTGTAACCTCCTATTAATTTCGTTAGTTATTCTTCCATCCCTAGATATATTACTCCCTAAATAAATGAAACTTTCTACCACTTTGAGGGGTTCTCCATTCATGGTAATATTTCCATTGATTTCTTTCTCTCTTCCAAATACCATTACTTCACTCTTATCTTTATTTATTTTTAATCCATACCTTTTCATTATTTCCTTCCACGCATCAAGCTGTAACTGTACATCTACCTCTACATCACCCCATATTACCATATCATCTGCAAAAATCATCTTTTTGTCTTTTTCTTTTACTATATCTTTAACTGCCCTATTCATTCCCTCCATCACAACGTTAAAAAGCGCAGGAGATAGAATACTTCCTTGCTTAAGTCCTTGTCTTGTGTCGAAGTATTCAGAGTTCCCCAATGGTGTTCTAATTCTACAATTGTGGCCTCTGTACATTGTCTTTATAACATTACTGTATCCATCTTCTATATCTATCTTCTTCAGTTCTTCCCAGAGTCTTTCCCTGTCAACTGAGTCATATGCCTTTTCTGTGTCTATAAAAACCATTATCATCCTTTTGTTACACTCCCAACTGTTTTCCATCAGTTGATGGATAGAAAATACAAGGTCGATCGTGCTCCTTCCTTTCCTAAACCCATGCTGTTCTTCACTCAGCTCCTTTTCTATCTTCACTTAGTCGATTTAGTAAAATTCTTTCAAAAATCTTGGCTGTATGACTCATGAGGGTTATTCCTCTGCAGTTTTTACAAAGTCTTTTATTGCCTTTCTTGAAGATGGGAACAATGTCTCCTATTCTCCAGTCGTCAGGTATTTTACTATTTCGCCACACGCTTGATAGTACTCTATACAGCCACTGCATTCCCACTGGACCTGCTGCTCTTATCATGTCCACTTTCCGTTTTGACTGTACTGTTCTTTATTGAAATACGTCTCAGGTTTCGGCTTTTTATACCATTTTCATTTTTCAGTCACATGACTTAAAAAGCCGAAAACTGGGTCGTAATTATATAAACAATAATACAATCAAATTATGGTGTGTCCACTTAAAATATAAAAACGCGAACTGTACTCAAGAACAGGTCGCACCAGCCTCCTATATGCAATCTCTCTACAGATGAACCACAATAAAATTCCAGAAGAGATTTTCACTCTGCAGAGGAGTGTGCGCTGTTATGAAACTTTCCTGGCAGATTAATACTGTGTGCCGGACCGAGACTCGAACTCGGGGCCTTTGCCTTTCGTAGGCAAGTGCTCTACCATCTGAGGTACCCAAGCACGACTCACGCCCCCTCCTCACAGCTTTACTTCCGCCAGTACCTCATCTCCTACTTTCCAAAATTCACAAAAGCTCTTCTGCGAACCTAGCAGAACTAGCACTCCTGGAAGAAAGGATATTGAGGGCGAGGTACTGGCGGAAGGATAAAGCTATGAGGATTGGGCGTGATTCGTGCTTGGGCAGCTCAGATGGTAGCACTTGCTCGCGAATGGCAAAGGTCCCGAGTTCGAGTCTCGGTCTGGCACACAGTTTTAACCCGCCAGGATAGTTTCAACCCAACAAAATAGCCCCAATACACCGAAGTCGCTCATTCGCCTTCCTTACCACAGTCATCACATGCTCGTTCCATTTCGTATCTCTTTGCAACGTTACGCCCGGATATTTAAACGATTTGACTGCCTCAAGCAGGACACTACTAATACTGAATCTGAACATCACAGTTTTGTTTTCGCTACTCATCCTGATTAACTTACATTTTTCTACATTTTGAGCCAACTGAGGTTCATCAGATAAACCAGAAATTTTGTAAAGTCGTCTTGTATCCAACTACAGTCAACGACGACAACTTAACCGTAGACCATAGTATCATCAGCAAACAACCGCAGACTGCTGGCCGCCCTGCCCGCCAGATCATTTACTTATATATAAGATAATAGCGGTCCTATCACACTTCCCTGGGGCTCTCCTGAAGATATCCTTGTCTCTGAAGAACACCGGCCGGCCGGTGTGGCCGAGACGTTTTAGGTGCTTCAGTCTGGAATCGCGAGACCACTACCGTCGCAGGTTCGAGTCCTGCCTCGGGGATGGATGTGTGTGATGTCTTTAGGTTAGTTAGGTTTAAGTAGTCCACGTTCTAGGGGACTGGTGACCTCAGATGTTAAGTCCCATAGTGCTCAGAGAGATTTTAACCATTTAAAGAACACTAGCCGTCGAGGGCAATACAGTAGTTTTTATTACTTAAAAAGTCTTCCAGCCATTCGCATATGTGGGAACCTATGGGTAAGCTTGTTCCTTCGTTAAGAGTCTGCAGTGAGGTACCGTGTCAAATGCTTTTCAGAAAACTAGGAATATGGAATATGCCTGTTGCCCTTCATCCATTGATCGCAGGATCTGAAGTGAGAATTGATTCGGTAGCTAGGAGATTTGTTATTTTCGATCTCAGAATACTAGGATCTTCCGCAAATCGATATTATAGATACTGGTGTGTAATTTTGTGGGTCCGTTCTTTTATCCATCTTAAACACAGGAGTCACTTGTTCTTTTTTGTAGTAACTTGGGACTTTGCGTTTGGTGAGAGTTTTTGAAACAGGAGGTTATTGGCCTCTATGTGCTCCGATATGGGAGTTTTTCCGCTAGTTCAGCATGAGCCTGTAAATCTGTGTCTCAGTTCCTCGAAAGCGCTTCAGATGCGTATCGTACTAGAGCGGCGTTGGTTACATAAACTATGTTCAACATTCGTGAAACGATGGGCGAAATCGATAACCTGTTGGCTGTATGCTTTCTTTGTGGGGCCACCTGCTGCCGTTCGTTCTCCGCTTCGCGGCTGCGGTCGACGGCAGTCAGACGAGTCAGTGAGAGCCACCGCCACCATTTCCTTTTCGACAGAGAAGAGCCGTGCCGTACACTCTAGGCAATATACCCAAATACGTGCCGGCCGAGTGTCGCAGCGGAGCACTCGAGGACCGCCGAGCTGACGTTAACATTCGGCCCCTCGGCTGGAGTGCACTTGTGGCTGACGCAGCGCCAGCAGCAGCAGCGGGCGGCGGCCGGCGGCGGCTAGGGCGCTGGCGAGCGCCGCCCTGGCCTCGCCTCGCAGGCGGCCGTGATGGGATTGCGCCGGGGCCGCCTTTCATGCATCGCTGTGGAGGGGCGGAGGGCATCCATTACCCGCCCTCCGGCGGCGGAACTGGGCCGCCGCCTTTCGCAATCTGCCGCCGCCCGAGTTTCGCTTTCAGACCTTTGAAGTTCCTCTCCATCTCCTCATTCAATTTTATCACTCCTTCCAGCACCAGCCTCATGCGATGAGCAGGCTTTCGGAACAGAATTTTATCTTTGCCTATGAACAGCAGTTGGCTATCGGAAAACTAAAAATACGTAAGGGCATTCGTCAAAGTTCCTTCAAAACTTCTAGTGTGCCACAGCCCTTCACTTCTTTTAACTGTATAGCGGTACTTTCTGGTCATAAGTAATTGAAACACTCTTTTTCCGCCGACTGTGGTGGCCGAGCGGAACAGTCTGGAACCGCGGGACATCTACGGTCGCAGGTTCGAATCCTGCCTCTGGCATGGATGTGTGTGTGACTAGGGCCTCCCGTCGGGCAGACCGTTCGCCGGGAGCATATCTTTCGATTTGACGCCACTTCGGCGACTTTCATGTCGATGGAGATGAAATAATGATGATTAGGACAACACAACACCAGTCCCTGAGCGGAGAAAAATCTCCGACCCAGCCGGGAATCAAACTCGGGCCCTTAGGATTGACATTCTATCGCGCTGACCACTTTTTTTTTTTTTTTTAACCACTCAGCTACCGGGGGCGGACATGGATGTGTGTGATGTCATTAGGTTAGTTAGGTGTAAGTAGTTCTAAGTTCTAGGGGACTGATGACCTCAGAAGTTACGTCCCATAGTGCTCATTTGAACGATTTGAACCCTTTTTCCTCATTACTTTACGGTGCATGTTTACCACCGCAATACCAGTGTGTTTTCAGTAACATATACTACAACACAGAAGATGGAAACAAAGACACAGGCTCACGGAAGATAACTGCTAAGAAAGCTTAAATGACAGAAGAAATACTTCAGTTTATGGACGAAAGAAGAAAGTACAAGAATGCTGAGATAAATTTAGGAATACATTTACTTGCGAATGAAATACACACCTGGAAATGGAAAAAACAATACATTGACACCGGTGTGTCAGACCCACCATACTTGCTCCGGACACTGCGAGAGGGCTGTACAAGCAATGATCACACGCACGGCACAGCGGACACACCAGGAACTGCGGTGTTGGCCGTCGAATGGTGCTAGCTGCGCGGCATTTGTGCACCGCCGCCGTCAGTGTCAGCCAGTTTGCCGTGGCATACGGAGCTCCATCGCAGTCTTTAACACTGGTAGCATGCCGCGACAGCGTGGACGTGAACCGTATGTGCAGTTGACGGTCTTGAGCGAGGGCGTATAGTGGGCATGCGGGAGGCCGGGTGGATGTACCGCCGAATTGCTCAACACGTGGGGCGTGAGGTCTCCACAGTACATCGATGTTGTCGCCAATGGTCGGCGGAAGGTGCACGTGCCCGTCGACCTGGGACCGGACCGCAGCGACGCACGGATGCACGCCAAGACCGCAGGATCCTACGCAGTGCCGTAGGGGACCGCACCGCCACTTCCCAGCAAATTAGGGACACTGTTGCTCCTGGGGTATCGGCGAGGACCATTCGCAACCGTCTCAATGAAGCTGGGCTATGGTCCCGCACACCGTTAGGCCGTCTTCCGCTCACGCCCCAACATCGTGCAGCCCGCCTCCAGTGGTGTCGCGACAGGCGTGAATGGAGGGAAGAATGGAGACGTGTCGTCTTCAGCGATGAGAGTCGCTTCTGCCTTGGTGCCAATGATGGTGGTATGCGTGTTTGGCGCCGTGCAGGTGAGCGCCACAATCAGGACTGCATACGAACGAGGCACACAGGGCCAACACCCGGCATCATGGTGTGGGGAGCGATCTCCTACACTGGCCGTACACCTCTGGTGATCGTCGAGGGGACACTGAATAGTGCACGGTACATCCAAACCGTCATCGAACCCATCGTTCTACCATTCCTAGACCGGCAAGGGAACTTGCTGTTCCAACAGGACAATGCACGTCCGCATGCATCCCGTGCCACCCAACGTGCTCTAGAAGGTGTAAGTCAACTACCCTGGCCAGCAAGATCTCCGGATCTGTCCCCCATTGAGCATGTTTGGGACTGGATGAAGCGTCGTCTCACGCGGTCTGCACGTCCAGCACGAACGCTGGTCCAACTGAGGCGCCAGGTGGAAATAGCATGGCAAGCCGTTCCACAGGACTACATCCAGCATCTCTACGATCGTCTCCATGGGAGAATAGCAGCCTGCATTCTGCGAAAGGTGGATATACACTATACTAGTGCCGACATTGTGCATGCTCTGTTGCCTGTGTCTGTGTGCCTGTGGTTCTGTCAGTGTGATCATGTGATGTATCTGACCCCAGGAATGTGTCAATAAAGTTTCCCCTTCCTGGGACAATGAATTCACGGTGTTCTTATTTCAATTTCCAGGAGTGTAAATATGAAGTGCAGGGAAGCTAAGGCGAACTGGCCTCACCAAAAATCTGAAAAAGTCGAAAATGAAATGGTTGATGGAAGGATGGATTCAGCATATTCAAAAGGCAATGCAACCATCGATGAAATTAAAACTAAGGGCGATAACGTTAAGATTGCAGTGCATATCCCACTGTTAAGAGACAGGGGAGAGAACGAATAGGTGGAAAGAGTGCACTGAAGGCCTTTGTGATTGGAGGACTTACCTGATGACGTGACGGAAGGAGAAACATGAATCGACAATAGAGAGAGAGGGGATCCACTAGTAGAATCAGAATTTAAAAGAGCTTCGGTAGACTTAAGATAAAATAAGGCAGAACTGGTAGATAATATTCTAAAAGAATTTCTAAAATCATTGATGGCAACAAAACGACTATTCACGCTGGTGTATGAATTTGATGACATACCATTTGACTTTCGGAAAAAATCATCCACACAATTACAAAAATAGCAAGAACCAGCAAGTGTGAGAATTCTCGCACAATCAACAGATCATGCATCCAATCTGCTGACAAGATTAACATACAGTAAAACAGAAAAGAAAATTGAGGATCTGTTATATGAAGAGCAGTTTTGCTCTAGGAAAGGAAAGGCGCTAGAGAGACAGCTATGACGTTGCGGTTGATAATGAAAGTAGGCCAGAAGAAAAATCAAGAAAAGTTCATAGGATTTGTTGACCTGGAAAAAGATCATATGCAAAATGTACAAGAACCAAGACGGAATAAAATGAGTGGAAGACCAAGAGCGAAGAGCTCGGATTAAAAGCGGCGTGAGACAGGGACGTAGCCTTTCGTACCTACTGTACAATCTCTACATCCATAAGGCAGTGATGGAAATAAAAGAAAGTTTCAGGAGTGGATTGAAAATTGAAGGTGAAATAATATATATGATATAATTCGCTGATGACATTGGTGTCCTCAATGAAACTCAAGAAGAATTACAGGATCTATGGGATGGAATGAACAGTCCAATGAATGCTGAAAATGGTTTGAGAGTAAATCGAAAAATGTGAAAGTAACGAGAAATTGCAAAGAACGGCTACAAACTTGACATCAGAATTGGTAATCAAGAAGCAAATGAAGTTAAGGAATTCTGCTACCTAGGGAGCAAAATAACCCATGACGGACAAAGAAAGGGCAGCAAAAGCGTTCTAAAACTGACAAAAAGGGCATTCCTGGCCAGGAGAAGTCAGCTAGTATCAAACACAGATCTTAATTTGAAAGGTAATTTCTGAAAATGTACGTATGGTAATGAAACATAGACTATGAGCAAACCGGAACAGAAGAAAATTGAAGCATTTGAAATATAGCGCTACAAAAGAATGTTGGAGATTAAGTGGACTGATAAAATAAGGAATGTGGAGGTACTCCACAGACTCCACAAGGAAACAAATATTTGGAAAACACTGACCAGAAAAACAAGAGGTAGGACATCAGTTAACACATCAGGGAATAACTTGCCTGGTACTAGAGGGAGCTGGGAAGCTGTACGCTGATGCATGAGAGGAATTTGTGGGGGGCCGCATCAAACCATTCAGAAGACTGATGACAAAAAAAAAAAAAACAAAAAAAAAACTGACGACCGGACGATGTAGGTCGGGATATTTTACGACCACCATAAAAGAGGAAAATTAGACTACATCGTTACTTGATGTTGTCTTTTACTAATAACCAAACAACGTACTTTCTTAGGGGGATACGGGTGTGTAAGTAGTTTCCAGTTCCTGTCTCCAAAAGCGCATTCATTGTATGATTTAAGTTTTGTTCAACCTTATTATCTTGAGCAATATTTTCTTTGAAATTAGTAGTCAAAGTCGTTTCAGAACTCTTGAGGGAAACTTTCGTACAACTAAAAAATAAACTATTTACTGTAGAATTCAAGTAGTTTACACAACATAGTTTCTGTGAAAAAATTTTCTCAAACTTTCATCATTTTCTTCACATTCTTCTTCTCACTTGGAACATGAAGAAAGTTTTCTCGGTGTTCTCATAGCAGGAGTATCTCTTGTAGTTTTTGTAGATTGTTGTTGTTTTGTTTACTTCGATGCACTTTTCTGCCTTTGGCCGTCTTTCACGAGGACACAAATGTTATCCCCCTTTACCTCCATTGCTCTCAAGTTATGCTTGACCATCCGTCAGAGTATTATTGCTGAGCACAAAGAGAAATTTGATGTGTAGGTGTTTTATATTACCGTAGTTATACTACTTATACAATAATACATTCATTGTGAAAAGTCGCCCTACTACTAAGAGAGGAATGGTGGGAGGGAGGAAATCATGATCTCCTCATTTATACTTTAATTCTTTGATTAAGTTTAAATTAAATATTTAAAACAATTATTGACTATCGTAGAAAAATTCATTACAAACAAAATACATTCATCCCAAAATTTAAAAATATAAAGTATACAAATATATTATAATATTTACAAGGAAAGACATAAATTCCTCCCCCCCCCACCCCCACCTCCCACGCCAGGCCCGTCATTATTGCTGGGGTTAATAACCTGGCAAAAATTGCTGAAGTAATATCAGTCTTTTGGCACAGTGTGCCTTTATCAACAACAAATTACTAGCTGAAAAAAGCACCCCAAATATACAGCCTCATGTTGAAAACCACAAAGTGCTTGTAAAATTGGCAACTTGCTTTAATTAGTGACAAATGTAAAATTGCTCACGTGAAGAAAATACACAAAAATTATATTCTGTAACTACAACATTAATAGGTCACCATTTAATCAGTGAACGCATATAAATACATGGGTATAGAAACTTGGAGGAATATGATGTGAAATGATCGCATTAGTTTATTGTGTAACCTGAAGTTGGAGAGGTGAGAAAGGAAAAGAAAGGGAAGGAACTATGTCAAATGTATCGGAACCTTATGCGGAATCAGTAGTGACGAGTGAAAATGTGTTCTCGACCAGGATTCGAACCTGGGATCTCCCGCTTATTAGGCAGTTGCGTTAACCATTGTGGCATCTGGACAAAGTGTTTACCGCAATTCTGCGGACAACACGCATTCTCACCTATCTGCATCCCTTGTCCATGGCCGGCATGTTCGCTGCTATGAAATACTTGCAGAAGTCCGAACGTAGTAATGCATCCACACTGAGGGTGGTGAATTCATTGCCCATGTGCAAAAGAGCAGACACCACACATTCATGTAATAATACATTAGTTCAGTGTAGGTAAGGCAGGTTCGTGGCTGGATAATGGGAAGACGCAGACGGTCTTCAAACGAAACTCCATACAAATCACTTGAACGTCTCATCCTAGAAATCTATCAAGTATGTGGGGCCCATACGAGGTAGGACCAACATTGGATAATGAACGTATACGATTGGAAATATGTTTGACTCACGGGTGATCGTCAGAGAAGTTGTGAAAAGCTTCTTGATGACAGACGTGATTCAACCCGAAAAATTCTTCACAAATTTTCAAGAACAAGCACCAGGAGAAAAATGTAGAGACATTCTCGATTCGCGTAAGTACGGCTGCTTCCGAAGGAACTGTCAAGACAAGATTAAATAATATTAAATAATTACGCATGCATAGAAGCGCTGAAGCTGCCATTCCTTCTGCCTCGTCCTTCCCCCTAACACACTCGATACGAACTAGAAGGAACCCTAACATGTGAGATCGTATTAAGTACGCTCTGTGATACACTAAGCAGTGGCTCGTGCGGTATATATGTAGATGTAGACATAGAGTAGTGGTGACAGTTGCAACTTGTGATTCACTGCTCGCGCTAGCCACACGCTACGGCCAATAACATTCACAATTGTTATCTTTATTGACAGCACCGTAATGTTGAGCAGACAGTATTGCCACTTGTGTCTTACCAGAAGCTAAGAGAGTTTGAAAGGGGCTTCGTTGTTGACCTCCATTTAGCCAGCTGGTCGAAATCGTGGAAGATCCGGATTTCTCGGGCATTCTGATGGGATAGTGGCGGACTGCTTGATAACGTGAGGATAGACATATCGTAGTCGCAGTTCGAAATTCGATTACCATGGACATCGAAACTCCTTTAAGTCTGCACCTGCCATCCGAGAAAGAGTTATAGGCTCCCTGTAACATTTTAAGTCACCCCATGCCATTGGTTGCAGGCTAGCAGCAGCCGGATTAGGTAATTACCGTCCCTTGCGTAGGCTGCCTTTAATACAATCAGACTGTTGCGTTTTGAAGATCCCGTGTCCAGAAAGCATAAAGTGCTGATGAATGACATCACATTGGGTTGAGCAATGAGTCGCGGTTCTACACAGCCCCGTATGACAATCACAGGTAGTCCCAGTCTTCAAGAAGGGTCGTCGAGCAGAAGCGCAGAACTATAGGCCTACATCTGTTGTAGAATGTTTTTGCTCGCGTATCATGTCACTTCTGGAAACTCAGAATCTACTCTGTAAGGCGGTCCACGGTAGCCGAACGGTTGTAGGCACTTCAGTCCGGAACCGAGCGACTGCTACGCTCGCAAGTTCGAATCCAGCCTCTGGCATAGATGTGTGTGATGTCCTTACGTTAGTTACGTTTAAGTAGTTCTAAGTTCTAGGGGACTGAAAGTCCCGTAGTGCTCAGAGCCATACTCTGTAGGAATCAACATGGATTCCGGAAACAGCGATCGTGTGAGACCCAACTCGCTTTATTTGTTCATGTGACCCAAAAAAATATTAGATACAGGCTCCCAGGTAGATGCCATGTTCCTTTACTTCCGAAAGGCGTTCGATACAGTTCCGCACTGTAGCCTGACAAACAATGTAAGAGCCTACGGAATATCAGACCAGCTGTGTGGCAGATTTGAAGAGTTTATAGCAAACAGAACACAGCATGTTGTTCTCAATGGAGAGACGTTTACAGACAAAGTAACCGCTGGCGTGCCACAGAGGAGTGTTATGGGACCAATCCTTTTTTCAATATACACTCCTGGAAATTGAAATAAGAACACCGTGAATTCATTGTCCCAGGAAGGGGAAACTTTATTGACACATTCCTGGGGTCAGATACATCACATGATCACACTGACAGAACCACAGGCACATAGACAAAGGCAACAGAGCATGCACAATGTCGGCACTAGTACAGTGTATATCCACCTTTCGCAGCAATGGAGGCTGCTATTCTCCCATGAAGACGATCGTAGAGATGCTGGATGTAGTCCTGTGGAACGGTTTGCCATGCCATTTTCACCTGGCGCCTCAGTTGGACCAGCGTTCGTGCTGGACGTGCAGACCGCGTGAGACGACGCTTCATCCAGTCCCAAACATGCTCAATGGGGGACAGATCCGGAGATCTTGCTGGCCAGGGTAGTTGACTTACACCTCCTAGAGCACGTTGGGTGGCACGGGATACATGCGGACGTGCATTGTCCTGTTGGAACAGCAAGTTCCCTTGCCGGTCTAGGAATGGTAGAACGATGGGTTCGATGACGGTTTGGATGTACCGTGCACTATTCAGTGTCCCCTCGACGATCACCAGAGGTGTACGGCCAGTGTAGGAGATCGCTCCCCACACCATGATGCCGGGTGTTGGCCCTGTGTGCCTCGGTCGTATGCAGTCCTGATTGTGGCGCTCACCTGCACTGCGCCAAACACGCATACGACCATCATTGGCACCAAGGCAGAAGCGACTCTCATCGCTGAAGACGACACGTCTCCATTCGTCCCTCCATTCACGCCTGTCGCGACACCACTGGAGGCGGGCTGCACGATGTTGGGGCGTGAGCGGAAGACGGCCTAACGGTGTGCGGGACCGTAGCCCAGCTTCATGGAGACGGTTGCGAATGGTCCTCGCCGATACCCCAGGAGCAACAGTGTCCCTAATTTGCTGGAAAGTGGCGGTGCGGTCCCCTACGGCACTGCATAGGATCCTACGGTCTTGGCGTGCATCCGTGCGTCGCTGCGGTCCGGTCCCAGGTCGACGGGCACGTGCACCTTCCGCCGACCTCTTGCGACAACATCGATGTACTGTGGAGACCTCACGCCCCACGTGTTGAGCAATTCGGCGGTACGTCCACCCGGCCTCCCGCATGCCCACTATACGCCCTCGCTCAAAGTCCGTCAACTTCACATACGGTTCACGTCCACGCTGTCGCGGCATGCTACCAGTGTTAAAGACTGCGATGGAGCTCCGTATGCCACGGCAAACTGGCTGACACTGACGGCGGCGGTGCACAAATGCTACGCAGCTAGCGCCATTCGACGGCCAACACCGCGGTTCCTGGTGTGTCCGCTGTGCTGTGCGTGTGATCATTGCTTGTACAGCCCTCTCGCAGTGTCCTGAGCAAGTATGGTGGGTCTGACACACCGGTGTCAATGTGTTCTTTTTTCCATTTCCAGGAGTGTATATATGAATGACCTAGTAGATAGTGTCGGAAGTTCCATACGGCTTTTCGCGGATGATGCTGTAGTATACAGAGAAGTTGCAGCATTAGAAAATTGCAGCGAAACGCAGGAAGATCTGCAGCGGATAGGCACTTGGTGCAGGGAGTGGCAACTGACCCTTAACATAGACATATGTAATGTATTGCGAATACATAGAAAGAAGGATCCTTTATTGTATGATTATATGATAGCGGAACAAACACTGGTAGCAGTTAGTTCTGTAAAATATCTGAGAGTACGCGTACGGGACGATTTGAAGTGGACTGATCGTATAAAATTAACTGTTGGTAAGGCGGGTGCCAGGTTGAGATTCATTGGGAGAGTCCGTAGAAAATGTAGTCCATCAAAAAAGGAGGTGGCTTACAAAACACTCGTTCGACCTATACTTGAGTATTGCTCATCAGTGTGGATCCGCACCAGGTCGGGTTGACAGAGGAGATAGAGAAGAGCGGCGCGTTTCGTCACGGGGTTATTTGGTAAGTGTGATAACGTTACGGAGATATTTAGCAAACTCAAGTGGCAGACACTGCAAGAGAGGCGCTGTGCATCGCGGTGTAGCTTCCTGTCCAGGTTTCGAGAGGGTGCGTTTCTGGATGAGGTATCGAATATATTGCTTCCCCCTAATTATTCCTCCCGAGGGGATCACGAATGTAAAATTAGAAGGATTCGAGCGCGCACGTAGGCTTTCCGGCAGTCGTTTTTCACGCGAACCATACGCGACTGGAACAGGAAAGGGAGGTAGTGACAGTGGCACGTAAAGTGCCCTCCGCCACACACCGTTGGGTGACTTGCGGAGTATAAATGTAGCTGAGTATGGCGGGGACGTAAAGGAGACTTCCCACTCTTCGAATGTTTTCGAGAGGCACAGTGGTGTTACTCCTGGGGTCATGGTGTTGGGAGCCATCGGGTATGGGTTCAGGTCACGGCTGGTAGTGATTGAGCGAAGAGACATCCAGCCTCCTTCATGTGTTACCCCTCCTGTGACAGTAGCTTGTTGCTGTTTTTCAACAGAACCATGTTCCTCCACAGATGACGTCTGTGAATTGTCTGCGTTATGTCGAGATATTCCCGTGACCAGCAAGATCCCCCAGATCAGTCCCAGGTACAACATACGTGAAACCAGCTCAGACGTCAGTTCTCTCAATGTGCCACTATTCAAGGCAGACTAAGTAAAACAGGTGTGGATCACCTTGCCACAGAAGAGGATAAACGACTTTATGACACCATTATCAATCGAATCAGTGCACGCTTCAAGGCCAAATGTCATACTGATAAGTCACTCATCCCGCCCAGTTCTTGGTAAAGTTGACTGAAACATTACATACCCTCTCAAGCTCTCAAGTTTCATTTTGTTTCCTCCCCCTCATCTGAGTGCTTCACTTCTTTTGTTAGGCACTGTAGTGAAACTGCCTGTAGACAGCCACCAGAAATCCAAAGAGCGTCTCAAATTAACACCCTCGTTTCCCTATACGCTTAGTAACACTTGAGCGTTAAAACTAGTTATTAGAAATACATGGCACTACCTTTCTATTTTATTATCCACTTGATCATCTCTCGGCCAATAAAAAAAAGGGACTCTCACTCCTCAGTCTATATAGACGTGGAATCGATATTTCGAACTTCAGAAAGTACAAAGTATGATTAGCATGGAGAGCATCCTATCAGTTACATGCACAAATATTCAGATGGTGATGGATAACACGCACAAAATTATTTCTCTAGATCCTGTTTTATATTGGTCCTTTTGATTACAACACCACTCACATTCTCTGAATACGTTCGCAAGTAAAACGTAAGTGATGAGAATGAGCATGTTTTGCCAGAACTGAATGGGCCAGTAGGTTACGTCAGTTCTGCCACTACGTTACATAACAGTTATGGCTAAATAATCTGACTAAATCTAACCTGGTTTACTAATGTTTACATCACACTATCCTGTCTTACCCAAAGAGGTACGGATGTTGACATGATGGGATCGATTATGTATGGCCTAGCTTATCTCCATGCCATGGGCGGACGTGTGACACGTCTTGCGCGAAACACTTTGGTTTGTGATCGCCAATCAAACGGCTTACCGCGAGGATTGGTTTCTTGAATTCGCATGGCGTGGGTTCAGTTTCCGGTTTGCTGTTACTAAAGTCATGGTTACTTCATTTTCTGGTCTTAGTTCTACTCGGTCATGCATTCGCAGTTTGCTGTTCCACATCATGACGCTATAAATTTGCTGTTGAGATAACTAAATGCTAATTCCCTAAGAGACGAGATTCAGATATGAACGGCTGCACTCAAAAAGGACGAGCTGCTTTCCGAGATAGTAGCTATGCACGGAAAATCTGTTTCCACTACCTGGCATTCCGATTTCAAAACGTGTACCGGTTGAGCCAATTGTTCTCGTGAACTAGAATCTCCAAACATACTACATCCAACCACGATCATATTAGATTCTAAAACATCCCCTAATTTAGTAGCAAGTCAGTTCGATCCTTCAACTGCATTTTTTAATACTGCAAAGTAATTTATCTCTTTTGCACTCTGTTTGAATTTCGATATTGACTTAGGCGGTTGTCTGTCCGTCTGCATATTCTGTAGTAACAGTCGCTTTCTAATAGGGTAAGTTATTAATAAATCTGGTGTCGATGTGCCCGTTTCTCTTCAAATATTCCTTTTCCCTCCGCAGCCACATGGTTATAATGTAACAACGTAGCCTATTCGTTACAGCTTAGAAGCTCACGGCCTGCAGCAGGCCACACATTGGTTCCATCCGCTGTTTAGTTGCACCACCACTCATAGATATGTCATACGTTTCACTACACCACGAGAACTATTTTGTATTAACGGATTTTTCGGTATTTCTGGGTAAATATTGGAACAGCAGAGTAACGACAAATGCAACAGAGCTGCCAGCATACACGTCGGCTAAATTTCCACCGAATGTCAGAGGAAAGCTCTCTTTTGTGTGTTGAGGATGAGGAATTTTGCATTTAAGTAAACTTCAGAGTTGTTTCAGGCAACACAAATTGCATAAACATGTGAATTGCACGGTGGGTCGTCTTTAAGGCGATTTCCATTTCACATGAGAATTTCTTAAGCTATGCAGTCCCCGGTGATTCCATTTATTTCCCCTATAGCTCTCGATAAGTATTGCTCCCTGAGACACAGAAGTCTAGTTTCCATTCTCTCACGAAATTTAACTGTTGTAAACACATAGTTTGTAGTCGGATGCGTTTTTTACTATGGCTCGCCGAATGAACGGCTATATCAGTTACACAAAATCAAAGTAGCAAATTGAAAAAGACAACAGTTGGCTTTCAGTGTGGAAAATCGGGGTTCAAGTCCCGGTCCGACACAAATTTTCGCTTGTCATTATTTCAATGCCTGCATCCGCCAGACTAGCCGAGAGCACTAACGCGCTGCTTCCTGGAGTCGGGTTGGCGCGCCCACCCCGGATCGAATCCTCCTGGCGGATTAACTACGAGAGGCGGTGTGAAGCCAGCCTGGATGTCGTTTTTATGCCGTTTTCCACATCCCCTAGGTGAATTCCGAATGGTCCCCACGTTCCTCCTGTTACACGGCTCGCAGACATCTGAACACATTCGCACTTTTCCATGCATTACACTAGACGCTGACAGTTGAGGTACACTAATTATTTCCGGGGGGTGGGGGGGGGGGGAGGGGAGGGGGGGGTATGGGGTGACAATAGGAAGGCATCCGGCCACCCCTTAAAATTAACATACCACATCCCCACATCCAATTAACTAGCAGACCCCGAAAGTCTGGATTGATGCTTGGAAAGGGAGAGATTACTTCAATGCATTCATGCGACTGACGCGGGTACGCATCTTCCAACATGTGTATCAACATCCATTGAATCATAAATGTATGGGGTCTGTTCTTTCAAAAACGTCCGAAATAACAGCCACAGTTCGGTTTTGCAGGCAGTACTGGACTTATCCTTGCAGTTGATTACCAGTCCTTTCAGTCATCTCCGAATCACATCTGAATCATCTGTTAAGCCTTTATAAGATTGTAAAATTTGTTGCTCACTTTCATCAACCCTGTTAACGGGAGTAGCGTAAACTTCAATTTTGGAATGGCCCTAGACAGAAAAAAATCAGGCAAATGAGTCACATGGGCTCGTAGGCTACGGTATAGGTCATGCTCGACGTATGGGTCATATTAGCGCGTCAGATGTCACCTCAAAGTAGCAGCAAAATGTACCGGTGCCCCGTCACGTATCTGTCACACACCCCAATCCAGCCATGGGTGAAATTTAAACCCAAGTGAATGGCGACGTAATCGAAAAATATAAATTTCAAACACAACTGCACAAGCTAGCTCATAATTAGTTCTTGAGAGAGACTCATTCACGACTATCTCGCTAACGGCTAGTTTGGGGATCAATGTCAATGGAATGTTTTTGCTTCATTACCGTATACTTTCAACCGTGTCACTTTTCGCCATTTATTATGATTATGGTCTGTATATCTGTTTCTCCAAATGTACCTATAACAGATGGGACTGCATCATACTCGTCAATCAAAAACCGTGAGCCAAGCACGACATTGCCAAGCACGGTCATCAAAGTGCACAATCTCGCGATTCATCGCCACAAACCTGTGAGCTTACAAGCTGTGGGGGGAGATTAGAGCGGCAGATTCCCGCCGCAGAGCACGTGGCTGGCGCTTGCAACGAGGCTGTGGCGAGCGGCTAGCGTTTACGCGGCCATGGAAAAACTCGAGCAGGGGCGGGTACGGCCATGTTTTGGGCTTTGAGTAATTTATATGCCAGAGAAAAATTGATAAAAACTAAACAAAGAGAGACACGGGGGTGCGAGCTGTACTCACGAACAGAATAATATGCAAAGCTAAATTATCTAGAAGCGTCACAAAAATATATAACAATTTAAAAATTAGTGTTATCTTAAAAATTGGAAATTTATGAGAGTTCAAAAGCTAATACCGCGACAATGCTTTGGCCGATTAATATAAACAAAGTGTCCAGAGATGCGGCTAGTAGAGATACATCGAGGAATCATAGCCAATTTCGCATACTTTGTACCGATTTTAATGAGAGGTCGGAATACGGAATTAGACTGAAGATACTGTGTTTTTTGTAATTAATATATTTAAAGAGACGAAACTAGCGGCAGTATTCTAAAGTTTAAAGAGGTAGGTCAGTAATTAAGTATTTAATTATTGTTTATGTTTAGTATAAAAAATCAGGGAAAAGCAAAATCACGCCACAAGAACATTATTTGTGAAAAAACGCCGGCAGATACAAAAAATTGGACTTAAGATTGTTACTGCCCGGAAAATTTCCACAGTTTTCAATGTATCATATGTGTTTCTGTGTTTAGTTTTAGAATGCTCGTAATTTTTTTGTCAGACATTGGTTTGACTTAGGCAGTCGTTTCGAGGTTACGTATGGCGGCCATCTTTGGGGACAACTGAGTTTGAGCGACTCCCATATGATAGTAGTAGTGGGTTGGTAGCCACATTCGGGACAAGTATGTATGTAACGACGCTGAGCGCAATATAGTGGTTTAGGACAGCAGACAACAGTGTGTTTTGTGAACTGTGAACAGATTGTTGGATGTCGTGATGGCGGCATACAAATTTTATAGCTGAGTGTTGTAGCAGCACTAGTTAACTTTCGCCCTTACGTAAAAGCCCCTCAGACTACATTTTAAGTGTTTAGTCAATATATTGAAGACTTTCATGGGAAAAATAGAACTACCTGTTCAAATTACTCAGTGGGTAGTTCCGTAGGCAGTTCAGCTGAAGAGAAATGGACAGCTCTGAAAAACGCCATCACAGAAGTTGGGAAGGTAAAATTAGGTACAAAGAAGAAAACTGCGAAGAAAACATGGGTAACAGAAGAAATATTTCAGTTGATCGATGAAAGGAGGAAGTACAAAAAAGTCCTGGGAAACTCAGGAATAGAGAAATACAAGTCGCTGGAGAATAAAATAAATAGGAAGTGCAGCGAAGTTAAGACGAAATGGCTGCAGGAAAAATGTGAAAACTTCGAAAAAGAGGTAATTGACGGAATGACAGATTCAGCATACAGAAAATCGGAACAACCTTCCGTGACATTAAATTGGAAGGGTTATAACATAAAGAGCGCAACGGGAATTCCACTGGTAAATGCAAAGGAGTGAGCGTATAGATAGAAAGAATACATTGAAAGCCTCTATGAGGGGGAAGGTTTGTCTGATGTCATAGAAGAAGAAACAGGAGTCAGTTTAGAAGAGATAGGGGATCCAGTATAAGAATCAGAATTTAAAAGAGCTTTGGAGGATTTAAGATCAAATAAAGCAGAAAGGATGGGTAACACTTCATCAAAATTTCTAAAATCCTTGGGGAAGTGGCAACAAAACATCTATTCACGTTGGTGTGGAGAATGTATGAGTCTGGCGACATACCATTTCACTTTCGGAAAAGCATCATCCACACAATTCCGAAGATGGCAAGAGCTGGCAAGTGCGACAATTGTCCGACAATCAGCTTAACATCTCACGCATCCAAGTTGCATACAAGAATATTATACAGAAGAATGGAAATGAAAATTGAGGTTTCGCTAGATGAAATTCAGTTTGGCTTTAAGAAAGGTAAGAGAACGATAGAGGCAATTCTAACGTAGCTGTTAATAACGAAAACAAAACTAAAGAAAATAAAGACACGTTCATAGGATTTGTAGACCTGGAAAAACCGTTCGACAGCGTAAAATGTTGTAAGATGTTCGAAATTCTGAGAAAAGTAGGGGTAACCTATACGGAGAGACGGATCATAAATAATATGTATAAGAGCCAGGAGGGAATAATAAGAATGAACCACCAAGAACGAAGTGCTCGTATTAAGAAGGGTGTAAGACATGGATGTAGTTTATCACCTCTACTGTTCAATCTGTACATCGTGGATGCAATGATGGAAATAAAAGAAAGGTTCAGGAGTAGAATTAAAATTCAAGCTGAAAGGATATCAATGACACGATTCGCTGATGATACTGCTATCCTGAGTAAAAGTGAATAATATTTACATAATCTGTTGAACGGAATGAACAATCTAGTGAGTACAAAGTATGGATTGAGAGTAAATAGAAGAAAGACGAAAATAATGAGAAATAGCAGATATGTGAACAGCGAGAAAGTTAACATCAGGATTGATGGTCACGAAGTAAATGAAGTTAAGGAATTCTGCTTCATAGGCAGTAAAATAACCAATGACGGACGGAGCAAGGAGGACCTCAGAAGCACACTAGCAATGGCAAAAAGGGCAAAGAGAAGTCTACTAATATCAAATATCGGCCTTAACTTGAAGCAGAAATTTATGAGAACGTACGTCTGGAGTACAGCATTGCATGGTAGTGAAACATGGACTGTGGAAAAACAGGAAGAGAATCGAAGCATTTGAACGTGGTGCTATAGACGAATGATGAAAATAAGGTGGACTGATAAGGTAAGGAATGAGGAGGTCCTGTGCAGAATGGGAGAGTAAAGGAATATGTGTAAAATACTGATAAGGAGAAGGGACAGAAGGATAGGACTTATGTTAGGACATGAGGGAATGACTTCCATGGTAACAGAGGGAGCTGTAGAGAGCAAAAACTGTAGAGGAAGACAGAGGTTGGAATACTTCCAGGAAATAATTGAGGACCTACGTTGAAAGTGCTACTCCGAGATGAAGAGGTTAGCACATTACAGGAATTCGTGGCGGGCCACATGAACCCAGTCAGCACACTGATGACAAAAAAAAAGTCGCGTCTTATGGGGCATGTTGTCAGCACTACCTGTTTGACATTGTCAGCCATCACTTCTTCTCTACTTCAGATGGTGATACCTTTAATTGGACATGGATATAGCTAAGGACGGTAACAACTCTGTTCTGCTTAGTAACATAAGAGGCTATCATCACATCTGGCTGAATAGTGTAGAAAGTACTTCACGTTCTTTTGGTGTAATATAATGGCAAGCAGTTCATATTTGCTTTTTCAGATAGACAGATGTTTTAACAACAAATAATAAATAAAGAATTTAAAAAGATTATTGTAGGTGTTGTTACGTCTAGAATTTTCAGGTTTGGTCACCACTGTTTTCAAAACATTCTGTCCAAGCCGCACGGCTCTGGCGTCTTCATTCCTCCCCATATATACTTTCACCTTCCAGTAGCAGCTTGCTGCACTTTCACAAACCGTCCAGAACTATATTCGTTGTTGTTGTGGTCTTCAGTCCTCAGGTTGGTTTTATGCAGCTCTCCATGCTACTCTACCCTGTGCAAGCTTCTTCATCTCCCAGTACCTACTGCAGCCTACATCCTTCTGAATCTGCTTAGTGTATTCATCTCTTGGTCTCCCTCTATTATTTTTACCCTCCACGTAGCCCTCCAGTACTAAATTAGTGATCCCTCGATGTCTCAGAACATGTCCGACCAACCGATCCCTTCTTCTAGTCAAGTTGTGCCACAAGCTCCTCATCTCCCCAATTCTATTCAATACCTCAGCATTAGTTATGTGATCAATCCATCAAATTTTCAGCATTCTTCTGTAGCACCACATTTCAAAAGCTTCTATTCTCTTCTTAAGCTATTTATCGTAAACATTTCACTTCGATACATGGATACACTCCATAGAAATAATTTCAGAAACGACTTCCTGACATTTAAATCTATACTCGATGTTAACAAATTTTTCTTCTTCAGGAACGCTTTCCTTCCTATTGCCAGTCTACATTTTATATCCTCTCTACTTCGACCATCATCAGTTATTTTGCTCCCCAAATAGCATAATTGCTTTACTACTTTAAGTGTCTCATTTCCTAATCCAATTCCCTCAGCATCACCCGACTTAATTCGACTACATTCCATTACCCTCGTTTTGCTTTTGTTGATGTTCAATTATATCCTCCTTTCAAGACACTATCCATTCCGTTCAACTGCTCTTCCAAGTCCTTCGCTGTCTCTGATAGAATTACAATGTCATCGGCGAAACTCAAAGTTTTTATTTCTTCTGCGTGGATTTTAATACCTAATCCGAACTTTTCTTTTGTTTCCTTTATTACTCGCTCAATCGACAGATTGAATAACATCGGGGAGAGGCTAAAACCCTGTCTCATTCCCTTCCCAACCACTGCTTCCCTTTCATACCCCTCGACTCTTATAACTGCCATCTGCTTTCTGTACAAATTGTAAATAGCCTTTCGCTCTCTGTATTTTACCCCTGCCAGCTTTAGAATTTGATCCACTCAATATTGTTAAAAGCTTTCTCTAAATCTGCAAATTCTAGAAACTTAGGTTTGCCTTTCCTTAATCTTTCTTCTAAGATTAGTCGTAGGTTCAGTATTGCCTCACGTCTTCCAACATTTCTACGGAATCCAAACTGATCTTCCCCGAGGTCGGCTTCTATCAGTTTTTTCATTCGTCTGTAAAGAATTCACGTTAGTATTTTTCAGCTGTGACTTATTAAACTGATAGTTTGGTAATTTTCACATCTGTCAACAGTTGCTTTCTTTGGGATTGGAATTATTATATTCTTTTTGAAGTCTGAGGGTATTTCGCCTGTCTCATACATCTTGCTCACCAGATGGTAGAGTTTTGACAGGACTGGCTCTCCCAAGGTTGTCAGTAGTTCTAATGGAATGCTGTCTACTCCGGGGGCCTTGTTTCGACTCAGGTCTTTCAGTGCTCTGTCAAACTCTTCACGCAATATCATATCTCCCATTTCATCTTCATCTACATCCTCTTCCTGTCAATTGTTCCCTTGTGCTCTCCCTGAAACTCTGTACAACCTCTGGTTTACTCAGTTTATCCAGGTCCCATTTCCTTAAATTACTAGCTTTTTGCAGTTTCTTCAGTTTTAATCTACAGTTCATAACCAATAGATTGTGGTCAGAGTGCACATCTGCCCCTGGAAATGTCTTACAATTTAAAATCTTGTTCCTAAGTCTCTGTCTTATGATTATATAATCTATCTGAAACCTTCTAGTATCTGCAGGGTTCTTCCATGTATATAACCTACTTTCATGATTCTTGAAGCAAGTGTTAGCTATGATTAAGATATTCTCTGTGCAAAATTCTACCAGCCTGCTTTCTCTTGCATTTCATAGCCTCAATCCATATTCACCTACTACGTTTCCTTCTCTTCCTTTTGTTACTCTAGAATTCCAATCACCCATGACTATTAACTTTTTGTCACCCTTCGCTACCTGAATAATTTCTTTTATCTCATCATACATTTCATCAATTTCTTCATCATCTGCAGAGCTAGTTGGCATATAAACTTCGACTACTGTAGTAGGCGTGGGCTTCGTGTCTATCTTGGGCACAATAATGCGTTCACTATGCTATTTGTAGTAGCTTACCCGTACTCCTATTTTTTTTATTCATTATGAAACCTAGTCCTGCATTACCCGTGTTTGATTTTGTATTTATAACCCCGTATTCATCTGACCAAAAGTGTTGTTCCTCCTGCCACTGAACTTCACTAATTCCCACTTTAACGCATCCGTTTCCCTTTTTGAATTTTCTAACCTATCTGTCCGATTATGGGATCTGATATTCCACGCTCCGATCCGTAGAATGCCAGTTTTCTTTCTCCTGATAACAACGTCCTCCTAAGTAGTCCCCGCCCGGAGATCCGAATGGGGGACTATTTTACCTCCGGAATATTTTACCCAAGAGGACGCCATCATCATTTAATCATACAGTAAAGCTGCATGCCCTCGGGAAAAATTACGGCTGTAGTTTTCCCTTCCTTTCAGCCGTTCGCATTACCAGAACAGCAAGGCCATTTTTGTTAGTGTTACAAGGCCAGATCAGTCAATCATCCAGACTGTTGCCTCTGCAATTACTGAAAAGGCTGCTGCCCCTCTTTAGGAACCACACGTTTGTCTGGCCTCTCAGCAGTTAACCACCCGTTGTGGTTGCACCTACGGTACGGCTATCTGTATCGTTGAGGCACGCAAGCCTCCCCACCAACGGCACGGTCCATGGTTCATGGGGGGGCTTTATTCATATCTGCCATAATTTGATGGCATGTATTGTCGAAAAAGACAACGACCCGAAATGTGACCACCTGTTCATACACCGTTATGCACCATCCTGGAATGTCGACATCCCTCAGGGTACTTTTCCATATTCAAAAACGTCTCTAGTGGTTTCTGTTTGTCGCTTGACCTATCTTCACGTCAAGCTGCCACACTCTCAAATCACAACACCCCAAGAATGGCATGAAACCGAGAGACATAATTTCTTTGAGCAACTGTAGGTCATTCTCAACACTCAAAAGCTGGCTGTGTTCTTCATTTCTTGACCTGTAAACACCGTCAGGACCAGAACACGAAGAATGGTTTACATTTCATTCTAATATGTACCCAACCAGTCCTTGTAATTGAACGACCTTTCTTGTTGGTCCACTGTCTCACATTTTCAGTGAGGCGTAAATTAAAGAACAACATAAAACAAAACTCTCCATTATCACAGTTCCTAATCGAATGCCTTGTACATGTTTCGTCTTCTTTCAAAACACACTTTTGCTCCGACTACGAGAAATTCCAGTCTGAGGGGCTGTAGCCCATATTTCAATCGCTCCCATTACGAGAAAACAAGTCACACTAAACAGAATTTGTACTGAATTATTTGTGTTCTTCGTATAGAGGTTATACGGGATAATCATCGTCGTGTTGTTCCGATTTTTCAGTGCGTCTACCTTATTATCATCGTCACTGGAAAATTAAGTTACTGGGTGGGTTTTTAGGATCAGAAGACTGCTCCAACAATTCCTTTATCTCCTCATCTGATAGCCCTGCATTGTATTTTCAGTTTGTGAAACAGAGAACTATTATGAAATTATGTACCAAAGTAAACACTGCTGATCACATGGATAACTTTTGAATAGTGAAAGAATAACAATGCGAGTCAACACTAGGAAACGTCGGAATAGACGCTACGCAGACACACATCTGGTTGTTTAAAAGTTGCTTCTAACTGAATCAGCTTGCGGGGCCTCTTCGGGAGAAAACGGGAACAAACACTTGAACTCAGAGCCAAAGCTAAATTTCTATTACCACACTACTGGCCATTAAAATTTCTACACCAAGAAGAAATGCAGATGGTAAACGGTATTCACTGAAGAAATATATTACACTAGAACTGACATGTGATTATATTTTCACGCAATTTGGGTGCATAGATCTTGAGAAACCAGTACCCAGAACAACCACCTCTGGCCGTAATAACGGCCTTGATACGCCTGAGCATTGAGCCCAACAGAGCTTGGATGGCGTGTCCAGGTGCAGCTGTCCATGCAGCTTCAATAGGATACTACATTCATCAACAGCAGTGACCGGCGTATTGTGACGAGCCAGTTGCTCTGCCACCATGGACCAGACGTTTTCAATTGGTGAGAGATCTGGAGAATGTGCTGGCCAGGGCAGCAGTCGAACATTTTCTGTATCCAGAAAGGCCCATACAGGACCTGCAACATGCGGTCCTGCTTTATCCTGCTTAAATGTAGTATTTCGCAGGGATCGAATGAAGGGTAGAGCCACGGGTCGTAACACATCTGAAATGTAGCGTCCACTGTTCAAAGTGCCGTCAGTGCGTTCAAGAGGAGACAGAGACGTGTATCCAATGGCACCCCATACCATCACGCCAGTATGGCGATGACGAATACACGCTTCCAATGTGCGTTCACCGCCATGTCGCCAAATACGGATGCGACCATCAGGATTCTGTAAACAGGACCTTGATTCATCAGAAAAAATTACGTTTTGCCATTCGTGCACCCAGGTTCGTCGTCGAGTACACCATCGCAGGCGCTCCTGTCTGTGGTGCAGCGTCAAGGGTAACCGCAGCCATGGTCTCCGAGCTGATACGCCATGCTGCTGCAAACGTCGTCGAACTGTTCGGGCAGATGGCTGTTGTCTTGCAAACGTCCCCATCTGTTGACTTAGGGATCGACCCGTTACAGCTATGCGGATACGATGCCTGTAATCTTGACTGCTAGTGACACGAGGCCATTGAGATCCAGCACGGCGTTCCGTATTACCCTCCTGAACCCACCGATTCCATATTCTGCTAACAGTCCTTGGATCTCGACCAACGCGAGCAGCAATGTCGCGATACGATAAACCGCAATCGCGATAGGCTACAATCCGACCATTATCATAGTCGGCAACGTGATCGTATGCATTTCTCCTCCCTGCACTAGACATCACAACAACGTTTCATCAGGCAACGGCGGTCAACTGCTGTGTATGAGAAATTGGTTGGAAACTTTCCTCATGCCAGCATGTTGTAGATGTCGCCACCGGCGCCAACCTTGCGTGAATGCTCTGAAAAGCTAATCATTTGCATATCACAACATCTTCTTTCTGTCGGTTTAATTTCAGGTCTGTAGCACGTCATCTTCGTGGTGCAGCAATTTTAATGGCCAGTAAATTCGCGTCTGTAACACATCATCTTCGTGGTGTAGCAATTTTAATGGCCAGTAGCGTATTTTGCAGGATTAAGACCAAGGAGACAAATTAGGAAAATTACTAAAATTTTATTTAAATATAATTTTTAGTTACTGAGAAAGATGGTAATAAAAACCGCAGACGAGCTTCTGAAGCCCGATGGTAGTTAAAAGATTAATCCATCAGATGACGAACCTAATGGTGAGGATTGACTTTCTTTACTCTGTCATATCATGAGTCTCGTAGTAACGATATGCTCCATCATATGGCAAGCCTAACAGTGAGTACGCACTGTCATTGCTTCGTCATCTGACGAATGTTTTACACTGAATATACACTTTCATTCGTCCTACATATTTTTGCAAAAAGACATAATGTCTTATGGGATAACAGCAATCAGTGATTTTATAATGTTACTTAAAATCCGTCTTGATTGCAATTTTTTTTATTCATATGACCGGTTTCGGTTCATTCAGAACCATCTTCAGATCTGATATTTCAGTTACAGGAGTAACCCGTCCAAATCCAGCAATTTTCACATGCTACATCACATCCGTAGCATGTGAAAATTGCTGGATTTGGACGGGTTACTCCTGTAACTGAAATATCAGATCTGAAGATCGTTCTGAATGAACCGAAACCCGTCATATGAATAAAAAAAATTTTTCAATCAAGACGGATTTTAAGTAACATAACGTCCTACATATGACAGGCCTCGTAGTGAGAGCACACGTTCATGGATCAATCATTTGACGAACTCTGGATGGTCTGTCAAATAAAGGATCTCGGAGTTAGCGCTGTTTAAAGTGCAATCTTCACGACTCGAAATCGAAGTGATACGCGTCCACCCCTTACCCAAAGCAGACACCATTTCTTGCCTGTCATGCGGGTGGCCTGCCGGTAGGCGCGGAGCCGCGGCCCCTTACATCCCGCGCGGTACGTTGCCCGCACTTCTCGCGGAGGTCGCACACTCGCGGCGGCCGGCGGCCGGCGCCCTCTGCTGTCCGGAGTAATTAGAGGCGAGCGCTCTGCCTAATTCCATTACGGACACCCGCCTCGCCCCGTCCCTCTCAGTTGTGCCGGCTCGCTGCAAATGCAGGTTCACTCGCGTTCATTTCACATTCCTCTCACCCATTTCACGAGGCTCTGAAAATGGTAATGGGGCATCGCCCAGACGAGCGTGTTTGAAATTCTAAAATAAACTTTCGCCTTAAGCTACCTTTCGCTTTACATAAACAAGAAAAGCTTTACTGCCCTGTATTATTACTAATTTATCGCAGTAGCTCAACATATTCGCAGTACTGTATGACTATGACGATGCGGTGTTTTGCAGTTGTGTTAGCAAATAAAAGTGTTTCGCCAACTAATGGAGTTGTGTTATATTTTATTATGATAGCATTGTGAGTGATACAGCATGTGGCAGTCGAATTACATGCTTTTCTTTATTCCTCATGACAGACGATACCAATCACCACTGCTAGTCATTCCTTTCACTCTTTCACTCGGAAATGGAACGACGGAAAACAGCTGCCTTTATGTTTCCGTACGAGCCCTAAGTACCCATATTCCCTTTAGGCCCTCTCCCTTGGCAAAAGAGTGGTATGTTGCTAGCAGTAGGATCGTTCTAAGGTCAGTCACAAATGCTGGTTTTCAAAACTTTCTCAATAATGTTTCGGAAAAGAATTTCTTCTTCCGTCCAGGGATCCTATTTGAATTCACAGAGCATTTCTGTAATATTCGAATACTGATCGAACCTACTGATAACAAATCTAGCAGAAGGCCTCTAAATTACTTCGATATCTTCCTTTAATCCGACCTGATGCGGATCCCAGACACTCCAGCCATGATCAAGAATGGGTCACACAATTCGTAGAATTTTTTCAATAAACGGAAGTCCCCCATTTATCTTCCGTACAACCAAAATTAAGTGCTCATTTCATTTCACCTTGCTTTTCAACCGTATGCCTAGATACTTAATGGTATGATTGTGTCCAGCAGCACAACGTTAATGCTGTATTCGAACGCTACAGAATTGTTCTTCCTGCTCAGTTGCATCAACTTACAGTTTGTCCGCGTTTATCGCAAGCTGCCACCCACACACCAAATACAAATTGAAGTCAGTCTATATCTTCCTACAATATCTCAAAGATGACACTTCACGTACACTTCAATGTCATAAGCAGTCGCAGATTGCAACTCAATCAAGTCAACATGTGTTTCATGTGTCTAGGGAACAAAAGTGATCCGTCACACTCTTTTGGGTTTACTGTATTCATATGACATGCAAAATAGAATATAATGAGCATTGCACGGTTGCTGAGTGAACAGAGATGGACAAAAAAGTGGTAAAATTATTATTTTGTCAATCTGTATCGATTTGTTGCATTTTACAACCTTTGAAAAAACTCCGACCTCCCCTCAGCATCGTACGCTGATAAATGGAGTACCTGGATTCGGCAGAGTCTCGGAATAATGCTCTAAGAACAATCTACATCCAAGACCAGCTGTTGCTTTCTCAAAAGTAATGACTAACATGGCAATGTTATATAGTCAGTCTCCGCTTAGCACTCCTGCTTGGGTAAGTTAGCTGGCAGAGCATTTTCCCGCGGAACGCAAAGGTACCAAATCACACATAACCTGCCAGGAAGTTTCAGTCGCTCACTATTTCGCAACATTATTGATAAAATCAAATATTACTCTAGCACTGCAGTTATTATCTTTAGACTGATAAATACAGTTTATATTTAGGCCGCTTAATGTATTGGTGGATACTGGCTCGCGGCTGTTAACGCAACGATCCAAGGCTGCTTCCACACTACTTCTCATTACTTTTGTTGCTGACTTACAATAATTTTTACTCAAAGACTAGGTAGCACCACTATAATAGGAAATATCTTAAGGAAATATAACTTATAAATGAAAGAAATGGCTTACAAGGCACCGCTTGTTAGAGTACTGATCATCAATCTGGGACACTTACCGGGGAGTATTGTTGGAACAGATCCTAGGAACAGCGGCGCGTAGCAACAGGGGATCATTTGGCCGGTTCGAGAGTGTTACAGAGATGGTCAAAAACTCCAGTGCATACGTTACAAGAGAGGCGTTGTGCATCATAGAGTGGTTTGCAATAGAAATTTCTGGAAGAGCCGGAAAACATGTTACTTTCTTCCACATACATCTGGCCAAGAAAAGAAAATTTGAGAAATTAGAAGTAATACAGAGGCTTATCGACAATCATTCTTTACGCCATTCGCGAGTGGAACTGAGAAGGGGGGAGATCAGTAAGTGGTACCAAAAGTGCCTCCCACCAGACACGATAAGGAGGCTTGCGTAGCACTGATGTAAATTAATGTGGTAAGAGATTTTTTTTGCGTGAGCGACGGGTAACATTAACTCAAGTTGCTTAAACGAAATAGTTGTTGAAAGCAGGCCGCCTTCCGTTAACATCTGGTCTGCTACAATATGAAGCCTCAGCTGTTGGTCCATGTGTCCCAAACACTGACTGTAACTAAAGCTAAAATATGTATTGACTTCCTCACTGTGGTCCAAAATGTCAGACCCAACGATCGCTTGGGATCCTCGGCTTCCTATCAAAATAACAACATATCAAAGTGGCAACACCTTTTACGGCTAACCTGTGTCTTTTGCAGCAGTCTTGGACGGGCCGCCCTGGGAGGTTAAGTTGCCACACAGTGGCGTCATAACGGCCAACTTCCCCTTGCAAGTTGCATCCCTTGTTTTTAGGAAAATCGTATCTTTGTGATAATCAATAAATATTTAAAACAATTAAGTATCGACTCACTAAAATCACATACGGATACCTCTACACTTGCGTATCATCTTTATCTATTCATCATCTCTCTGCCGGCTTGGCGTCAGATATAATATTTGTACGCATATTTACCTATTCACTAATTACTGAAGGTTCTTTCTCGATTTGTACCCTAATTTTCATCAGTCTTAGCACTTCTAAAGTTTTGTTGTCATCCCTGGACGATTCGACGTCACAATAGCAAAATCACAAGAAGTGAACGAACTGAGAAAACAGTCGTGACTTTAATAAAGGATATACAACAGCTGCAGCGGTTTTTATTCAGAATACAAAAGTACGGCTGTGGATGCCCATCCAATAAGCAGGTTATGTTCATTATTAATTGGTTTAATGAAAAATCTATAACAAGTTTTATTGGCTAGAACATTAACTAAATGTTATTCCTCTTTTCTCAAGTTGGAAACAGGAATGTTTATGTCCAACTATAGATTTCAGTTACGTTATGTACTTTGTTGGGATTATTAGCTGACGGATGGCCTCGTCTGCGGATGGCAGTATCAGATTGTTTGAGAACCACTGAACCAGGGCAATACAACAATGACGCGTGCAGTCAGTCAGCCACTGTTACTTCTATTGCGTCTATTTAAACCTATTTTTTCAAACTTTCAGCTACAATTTCTAAGACTTTTTTTAAATGATTCTATGTTGTCTGAAACTGTACAGTTGTCCTGCTCCGGTCTTAGGCCATTTCCAGATGCCAAGTCTAAAGTATTTTTCTATAAAAACAATATTAGGCCCACAGTACACCAATAATGTCATAAAGCAGTTACTAAACAGCACAAAAATTACAGTCACTGCAATAAGTTAGTAAGTATGTTGCTTCTAAGATCATCAGCATCTGTTATGGTCAAAGTTGCCATTCTGTTCTTTTTTGTCTGTTATTTAATTTCCCTACAGACAGTGGGTGGGAAAAGGTGAATTTGCAGAGAAATCATTTTCTGAAGAATTGTCTGTGTGAGAACCGACACAGAAAAAAAAGTTCCAGTTATGAGTTAATCGCTCGACAGACTCGCTTAATGGAGTGAATCCATTAAGGAAATTGGGCTAAACAAACTTGATGGCGGTGAGCACACGTTTACTATAGGTTTTCCATCTGACAGGTCGAAAATAGCGTAGGCTGCGGTGTTTGCGTAGGCAGCGTCCAAACTCTGCCGCTAAACCTGTTAGCGGGTCATTAGGAGCTCCGGTAATTAAGGACCAGCGAGGGTTGCGCCGACTGCTGACGTGATGCCGCGGGTCAGTGCCCACTCCTGGCTGCTATAGCACTCGCTGCCTTGTTTGCGCGCTCTCTCTGCCCAATAAGGCAGCCTACCGTACTAATCGGAGAGCGCGCTTGCGCCTTGTTTACTCCGCCCCAGTAAGTGCGATAATAACCTGACAAAGTTTCTTCTCAACTAATGTTTATTTTTGACACAATCACTTTTTATCTACATCAATACTCAACAATCCACCTGACGGTGTGTGGCATAGAGTATCACTAACTGACTCCCATTCCCTGTTTCACTCGCGATTGGCGCGTGGGAGTAATTGTTGCCAGTAAGCCTCTGTATTAGCTCAAATTTCTCCAATTTTCTCGTCGTGGTCATTTCGTGAAATGGATCTTGGAGGAGGATGTAAGTCGTTCGAATTTTCTCTGAAGGTACTCTCTGGAAATTTCAACAGCACACCTCTTAGTGATGCAAAACGCCTCTCTTGTAGTGCCTGCCACTGGTATTTTTTAACATCTCTGTAACGGTTACGCTCCGACTAAAAATGTTCTGCTCTTCGTTGGATCTTCTCTATCTGTTCTATCAGTCGCATCTGGTAAGGGTCCCACAGTGATGAACAGTACTCAAGAATCGATCGAACAAGCTCCTTCTTTCGTAGTTCAGTTACAGTTCCTTAGGATTCTGCCTATGAATTTTAGTCTGGTGTCTGCTCCCTCCTACTTTTTTTATGTGGTCATTCCATTTAAGGTCACTCTGGGTACTGCCGGCTGATGTGACCGAGCGGTTCTAGGTGCTTCAGTCTGGAACCGCGCGACCGCTACGTCGCAGGTTCAAATCCTGCCTCGGGCATGGATGTGTGTAATGTCTTTAGGTTAGTTAGGTTTAAGTTGTTCTAAGTTCTAGGGGACTCATGACCACAGATGTTATAGTCCCATAGCGCTCAGAACCATTTGAACCATTTTTTTGAGTAGCTAATCACAGATATTTTAGGATGTGTACTGCTTAGAGTAATTTGTCATCATTAGTGTAATTGCACAGTGGTGGACTTTTTCCTATGTATTCGCAGTATGTTATACGAATTTACTTTCAGGGTCAACTGACAGACCCCGCACCATTCATCAATCTTCAGCCGGTCATTTGGAAAACCTGTACAATGTTTTGGCGTTGATACTTTCTTATAGACAACCGCATCATTTGCGAACTGAATTACAGATCTTCCTACGCTTTGTACGATATCCTTTATATGCGTTGTAAACACAGTCCTATCACACGTCATTGGGATACAAAAATGGTTCAAATGGCTCTGAGCACTATGGGGCTTAACATCGGAGGTCATCAGTCCTTTAGAACTTGGAACTACTTAAACCTAACTAACCTAAGGACATCAGACACATCCATGCCCGAGGCAGGATTCGAACCTGCGAGCGTAGCGGTCGAGCGGTTCCAGACGAAGCACCTAGAACCGCTCGGCCACACTGGCCGGCTCATTGCGATAGCCTTTACATCTGCAGATTTTGTTCCATTAATAACGACAAACTATATCTGCAAGCAGGTCCTGAATTCAGTAGCAAATCTAGTCCAATACTAGACATCAGTGCGGGAAGGCGTTGAATACCTTCCTGAAGTCTAGGAATACTGCAGCTACCTGAGGGCCGTTGTGTAGAGTGGTACTGATTACATGGACGAACAGAGCGAGTCGAGTTTAGCAGGATCTCTGTTTGCTGAATCCATGCTGATTTTCAGTCTCCAAAAACCTTATAGTTCTTGGCCATTTAATACGTTCCATAATTCTGCAACAGACTGACATGAACGATATAGCCCTAAGATCGTTTTCGAAAACGGGAACGACCTGCGCTGTTTTTCTAGACGCTAGGTAACGATAATATCATTACAGGTTTCAGCTCACAATGCCCATCTTCAGTGCTACAATATGAAAAATGTACAGATGCATATATTAAGACCTTAAAACAAGTAAAATATTTTAATTGCGTCTATTTGCGAGTTAAATAAAGAAAAATTAAAATTTGTTGTTGACACCTATTGTCCATGGGCGGTATTTGGCGACAAACATTCGTGTAATTCAGACTGAACACACTATCGAAAGTCAAGGAATTCTGTAGTCAGAACAAAGTGTACTGCTCTTTCACTTGTTGCACTAGATATGCGTACTTCCTATAAGACCAATATTTAATTGTAAAAACATAAAATATCAAAGTTACAGTACAATTTCCATCAGTAATCTGTAAAACATGAAAATAAAGTAAAGGTCGTTAAAGCAGTAAAGCCATATTTAAAGCAGAGTGGGGTTCTCACGTGACTGTCACGTATCTCTTCGCGATTCTGTTTGAGCTGTTTTACGATTACAATTTAATTAATTTGAAACCTTGGAACAGTGTGTTGGGAGTGGAAAGTGTTGCATTTATGGCCAGAAAAGAGTAGGTCTGAAGGGTTCGGCAGTACGGCAGGTTAAGCGGAAGACTTTTGACGGTGCCTCAAAAGCAGCAAATGAGCAGCTGGGTGGCAGCCAGTTTCGGCGAAACTGGGCCTGTTTCCCATATAGCTTTTTATGGACAGTTCCTGGGGCTAATCCGCTTGCCACAAGCACTTGTGCAGTCGTCGACCAAAGCTTTCTACTGCTTAAGGGCAAAATTTGCCTTTCTTTCCACTCATCGAACAGGAACCCCGTACCGGCGCTTTCCTGGTATGAGAAATTTCGTTACTTCTCTCCATAATTATGGACTGTTCATTCTAACGTAACTTCCCCGCCGCCAGACGCGTTGCCAAAGTTGCTGTACAATGGAGAGTGACTGTTAGAAACCAATACTAACTTCAATAAGCTGTTTGCAAGGTTTGACTGAGAAGTTGCTGCTTTCCCCTGATTTTATGTTAGAAAAAGGAACTTATTCGTTCATCACATTAGCAGCAGCTTTCAGTCTCCTCTCCAAGAAGCTGAAGAGAGTCCTTAGACGGGAGAGGATTCGTTCCCGCCATTAGGCCGATGTTCACTGCCGTCCGCTCGACTTACTCGAAGAACGCAGGTTTCGCTCTGCCAGTAACGTAATCCATCTTTGGGGCAGCTCGTATTTCATTCATTCTATTATGTAGCTTAAATCCCCACTTACCTGTGTTAAATATTCGTGTCATTTATTTTAGTTTTGCGAGCTGCTCAGATGTAACAGTCTTATTCCATTTTTCCTCCTCAAGTCTTCCAATTAAATGCAAGTGAGACGGAGTTCGGAGTCATTTTATTTTAATTAGTTAAAATTTTCAGAACATTGCCGTGTATTATTCATTATCAGTTGCTCACTTAGTTATATTAAATAAAATTTTTGTATCCCGATATGACTTACATTTTGAGATCCCTAATGTCGTTCAACATTACAATGTACCTAGCTGCATTTCTATGATGTTTGCCACTGCACACAACAGAAACTCGTCACAAAAAGCAAAGTACTGTTTTTAAAGATGCTGTACACTCTGTGCAGTATTGATAACGAATGTCAACTGATCACTTTTTTACACTCCTGGAAATTGAAATAAGAACACCGTGAATTCATTGTCCCAGGAAGGGGAAACTTTATTGACACATTCCTGGGGTCAGATACATCACATGATCACACTTACAGAACCACAGGCACATACAGGCAACAGAGCATGCACAATGTCGGCACTAGTACAGTGTATATCCACCTTTCGCAGCAATGCAGGCTGCTATTCACCCATGGAGATGATCGTAGAGATGCTGGATGTAGTCCTGTGGAACGGCTTGCCATGCCATTTCCACCTGGCGCCTCAGTTGGACCAGCGTTCGTGCTGGACGTGCAGACCGCGTGAGACAACGCTTCATCCAGTCCCAAACATGCTCAATGGGGGACAGATCCGGAGATCTTGCTGGCCAGGGTAGTTGACTTACACCTTCTAGAGCACGTTGGGTGGCACGGGATACATGCGGACGTGCATTGTCCTGTTGGAACAGCAAGTTCCCTTGCCGGTCTAGAAATGGTAGAACGATGGGTTCGATGACGGTTTGGATGTACCGTGCACTATTCAGTGTCCCCTCTACGATCACGAGAGGTGTACGGCCAGTGTAGGAGATCGCTCCCCACACCATGATGCCGGGTGTTGGCCCTGTGTGCCTCGGTCGTATGCAGTCCTGATTGTGGCGCTCACCTGCACGGCGCCAAACACGCATACGACCATCATTGGCACCAAGGCAGAAGCGACTCTCATCGCTGAAGACGACACGTCTCCATTCGTCCCTCCATTCACGCCTGTCGCGACACCACTGGAGGCGGGCTGCACGATGTTGGGGCGTGAGCGGAAGACGGCCTAACGGTGAGCGCGACCGTAGCCCAGCTTCATGGAGACGGTTGCGAATGGTCCTCGCCGATACCCCAGGAGCAACAGTGTCCCTAATTTGCTGGGAAGTGGCGGTGCGGTCCCCTACGGCACTGCGCAGGATCCTACGGTCTTGGCGCGCATCCGTGCGTCGCTGCGGTCCGGTCCCAGGTCGACGGGCACGTGCACCTTCCGCCGACCTCTAGCGACAACATCGATGTACTGTGGAGGCCTCACGCCCCACGTGTTGAGCAATTCGGCGGTACGTCCACCCGGCCTCCCGCATGCCCACTATACGCCCTCGCTCAAGACCGTCAACTGTACATACGGTTCACGTCCACGCTGTCGCGGCATGCTACCACTGTTAAAGACTGCGATGGAGCTCCGTATTCCACGGCAAACTGGCTGACACTGACGGCGGCGGTGCACAAATGCTGCGCAGTTAGCGCCATTCGACGGCCAACACCGCGGTTCCTGGTGTGTCCGCTGTGCCGTGCGTGTGATCATTGCTTGTACAGCCCTCTCGCAGTGTCCGGAGCAAGTATGGTGGGTCTGACACACCGGTGTCAATGTGTTCTTTTTTCCATTTCCAGGAGTGTATAAGAGTAGTTAGGTGCACAAGGTATTGAGCCTCATTTCGACCTCTTCCAGGTCTGTTGGTTGTGTCAGTATCCGTGTTGTATCATGCATACCACGTAGCAACATTCTGAATACTTTATATTTAATTTCTGCAGGCTGTAAAGTAGCTAATTCCCTGCCGAGATGCGTCATCTTAACAAGATGTTGTTGTTGTGGTCTTCAGTCCTGAGACTGGTTTGATGCAGCTCTCCATGCTACTCTATCCTGTGCAAACTCCTTCATCTCCCAGTACCTACTGCAGCCTACATCCTTCTGAATCTGCTTAGTGTGTCCATCTCTTGGTCTCCCTCTACGATTTTCGCCCTCCACGCTGCCCTCCAGTACTAAATTGATGATCCCTTGATGCCTCAGAACATGTCCTACTAATCGGTCCCTTCTTCTTGTCAAGTTGTGCCACAAACTCCTCTCGCTCTCTTTTCGCCGGCCGCGGTGGTCTCGTGGTTCTAGGCGCGCAGTCCGGAACCGTGCGACTGCTACGGTCGCAGGTTCGAATCCTGCCTCGGGCAGTTAAGTTTAAGTAGTTCTAAGTTCTAGGGGACTGATGACCACAGCAGTTGAATCCCATAGTGCTCAGAGCTATGAAACTCCTCTTCTCCCCAATTCTATTCAAAACTTCCTCATTAGTTATATGATCTACCAATCTAATCTTCAGCATCCTTCTGTAGCACCACATTTCGAAAGCTTCTATTCTCTTCTTGTCCAAACTATTTATCGTCCATGTTTCACTTCCATACATGGCTACACTCCACACAAATACTTTCAGTAATGACTTCCTGACACTTAACAACATAAGGCATGTAATTTCAAGGTCTTTATAATAATAAAAACAAAATAAGTGATCGTATGGTATATACTTTATATTTCCGACAACTGATGACGGCGCACTTCGGTATGCGAGATGTTTACACCACTGGTCAGAAGCACAGAAGCGACGGCGCGACCCGGACAACAAAGATGCAATTTCACAGCAGACTTCTGGCTGTCTCTTTTTCAGCAGCGAGAGAGGTGGCGCTGTGATTAGCATACTGGACTCGCATTCTGAAGGACGACGGTTCAAACCCGTGTCCGCCCATCCTGTTTCAGGTTTTCTGTAATTTCCCTAAATTGCCTCAGGAAATGCCGGGATGGTTCCTTTGATAGAGCATGCCAGACTTCCTTCCCCATCCCTTCTTTAATGACCTCGTAGTCATTGGTAAGTTAAACATTAATCTCTTCCTCCTACTTTTCCGGTTACGGAGTGTTCACGGTAGCCGCGGAGGAGCTTGAAAGTGAAGTCGCGACCCGTACGGCAGGGTGCAGATTGTAATCATGTAGTTGTATAATGATGGGTATTACGCAGAATACGTTACATTCGTTTATGTTGAGGGTCAAATGCCAGTCCCTGCACCAACCGTAGAGCCGGTACAGTTCTTGTATTTCGGTGCATCAGTACCCCTCAAGCCACATTATGGTGCGTGACGGAGGGTTGTTTGTTAACCACGGTCTTTCTGCCATTTCCTGCACGTGGGAGGAACAATTGTTAAGTCTACATTCGACCGCGAATCTACTCTTACCTCCGCTGCCTTTTCGCAAAATACGCAGAGGGAAGTGCACCAAACCAGACCTACATTTTGCTTTCGATTTTTTAAAAAAATAGCAAATAGTAAATGTTTTAAAATAATTATTTACTTTATAATATTAGGCACCGTTTATGCTTTAGTAGCAGAAAATACTATTAAAAGTTACTATAAAAATATTTTCAGAAATCTTACAGTTAGCGAGATTGAAAACCGGTTGTTGGAATCGGACTACTTGTAAAAATAATCAAAATGACGAAAATCGAGGAGATAAAATGGTGTTATATCACTTAAAACATAATCTGGTTTCAAAGCTTAACACCTTCTTGGAGGCTACAGACTTTCTCTGCGCTGAAGCGAAGAGTCCTGCTACCGGATATTCCGATACGCTGTCTTTCTGGTAGTTTGATTTTGTGGCGTTTAAAGAAAACACTAACTCGTTTTTCTCAGCATTTTCGTCTTTGAAAGGGAGTTCAACATTATGTCTCTTTCCCAACTGTACCGCTTTTCTTCGCAAATCACGCGGCTTCCAAAGAAAGAAGATTCCATAGCAAAACAATAGTAAACCAACTTTTTTTCAAGATCTACCCAAAATTATAGGCCTATTCTTTTCCTGTTTCCTCGGGTGTAGCCTGCTTTTTGCTGTACCAACTCATAAGTGTGGTTTTTGGAACATAAACAGTTTACTGGCCTCCTTCCAGTATACCTTTTCCGAAGAGTATCAGTAGATTTAGTCATTTTAGATGGACTTCCCCTTATAGCCTTGGATTTAACAACAGAATTCCAGGATAAAGAAAGTGTGTACTAATACAAGCAAAATTTAAATATGAGTGGATTGAAGGTACAATTTAAGCAAGTGAATGATGTCTACTTTTCATTATTATAGTCTACATTTTGTTAACCCTATAAATATTTAACGAGAGAGCTAAATTAAATGGTTTAATCACAAACAAATAACTAGGAGAAATATCGAAAATGTAATAACTTTTTGGATTATCAAAACACGTAATTGCGCAGTGATAAGCAACGAATGAAATGAGCAACGTGTGCGCTCTGTTGCAGAATGAGATAAACGTAAACTACTGTTCATGCTTGAGCCCATTAGAGTTCAAGCGAAACCGGAGCCAGTGGAAATCAGAGGTCCGCTATTTGATCAGGAGTCCAGTTTAGGACACTCTCCTCTATATGTAGGAGGAAACAATACGTCGAGTGGCGATTATACAAACGTACGCTCTCAGAATTTTAACTGTAAACCACACTGTCATGTACAACGATTTTTTTGTACCGTCTGCCATTGGAGGTAGATGAGGATACGAGGATCACGAGAAATACAGGCCATCGCGCTTACGAAACAGCACGCGACACTGCAGGTCTTACATGTGTCAGCAGCCGTCATTGATGAGAAGTCGAGTAACTATTTGGTAGAAAACCCGAAGAAATTCTGGTCGTATGTAACGTACACAAACGGCAAAACGCAGTCAATACCTTCGCAGCGTAGTGCCGATGGTACTGTTACCGACGACTGTGCCGCTAAAGCGGGGTTATTGAACCCAGTTTTCCGAAATTTCACCACCAGGGAAGAGGAATGGAATATTCCAGAATTTGAAACACGAACATCTGCTAGCATGAATTTTTTAGAACTAGATACCTTAGGGGTTGCGAAGCAACTCAAATCGCTTGATACGGGCAAGTCTTCAGGTCCAGATTGTATACCGATTAGGTTCCTTTCAGATTACGCTGATACAATAGCTCCCTACTTAGCACTCATATACAACCGCTCGCTCACCGATAGAACTGAACCTACATATTGGAAAATTGCGCAGGTCGCACCAGTGTTTAAGAAGGGTTGTTGTTGTTGTGGTCTTCAGTCCTGAAACTGGTTTGATGCAGCTCTCCATGCTACTCTATCCTGTGCAAGCTTCTTCATCTCCCAGTACCTACTGCAACCTACGTCCTTCTGAATCTGCTTAGTGTAGTCATCTCTTGGTCTCCCTCTACGATTTTTACCCTCCACGCTGCCCTCCAATACTAAATTGGTGATCCCTTGATGCCTCAGAACATGTCCTACCAACCGATCCCTTCTTCTGGTCAAGTTGTGCCACAAACTTCTCATCTCCCCAATCCGATTCAATACTTCCTCATTAGTTATGTGATCTACCCATCTAATCTTCAGCATTCTTCTGTAGCACCACATTTCAAAAGCTTCTATGCTCTTCTTGTCCAAACTAGTTATCGTCCATGTTTCACTTCCATACATGGCTACACTCCAAACAAATACTTTCAGAAACGACTTCCTGATACATAAATCTATATTCGATGTTAACAAATTTCTCTTCTTCAGAAACGCTTTCCTTGCCATTGCCAGTCTACATTTTATATCCTCTCTACTTCGACCATCATCAGTTATTTTACTTCCTAAATAGCAAAACTCCTTCACTACTTTAAGTGTCTCATTTCCGAATCTAATTCCCTCAGCATCACCCGACTTAATTCGACTACATTCCATTATCCTCGTTTTGCTTTTGTTGATGGTCATCTTATATCCTCCTTTCAAGACACTATCCATTCCGTTCAACTGCTCTTCCAAGTCCTTTGCTGTCTCTGACAGAATTACGATGTCATCGGCGAACCTCAAAGTTTTTATTTCTACTCCATGGATTTTAATACCTACTCCGAATTTTTCTTTTGTTTCCTTTACTGCTTGCTCAATATACAGATTGAATAACATCGGGGGGAGGCTACAACCCTGTCTTACTCCCTTCCCCACCTCTGCTTCCCTTTCATGCCCCTCGACTCTTGTAACTGCCATCTGGTTTCTGTACAAATTGTAAATAGCCTTTCGCTCCCTGTATTTTACCCCTGCCACCTTCAGAATTTGAAAAAGAGTATTCCAGTCAACATTGTCAAAAGCTTTCTCTAAGTCTACAAATGCTAGAAACGTAGGTTTGCCTTTTCTTAATCTAGCTTCTAAGATAAGCCGTAGGGTCAGTATTGCCTCACGTGTTCCAACATTTCGACGGAATCCAAACTGATCTTCCCTGAGGTCGGCTTCTACCAGTTTTTCCATTCGTCTGTAAAGAACTCGCGTTAGTATTTTAGAGCTGTGACTTATTAAACTGATAGTTCGATAATTTTCACATCTGTCAACAGCTGCTTTCTTTGGGATTGGAATTATTATATTCTTTTTGAAGTCTGAGGGTATTTCGCCTGTCTCATACATCTTGCTCACCAGATGGTAGAGTTTTGTCAGGACTGGCTCTCCCAAGGCCGTCAGTAGTTCCAATGGAATGTTGTCGACTCCGGGGGCCTTGTTTCGACTCAGGTCTTTCAGTGCTCTGTCAAACTCTTCACGCAGTATCGTATCTCCCATTTCATCTTCATCTACATCCTCTTCCATTTCCATAATATTGTCCTAAAGTACATCGCCCTTGTATAGACCCTCTATACACTCCTTCCACCTTTCTGTTTTCCCTTCTTTGCTTAGAACCGGGTTTCCATCTGAGCTCTTGATGTTCATACAAGTGGTTCTCCTATCTCCAAAGGTCTCTTTAATTTTCCTGTAGGCAGTATCTATCTTACCCCTAGTGAGATAAGCTTCTACATCCTTACATTTGTCCTCTAGCCATCCCTGCTTAGCCATTTTGCACTTCCTGTCGATCTCATTTTTGAGACGTTTGTATTCCTTTTTGCCTGCTTCATTTACTGCATTTTTATTTTTTCTCCTTTCATCAATTAAATTCAATATTTCTTCTGTTACCCAAGGATTTCTAGCAGCCCTCATCTTTGTACCTACTTTATCCTCTGCTGCCTTCACTACTTCATCCCTCAGAGCTACCCATTCTTCTTCTACTGTATTTCTTTCCCCTATTCCTGTCAATTGTTCCCTTATGCTCTCCCTGAGACTCTGTACAACCTCTGGTTCTTTCAGTTTATCCAGGTCCCATCTCCTTAATTTCCCACATTTTTGCAGTTTCTTCAGTTTTAATCTACAGGTCATAACCAATAGATTGTGGCCAGAGTCCACATCTGCCCCTGGAAATGTCTTACAATTTAAAACCTGGTTCCTAAATCTCTGTCGTACCATTATATAATCTATCTGAAACCTGTCAGTATCTCCAGGCTTCTTCCATGAATACAGCCTTCTTTTATGATTCTTGAACCAAGTGTTACCTATGATTAAGTTGTGTTCTGTGCAAAATTCTACCAGGCGGCTTCCTCTTTCATTTCTTTGCCCCAGTCCATATTGACCTACTACGTTTCCTTCTCTCCCTTTTCCTACTACCGAATTCCAGTCACCCATGACTATTAAATTTTCGTCACCCTTCACTATCTGAATAATTTCTTTTATTTGATCATACATTTCTTCAATTTCTTCGTCATCTGCAGAGCTAGTTAGCATATAAACTTGTACTACTGTAGTAGGTGTGGCCACAATAATGCGTTCACTATGCTGTTTGTAGTAGCTTACCCGCATTCCTATTTTCCTATTCATTATTAAACCTACTCCTGCATTACCCCTATTTGATCTTGTGTTTATAACCCTGTAGTCACCTGACCAGAAGTATTGTTCCTCTTGCCACCGAACTTCACTAATTCCCACTATATCTAACTTTAACCTATCCATTTCCCTTTTTAAATTTTCTAACCTACCTGCCCGATTAAGGGATCTGACATTCCACGCTCCGACCCATAGAACGCCAGTTTCCTTTCTCCTGATAACGACATCCTCTTGAGTAGTCCCCGCCCGGAGATCCGAATGGGGGACTATTTTACCTCCGGAATATTTTACCCAAGAGGATGCCATCATCATTTAATCATACAGTAAAGCTGCATGCCCTCGGGAAAAATTATGGCTGTAGTTTCCCCTTGCTTTCAGCCGTTCGCAGTACCAGCACAGCAAGGCTGTTTTGGTTATTGTTACAAGGCCAGATCAGTCAATCATCCAGACTGTTGCCCCTGCAACTACTGAAAAGGCTGCTGCCCCTCTTCAGGAACCACACGTTTGTCTGGCCTCTCAACAGATACCCCTCTGTTGTGGTTGCACCTACGGTACGGCTATCTGTATCGCTGAGGCACGCAAGCCTCCCCACCAGCGGCAAGGTCCATGGTTCATGGGGGGTTAAGAAGGGTAGTAAGGGTAGTAGGAGTAATCCATCTAACCTATATCATTGACGTCGGTTTGCAATAGGGTTTTGGAGCATATACTGTATTCAAACATTATGAATCACCTCGAAGGGAACAATCTATTGATACATAATCAGCATGGCTTCAGAAAACATCGCTCTTGTGCAACGCAGCTAGCTCTTCATTCGCACAAAGTAATAGCCGCTATCGACAGGGGATCTCAAGTTGATTCCGTATTTTTAGATTTCCGGAAAGCTTTTGACACCGTTCTTCACAAGCGACTTCTAATCAAGCTGCGGGCCTTTGGGGTATCGTCTCAGTTGTGCGATTGGATTCGTGATTTCCTGTCAGGAAGGTCGCAGTTAGTAGTAATAGACGGCAAATCATCGAGTAAAACTGAAGTGATATCAGGTGTTCCCCAGGAAAGCGTCCTGGGACCTCTGCTGTTTCTGATCTATATAAATGACCTGGGTGACAATCTGAGCAGTTCTCTTAGGTTGTTCGCAGATGATGCTATAATTTACCGTCTAGTAAGGTCATCCGAAGACCAGTATCAGTTGCAAAACGATTTAGAAAAGGTTGCTGTATGGTGTGGCAGTTGACGCTAAATAACGAAAAGTGTGAGGTTATCCACATGAGTTCCAAAAGAACTCCGTTGGAATTCGATTACTCGATAAATAGGACAATTCTCAAGGCTGTAAATTCAACTAAGTACCTGTATGTTAAAATTACGAACAACTTCAGTTGGAAAGACCACATAGATAATACTGTGGGGAAGGCGAGCCAAAGGTTGCGTTTCATTGGCAGGACACTTAGAAGGTGCAACAAGTCTACTAAAGAGACAGCTTACACTACACTCGTTCGTCCTCTATTAGAATACTGCTGCGCGGTGTGGGATCCTTACCAGGTGGGATTGACGGAGGACATCGAAAGGGTGCAAAAAAAGGGCAGCTCGTTTTGTATTATCATGTAATAGGGGAGAGAGTGTGGCAGATATGATACACGAATTGGGATGGAAGTCATTACAGCAAAGACGTTTTTCGTCGCGGCGAGGTCTTTTTACGAAATTTCAGTCACCAACTTTCTCTTCCGAATGCGAAAATATTTTGTTGAGCCCAACCTACATAGGTAGGAATGATCATCAAAATAAAATAAGAGAAATTAGAGCTCGAACAGAAAGGTTTAGGTGTTCGTTTCTCCCGCGCGCTGTTAGGGAGTGGAATAGTAGAGAGATAGTATGATTGTGGTTCGATGAACCCTCTGCCAAGCACTTAAATGTGAATTGCAAAGTAGTCGTGTAGATGTAGATATATTTCAGAGGATTTTAATAATTTTTAACTGCGCTTTTAGATGCGCGAAGACTCTCGACAGCACACGACCAATTTATTGGATATCTTTTCTTTGACGTATTGGTTTCTCGTGGGCCCTGCACAGAACCGTGTGTTCGCGAGGTATGGCGGACAAGGCGAGTAGTGTGACGACACATGTTCATTACGTGGCCCGTATCACTCGCGGGACCCGATGAGCATATCCGTGACGTTTCCATACTCAAGGCGTTGGTACAAGGGACATTAGCTATCACTGACGTAGCGCTCTACGAGTTTTGGAACGTCACGTCCTATTTCACGCCGACGAGCCATTACGACACGTGAAATACAAGATAATTTGTGTGGTATTTTGGCGACGTGTCACGTAAAGTAGAACCAAGAGGAAACAAGAACGCTCCCTACATCACAAGCAGAAAGCTCGGGCCCACAGAAAGCAAGACGCCGTATTGCATTTGTTGTGTTCAGTGGAAGCCCATATTCGGTGGGTTTTATGTTATACCTTACATAAACGTATGCTGCGTCTTAAGCACTAAGACACTGAATGTCTCGCTAACGGATCATTATTGGTACGATTTGCTGTAACAAAACGTAGATAAAATTCAGATTTGTGATTAAATAATTTTCGTATTTAGTTATTACCGTTATATAACTCTCGTGTGAAGAGAATAAGCCGTTTAGAGGCAATGGCACACTGACGATTCACGAAAAATGTGATGTTCATGTTAGGACCTGTTATAATGAAATTAAATTAATTACGATTAAGGCCTATAGAGAACTATAATATAAAATACTAAGGCTCTTCTGACGAAGCTACAGCCTAGCACGCCAACACGGTACCTCAGCGTGTTCGTTCACAGGGCTGCGCGCTCTCTGTAATAAAAAACTGAGTCAAGGCATCAACGATTAGCTTGAACGGATGTCTTGTGACATCCGCTCAAACCAAACACAACGAGCTATATCGAACAAAATGAAAATGAAAGAAAACGTAGTGGGTAGAGGCACCAGTTTAGAGAGCAAATAGTAGGTCGGCAGGGGGTTCGTGTCCTGGTGTATCTATTGTTTTCACCTTCGCATTTTCTAAAAGGTTGTGGGACCTCTTTGGGAAATCAACAGAAATAATTTCTGTAGTGCTTTGATGTTACGTAAGTATAAATAAGTCCGTTCCCAGTTATGAGTCACTTTGTCCGATTTGGTGACCATTTATAAGCTAATAATAATAACAATAATAATAATGTCGTGTGACTAGGGCCTCGCCAACTCGTTCGATATAAGGCGATTTGCGCATCGATGGGGATGAAATTATGATTAGGACAACACAACACCCAGTCCCTGAGCGGAGAAAATCTCCGACCCAGCCGGGAATCGAACCCGGGCCCTTAGGAGTTACATTCTGTCACGCTGTCAGCTACCGAGGGCGGACATTTATAAGCTGACGCCCTTATTGACTGACTGGACGTGTATAGCCGGCCGGGGGGGGGGGGGGGGGGAGGGCGAACGGTTCTAGGCGCTACAGTCTGGAACCGCGCGACCGCTACGGTCGCAGGTTCGAATCCTGCCTCGGGCATGGATGTGTGTGAAGTCCTTAGGTTAGTTAGGTTTAAGTAGTTCGAAGTTCTAGGGGACTGATGACCTCAGAAGTTGAGTCCCATAGTGCTCAGAGCCATTTGAACCATTTCGACGTGTATATTTCCTTTTTGTCTTATTACATGGTCACGGAGATTGATGTTTTTATTTATGTACAACACACAAACAGAACAACATAAGTAGCATACGGACAAGGGAGGAAATGTGCGTTTTAATAGAGCTAACGCAGGAATTCTACTCGCATCCACTTTCGTGAACAAACTGCATCGTTTGCGAGCCAACTAAAGCCAGCAACTGCCGCCGGAGAGTGGTGAGAGAGCAAAATCACATAGCCAGATCGTACTGGGTGCCGACGGCGCTGTATCTCGTAACGATGGATATCCCGTCTGTGTGCACGTCAACTTAGCTGCCTCATCTCGTGTGCTGACGGTTTTACGAAAATAACCTGTGGCCAAACCCTTTGTTTTTCACCGTATCTCTATCTGGTAACGCTGACTCACCTGTGCATTTCATAACTCTACTGACTCAAACGGAAAATTTTAGTAGGTGTTGAGACGGTTTAAGAAGACGTAGCACCTGTTTCGCTCACTTGCGCTGCTGCATGCACCCACTCTCTGTCCCTCCCCACGCTTCACCGCGCAGCCGCGGGCTGTGATGACGGACAAGCCGAACCCCCGGCAGCGGACGCGTGGCGCTCCCCTGTCCACGGCAATGTTTATAAATGAGCGCCGAGACAAAACGCCGCCGGCCGCACAGGACAGTGTTATTCGCCCAACGGCAGCATTGATGCTCCCAAATTGAATGGCTGACAGCTCTGGTGCTCCCCGTTGCGCGGTATTAACTTCGCTATCCGACCGGAAAATACCAGAAATAGAAAAAGCACCGCAATAGATTATCTTTCTCCCTTTTTTCTCTCTCTCTTTCTATCTCTCTTTGATATTTTGTGCGAAATGATAGCTTTAGCCAAAAGGTCACCGCGTCAGTCCGAAATATTACTACAAAATAACACACATTTGTGTTATTTTGTCGGAAATTGACATGGTGAGACAGTAGCTGCGTAGAAATGTAGGTTAACTCTTACAGTATATTAAATCAAACAGCAATCAGCCAATTTTAATAACAGTGGCTGGTTGCAGTTTTTACTTTTTTATGAATTATTCTGTACGCATTTATGTACATGCGGGTCGTGACGTTTGAGACTAGAGGGGTCGGAAAAACAAATTATAATCCACAATTTGGTACCGATTAGTTTTAACTGACATACTCCGCGTAGTTACATCACAGTTTTGGTAACTTGCGCTGGTGGTAACGCAGATACCGGTGCAACAAACAGGATGTCCCTGAGATCGATGACGGCGGACTTCACGAAGTGGACGGTTAAACAAAAACAAGTCCAGCGAGCAAACCCAAACGCAAACGTAATGACAAAAAACGGTGGGATAGCGATACGCACATATGCAGATGGCAGTAGTAACGCATACAACGCGTCAGTGCATTGGCGGAGCTGTGGTTTGTACTCAGGGGATTACGTGAGTAGATTTCCGACGTGATTATGGCCGCACGACTGCACTTTGAATGTGAAATGGTAGCTAGAGCTAGACACAATGGACATTCCATTTCGGAAAACTTTAGGGAATTCAATATTCCGTGATCAAGAGGATGGCGAGAATACCAAATTCAAGCATTACCACTCACCACGGACAACGCATTGGCTGACAACTTTCACTTAACGATCTAGAGCAGTGTCGTTTGCGTAGAGCAGTCAGTGCTATCAGAAAAGCAACACTGCGTGAAATAATCGCAGAAATAAGTGTGAGACGTACGACGAACGTATCCGTTAGGACAGATAGACGTGCAATCGGGACGAAGTGTTTCTGCAGTGCAACGGATGTGTGAAGAATTGTTCACGGAAGACCGTAGAAAATGACTAGATGGGTAAGGTCGCGCACCCTTGACACACCCTCCGACAAGATTGACACCTCATCCGAGTGGCATTGCAGCACAGATCTGCATCCTCCTCGGTCCTGGCAAACACTGGAGCAGTGTAATGTATGGAATGACTTAACTGAGTACAGGAATGGCATCAGATAGTGTTTTCGGACGAATACAGGTTCTGTTGTTTCTTCTGTTTTCTTTTTTTTTTTAATGACGGCCACATTTTGGTTCACCGCAGATATGGAGAGCGTCTTCAAGTCACTGCATTCGCACAAGATATACAGCGTCAACTCAAGGCCCTATAGTGTGGGATCGTACTGGATACATGCCACAAATCACAGTTGGGGAGTGTCCAGGCACTGTGAGCAGTGTGACCCTTATGAACGACATCCTGCGACCTATAGCCATATCCTTTCTGCACAACAACCCTGTTTCATTTTTCACCAAGACAAAGCGTTATCACGAGCCCGTGTCTTCTTGGTGTCGCCTGGCCCGCCATATCACGAGCTTGTCGCCAATCGAAAATGTGAGGGATGTAGTGAAATGATTGGTGCAACGCTGTGACCCAGTGTCAACCACCACACAGGAACTGTGGAACCAGGTGAATGCCACATTGATGGCTATACGACAGGACGCCATTCGCGCCTTAAATTTGACGCTGACATCAAACATGGAACAAGCTATTAGGGGCCACGGCGGACCCTGTTCCCTCTAGCCAACAGGACACATGCAGAACCGAGCTGGCTGAAATTCTGGTCATTTCTGCAGAACATACATGTTCTGTGAATATGAACGTCCTGTCTCTACTCGTTCAATGTGTTTTTTCTCAATATTTTAGAGTTTCAGAAAAAAAGAACCGAACACTGAGAGACCAGAGATAAGACCTTCAGCTTTACAGGACACATACATTAGTATGTTCTGCAGAAATGATTAACATTTGAACCATGTCGACCCGCAGATTCAAGTTCAATATCGATATCGCAGTGCAACACCACTTACTAGTGAAATGTCCCTGCTAGCTCACAACGTCCCAGGTACTGTGAAACTTCCATATCTATTATCCACGGTAGGAAGTGCAGTGTTCAGATAAATTCAAAAACTCTTTCCTAACGCAACTCCGAGTGTACTTGCGTATGACAGTGTTATCGAGTCGCTAAGAAACTATAATGACCAACAAGCAAATGCGGCAGCAGCTAGGTATCAATTCTTTAATTGCAAAAAAACGGATGCAACAAACTTATCACAATTGGATAACAGATTTGCAGGATATGATAAGGAAATGCAAATTCAAAAGTGATTTCGGTGCTTTATATTCAGATGTCATATCGCATGATGCAATCGTGTACGATGTACCTGATGTCAAACTCAGAGAAAGAATTTTGAAACAGTCCGATCCATTGTTTCAGGAGGTAGCGCAAATACAAGATCAGTACGATCCCAGTGCCTTGTCGACCCATAAAATTGAGCAGCCAGCTATTTGTCGGGTTGAGTCCCTTGCTTGCAATTGCCCCATTCCACACCGGCGGCATGTGCTAGCCTCGCCGAGGAAACAACATTCCACGCCGCGTATGCAGTTTGCTAAACAGGTGGCTACATAGGCAAACAGAATTAAGTCTTGCCCTAGGGGTTATGCTCGGCGCAAACTCCAAGACTGCCCCTCCCGAGAAGCTCAGTGTTAAGCTTGTAATAGGAAAGGACAGGTGCAATCTGTATGTTTGCAACAAAAGGGACATAAGAATTCGGCCCACTCTTAACAAACTCGTCCCAAGGCTCATTTTATAAATGCCGTATATTCAAAGTCTGCAACAGACATTAGCACACCGACTGCTACGGTCGCAGTTTCGAATCCTGCCTCGGGCATGGATGTGTGTGATGTCCTTAGGTTAGTTAGGTTTAAGTAATTCTAAGTTCTAGGGGACTAATGACCAGAGATGTTAAGTCCCATAGTGCTCAGAGCCATTTGACCATTAGCACACCACGCAAGCCTGCAGTTTCTACAGTGATACCCCAGTCAAACAAACTTTTTGTTTATTTACTTATTTGTGGGAAATGTGAAAAATTTCAGTTGGACATGGGTGCCTCTGTCACATTGCTAAATCGTCACACATATGAACTGTTCAGATCCACACGCCTGTCTAAAACTAGAACGCAACTGACTGCTTATAATGGACAAGACATTCTCGTTTTCGTACTTTTTCTGCCATGTATCGCTTGCATAAGAGAACAATGACTTTTACAGTGCTGCAAACACGCGGATGTGAGAACTTGGTCTTGATTCCTTTGATTTCTTTGGCTTTAAAATTCAGGTTCAAATGGTTCAAATACCTCTGAGCACTAAGGGACTTACCATCTGAGGTCATCAGTCCCCTAGAAGTTAGAATTACTTAAACATAACTAATCTAAGGACATCACACACATCCATGCCCGAGGCAGGATTCGAACCTGCGACCGTAGCAGTCGCGCGTTTCCAGACTCAAGCGCCTAGAACCGCTCGGTCACACTGGCTGGCTAACATTCAGGACAACGTGTTGTCAGTGTCTACATTCCATGCAAAAGACAGTGTACCAAACACTAAAAGAATTCCCGGAACTATTTTCTGAAGATTTAGGAACAGCTAACAATTTTGTTGCACATATCGCGCTGAAAGACAATGCTCAGCCGATATTTTGCCGGCCCAGAACTGTTCCCGTTGCATTACGGGACTGATTCGCTGCTTAACGTAAGGAATAGCAAGATAGCGGAGTTATTGGGCCCAAGTCACTTAGGCAATGAGCATGACCACTCGTTTTGCTTCCCAAAACTTCAGGTTGCATTCGCCTCTCCTTTGACTTTCAGTCTATAGTCAACCCACAAACTGTCATTGATACTTATCCATTGCCAAGCCCAGAGGATCTTATGGACAAATCAGGCGCTGGACCCTACTTTTCAAAAATTGATTTGTGATATGCGTATCTTCAAATACCGCTTGGAGCTTGTTAAAATTTTTGCGTTTGCCTTTTGGCAGTGCTTCAGCACCCAACATTTTCCAAGGGTATTTGGAACAGCTGAGCTCAAGTGCCAGACTGTTCAAACTAATTGTACAACATTCTAGAAGTAGGTCGTACACCTGAAGAACGTGTTACAAATTTACGTACTTTGTTTCTTGTGTTGTCTGATGCAGGACTAAAGTGTAGACTGGACAAGTATGATTTTTTTTTTTTTTAAATCTGAGTTGCAGTATCTTGGTCACGTCATAAACAGCCAAGGCGTTCATCCTCTGCAATCGTACTTGTTAGCCATAAGAGATTTGCCAGTTCCTCGCAATATCACAGAATTGTTGTCAATCTTAGAGAAAATGTACTTTTATATTCGGTTCATACCGCATTCTACACAAATAACAATTTCATTGCATCGCTTGCGTAGCAAGAATGTCCCCTTTGTTCTGACGGATGTGTGTCGAGTAGCTTTTCAAAAACTTAAAGATGCGTTGCGCAGTGATCACTTTGATTCTGAAAAACCAGTTGTATTACAAGTTAAGCTTCCTCTTACAGAATCGATGCCGTGCTTTCGCACAAAATTGGTGATACCGACAGACCTATTGCTTTCTCATCGAAAGTGTTGTCCAAAGCTCAATTTAACTGTTCACAAATTGAAAAAGAAGCTTTCGCTATTGTGTATAGTGTCATCACTATTTGTATGGCAGAAAATTCTACATAGTAACGAATCACAAGCCATTGCAGTTATTGTTTCATCCGATGAAACAGGTACCTGTACGAACTGCCCAAAAATTGCAAAGAGGGTATTTGTTGTTGTCTCAATACCAGTACGAGATTGTGTATCGTCCAACAGCTAAATATGGTAATGCGGAAGCACTTTCGCGTCTTCCGATTGGCCCTGACACAGCCTTTGACACTTCTGCTGCATCTTATTGTCACATCGATGTTCAGCATTCCCATCTGCTTCATTCCTCTCCGCTGAGCTATAAGAAATTTGCGCAGGCCACGGAAGCTGATCCAGATTTTAACATTTTGCTACAGTACATTCGCACGTTTCGTTGTCACTGATTGAATACGATAAATAATTCTGTGGTGCGCCGATACTTTGCATGTCAGCTTAGCCTCACTGCTACAGAAAGGTGTAATTCTTGTTCAAAATGACAGTGGACAGTCACGTATGTTGATCCCCAACGCTTTGCCAAAAGGAAAAAAAAAGAAAGAAATGCTCCCGTTACTTCACCGAGGACACTGTGACATTGTTCGTACGAAACGGTTAGTGTGTCGACATTGTATTTGGCAGGGTATGGACACACATATAGAACAGATGACGTCATAGTGTCACACCTGTGCTGAAAGTCAGTCCGCTCCACCACAAAAATTCTCTGCTTGTCCTAAGTTGCAATCGCCATGGCAAAGTGTGTACATAAGCTATGTGGGACCATTTTGCAACACTCTCTGGTTGATTGTGATTGTCTCATATAGGAAGTTCCCTTTTACTGTGCCAGTGGACTCGACAAGTCACTTAGAACAATTCAGGTGTTGCTATCGATTTTTTGCCTCGAAGGTTTACCTGAAGTAATAGTGTCGGACAACGGACCTCAGTTCACGTCAAAGGAATCTGAAACATTCCGTGAACACAATGGCATACAGCCTCAAATTAGTGCACCGTTCCATCCACAGTCAAACGGCTAAGCGGGACGTTTTGTCAGAACCTTCAGCCAGCAGATAGACAGACTTTGCACCGAACATACCAGGGATCAGGCATTGGGCCTCGTAAACACAAGACCAGAGAAGGTGGGAGACAATGTCGGCCAATGGTGCACTGACAAGGACCGCGCCACGACAGGAGCGACCTCTGCAAGAAGTGAACATAAGCGCCGCACCTACCAGCCTCGGGCGGACATCAGTGGACAGTGTTAGCACGGCCTAACAGAGACTGCTACTATATCAGATTATAATGATCCGTATCCCGTGCTTGTTCGAACATTGTGTATAACCAGGACTCGGATTTATGTTGCATGTCGCCCATCGCTTGCGACGCCATTGCATATTCAAGTTAAGTATTGTGAACCTGCTTTACTGAAATAAAACTACTAATGTTATTTGCTTGAATTGTTGTATAGCATTCCAAGAACGTAGCATTCTGGGCTTTTGGCACAGTCTCTCACTAGTAGCCCCTATTCAAACTGCATGCTGAAGGAGTATCATCTCGGCTGAGTGGCTGGATCTCGATTTTCTGTAAGAAATGTCGCTGCTTTCACTATCTGACAAGTAGTGATCTAGTGAAAATGATGTCATATCTTAGATTCACCTAGGAAGTTTTGTAGGACCTGTGCTATTCTTAGTCTCTTTTATTGATACCACGCCTCGCGCATCAAAGTTAGTAATGGGATTGCAGGTTTCCATCAGATGCTGAAGGCAGTTGTATGAGATCAGCGGACCCAATGAAGCCCGCCCACTAGGCTACGCCTCCACTAGCTCGGTACGCCGCAAGGTAAGATTTCTGGCGGCACTCAGACTCCCCACTCATACTCTGAGATACTTCGCTAGGTGATGCTATGCAGACGCCGCCTAGTCACACCTCCGACACCGTCCTTCGTGCTTTAGTTCAGAGAGCTCATCCTTGTGAACACTGTGATAGCTGAATTACTTGTAATGGGTCTTTGCACACTTGGAGAAGTACAAGTTTAGCAAGTCTTCTGTTAACTGCGTTAACTTTTTCACTTATCATTTCTGCTCCTGTCCAGCTTTCTCCTCCTAATGCCAAAATATTGTGTTGACTCCCATCTACGTACACTATGTGATCAAAAGTATCCAAGCACCCCCAAAAAATTAAGTTTTTTATACTAAGCGCACTGCGCTGCCACCTACTGCCAGGTACTCCATAAGAGCGACTTCAATAGTCATCCTGAGAGAACAGAATGGGGTGTTCCGACGAACTCACGTACTTCGAACGTGTGTCATACGTCTGTACGAGAGATTTCCACAGTCCTAAACATCCCAAGTCCACTGTTTCCGATGCGATAGTGATGTGGAAACGTGAAGGGAAACGTATAGCACAAAAACGTATCGGACGATCTCGTCAGTTGACTGACAGAGACTGCAGACTTTTGAAGAAGGTCGTAATGTGTAATAGGCAGACATCTATCCATACCATCACACAGGAATTTCAAATTGCATCAGGTTCCACTGCAAGTACTATGACAGTTAGTAGGAACGTGAGAAAACTTAAATTTCATGGTCGAGCGGTTGCTCATAAGCATCACGCCGGTAAATGCCAAACGACGCCTCGCTTGGTTTAAGGAGCGTAAATATTGGACGACTGCCTGCTCATAAGCGACACATCACGCTGGTAAATGCCAAACGACACCTCTCTTGGTGAAGGAGCGTTAACATTGGATGACTGAATAGTGGGAAAACGTTGCTTGGAGTGACGAATCACGGTACACAATGTGGCGATCCAAAGGCAGGTTGTGGACATGGCGAATGCCCGGTGAACGTCATCAGCCAGCGTGTGTAGCGCCAACAGTAAAATTCGGAGGCGGTGGTGTTATGGTGTGGTCGTGTTTTTTCCATGGAGGGGGCTTACACCCCTTGTTGCTTTGTGTGGCACTATCATAGCATGTTTGATTTTTAAGCATCTTCTTGCTTCCCACTGTTCAAGAGCAATTCGGGGATGGCGATTGCATCTTTCAACACCATCGGGGCCCTGTTCATTATGCACGGCCTGTGGCGAGATGGTTACACGACAGTAACATACAGCAGTCCTTGAAGAATGGGCTGCCATTCCCCAAGAAACCTTCGAGCACCTGATTGAACGTATGCCTGCGAGAGTGGAAGCTGTCATCAAGGGTAACGGTGGGCAACACCATTTTGAATTCCAGAATTACCGACGGAGAGTGTCACGCACTTGTAAGTCATACTCACCCAGGTGTCCGGATGCTTTCGATCACATAGTGTAGCTAGAAATGACCCCTGTAATAAAGTATAAGAAATTAGAGCTCAAGTAGAAAGACTTAGCTGTACGTTTTCCCGGCGTTCTTCTGGAGGGTAGAACGCTAGAACAATAGCCTTTCTCCACACCCTCTGCAATACCCAAAAGTTTTAATTACGGAGTAACTACTTAGATGTAGATGAAACTAAGTTTTGCACGTAGAAATCCCAGAGAGCTTACTTAACAACGCAAAACATTAACCCAAATATTCGGTCACATGTTTTCTGGAATAGTTTATCCAAAAGTAAAAAATATACAAATTAGATAAACATTTTACGCACCTTCGAAAGATGCTCGAAATTATAAACAACAATTTGAAAACTGAAGCAAAAATTTCATTCACATTGCTTTACAAAATCAAGTATTTAAATACACACATCAAAACAAGTTTTGCATCACCCGGTTTCCAGAACTCCTGAAGATAGACGTTAGACTGTGGATGTTATATCACAGACACAGTCTCTTTGAGTGTTCACAGATGTCACTAAACCCACCCGAAGAAGTAAACAACCATGCGTGAGCAGCGCCTATTAGACGGAGGGGGTCAGACAGCCGATCAGTTCCTGTCATTCCACCAGGAAGGAGGTACACGGCTTGTGTTGTCTCTATTCAACCACGCCTAGACGGTCAATACCGCGGTTCGATCGCTTCCGCATTGTTACTTTGTGCCAGGAAGGGCTCTCAAGGGAAGCGTTCCGGCGTCTTGGAGAGTACCGAAGCGATGTTGTTCGGACATGGAGGAGATATAGAGAGACAGGAACTCCGCTACCTACGAATTATGGCTCGTAGGAACCCTGACAGCAACGCCACCACGTTGAACAATGCTTTTCCTGCTCCCACAGGACTTCGCCTTACGACTCAATAGGCGCAATAGGCTGCATGATGCACAACTTCACTCTCGACGTCCATGGCGAGGTCCATCTTTGCAACCATGACACCATGCAGATGAGCCCAACAACATGCCGAATGGACCACTCAGGATTCACATCACGTTCTCTTCGCCAATGAGTGTCGCATATACGTTCAACTAGACAATCGTCTGAGACGTGTTTGGAAGCAATCTGGTCAGGCTGAACGCCTTAGACACACTGTCCAGCGAGCACAGAACGGTGGAGGTTCCCTGATGTTTTGGGGTGGCTTTATGTGGGGCCAACGTACGACACTGGTGGTCATGGCAGGCGCCGTAATGGCTGTACGATACGTGAATGCCATCCTCCGACCGATAGTGCATCAATATCGGCAGCATATTGGTGAGACATTCGTCCCCATTGTGCACATGTTGTGAAGGATTTACTTCAGGATAACGACATCGATCGATTAGGATGTTCTCCAGACATTAACCCTGTCGGACAGGACTCGGATGGATTGAAAAGGGCTTTTTATGGACGACGTGAACCACCAACCACTCTGAGGGATCTACACCGAATCGCCGTTGAAGAGTGGGACAATCTGGTTCAACAGTGCCTTGATGAACTTGTGGACAGTATGCCACGACGAATACAGGCATGCGTCAATGCAAGAGGACGTGCTACTGGGTATTAGAGGTACCGGTGTGTACAGCACTCAGGACCACCACCTCTGAAGCTGTCCCTGTATTGTGGTACAACATGCAGTATGTGGTTTTCATGAGCAATAAAAAAGGCAAAAATGTTGTTTATGTCGATCTCTATTCCAATTTTCTGTACAGGTTCCGGAACTCACGGAACCGAGGTAATGCAAAACTTCTTTTGATGTGTATATTTAAAACCATAACAAAGAACCGTAGTGTCGAGACACTCATCTCTTGTAAGTTGGTTTACATGAATACAAACTTCTTCTAATTAGGATGACGCCTGTTGGGAAAGCGTTCACTGTACATTCGTGCTGCTCTACGGGTATTACTTCCTAAAGCGCCGTATATTAAGCGAATGTCTGCCAATTCTCGTGTCGATTAATATTCCTTCTTTGAGTACTGTACACGGAACACATCTCACCATGGACACATCAATGATGCAAAGCAGAACTGCCACCAGGGTTGGTCGTGTGCGTGAGGCGGAGGTTAATGGGCTGGTACAATGTATGCTGACGCCTTATGAAACATGTACATTTTGTACAGTATGTGCGTTTGTTGGTGAGGGGCGCACACTTTTTATCACCCGACGCCTGTTCCAGTACACAAGAGACACAGGGAATCTCTGTGAAAGTGTGGAGGAACTGTAAGCGCCATTGCAATATGTGCGTTCATACTGGCGGTCGCCGCTTTGAATAATTACTACGAGCTACGTTGTTGTTATGTGATCTATGCTGCGTATGTCCACAACACAATAAATATTGCGAACATTTGTTATCCATCTCAGTATAATCGGTTGTGGACCGTCTATCACCTGCTTCAGTTTGTTCAAGAAAAATTTTAGACACTCTGTAGAGGTCAAGAGAAAGCAAATGAGGTGTTGATTGAGAATTTAAAGTTCAATATTTAGCTTCGACTTTTAAAGAATACTAGAGGATACTTGACGGATGGATTTTGCTTAATTTGCGCTGATTACTTTCAAACAGTTAAATCTTTTCCAGAATTAATTTTCACTCTGGAGCAGAGTGTCCGCAGATTTGAAACTTTCCGTCTGATTAAATTTTTGTACTAGATCGGAATTCCAACACGCGATCTTTGCCTCTCGCAGGCAGCTTTATTTCCACCACTACCTTACCTCCTACCTCTCAAACTTCTGCCCTTTCTTTTACAAGTACTAGCCGTGCAAGGTATGCAGGAGAACATCTGTGAAATTTGGAAGGCAGGAGATGACGTACTGGCGGTTGTAAAACTGTGAGGGCGGTTCGTTAATCATGACTGGATCGCTCAATTGATAGCGCTCTTGCTCATAAATGGCAGTGGATCCAGGCACGATGTGAAGAACAGTTTTAATCTACTTCGAAGTTTCAATTAAATATTTTTTTCCCGACTCTAGACCTCTTACTGTATAGTTTGATATTACGTTTGCCCATTTCCTACTTTCGCTTGGCTATGAAAATCCGGACAGAAGTCCTTTGTGTAAATTATGTTGTGTCTTTGTTTGCTGTTCGCCCAAACGTGTGACCAAATCGTTCACGTGCACACGGGTCCACAAACTCAAAATTTTCAACTATATTTCGAATTTGTTGCTTCCAGTCGAGATTGAATTGCTAGCTAGTAAAAGCCCTTCTTAATGGAAAGTGCTGGATGTTAATAAACCCTATAAATACATGGTACTCATAGAGTCCCGCTATCATTTCAGAAGGACACAGCCTGTAAATTATTCGAAAATTATGATTTCCTGCGAAACGTGTAGCAGCATTCAAAATTCTTCTTCCTTTTGAGCTGCATCAGAATGGCAGCAGACCAGGGAAGGCGCAGTGTGTCATCTCGTGGTATGCAGAATCCGAAGATATGACAACGATGTTACGGAATTATTGGCAGAAGGAAGGCAGCGCACTATAGGCAGAAGGAATCGAAACAGGTGCTTCAGGAGCTTAAAGATGTACTGTTCAGTAAGACAACAAGTTCAGGGAGAAATGTTGGTGCTGTAATTCGTACCTGCTCTGTGCTGTTGGTCTGATAGGGCCAACGATGAATACGTCATAGAGTAACTGCGGACATCTGCAGTAACATTGGGTTTGCAGATAAAACCATGCGCCGATAAGAATAACAGTGGAGGTATCGGAGGATTTCTACGGTCACATTTTGCAGAAAATTTCTCAAAATCTGCTTCAGTGATTACAACAGAAAGTTGTAACTTAAGGAACGTATGAAAAATATAACTATAGTATCACGTGGATACAGTAACTTCTGAATGGTATTGGTTTTCCTCAATACAAAAACAAAATGTTCAAATGTGTGTGAAGTCTTATGGGACTTAACTGCTAAGGTCATCAGTCCCTAAGCTTTCACACTACTTAACCTAACACACACACACACACACACACACACACACACACACACACACACACACACACACATCCATGCCCGAGGAAGGACTCGAACCTTCGCCAGGATCAGCCGCACATTCCACGACTACAACGCCCTAGACCGCTCGGTTAATCCCGCGCGGCTCTTACTACACTTAGGCCCTCAACGTAAGTGAGATTTTGATCAATATCGACAAAATCTTCCAAATAATTTTTTAAAAATATTCCATGGTGAACCGTTGTGGAGTCGTCGGCTCGCGCCACGTCTCGTGGAACACGATTTTTGGCGTGAAAGGGGCGTGGCACGTTTTCCGCGAATGGGGTTGACGCCGCTTTCCGGGAGAAGTAGTGAGTGAAGTAGCACAGAGAGCGCAGGGCTGCGGGAAACGGCTGTTTCTTCTGTCTGTCACCTGTGTGCTTTCCAAGTTTGTCTGGTTGAGCATATTCCACAAGAAACGGGAGTGGACACATCATTCCTTTAACCGAACAGATTTTGAGGCCGGCGGTGGGTCATCGTCGTCATGCACACCGCTCCTGGCGGCTCCTAGTTTTTGCATTGTTTGTCACCGCACAGTGCCTTTGGGTGCTCTTTAAGCTACTTTTAGTTCGTCGCTTCGGTGCCAAGACTAAGCGGCGTTCGTAAAGAATGACCTTGCTCCCTGCTGTGAGCGTGATATTTGTGGCTGGTTCACTTCCTGGGCCTGTTTGTACCCTGCTGCTTCTACACCAGACTCGGTTTAGCCTCCTGCAGTTGTTGTTGTTGTTCCCTGTTCCTGTGTCTGGCCAACCGCTATGAGGAGCGTATCGCTCGTACCAAAAAATAGTAGCTGACAGTGCATAAGTGACTAGTGATGGGCTAACGAACATGAGTGTCTACAGACTGTGTTGTTTCATGACATATGGATATGTGTGCTCGCAATATGAAACAGCGTCGCGAATGTATTTAATAGTAATGACAACAACATATAAATGAGTCAGCTCATTTTAAGTTGACATGGCTTAAAGCCACAAAAATCTTCACTTGATAATAGCCTAAGGCCGAAATTGCCATCGTGAAATAAAGAAAGTGTTACAGTCACTGACGTAAATATGATATCTTTTATAATAGCTTCAATTTCGCTATTATCATAAAGTTGTGATTTGATTGTGTGTTTTAGATTATTGGGGTTTTGTCAGTTTTTTTCTGTTCATTGTATCATTATCCGTTACTTTCAAAGTTTTTTGCCTAGTATGTTGGTACACTAAATCGCCAAGTCGCTTTCTTTAGTTATCTGGAGTCCACAAGCTTGTGCATATTACATAGCAAATCATGTTGCGTGTGTTTTGGTGGGCTACACTTCCAAGCAAAAAAATGGTTCAAATGGCTCTGAGCACTATGGGACTTAACATCTGTGGCCATCAGTCCCCTAGAACTTAGAACTACTTAAACCTAACTAACCTAAGGACATCACACACATCCATGCCCGAGGCAGGATTCGTACCTGCGACCGTAGCAGTCGAGCGGCTCCGGACTGAGCGCCTAGAACCGCTTGACCACCGCGGCCGGCACTTCCAAGCAAATGTTGTCTTTAACGTAGGCGACGTTCATCAATTAACCATTGTTTTCACCTATATTTTCTGTCCCACGTGACGGTTACTCTTGTTTCATTTTTATACATGTTCATCATACAGTCTCTTTATTAGAAAATATCTCCTCCATTCAACTGATCTTCTAAATCCATTGCATTCCCTGTCAGAATTACATTCTCATTGGCGGACCTATAATCTTTTATTTCGTATCTCGGAAACTTTATTTCATTTCCAGATTTCTCATTGGTTTCCTGTACTCTTGTTTACTGTACAAAATAATATCGGGATAGAGTGCAACCATGTCTCACTCTCTTCTCAACTAATGCTTAGACTCTCATATTTGCAGTCAGGTTTCTGTACAAGTTGTAGATAGCCTTTCCCTCCATGTTTATCCCTGGTGCTAATAGAATTTCGAAGAGTGTATTTAAATCAACATTTCCGTGAAGTAATATAGCAACAAAAATCTGTATTAGTGAATTGATCAGCCAGGTTTAACACACATCAATCGGTATGATTAAATACCTTCACTTTTTATATGAAAGTTGTTGGGACTACTGTATTTTTCATTATGTGCTAAACATGCATTATAGTGTCGGTTTGTAAGAGCGCTCTGTAATGCAATGATTCTTCGGGTCGGGGTGTCAAATCATAACGTTTATCATTCTTTTTAATCTTGAGATGCAATTTACAACAGTGTTACACGTGCCTTGCAGACTAGCCTACACACATTGTTCTCTTAACGAGTTCAGTATTCGGTATGCTATACTGCAGGTTTTTTTTTGTCATCAGTCTACTGACTGGTTTAATGCGGCCCGCCACGAATTCCTTTCCTGTGCTAACCTGTTCATCTCAGAGTAGCACTTGCAACCTACCTCTCCAGTTATTTGCTTGACATATTCCAATCTCTGTCTTCCTCTACAGTTTTTGCCCTCTACAGCTCCCTCGAGTACCATGGAAGTCATCCCCTCATGTCTTAGCACATGTCCTATCATCCTGTCCCTTCTCCTTATCAGTGTTTTCCACATATTCCTTTCCTCTCCGATTCTGCGTAGAACCTCCTCATTCCTTACCTTATCAGTCCACCTAATTTTCAACATTCGTCTATAGCACCACATCTCAAATGCTTCGATTCTCTTCTGTTCCGGTTTTCCCACAGTCCATGTTTCACTACCATACAATGCTGTACTCCAGACGTACATCCTCAGAAATTTCTTCCTCAAATTAAGGCCGGTATTTGATATTAGTAGACTTCTCTTGGCCAGAAATGCCTTTTTTGCCATAGCGAGTCTGCTTTTGATGTCCTCCTTGCTCCGTCCGTCATTGGTTATTTTACTGCCTAGGTAGCAGAATTCCTTAACTTCATTGACTTCGTGACCATCATCCCTGATGTTAAGTTTCTCGCTGCTCTTATTTCTACTACTTCTCATTAGCTTCGTCTTTCTCCGATTTACTCTCAAACCATACTGTGTACTCATTAGACTGTTCATTCCGTTCAGCAGATAATTTAATTCTTCTTCACTTTCACTCAGGATAGCAATGGCATCAGAGAATCGTATCATTGATATCCTTTCACCTTGTAATTTAATTCCACTCCTGAACCTTTCTTTTATTTCCATCATTGCTTCCTCGATGTACAGATTGAAGAGTAGGGGTGAAAGGCTACAGCTTTGTCTTACTCCCTTCTTAATACGAACACTTCGTTCTTGATTGTCCAGTCTCATTATTCCCTCTTGGTTGTTGTCCATATTGTATATGACCCGTCTCTCCCTATAGCTTACCCCTACTTTTTTCAGAATCTTGAACAGCTTGCACCATTTTATATTGTCAAACGCTTTTTCCAGGTCGACAAATCCTATGAACGTGTCCTGATTTTTGCTTCCATTATTAGCCGTAACGTCAGAAATGCCTCTCTCGTGCCTTTACTTTTCCTAAAGCCAAATTGATCGTCATCCAGCGCATTCTCAATTTTCTTTTCCATTCTTCTGTATATTATTCTTGTAAGCTTCGATGCATGAGCTGTTAAGCTGATTATGCGATAATTCTCGCACTTGTCAGCTCTTGCCGTCTTTGGAATTGTGTGGATGATGCCTTTCCGGAAGTCAGATGGTATGTCGCCAGACTCATAGATTCTACACACCAACGTGAATAGTCGTTTTGTTGCCACTTCCCCTAATTATTTTAGAAATTCTTATGGAATGTTTTCTATCCCTTCTGCCTTATTTGACCGTAAGTCCTCCAAGGCTCTTTTAAATTCCGATTCTAATACTGGATCCCCTATCTCTTCTAAATCGACTCCTGTTTCTTCTTCTATCACATCAGACAAATCTTCACCCTCATAGAGGCTGTCAATGTATTCTTTCCACCTATCTGCTCTCTCCTCTGCATTTAACAGTGGAATTCCCGTTGCACTCTTAATGTTACCAGCGTTGCTTTTAATGTCACCAAAGGGTGTTTTGACTGTCCTGTATGCTGAGTCTGTCCTGCCGACAATCATATCTTTTTCGATGTCTTCACATTTTTCCTGCAGCCATTTCGTCTTAGCTTCCCTGCAATTCCTATTTATTTCATTCCTCAGCGACTTGTATTTCTGTATTCCTGATTTTCCCGGAACATGTTTGTACTTCCTCCTTTCATCAATCAACTGAAGTATTTCTTCTGTTACCCATAGTTTCTTCGCAGCTACCTTCTTTGTACCTATGTTTTCCTTCCCAACTTCTGTGAAGGCCCTTTTTAGAGACGTCCATTCCTCTTCAACTGTGTTGCCTACTGCGCTATTCCGTATTGCTGTATCTATAGCGTTAGAGAACTTCAAACGTATCTCATCATTCCTTAGAACTTCCGTATCCCACTTCTTTGCGTATTGATTCTTCCTGACTAATGTCTTGAATTTCAGCCTACTCTTCATCACTACTATATTGTGATCTGAGTCTATATCTGCTCCTGGGTACGCCTTACAATCCAGTATCTGATTTCGGAATCTCTGTCTGACCATGATGTAATCTAATTGAAATCTTCCCGTATCTCCCGTCCTTTTCTAAGTATACCTCCTCCTCTTGTCATTCTTAAACAGGGTATTCGCTATTACTAGCTGAAACTTGTTACAGAACTCAATTAGTCTTTCTCCTCTGTCATTCCTTGTCCCAAGCCCATATTCTCCTGTAACCTTTTCTTCTACTCCTTCCCCTACAACTGCATTCCAGTCGCCCATGACTATTAGATTTTCGTCCCCCTTTACATACTGCATTACCCTTTCAATATCCTCATACACTTTCTCTATCTGTTCATCTCCAGCTTGCGACGTCGACGTGTGTACCTGAACTATCGTTGTCGGTGTTGGTCTGCTGTCGATTCTGACTAGAACAACACAGTCACTGAACTGTTCACAGTAAAAGACCCTCTGCCCTACCTTCCTATTCATAACGAATCCTACACCTGTCGTACCATTTTCTGCTGCTGTTGATATTACCCGATACTCATCTGACCAGAAATCCTTGTCTTCCTTCCACTTCACTTCACTGACCCCTACTATATCTAGATTGAGCCTTTGCATTTCCCTTTTCAGATTTTCTAGTTTCCCTATCACGTTCAAGCTTCTGACATTCCACGCCCCGACTCGTAGAACATTATCCTTTCGATGATTATTCAATCTTTTTCTCATGGTAACTTCCCCCTTGGCAGTCCCCTCCCGGAGATCCGAATGGGGGACTATTCCGGAATCTTTTGCCAATGGAGAGATCATCATGACACTTCTTCAACTGCAGGCCACATGTCCTGTGGATACACGTTACGTGTCTTTAATGCAGTGGTTTCCATTGCCTTCTGCATCCTCATGTCGTTGATCATTGCTGATTCTTCCGCCTTTAGGGGCAATTTCCCACCCCTAGGACAAGAGAGTGCCCTGAACCTCTATCCTAGTGATGTTTGCAATTGACAACTCCTCCAGTGGTCGGTAACAGGTGGCAGCGGATCGTCACAAGGGCATGGCCAATGTACATCGCTTACGCTTTACTGGATTGCTGTACTAGAGTTTATTCATGGATTTGCTTGACCGTCAACTACCTGGATTATTCTCTTAGTGTGCTCCACCATTTACTGTGTCACGACGCACATTAGAGTCTATCCCTATTTTCTGCGTCATAAAGAGTGTGTTGCATCGACGCAACTGTGGTCTTTTTCTTGTTGTCTCTATTGTTTATTGTCCATTTGTCCATGCTTCTCTTCCATGTAAGGGAACGCTTCATATTGCACTGGGCACTTTTTTTTTCTGCTTGCAACTACAATCCTACTGAAAAAATTGTTCACGTGTTTTGAGCTCTGCCCAGCTTCAGAATATTAGACAAAAGGACTCACAGAACACCAACGTTAAGATTCAAATTGTGTAACGGGCACTCTGTATTACGTCCTTTTATCTGATGTTGGGCAATGTCCGAAACAGGTATACAAGTAAAGTTTTAACAAGGGGGATTTCTGTGGTTAGCGGTCCAAAAACTGTCGAAAAAGAGGTGCTCAGCATTCATTGAATGTTCACAGGTCTCGTGCGTGATCTTAAGTCGCGAGTTAAGTAGCTTCAAAAAATGCTTTCCTACTTTTAAATTTATATTCGGTGCTGGGAATTTAAATTCATGATCGTATCATCTAAAAAATAAATAATAGTTCCAACTGTGACTAACACAAGTAATTAATTACAAATCGTGACTGATTCATCAGCCGAAAATAGATACATATCCCAGCTGTTCATCAAAATACAAACAAATTTAAGCCTCAGCCAGTATCTACAAAAGGGGATAATGGAAGTTCTCAGAAATGCACTCAAGAAATTTAACTAAAATTTAACTAAATAGTGAAAATCTCACAAGTGCCATGGGCACGCATGCGATTTATTCTAAATGCGCACCAAAGCGTACGGCTGATACACCATACAGAGTAATGCAGCTCCTACTGCTGCCGCTGCCACAAACTGAGGACACACTCTAACTTCAATCTGGCCCGTAAATACCCCTAGGGTAGACTTTTCGACATTATTTATCATTAGTTCAGAAGATTTACCAGTACAAAATTAAAATCTAATTACCAGGAGGATGCAAGCTTTCGTGATAATTAGTATTAGATGTCGCAAAAAGTTGTGTTCACCAACAATTAATAAAATTCCAGTTACAGTGATTATTAAGGATGCCTAAATCTATTACTGATAAACAAAATATCACATCATTCTAATGGAAATTACTTAGCGCCTTCTGCTAGTGAAATTGTTTTTCTGGTAATATGTGAATTAAGGGTGATTACTAAAAATTTATTTGCCTGAAATCATTTAATCAATTAAGTAAACATATATTATACAAATAATGGGTGGTGCGTATGACAGTAACCTAGCACATGCCGCATTACTGTAACGTGTAGTTGATTCCTTCGATTAATTAAACAGAATACTGGCACTGAGTCAATCGTTTTATGTTATCAAACCTACCAAGATTAATCACCAACAGTGAACAGTGTAACATAACAAGTGGTGACGTTTCATGACCAGTTACTGCTGTATGCTGGAGTGGGACAAAGACGGCGTCTTTGTGTTTCAGGGAACACTGACTTCCATTTGAACCATCCGAGAACGAATCTTTGGGCCAGGATTGTGGAGTGATCAGAATATTAGCAACGGTATGGAACACAATTCAGACCAGCCATGAAGGATCAACGCAGCTCATACACCGTAGGAAAGTGCGAGTTTCATTCTCGGATGATTTCTGCCTAATTAAGCATTAACGCACACTGCAAGCTGATGCAGTAGCTGTACATTTTTCCTGTAACACTGTTCTGTTAGTAAGATTTGAAGTATATACTGTATCATAATTCACATTCTTTCACTCTGTTTCACAAATGAACAAACAGAATCTCCCATTTATGTTTATGCGCGAGTCTAGCTTGAAAAAGTCGCAGGTTTTGAATGAACAAAATAATTATTCTTAAAGATTTTTACATAAATTGCTGAAATGCATAAATCCCCACAGTTGGTCAGGGATTTGTACTGCGCACCGCCCAAGCGCGAGTTTGATGCAATAATTACTGTGATTGTGTGTGTGTGTGTGTGTGTGTGTGTGTGTGTGTGTATGTGTGTGTGTGAGAGAGAGAGAGAGAGAGAGAGAGAGAGAGAGAGAGATTGGCTGCTATACACACGAATGTTCTGCCCACGAGACGTAATTGCATTTGTACTCTGAAAGCGCCCTAATTCTCCACGGCACATAAAACACAGAGATATGGGCCGTTAGTCTTCCTGCAGCAGCAGTGATGTGTGCTATCTTACAGTCCCTAATGTAAATTTCCCTACAAAATATCTGCGGAAAATTGTATTTAATATGGCTGCTCATTAAGCCACGCTAGTCACGAGTACAATACGAAAACAACACGCAATTTATAATGATAAAAGCCAGTCTAGTCACATTCGAGGGTGCACGAATAAGGCCACAGCCGCGAAGGCAGACTGTACCAGATACGCTGGAAACGCTTAGGTGTTTCATGTACTCATATAGGACAGGTTTGTTTACCATCCCTAAAAATAAGTTCATTTCCATCGATAGCACTGAACGCTACTGGTAGAGATTTGCGTTTTAATGAAATTTTTACCTAATAAATCTATGTTTAGTCGGAACAATGAATTTTCTTCCTCCGCTGGCATTATGTAAAATAGCTTTGAAAGTTAATTTCCTGTTCCTTTCCCCCAGCTTCAATCATTTCTTGTACGTTGAAGGTGGAGGGGGAGAAAGGAAAGGAGAAGGTTTTTGATATACTCGTCGGAAAGAACAAACACAACGTGTACTCGTCGGAAAGAAGAAACACAACGCATTCATATAAAATCAATCATTTCTATTGCAGTAATTTTCCTCTCTTCCTACACCTTAGCTATGTACACTTTTCACTCACCTCTTGAATTACTCAAACATCTGAAAAATTCATCTGATAGTTGCTTTCTACTTGCTGTTAGTTACTGTACCTTCTGCTATCCTAACTAATGAAATATTTGTCCTGTATAAATGCCTGTTTTATTAAAACTAACATGCTTGTCCGTTGGGAGTTTTCCTCTGTCTTTATTTGTCGTATATGACAGGAACACTGATAGTTAAATTATACTCCGATTAATACTCTCAGTAACTGACGCTTCTTAGTGGGGCGAATGGTAGGGGATGGGCGTCAGCCAATCGCAGCTGTTTCTCGGGCTCCACGCGCTCGCTGCGTTGCCGGCTCTGCCTTAACCAGTGGCCGGCCGCAGTGACCGAGCGGTTCTAGGCGCTTCAGCCTGGAAGCGCGCTGCTGCTACAGTCGCAGATTCGAATCCTTCCTCGGGCATGGATGTGTGTGACGTCCTTAGGTTAGTTAGGTTTAAGTAGTTCTATGTCTAGGGGACTGATGACCTCAGAAGTTAAGTCCCACAGTGCTCAGAGCCATTTGAACCATTTTGAACCTTAACCAGTGACGCGGCATGCAGGAATGGAGACGTGGGCAGGTGCAACAGAACGCAACGGTGGGAGGGGAGAGAACGAACAGCCCAGTACGCCGTGAGTTTTGGATGTTCGATTACATCACTACCAAAATACTTTCTTACAAACAAAGCAGTACTATCTCTACAGCTGAAGTTACAACTTTGATGAACGTTTTAGTGAACAAAAGGATTGAAAATGTCAATGTCAGTGTCAGGTACCAGGGGCGAGGAGTGTTAGTAACTGCTGTAATCGCTGATTAAGTTACAGATAAAACGTGTGGTTTTTTTTTTTCATTTAAACATCTTGGTACATTTTTTTCTACAGTTTCAGTTGCGAGCATACTTCATACCCGCAAAACGCACTGTTAACCCAGGGTTGTTTAAAACATTAACGGCTGTCAGTGCGACACACGCTAGTTTGTAAGGCCACAGGGGCAGGTAAGCTAGATGCTACATTCCTGTAACTTCCAGCAACAGCGATTAACGTTGCACGCATGTCGCATTGCAAGGTTTATTCCCTCTCTCGCTTCCACTGGATAAAGAGAAGGAGGGCTGTGCAGCTGTTGAAGGTAACTGTTAATTGTGCAGTGTCTTCGATTATCTAGTTCTTCTAAAGACAGGTGTGTCATTCTTTCTCGACCTACATTGCTGAAAGTGTTCAGATATAAATGGGGCTACATATTATAGTTCCACGTGGCTTTAGCACACGTCATTTATTCGTTATAGTTTAGTGAGTTTAAGTTAGTTTCTCCGTAAGTGCGAAGCTGATGTCTATTATTGTTTGAAGAAAGTTGGCCAGTTTGAGATTGACTTACAGGAACTTATGGGTTAATTTCAAGAAGCATCGACTAACACCTAGCCAGTAGAAAACTGTAGTGAGCTCCGAGAAAGACGCAATGGTATGGCGTGACTGACAAACATCGTACCGTGTTTTGTTTCGTGAAACTGATATTGTCTAGATTCGGGTAACTGAAAGGTACCCAAAATGGACAGTTTGGAGTTTCTTCCAGTTAAGAATTGTTATAAGTATAGTCAATGTGAAGGTAACTTCGCTAAGGATGCATTTGATTAAGTGAATGTATACTACGGTAGACATTTTGATGCATCTCGACTGTTGTTGTTGTTGTCTTCAGTCCTGAGATTGGTTTGATGCAGCTCTCCATGCTACTCTATCCTGTGCAAGCTGCTTCATCTCCCAGTACCTACTGCAACCTACATCCTTTTGAATCTGCTTAGTGTACTCATCTCTCGGTCTCCCTCTACGATTTTTACCCTCCACGCTTCCCTCCAACGCTAAATTTGTGATCCCTTGATGCCTCAAAACATGTCCTACCAACCGATCCCTTCTTCTAGTCAAGTTGTGCCACAAACTTCTCTTCTCCCCAATCCTATTCAATACCTCCTCATTAGTTACGTGATCTATCCACCTTATCTTCAGTATTCTTCTGTAGCACCACATTTCGAAAGCTTCTATTCTCTTCTTGTCCAAACTAGTAATCGTCCATGTTTCACTTCCATACATGGCTACACTCCAAACAAATACTTTCAGAAACGACTTCCTGATACATAAATCTATATTCGATGTTAACAAATTTCTCTTCTTCAGAAACGCTTTCCTTGCCATTGCCAGTCTACATTTTATATCCTCTCTACTTCGACCATCATCAGTTATTTTACTTCCTAAATAGCAAAACTCCTTTACTACTTTAAGTGTCTCATTTCCTAATCTAATTCCCTCAGCATCACCCGATTTAATTTGACTACATTCCATTATCCTCGTTTTGCTTTTGTTGATGTTCATCTTATATCCTCCTTTCAAGACAATGTCCATTCCGTTCAACTGCTCTTCCAAGTCCTTTGCCGTCTCTGACAGAATTACAATGTCATCGGCGAACCTCAAAGTTTTTACTTCGTCTCCATGAATTTTAATACCTACTCCAAATTTTTCTTTTGTTTCCTTTACTGCTTGCTCAATATACAGATTGAATAACATCGGGGAGAGGCTACAACCCTGTCTCACTCCTTTCCCAACCACTGCTTCCCTTTCATGCCCCTCGACTTTTATGACTGCCATCTGGTTTCTGTACAAATTGTAAATAGCCTTTCGCTCCCTGTATTTTACCCCTGCCACCTTTAGAATTTGAAAAAGAGTATTCCAGTCAACATTGTCAAAAGCTTTCTCTAAGTCTACAAATGCTAGAAACGTAGGTTTGCCTTTTCTTAATCTTTCTTCTAAGATAAGTCGTAAGGTCAGTATTGCCTCACGTGTTCCAACATTTCGACGGAATCCAAACTGATCCTCCCCGAGGTCCGCATCTACCAGTTTTTCCATTCGTCTGTAAAGAATTCGCGTTAGTATTTTGCAGCTGTGACTTATTAAACTGATAGTTCGGTAATTTTCACATCTGTCAGCACCTGCTTTCTTTGGGATTGGAATTATTATATTCTTCTTGAAGTCTGAGGGTATTTCGCCTGTGTCATACATCTTGCTCACCAGCTGGTAGAGTTTTGTCATGACTGGCTCTCCCAAGGCCGTCAGTAGTTCTAATGGAATGTTGTCTACTCCGGGGGCCTTGTTTCGGCTCAGGTCTTTCAGTGCTCTGTCAAACTCTTCACGCAGTATCGTATCTCCCATTTCGTCTTCATCTACATCCTCTTCCATTTCCATAATATTGTCCTCAAGTACATCACCCTTGTATAAACCTTCTATATACTCCTTCCACCTTTCTGCCTTCCCTTCTTTGCTTAGAACTGGGTTGCCATCTGAGCTCTTGATATTCATACACGTGGTTCTCTTCTCTCCAAAGGTCTCTTTAATTTTCCTGTAGGCAGTATCTATCTTACCCCTAGTGAGATAAGCTTCTACATCCTTACATTTGTCCTCTAGCCATCCCTGTTTAGCCATTTTGCACTTCCTGTCGATCTCATTTTTGAGACGTCTGTATTCCTTTTTGCCTGCTTCATTTACTGCATTTTCATATTTTCTCCTTTCATCAATTAAATTCAATATTTCTTCTGTTACCCAAGGATTTCTAGCAGCCCTCGTCTTTTTACCTACTTTATCCTCTGCTGCCTTCACTACTTCATCCCTCACAGATATCCATTCTTCCTCTACTGTATTTCTTTCCCCTATTCCTGTCAATTGTTCCCTTATGCTCTCCCTGAAACTCTGTACAACCTCTGGTTCTTTCAGTTTATCCAGGTCCCATCTCCTTAATTTCCCACATTTTTGCAGTTTCTTCAGTTTTAATCTACAGGTCATAACCAATAGATTGTGGTCCGAGTCCACATCTGCCCCTGGAAATGTCTTACAACTTAAAACCTGGTTCCTAAATCTCTGTCTTACCATTATATAATCTATTTGATACCTTTTAGTATCTCCAGGGTTCTTCCACGTATACAACCTGCTTTCATGATTCTGAAACCAAGTGTTAGCTATGATTAAGTTGTGCTCCGTGCAAAATTCTACTAGGCGGCTTCCTCTTTCATTTCTTAGCCCCAATCCATATTCACCTACTATGTTTCCTTCTCTCCCTTTTCCTACACTCGAATTCCAGTCACCCATTACTATTAAATTTTCGTCACCCTTCACTATCTGAACAATTTCTTTTATTTCATCGTACTTTTCGTCAATTTCTTCTTCATCTGCAGAGCTAGTTGGCATATAAACTTGTACTACTGTAGTAGGTGTGGGCTTCGTATCTATCTTGGCCACAATAATGCGTTCACTATGCTGTTTGTAGTAGCTTACCCGCATTCCTATTTTCCTATTCATTATTAAACCTACTCCTGCATTACCCCTATTTGATTTTGTGTTTATAACCCTGTAGTCACCTGACCAGAAGTCTTGTTCCTCCTGCCACCGAACTTCACTAATTCCCACTATATCTAACTTTAACCTATCCATTTCCCTTTTTAAATTTTCTAACCTACCTGCCCGATTAAGGGATCTGACATTCCACGCTCCGATCCGTAGAACGCCAGTTTTCTTTCTCCTGATAACGACATCCTCCTGAGTAGTCCCCGCCCGGAGATCCGAATGGGGGACTATTTTACCTCCGGAATATTTTACCCAAGAGGATGCCATCATCATTTAATCATACAGTAAAGCTGCATGTCCTCGGGAAAAATTACGGCTGTAGTTTCCCCTTGCTTTCAGCCGTTCGCAGTACCAGCACAGCAAGGCCGTTTTGGTTAATGTTGCAAGGCCAGATCAGTCAATCATCCAGACTGTTGCCCCTGCAACTACTGAAAAGGCTGCTGCCCCTCTTCAGGAACCACACGTTTGTCTGGCCACTCAACAGATACCCCTCCGTTGTGGTTGCACCTACGGTACGGCCATCTGTATCGCTGAGGCACGCAAGCCTCCCCACCAACGGCAAGGTCCATGGTTCATGGGGGGGGCATCTCGACTATGGACGGAAATATCTTCGGACGGATTCCAGAACAAGCCAGTACTTAGGCAAGGTAAATATCTCACGTTCTGTAGTTTCAGTGGAGGAGTGTCTGAAGCAACAAAAGTAATGAAATTAATTTCAGCCATTTCTGCTGCCAGTGCTTCGGTAGAAAGATCATATTCGGCGTTGACGAGAATCAAAACTTGTCTTCAAAATGCATTGCCGCAAACTAGATTTTCCCATCTTGCTTCGTTGTACATTGAAAAAGTTACTCAAGTTCGTGACGCAACAAGCGCCATTCTACTACTCCATGACTGAAGTTTCGACAGGAAGGATCGCGGGATGGATCTGAAATATAAATAAAATTGTAGTACAGGAACTTTTAATACCATTCTTATTCATGTAGATACAACAACAGATATTTCCTGAGTATTCAGTATCTCTCAGTGGGCTTAACCTTTATGAGGTTGTACCTTGCACTGTGATAGGCGGCGTACTACTTTATTCAGTGTAATACCAGGGCGTGATGCGATACAATACCGGATAATCGTAAACAATAACATAATACTAATAAAAATGTCAATAATAATAGTTACAATAACACTGTTACTTGGATAATAGTAAACAACAACATAACGATGACAATAAAAATAATTACAACTAAAATACTGTTACTTTTAATATTTCTTTAAAAGCGATTGCAGTTACGATTAACTCATGTCTCACCGCTGTCAGATTCTCCGTCACTGTCAAGAGTTCACATTTCAACTATTTTGTTAAATACTTCGGTTCTTTCGCGTCCTATAGTCTCATATCGTAGCTCGCTTTTAGTGGTCCCAGTTATTATGGTGTTATGAATTTAAGAAACACAGCAGTTAATTCGGAGAACTTGCAGTGAAAAGTGGGGTCGCTGGATACTTTACGTTTAGCGGACCTCAAAATGTAGCCTCGTGGAAAACTGTATGCTATTTAGATCGGAGAAAACCACTGAGACCCTGAGAGCTGAGCTGAGACCCTTTAACGATGGTCTATACACTCGCTTTTGAAAAAGTTGAGCAAGCCTTCAGTAATAGTTACGGACAACGCCTCGTGCCATTCGACTATCCTTGATAAGGCATATACAGTGGCTACAACGAAAAAAGAGGAAAAACGAAAAAAACGTCCGCAGTTCGTGGTCTCGCAGTCACGTTCTCCCTTCCCGAGCATGGGGTCCCGGGTTCGATTCCCAGCGTGGTCAGGGATTTTCACCTGCCTCGAGATGACTTGGTGTGTGTGTGTGTGTGTGTGTTGTCCTCAGAGTTTCATCATCATTCATGAAAGTAGCGAGATTGGGCTGCGCACAGGTTGGGAATTTGTATGGGAGCTGATAACCGCTCAGATGAGCTCCCCACAAACCAACCATTATCACCATCATCATCATCATCATCATCATCATCATCATCATCCAAAGAAAAAACATTCCCGAACCAGGCTAATGTAGAAAGGGGAAATGACTGTGTCTCGTTGCTCAGAATAAACCAACTTTAGCTCTACATGTTGTAGATGAACTGGCAATATGTACCTAATACGTTCATAGGGTCCTGAGACAGCTCCATACCAGTGCCACATCAATTTCATTGAACGTATGGGCTCAAGTTAAAGATTATATGGCAAGGAACAACAAAAATTATAATTTAGCAGAAGCTGAAAGACTGATAAAGAATTTTATAAACCAATCTTCGTCGTCAGATCGGCATAATTTGTAAGACATACGAAGGAAGTAATGATGAAAGCACGGAAGATTGAATGTGCAGAGCAAAATTGTAGTGAACAACTTCTTATTTCATTAAATTCTGACAGCAGTCGTAGTGACAGCACTGACAACACTGAAAGTGATTCAGATGTAAGTGACATTCATACGTTTGCGGTATAGTGTTACTAAAAATTCAGCTGTGTTCACCCCTTTCTCCGCTTATTTAAATTATTTCTTATTGCGCGATGTGTTCGTGACAGGTACTCGCCTGTAACATTTGACTGCGGTATCTTAAAGCATCACCGTCAATACAGCAGTAGCAGTGGCGGCCCCGCTTTTACACTCCTCAGTACCTACGAAGACCTTTGCAACAGTTGTTGAGTAGTCGAATCCGGGTCTGGCACAAAGTTTTAATTTGCCAGTAACGTTTAGTTACATAAATCACATGTATGCTATGCTACTCTTTATAGTTAAACACCAGCATCCACAGAAAGCTTCGGTACCATGTCTGTTAATACAAACAGAACGTGAAAATAAGACCTAAGTGTTACGGGAATTCAGGTCCATATATTACGCAAACAACTGTTGCTGACAAATGCCCACACATGTCTCAACACTTTTATGCCAGAAGCAGTGGGAACTTTTACTTCGTTCTTGTTTTTCTACGGAGACTGGTTCTGTAAGACTATTTTCAAATGGTTCAAATGGCTATAAGCATTATGGGACTTATCATCTGAGGTCATCAGTCCCCTAGAACTTAGAACTACTTAAACCTAACTAGCCTAAGGATATCACACACATCCATGATCGAGGCAGGATTCGAACCTGCGACCGTAGCGGTCGGGCGGTTCCAGACTAAAGCGCCTAGAACCGCTCTCCCACAGAGGCCGGCTGACTATTTTCGAACTACTTTATGTAGTATGCAGTAATGTAGGGAAGGTGCTACACAGTATAGTGGGACGCGAAATTGAAGCGTCACCCATCCACCAGTGTCAGCCCAGTTTGAAGGTGAATATAAGTTTAATTTAGTGTTTTGTTTATGTATTTTGTAATATTTGTAATGTTTGTGAATTATCACAGGTTTTGTATTTCTTTTTATGTTTCATGTACGGAGAGGGTGGCGCAACGAACGCAAACAGCATCTTCACTGCCGGGAACAGAAAGAAAATTGCTGGTCACTATACGTCGCGGGTAGACAGCCAAAGAACAACAGAAGATCATGAAACCGTGTTGTTGCGTCGTGCTTCTAAATACTGATAAAATAAGAATTTGTAATGTTTCTACAACAATGACGTCATAGAAAGTTTAATCATGTTGTAAATGTTCAGTCGTATCTTGTCAAGGCTTATGTTCACGTCTATATATAGTATATGTGAAGATAATAAAATAGTGTATCCTACAAAAGTTTAAATGCGTGTTCCGAGAATTTATTTATTAAGAGTTATATTAAGGAAGAAGTATTACTGATTTATTTGACAAGATGATTAATTTTTGACAACATTCATCGCGAGTTTGAGTCTTAAAAGTTTATTCAATGTGATTTTAATATTTATTAAAACAGATAACTTGCATTAATATAATTTCTGAGAACAAACAAATGACATCTAAATTGAGAAAAGTTTGCGCAAACCAATTGGACTGAGTGACGTAATTCTGCGCATACGACTCAACAGATGATGTTTTAATTACAGTTTCGTTCAAGAACCATTCAGAGACAACTTTAAAAAGAATTTAAATAATTTTGAAGTGTTTTGTAACTGACGTAGGTGACGAAGTCCGCATTTAGTCGTATGTCAAAAAAAAAAAAAAACATTTATACAAAACTTACGTCGTTACACTACAACAGCCCAACAATGTACGGAGGTAAGTCAATTGTTAGCCGCAATTTAGTTATTTTTTTATTTTGGTAGTACTGTCGTTTTACGTTGATGACGCATTATTTGTTCATTTGTTTTTATTACTTTGCAATTTACAGGCTGCTATGTTAGTTTCGTTATCACTGCCGCGCTGTTAATCATGGCTTCTCCGCTGTCTATTGAACCAAAGAAGAGTAACGACCAGTGATCCGGTTTTTATTTATGTATTTATTTATTTATTTATTTTGGTCGGAAGGAGTATCATAGGCCGAAATTGATCGAAGAATTTCGGTCCCGTACTGGAGCAGTGTTTTGCTACAACGGAGTGTCTACGAATCGATTGAAAAACTGCTAAAGGGTAGCGCAAGTTTTACGCGTGATGGAGGAGCCGGACTACCGTTTACCGCCACAAATGAAGAAACCATTGAACGTTCACGTGAAATGATGCTCTTAGACACACGATTCACTTTTGACGAAGTGGCACATCGTCTGCAAATTAGTCACGGTTATCCACAATAGACTTGGGTTTCTTAAAGTTTGTGCAAGATGGGTCCCAAAACAATTCACACAATTGTATACAAAAATGGCTTGCACATCTGCAAAAAAACATTGGATCGCTATGCTGACGAAGGGGACAACTTCTTAGACAGGATCATTACTGGTGACGAAACATGGATCGCTCATTACTAGCCGGAGAGTAAGCGGCAGGGTATGGAATGGGAACATGCCACAGTTCATCAAGAGTAGTGACTGGGGTATTGTGACGAGCCAGTTGCTCGACCACCATTGACCTGATGTTTTCAATTGGTGAGATATCTGGAGAATGTACAGGCCAGCGCAGCAGTCGAACATTATCTGTATCCAGAAAGGCCCGTACAGAACCTGCAACATCCAGTCGTGTTTTATACTGCTGAAATGTAGAGTTTCGCAGGGATCCAATGAAGGGTAGAGCCACGGGTCGTAACACATCTGAAATTTAACGTCCACTGTTCAAACTGCCGTCAACGCGAACAAGAGGTGACCGAGACGTGGAACCAATGGCAACCCATACCATCACGCCGGGTGATACACCAGTATGGCGATGACGAATACACGCTTCCAATGTGCGTTCACCGCGATGTCGCTAAACACGAATGCGACCATCACGATGCTGTAAACATAACCTGGATTCATCCGAAAGAAATGACGTTTTGCCATTCGTGCACCCAGGGTCGTCGTTGAGTTCACCATCGCAGGCGCTCCTTTCTGTGATGCAGCATCAAGGGTAACCGAAGCCATGGTCTCCGAGCTGATAGTCCATGCTGCTGCAAACGTCATCGAACTGTTCGTGCAGATGGTTTTTGTCTTGCAAACGTCCCCATCTGTTGACTCAGGGATCGAGACAGTCGCTGTACGATCCGTTACAGCCATGCGGATAAGATGCCTGTTATCTCGACTGCTAGTGATACGGGGTCGTTGGGATCCAGCACGGCGTTCCGTATTACCCTCCTGAACCCACCGATTCCATATTCTGCTAACAGTCATTGGATCAATTGCATATCACAGCATCTTCTTCCTCTCGGTTAAAATTCGCGACTACAGCACGTCATCTTCGTGGTGTAGCAATTTTAATGGCCAGTAGTGTATCACCTTAGGAAATACTGTCCAAAGGCTAAGAAAACCGTGAAATTATTGCTTTGTGATGTACGTTGAGAAATAAAATACGTAGAAATCCCAGAGTTCCCTAGTGTTTCACAGATAAAGAAATCGAACAGAGCATACTAAGGGTGCAGATGTGGCGTGCTTGTGGGACCTCTGCCAATACATCCCTACAGGCGCACGTTGCAACGCTTAAGTCAGCTTTTCCCTAACGACAATCCATCCTCACCAGTACACATCGTGTTACAAGAAATGTTAGGAAAGGTAGACGTTAGAGGTGTAGATGCATCCTTCTACAGCTACCTACAGGCACAGGCGTCATCATTTTTTTAAAATGACAATCCATTCATTGGTTCGTGGTGTGGGTTCCTGTAGTCATGTCCTAGTTCATGAACCACGGGCAACGTATGAGTGGCCAAGTAAGTAGTCCTGACAGTCGGGACACCAGTTACTTTGGAATAAGGCTGGGCATCTCGGACGTATTCTGAGTGGTGGTCACCTTTGTGCTCATACGGCAAAGACTACCAAAGGCACCGGTTAGTCTCTCAACCGTTAGGGGTAAAACCAATGGGACTCGGGGCAAGTAAGTCTAGCAACCTGCTTCCCCGACATTTTAAATATGATGCTGGCAACAATGAGAGCAAAATGCCTCGGACCTTTGGAGGTAACGGAATCCCACCTCTAACTGACAAACCAGGGACTCCTAAGATACGACTTGGCAAACAAATGGTAATGAGATGAGGAGCTATTAATATCATTGGGGGCTACTCTGGGAAGAAGGTAGAGCTGGCAGAGGCTGCAAGTAAGATGGGGCTGGACGTTTTAGCTGTTAGTGACATTCGGGTAAGGGGTGAAAAAGAAGAGGAAGTGGGAGAATACAAGGTCTACCTGTCAGGAGCCAAAGCAGGAATAGCACAATGGGGTGTAGGGATTTACATCAGGAAAGAAATGGAACCCAGCGTAGTTGCAGTAAGGTATGTAAACGAACGACTGATGTGGATAGATTTGACAGTGTCTAGCAAGAAAATTAGGATTGTGTCAGTACATTCGCATTGTGAAGGGACAGATCAAGATAAGACGGATAGATTTTATGAGGCACTCAGTGATGTAGTTGTTAGAGTAAAGGACAAGGACAGTGTCCTGCTCAAGGGTGATTTTAACGCCAGGATTGGAAATCGAGCAGAAGGGTATGAAAAGGTTATGGGTAAATTTGGAGAGGATATGGAGGCCAACAGGAACGGGAAACAACTCTTGGATTTCTGTGCCAGTATGGGCTTAGTAATCACAAACTCCTTTTTTAAACATAAAAACATTCACCGGTATACTTGGGAAGGCAGGGGAACCAGATCTGTCATTGGCTATATAATAACAGATCAGGAACTCAGGAAGGCTGTGAGGGGGACACGTGTATTCAGAGGATTCTTTGATGACACTGATCATTATTTAATCTGCAGTAAAATTGGGATTCAGAAGCAGAAAGTGCAGGAGGTCAGGTCCATATGTAGGAGGATAAGAGTGGAGAAACTTCAGGATAAGGAAATCAGGCACAAGTACATAACAGCGATCTCAGAAAGGTACCAGTTAGTTGAATGTAGTCAATTACAGTCATTGGAAAAGGAATGGACAAGGTACAGGGACACAGTACTAGAAGTGGCTAAAGAATGTCTTGGAACAGTAGTGTGTAAAAGTAGGATGAAGCAAACAGCTTGGTGGAAAGACACAGTCAAGGCAGCCTGTAAAAGGAAAAAGAAAGCATATCAAAAATGGCTACATACTAGAACTCACGTAGACAGAGAAAGTTATGTTGAAGAAAGAAACAACGCCAAACACATAAATGCAGCAGCCAAGAACAAATCCTGGGAAGACTTTAGAAACAGGTTGGAGACTATGGGTCAAGCTGTTCGAAAACCATTCTGGAGTGTAATTAGCAGTGTTCGAAAGGGAGGTAAGAAGGAAATGACAAGTATTTTGGACAGGTCAGGAAAACTGCTGGTGAGTCCTGTGGATGCCTTGGGCAGATGAATATTTTGAAGAGTTGCTCAATGTAGATGAAAATACGATCAGCAATGTTTCAGATTTCGAGGTAGAACGGGATAGGAATGATGATGGAAACAGGATCACATTTGAGGAAGTAGAGAAAATGGTCAATATATTGCAGTGCAATAAAGCAGCTGGGATGGATGAGATTAAGTCGGAACTCATCAAATACAGTGGAATGTCAGGTCTTAAATGGCTACACAGGATAAGTGAAATGGCCTGGGAGTCGGGACACGTTCAAACAGACTGGACAAAAGCAGTAATCACACCAGTCTTTAAGCGTGGAAACAGAAAAGATTGTAACAACTACAGAGGCATCACTTTAATCAGTGTTGTGGGTAAAATCTTTTCAGGTATTGTTGAAAGGAAAGTGCGAGTATTAGTTGAGGACCAACTGGATGAAAATCAATGTGGGTTTTGGCCTCTTAGAGGTTGTCAGGACCAGATTTTTAGCTTACGGCAAATAATGGAGAAGTGTTATGAGTGGGACAGGGAACTGTATCTATGCTTTATAGATCTAGAAAAGGCATATCACCGGGTTCCTAGGAGGAAGTTATTGTCTGTCCTAGAGATTATGGAATAGGAGGCAAATGTTTGCAAGCTATTAAAGATCTTTACATGGATAATCAGGCAGCAGTTAGAGTTGACGGTAAATTGAGTTCATGGTTCAGAGTAGTTTCAGGGCTAAGACAAGGCTGCAACCTGTCTCCACTGTTGTTCATATTATTTATGGAGCATATGTTGAAAACAATTGACTGACTGGGTGAGATTAAGATATGTGAACACAAAAAAGCAGTCTTGCATATGCGGATGACTTAGTTGTGATGGCAAATTCGATTGAAAGTTTGCAAAGTAATATTTCAGAGCTAGATCAGAAATGTAAGGACTATGGTATGAAGATTAGCATCTCCAAAACAAAAGTAATGTCAGTGGGAAAGAAATATAAACGGATTGATTGCCAAATAGGAGGAACAAAGTTAGAACAGGTGGACGGTTTCACGTACTTAGGATGCATATTCTCACAGGATGGCAACATAGTGAAAGAACTGGAAGCGAGGTGTAGCAAAGCTAATGCAGTGAGCGCTCAGCTACGATCTACTCTCTTCTGCAAGAAGGAAGTCAGTACCAAGACAAAGTTATCGGTGCACCGTTCAATCTTTCGAGCAACTTTGTTGTATGGGAGCGAAAGCTGGGTAGATTCAGGTTACCTTATCCATAAGGTTGAGGTTACGGATATGAAAGTAGCTAGGATGATTGCAGGTACTAGTAGATGGGAACAATGGCAGGAGAGTGTGCACAATGAGTAAATCAAAGAAAAACTGGTAATGAACTCTATAGATGTAGCAGTCAGGGCGAACAGGCTTAGATGGTGGGGTCATGTTACACGCATGGGAGAAACACGGTTACCCAAAAGACTCATGGGTTCAACAGTAGAGGGTAGGAGCAGTCGGGGTAGACCAAGGAGAAGGTACCTGGATTCAGTTAAGAATGATTTTGAAGTAATAGACTTAACATCAGAAAAGGCACCAATGTTAGCATTGAATAGGGGATCATGGAGGAATTTTATAAGGTGGGCTATGCTCCAGACTGAACGCTGAAAGGCATAATCAGTCTTAGATGATGATGATGATGATGATGATGATGATCAATTCTAACCAATGTACCGGATGATGAGTACGGTGCTCTAAACTAGTTGTAAATGAAGACGAAAGGAGACACTGACAGACACGGTGGTACATTAACTTACGCAGAAGCTATAAGTGCGGCCATCCTTCCTGCAATAGAAATTTCTGGACCACCTTATTTGCACCTTTTGCCATCCGCATTACCTGCGCCATCTTTATCATAATCATCTGTGTCTTGCTGTTGGTTCAGTGACGTGACTGTCAAATACCGCAATGCGATTTTGTTTCATTTCTTGCTCCTATTTCGTGGTTATTATATTGAGAGCAATGGACATGAGTGTCTGGTAGGAAAGGCTTGCGTTTTTTTTGCTATAGGAAGGTGCGCTCCCAGTGTGGTCTCTGTTCGTGTTTGTCGGTAGGAGGCGTTCAGTGAGTCTCTTTAAGGGCGGCGAGCATCGCTGTGGAAATGGGCTGTTTTCGTGGGTGATGGGCTGCAGCATCCTCCATGCTTTTATTGGCAGAACCGGCTGGCGCTAGCCTCACTCAGAGGACGTCGTGCCTCCATAGTCATTCCCCAGACAAAAATTGAGCATGGAATGATTCGTCCCCGACACGATGGTTGGCACGAAAAGGTTGATCAATCGAGGAGACATTGCTCGCCATAGAGAGGATTCTTTTTCATGTTCTTGGTGAATTGCCTCTTGGCTGCCATCTGCTCCTCACCGGCGCGCGCTGTCTGATTTTTGGGGAAACGTAAGTGTCGCAATTGCAGTAGTATGATCCATATTCTGTGTAGCTCGGTACTTACTTCGCGGATCGACATCTGTTACGTAATTGGCTATAATTTGTGGCCACCTTTGTCCCTTTAACTTTGAAATCATAAGCTGCTCAGAAGAGGAGATCTTGCGTTTCTCTGAAGAGTCATTCATATAATTTGGTACCTCCCCATAGTGTTAGCGTCATTTACTAATTTCGTTTCAGCTTCTAGAGAACATTGTGTTAATTTTATGTGAATTATATCAGTCATTAGGAGCAAATAAATACCTGTTACTCTCAGTTATATTTCAAGATCCCTTACTTTCCTACAGTTTCTCCATGACTAGGCGACCCACAAATAAAATGTAACCTACTGCATTTATTAACTGTTCATCTCAATGTGGCAGAGGTTTCGTTGCTCGCAGGGCCCAGATTCAACAATACTTTTTTAAAACTTCAGAGAAAGGAACAAGCATTACATTCGTTAGTCTTGTATGACTATAGGATTGTTTATTGACCAGACAGAGTGGTTTCGATTTCCTTTTTGTGTTGTTTCATGATAAAAAATGGTTCAAATGGCTCTAAGCACTATGAGACTTAAGATCTGAGGTATCAGTCCCGTAGACTTAGAACTACGTAAACCTAACTAACCTAAGGACATCGCACACGTCCATGCCCGAGGCAGGATTCGAACCTGCGATCGTAGCAGCAGCACGGTTCCAGACTGAAGCTCCTAGAACCACTCGGTCACAGCGGGCGGCTGTTTCATGATACTATGGCTAACGATTTAGCATTGATCACCGAAATAACGGGCCACGGATTAGCCACTGCAACTTACACAGTCATCTCCTCATACCAACTTAACTAGAATGCCGATATTCATCGCTCTATTTTGTTTCTTTGCCGCAGCCCCTTAACCACAGCCAACACCACACGTGCAGCAATATCCAACAACTACTCCAGTTGCAGTACACCAGCTACGATATCACATCTTCATCAGCCTCATCTTGCTTCCTTCATATGCACTTGTTATAGCCCGGCCGGTGTGGCCGAGCGGTTCTAGGCGCTTGAGTCTGGAACCGCGCTGCTGCTGCAGTCCCAGGTTCGAATCCTGCCTCGGGCATGGAAGTGTGTGATGTCCTTAGGTTAGTTAGGTTTAAGTAGTTCTAAGCTCTAGGGGACTGATGACCACAGATGTTAAGTACCATAGTGCTCAGAGCCACTTGAACCATTTGAACTTGTTATAGTCGCACTTTCATCATAACACCATCGCATCAACCTGACTCCGCTCCAGGTAAGGCAAATCAACTTAGCAAATTCCAGTCAAGCTTTCTAAATAGTACCGGTGGTCCATTCATTTCAGAAGTCTACAAAATCTACACAGGACCATGTTACGAGAAGTACTACTCCTGCATTGCTTTTACTCAACTGTAGTTGTCGATATCAGTATCATTTTTCGAATTTTCGACAGGTCAACACTATCTCAGCTTATTTTCTGAAAACTTTCATATAATTTTACACACAGTGCGTTATATTTCAAGCTAAAATTTATGAAAAGGAATGACTTTATTTTCGAAAACATAAGCTCTGAATGTACAGTTAAATTTTTTTTTTGAAAAATTTGAAATTAGAATTATTTGCGACACTTAAAATTTCTATTATTAACTACTCAATGTAGTACTGTTTATTATGTTTATTTCTAGATTCATTTATAGAATAATAATCAAAACTAACACAAATTTATTTCTAAAGAAAAACTGTAAACCCATTGGCATATGGTTATTACCGCAAAGTGAAGTAGTGGTAAGCATGCCTCTCGTCTGATCGGACGTATTTTTGTATTTTGGGCAAACAACGTAATTTCGGCTTTGTTAATGTGAGAATTCGTAAGACTGTATGACATACTAAAATGTGACAAAACATAGTAACGTAACAACAAATATTCTGAAATAACAATCTTCAATTTGATTTAGACTAATTCATCCATGAGGACCTAAAATGTGAGAATTTTAGCTTTGAGAATCAGACCCCTATACAACAAGAATTGGAGCCAACTCTACACGACAAGTTATGTAAACTAGAAAGTTTATTGTAATCTTCGCTCCTCTCAATTGTTTCTTAAGAGACATTGCTTATTGTGGACAATAACTGGAATTACGAGGGAAGGAGGAGATTACAACATTGTAACACTGCACCATTACCGTCACGCCAATTACACTCCAAACACACTTCATTGCTTTATCCTGACGGGACCAAACGATTCTTAACCCAAATTATTTAAAATAATAAGTTTCAATTACGATTCCGTAGCCATCGATTCATAGTTTCTAAATTCGATTCCTTCCTATTGCGTTAACTTCCGTGCATTCCACAGTCTCTCAGATTTTGACAGAGAAAGGTGCTCCAACAGTCTGGTTGTGGTCTAAGTAGCAGGTGAACACGACAGCAAACCTTGCAGCAGCTGAAGACGATGGCTTCATTGATCGTCGAAATTCTGTGTAAACGATGGAAACAACAAATCGGCATAGCAGCCGGAAAGACGCCATTAATTTGGTCTGGAAAGGCCTTAATAACATGAACCTCTAAGCCACCCGTCGGCTATCAATGTTGCTGTCTGAACGAAGTGTACCCAGGACTCACAGCCAAGGAGGTTAGCGGGAAATTAAGTCAGATATTGAATCCATAATCTGTTAAGCTTTCTGCATCCACAACTCTGGAAGTACATGAACAAAGATTTCAAGGCCAAAGTGTTCATTAATTTCTGACTTCATCAATTACTGCATGCAACGGTAAACTACTGCATGCATTACGTACCACACCGTTGCCTAAAACTCCCTAGTCATTACATAACCAATGAATGTAAAAATATGCCTACATGCTCGCAGCAATAAAAATATAATTTCCTAAACAGTTTTATGCTGGATGTACCTCACACCTAATACGTAAAGAACGACATATTCACCTTAATTAAGCTGTTGGCTGCACAACAATTTTAATTAATACCAATTTCTGTGGCGCATATAATTACCAGATATACAATATCTTTACACAGATAATAATGTACAGTCAATAGTAATGTAGTATTATAGGAATAATCAATTAAGGATCCTATGGCAACATGGGAATGATACATGGTGTCGGTCACAAAATAATTTGAGCTGATTCTTAGTAGCTTAAGACTTAACGTTTTTGCTAGGCATGTATAACATCTTTAGTGATAGAGATAACACATTCAAATTATTTATAGGTGATACTCTATTAATCGATTTTAGTGTTGCATTAACCATTGTCATGTCCCTCTAGCAGTCGACTTTAGTGTTAAATCTTTAGGCCCCTCTATGGTATCTGGTGATCATGAAGATCAATTATTTGTTGCATATATTCCTCTCTGCCTCCCCCAATAGTTCTTAGCCTCTACCGCTCCCCGTAGTACCATGGAAATTATTCTTTGGTGTTTTACCATATGGTCTATCGCTCTGTCACTGATTCTAGTTAGCGTTTAACATATAATCTTTTCCTCACCGATTCTTCGCAGAACTACCTCATGTCTGGAGCTCTACAATGAGCAGAGAGAAAAAGCTTATAGTTAAATATAAACTTTGGAAGCCAATTTAATTTTCAGCATGCTAATGTCACACCACGCCCTAAACACTTCGATTCCCTTCATTTTCTGACGTATGACAGCTTATCTTTCAGTTCCATACTATACTGCGCTCAGAACCTATGTGTAAAGAATATATTCTAATATTCATGGAGAGAATGAAACGCTACTGTAGGAGAAGATGTAATACAACAAAGTGTTACTGGACAATACGGTTTCGACAAAAAGAATGAGAGCTCCTCAGGAAGGTAAATCTAAGAACAAATACACAAATATACTGTTCAAAAATCACAAGATGTGGAGAAATGCTTGCAACACGCCAAGTCGAACGAGGAGATTCTGGCTGGATTGCGTCAAGATGAGATAGAGATTCCAAAATCAGGCATCAATTTGGAGAGTAGATATACCCGTATCACATGTCAGAAAAGCAGGCTCAAACATAAGAGCACAGCCAGGGAGACATATTCTACAACGACGCAGGATACTGAAGTGTTACTACTGCAGATGTGCATATGAAGTTCTCTGCGACTCTTAATATTAATACCAGGAATCATACTATCTCTCTACTATACAACTTCCTAATAGCGCGCAGGAAAAACGAACACCTAAAACTTTCTGTTCGATCTCTGATTTCTCTTATTTTATTTTGATGATCATTCCTACCTATGTAGGTTGGGCTCAACAAAATATTTTCGCATTCGGAAGAGAAAGTTGGTGACTGAAATTTCGTAAAAAGATCTCGCCGCAACGAAAAACTTCCATCCCAATTCGCATATCATATCTGCCACACTCTCTCCCCTATTACGTGATAATACAAAACGAGCTGCCCTTTTTTGCACCCTTTCGATGTCCTCCCACCTGTTAAGGATCCCACACCGCGCAGCAATATTCTAACAGAGGACGAACGAGTGTAGTGTAAGCTGTCTCTTTAGTAGACGTGTTGCATCTTCTAAGTGTCCTGCCAATGAAACGCAACCTTTGGCTCGCCTTCCCCACAATATTATCTATGTGGTCTTTCCAACTGAAGTTGTTCGTAATTTTAACACCCAGGTACTTAGTTGAATTGACAACCTTGAGAATTGTACTATTTATCGAGTAATCGAATTCCAACGGATTTCTTTTGGAACTCATGTGGATCACCTCACACTTTTCGTTATTTAGCGTCAGCTGCCATCTGCCACACCATACAGCAATCTTTTCTAAATCGCTTTGCAACTGATACTGGTCTTCGGATGACCTTACTAGACGGTAAATTACAGCATCATCTGCGAACAACCTAAGAGAACTGCTCAGATTGTCAACCAGGTCATTTATATAGATCAGGAACAGCAGAGGTCCCAGGACGCTTCCCTGGGGAACACCTGATATCACTTCAGTTTTACTCGATGATTTGCCGTCTATTACTACGAACTGCGACCTTCCTGACAGGAAATCACGAATCCAGTCGCACAACTGAGACGATACCCCATAGGCCTGCAGCTGGATTAGAAGTCGCTTGTGTGGAACGGTGTCAAAAGCTTTCCAGAAATCTAGAAATACGGAATCAACTTGAGATCCCCTGTCGATAGCGGCCATTACATCGTGCGAATAAAGAGCTAGCTGCGTTGCACAAGAGCGATGTTTTCTGAAGCCATGCTGATTACGTGCCAATAGATCGTTCCCTTCGAGGTGATTCATAATGTTTGAATACAGTATATGCTCCAAAACCCTACTGCTAACCGACGTCAATGATATAGGTCTGTAGTTACATGGATTTCTCCTACTACCCTTCTTAAACACTGGTGCGACCTGCGCAATTTTCCAATCTGTAGGTACAGATCCATCGGTGAGCGAGCGGTTGTATATGAATGCTAAGTAGGGAGCCATTGTATCAGCGTAATCTGAAAGGAACCTAATCGGTATACAATCTGGACCAGAAGACTTGCCTGTATCAAGCGATTTCAGTTGCTTCGCAACCCCTAAGGTACCTACTTCTAAGAAACTCATGCTAGCAGATGTTCGTGTTTCAAATTTTGGAATATTCCATTCGTCTTCCCTGGTGAAATAATTTCGGAAAACTGCGTTCAATAACTCGTCGTCGGTAACAGTACCATCGGCACTGCGCAGCGAAGGTACTGACTGCATCTTGTCGCTTGTGTACTTTACATACGACCAGAATTTCTTCGGATTTCCTACCAAATTTCGAGACAATGTTTCGTTGTGGAACCTATTAAAGGCATCTCGCATTCAAGTCCGTGCCAAATTTCGCGCGTCTGTAAATTTTAGCCAATCTTAGGGATTTCGCGTTCTTCGGAACTTCGCATGCTTTTTCCGTTGCCTCTATAACAGCGTTCGGACCTGTTTTGTGTACCACGGGGGATCCGTTCCATCTCTTACCAATTTATGAGGTATGAATCTCTCAGTTGCTGTTGCTACTATATCTTTGAATTTGAGCCACATCTCGTCTACATTTGCATAGTCAGTTCGGAAGGAATGGAGATTGTCTTTTAGGAAGGCTTCTGGTGACAATTTATCCGCCTTTTTAAATAAAATTATTTTGCGTTTGTTTCTGATGGATTTGGAAGAAACGGTATTGAACCTAGCTAAAACGACCTAGTGATCACTAATCCCTGTATCAGTCATGATGCTCTCTATCAGCTCTCGATTGTTTGTGGCTAAGAGGTCAAGTGTGTTTTCGCAACCATTTACAATTAGCGTGGGTTCGCGGACTAACTGCTCGAAATAATTTTCGGAGAAAGCATTTAGGACAATCTCTGAAGATGTTTTCTGCCTACCACCGATTTTGTACAAGTATTTTTGCCAACATATCGAGGGAAGTTTGAAGTCCCCACCAACTATAACCGTATGAGTGGGGTATTTATTTGCTACGAGACTCAAACTTTCTCTGAACAGTTCCGCAACTGTATCATCGGAGTATGGGGGTCGGTAGAAGGAGCCAATTATTAACTTACTTAGGCTGTTAAGTGTAACCTCCACCCATACCAATTCGCACGGAGTATCTACTTCGACTTCACTACAAGATAAACCACTACTGACAGACACAAACACTCCACCACCAATTCTGCCTAATCTATCTTTCCTGAACACCGTCTGAGACTGCGTAAAAATTTCTGCAGAACTTATTTCAGGCTTTAGCCAGCTTTCTGTACCTATAACGATATCAGCTTCTGTGCTTTCTATTAGCGCTTGAAGCTCAGGGAGTTTTCCAGCACAACTGCAACAATTTACAACTATAATTCGTTGTTGATATATTCTTCTTACGTTGTAAATATCAGACCGGTCGGTAACAGGTTCATAAATTGCACTCCAGCGTTTCTTCTTTATACAGTGATTTCACACTAACAAAAATAGTTCGTACATGTCTATTCAGTACTTCGATTTTAATTCAAAGAATACGTAACAAGAAGCAGAGAATTACTGTTTATTCTACTTTTCTGTCACAAGAACACAGGTTTTTTTCTTTACATTGTATGTGGTACACTATTGTGAAACAAATAATTTAAGTTCATTAATGGCAGTTGTGAAAAACTTCACCCTCAAATCAATTGGATCACTGTTGCATATTTTTAACTTTTGTTTGCGGACCATATGTCAGAAATTATTAGAACTAAACTCAGTTAAATCCGCCTCACAAACAAGTATGGAAATATCATGCCTATGCTTTTGTGTGCGAAAAACGTGGCTTTGCGTTAGACAAATGTTAAAATTTTCGAATCGTAAATTCGCCATGCAGTGTGTATTTTAAACGTATCTCAGTGTTTGCCCAGCTCCGAATTTAAATCCCTGTGCCACATTTCTCGTTGGTGGGCATAGAAAAGTCAGACGATCATGTTTGTGCTTTATTAGAGATTATTTTCCTTACCTGTAGCCTGCTAACATAAACATCAGTGAACAAATGAAAAGTCTTACGATAACACTGCTTGACAGAAACACAAACGCTCGTTAGGTAAACGCGAGAAGTTGACGTTTTGATTTTAGCCATACGACGGACGAAAATTTTCCTTTCATAATTGCGACGACGGTAAACAAATTTTCCAGCGTATCGTCCCCTCCCCTTCCCTACCCCTCCAACCGCAATTCCAGTGGCGACCGCTCTCCATCAAATTCCACTCGCATGTGTCGACCGCGATCGCTTCGTGATATATGGCACATATTGCATATTTTCGCGTTCCCTAGATGTAAAAGTGAGATGGGCGCGCCTACGGTGTTGGACAGTGAAAAATGGCCGACAGGAAGCAATAGATCGTAGCAACATTGCGTGACTGTATAACGTTAGCCTTAAGGAAAGCTCCTTCAATTAATGTCACGCTTTTGGGATGCAGCATTTTTTAGTTCAGATATTTAGCATATGTTGCGAAAGAAGGCGTAAGATCGCTATAGATCACAAAATGTCTGCAAGTGAAATTCGTTTGCCTGACATATGCTGTCATTTCTCTTTATGTTACATGGGAGTCGAAGGATTTTGTAAGTAAATGTATAAAATCTGTGGAGTAAACATTTTGCAGCCACCGAGAAATGGAAGTGATTATCCGAAGAGCACGCACGCGAGCACGCAAAGACACGCAAAAGCACATACGCGAGTGCATACGCATACACGCACACGCAAGCGTTCACACGCACACGCCCACAAAAACACGCACGTGCAGACGCGCGCGCACACACACACACACACACACACACACACACACACACACACAAACCGACGGCACGCGCCCACACACGCCCAGAGACATAGAGAGAGAGAGAGAGAGAGAGAGAGAGAGAGAGAGAGAGAGAGATTGCTTCCGTAATTCCTTTCCAGGTTACGTTCTGTACATGTGACGCCCAATCGACAAGTATGTCCAATAAATTGACTGTGGCAGAAACATTGTTCGTTTGTATGAAATTAGTGATAATTCGGAACCACTAAAGACACTGAGCCGTGGCGGCTCGGGTTTGATCTATCGGACGTACCGCTTATAATATTATCGCTGTATCGCGGAGGAAAGGGAGAAGTGGCGCCCCCTCGTGGAGGAAGTCGGCGAGGCACCTGTGACAGTGGAGGAGTTGGATTTTGGAGGGCGAGCAGAATCAATGAGATAGGCAGTAGTGCGCGTAGCCGTGTCTGCAGACGCCGTGTGTGGTGGCGAGAGGAAAGTTTGACACGTTACCTGATTCTGTTTGGGCGTTTGCGCCGGACTTGGTGGGTAGAGGCGCCGATGCTGTCGGGATCATGTTGCATCCTTGTTTATGATGGATTTACCGCTTGCTTCTAGTGACTACATTCTCGTCTCTATGGCTCTGTGACTGATGTGATGCCATTGCGAGCACAGTTGGTTTGGATGTAAGCAGCATTTTGTCCCCAGTGTCCATCGTTCTGGCGATTACTGAGTGTGCTTACCGTTGTGGTGTATTTATTGAGCAGTGTGCTTTGGACGCTAGACCTTACTATTAGGAGTCCATTGCGTAAGGCCGCGTTTATCCTGTGAGGACTTGTGTTCTGCATTTAAAAACTTAGTTGTTGTCAGTCACTGAATTGCTCAAATGCATTCATACTTCTCTGCTTGAGTGTTCTTGTTTTACGCCCCTCTGAATTGCAAAATGATAAAGGGCCTTACTAATACTGACCTTCTTGTGAGCCTCTGACTTGGTTGTGTTTTTCAGCCACGTAATTTGTGCGTTTATTGTAACGAACCGATGTCTGCTTCTGATTAATGTTTCCCTGTGACACTGAGTGTTAATCTTGTAACGAACACTGTTTTAGATATTTTAATCAGTTTGTTGCAGGACATATCCTACTTGTGCCTCGCAAGTGGAGAGCGGAGGCGGTTTATTGGCCATGATCATGTGCTGGTAGATCCATTTCACGAGTCCAGGCTAGTCACCCGGAGATTTAGAGGTAGTATGTTGTGTTAAGTTAATACTCATTTTAAGCGTAGTGTGCTCATGAAGAGGACGTTTATGTGGTTTTGCGCAGATTGCGCGGTGTGTTTAGATGACTCTGAATTCACTGTGTTAAGTGGTGTCCTCTGAGGTGCTGGAAGTAGTGGATAGACAGCTATTTTGGACACGTTGTACATGCAAATAATTTATGTCTTTATTACGTTGGTGAGTTGCTTGCCCTTTGTGTCACAGGTGGTGCTAATTTCATTAATTTCGCCACCAGTCTTCGCAGAGGCTGCGGAACGAACCGAGCCACTGTGGCAAGCAGTTACGTAGTCGCGCCAGCCCACCGTAGCGGTCGTTGATTACTAGCCCGACGCCTTCCTGTACTTGGAGGCGGGAGCGTGTTGACTGGTTTCTTACGGCTTGCAGTCTGGGAAACCGTGCCTTTGGTGTACACGTAGAAGACTTATGTTTTGCTTCCAGTACCTCGGAGTGTCTATGTGGGTAATGTGAACGACTTATGTTGTTGGTGGCTCAGGCCGAAAGTGGTTCATTTGCTAAACAGATGATATATATGCATTTATTTCCCATAATTCGGTAAACATGTTTAGGTGGTTGTGTTTTTTTTTTAAGTCAATTGAATTGTTGTTTAGAGGTTACTAAGTATGGGCATTAACTTATGCAGACATTTAATAGCAAGGATGTGTATTGAATTCTGGTTTCAAGTTGGGTTGATTATGTGGGGAATTGCTTTGAACAGACATTTAATTAATTAGTAATCAACTGAATGCTCTTTGTGAGTCGAACTTTGTGGTCCTAAACATATTAACGATTATTTTTAGTAGTTCACTTATGCAGTTAGGCGATTTACAAGGCCTGTTGTGTTGTTTCCTTTTAAAAGTGTTATCAATGTTATTAATAAAGAAGTGTGTTGTAAAAAAGTAAACAAATCCCTTTGGTCCACACCTTCCGTCATTCACCCTTGGGTAGTGTTAACAAACCGTGAAAGCCCATTTCAGACACTAGAAAATTTCAAAAGAGAATGTGTCGATTTGTGGTCTTGATAATTTAGTTTGCACTAGAGCCTGTCCTAAGTGCCAATGAGTTAAAAGAAAAGCATTCAGCAATATTGCGCATCTTAATAAAATGAGAGACATCTGAGCTGATACAAAATTGTGCAGGCAGTCGTGTATTTTTGCACCACCCTGGAAAATGGGAGGGGTGCCAGCGGGACAGGAATTTGACGCATGGAAAAGAATGGAGGTCGGGCGGGAGGGAGGGGGCTTAGGAATGTCTCATATGATAGTGACACGTGTACTCTTCGCTGTACAGTCTACTTTATTTTTATTTTGGATGTCGTTTCAAATGTGAATTACGTTAGCACCAATTTTCAAAGGCAGGTCAAACATCAATACAGAAACAGCTCACAGGGTAACTGTGTATAGCAGGGGTTCCCAACAAAATTTTCTCGAGAATTCCCTCATCGAGCATGATTGGTACCTTGTCATATCACAATATCAAGAACCAAAAAAAGCCAAATTAAGAGTCTTTTTATGCGTTTTCTATTCTGGTACTTAGAAAAAACACTGACATATTCATTATTGAAAAAATATTGAGCTTGAAACTCTTTCATTTTTAAATACGTGGACTGTAGCTTTTGCGGAAAACAACGGTTTAGAAACACTACTGTTTTAATACAGAATATTCAATATGTAAACAGCAAGGTCTGTGAAATCACTGGCAATAAATTAACAATGGCCGATTGTCGTCTGAAATGCGAGTATCTGTGTAAAGTGACTGTCAGTTGTCAGCTGCAAACAGGCAGCGCGCGCAGTCTAACCGCATACAGCAGAGCTATTGGCCTCTATCTAATTCTTGTTTTGCGCTAGTGTGTGCTAGTGTCAGTTGGCTCTAGGAAGACACTAGACGCAGAAGTTAGCGTTCGCTAAAGCTCTGCTCATGCAGGAAGCGGCCAAAACAAAAAATCTATTATCATACGAAATATAATTAATATATTTTTTATTGTAATAGCATATTGCGGAACCCTCTGGCATAGCTTACGGACCCGAGCACCACCTGTTGGGAACCACCGGTGTGGAGTAATGAAACAACATGAGCAACATATACACATCTTTAAAGTTAGTGAAAAAGAATCTAGATGGCAGTGGTTATATATGCCATTGGGATCGATACTGTTTTCCACTAATTTTATATAGCGTTCAAGATCACTGTTCTCCGAAAATGTGAGCAAAAATTTTGATAAACACGTCTTTGTTTGCTCTGCTCTAAGAGTTATTAGTAGAGAAATCACCTAGTAGCTTAGCTATCTCTAAATAGTGCAAAGTAATCATCAGTTGGATAATTCTTGTTGTCGGCAGTACGATATTTTATGGAACGGAGGGTTACGATAGGCAGTCTCCCTACATTCTCTAGAACAGACGTGCTTCCTTACTTAGTTGGAAGAGGCGACCTATTTTATACACTATGGGGAAGAAGTAAATGTACAATTATTATGTAAAAGCATTCTTATATTTACATAAGCACAGAATTTATTCGCGATAGTTGTTGAAAATGTAAAGTTGATTTGCTCTGTATTAAAATTGTGTACTTAATTATACACCAACAAACTTGTTGCTGCATAGTCGCGACCTCACATCAAGGCAAAACGTTTAATGTGATGGAATTTGCACGGTTAACAGCTGAGTAAAACTACAGAGAGACTTTTGAACCGAGCGGAACGACCTCCTACAGAAATGTATGTGCAGATTGTGTATGCTTATGCTCCGCGAAAACACCTTAAACTTCTAGCAATAGGTAGATTTTGATAGAGTAAAGTATGTAAGCAGTTCAAATAAACTGCTTGGTTGTATGGCGTATTCTCTGAATGCGTCTCCTCTAAGCCATACTGAATGCACCTTGCCCAAAATTTTCAACCTGGAGACAAGCCAAATCTGATACAGCATCTGAAAGAAGAGAAGATGGATTGACTGGCGCTTTCGGTGATGAGTAAACTTTCTACTTCATTGGGAAGGTCAGTCACCATAATGTTAGGATCCAAGACACAGAGTTGTCGACGGGACGTTAAACACTAACCACCACCACCAAGACACAGAATACCAACCTGTGGACAGAAAAAAAATGTTGTTGCATGCCAAATTTTGACTTGGAGATCCCTATTGGTTGTATTGGACTTATGCATAACGTGGTGGAAAGTTTATGCTACATGATGATGAGACCATCGAGAGCTAAAACCTGGTAACAATACATCTCCTCTCAAATAGCAGGAAGGGGACCCGCGAGTTTACCTCCATCCGGCGGATGTCGTTGTGAAGAAAGAGATAGACAGATCAAACATATTTTGCTTTCGCGCTGTTAGTAATTGTAAAACACACGAACACTTCCCTTGTGCAGAGGTAGCCGTCACAGGCTTCATGCTCACGGAAGAGTTAACATTCTCCAGATTGCTTCTGCTATGGAATATCTTCGTAGTGCTCACACGCGTCTGGAAACTTAACCCTCGATACGTATTAACAAATACACTTTCAGATACAATATGCTCTCAAAATACTCTGTCATCTGTGGCTCTGGCCGTGGTTTTCGGGATGTTTCCATTGGTTGTAAGACAAATTGTGGAACGAAAAAATACCCACCCAAAATATTTAGAATTCGGACTCGCCTGGAATTGGTCCAAAAGTCAGTGACTACGCCATGATTCATACCTAATATCGTGTAGGGCCCTCGCGAGCACGCAGAAGTGCCGCAACACGACATAGCATGAACTTGACTAATGTCAGAAGTAGTGCTGGAGGGAACTGACACCATGAATATTGCAGGAATGTCCATAAATTCATAAGAGTACGGTGGCCTGGAGATCACCTCTGAAAAGTACGTTGCAAGGCATCCCAGATATGCTCTATAATGTTCATGTCTGGGGGGTTTGGTGGGCAGCGGAAGTGTTTAAACTCAGAATAGCGTTGCTGGAGATATTCTGTAGCAATTCTGGACGTTTGGGATGTCGCACTGTCCTGCTGGAATTGCTCAAGTCTGTCGGAATGCACAAAGGATGCAGGTGATCAGACAGGATGCTTACGTATGTGTCAGCTGTCAGAGTCGTATCTAGACGTATCAGGGGATCCACATCACTCCAACTGCACACACCCCACAGCATTACAGAGCCTCCACCTGCATGAACAGTCTTCTGCTGACATGCAGCGTCCATTGATTCATGAGGTTGTCTCCATGTTTGTACACGTCCATCCGTTTGATACAATTTGAAACGAGACTCGTCCGACCAGGCAACATGTTTCCAGTCATCAATAATCCTATGTTGGTGTTCACGGGCCCAGGCGAGGCGTAAAGTGTGCAGTCATCAAGGGTACACGAGTGGGCCTTCGGCTCCGAAAACCCATATCGACAATGTTTCGTTGAATGGTTCGCACGCTGACACTTGTTTTATTTTATTTATTTATTTTTATTTATTTATTTATTTATTGTTCCGTGGTACAAATTAAGGAGAAGTCTCCATGGTCATGGAACGAGTCAATACATGAAATTATAACACGATATTAGAAACAGATAAAATGAAATATAAAAAAAACATATTCAGGTGACAAGTCGTAAGTTTAAATAAAGAAAATCAACAATGTAATACTGGAATTTGCTTAATTTTTTAGCTCTTCCAGGAGATCCTCGACAGAATAGGAGTGAGCCATGAGGAAACCAGTTTAAACTTAAAAGTTTGGGCTACTGCTAAGATTTTTCAGTTCTTGTGGTAGCTTATTGAAAATGGATGCAGCAGAATACTGCACTCCTTTCTGCACAAGAGTAAGGAAGTGCATTCCACATGCAGATTGGATTTCTGCCTAGTATTTGATTTTACTAAAGAGGATCAGGTAGTGGTAGTGGGTGGGGCTGGTAATAGTATTGATAGGGATGGGGAGTATGACATAGATGGTGACCTGGAAAAGACAGCCACTCAGACTGGCAACACGAATGTGCATTTCGTGGAACTGTTTCAGCGTCACGATCGGCCTCATTTTAATACAGCCGTCAAGCGTAATAACATTAGACTTGGGGGTGCGCTGATGACAGAAGGCATGAGTCACATTTCTGTGGTGTCGGTGGAGTCTATCAGCAGGACGGGTTTCACTAGACATGGCCTGCACCTCAACAGGTATGGAAAGTGGAGGTTGGCAAAGCTTATAGTTGACAGCATAGGTGGGGTTGGTGGGATCACTGATGGCAAAATTTCTGCAGTAGTGGGAGTTAGAGCTGTACCTTTTTTAGATTGAAGTCAGCTTAAGGGAAGTCTCTCTAACAACGGAACCACTTTTGACAAACCTTAGGTATCCGAGTAATGAGGGAATTAGTATATTTCATCAAAATATACAAGGTATTAGAGATAAAGTTAGTGAATTGCTTATAGATGTTGACTCTGAAATTATTGGTATATCTGAACACTTCTTAAATAAGGAGATAATTCAGAGGCTTCCTTTACCAGGATACAGGTTGGCTGGCAGGTTTTCGAGGAGCTCTTTGCGGTGTGGGGGTGTAGCCATGTATGTGAAAAACGGCATCTCATTTGAGTCAATTCATGTTTCAAAATACTGCACTCAAAGGGTGTTTGAATGTTGTGCTGGTGTGGTTAAATTTAATGGAGATAAATTTCTAACTATTGTTATTTATAGATCCCCAGACTCCGATTTCACAACATTTTTGCTAAAGCTAGAGGAGGTTCTTGGTTCACTTTACAGGAAAAACAAAAAGTTAGTTATATGTGGTGACTTCAATATTAATTGTATAAGTGATTGTGCAAGGAAGAGGATGCTGGTAGACCTCCTTAATTCATATAATCTTATGCTAACCGTATTCTTTCCGACGAGAGTGCAAGGGAACAGTAGAACAACCATAGACAACATTTTTGTTCATTCCTCATTACTAGAAGGGCATTCTGTTAGCAAAAAGGTGAATGGCCTTTCAGATCATGATGCACAAATTTTAACTCTAAAAGATTTTTGTGCTGCAACACGTGTCAAATATACTCATCAGCTGTTTAGGAAAGCTGATCCAGTTGCTGTAGAGACCTTTGTAAACCTTATCAAGGAACAAGAGTGGCAAGATGTTTATAGCGCTGATACAGTAGACGATAACTATAATGCTTTTCTCAAGACTTTTCTTGTGCTCTTTGAAAGTTGCTTTCCGTTAGAACGTTCAAAACAGGGTACTTGCACAAACAGGCAGCCTGGGTGGCTGACTAGAGGGATAGGAATATCTTGTAGAACAAAGTGACAATTATATCAAAACGTTAGAAACAGTCAGAATCTAAATTCAGCAGCCCATTACAAACAGTATTGTAAGGTGCTTAAAACTGTTATTAGGAAGGCAAAAAGTATGTGCTTGATGGCCCAGAATTCACATCTGTAGCAATTTGCGGAAGGGTTGCACTTCTGTAACGTCGAACGATTCTCGTCGATGGTCCCGTTGTAGCAGGATCTTTTTCCGGCCGCAGCGAAGTCGGAGATTTGATGTTTTACCTGATTTTTGATGTTCATGGGACACTCGTAAAATGGTCGGACGGGAAAATCTCCATCCCTACCTCGGAGATGCTGTGTCCCGTCGCTCGTGAGCCGACTATAACACCACGTTCAAACTGAATTAAATCTTGATAACCTGTAATTGTAGCGGCAGTACCCGATCTAACAACTGTGACAGACACTTGGTGTCTTATAAAGGCATAGCCGACCGCAGCGCCTTATTGTGCCTGCTTACATCTCTGTATTTGAATACGCATGCCTATACCAGTTTCTTCGGCGCTTCAATATATATAAAGCTGAGCGACTTACTTTTGTGGTGTTAACGCTTGCGTAGTGGACCAGGTACCGGAAGGAATATCTGGAAGTGTGGAAGTCAGAATGGACTCCAACCGAGACGTTAAACAAGTCAGCGCCAGCTACAGTCTTAAATTTTATGTACGATATAAATCGATTTTCATCAAAGATAATTTAAAAGAAGACCATTTCTCAGAAAATTAAATCGATATCGTAACAATAATGCAAAAGATGTGAGAAAATAAAAGTATATCATATTCGAAAAATAGCACTTCTTATCTTATAGCGTAAGTAAGAAATTATAATATTGCTAAATGTGATACATATATATGTACATGTGTGTTGTGTCGTCCGAACATGACACAGCCAGGGCAAAAGCACCACAGGCGCAAAGATGCTAGCTGGTGCCAGTACCATAGATTCGCCACTTGCCCGAGGTCCATCAGCGCTACGGGCGGCGCTGAGGATGAAGATATCGACTTCTCCTCGGCCAGTTGCCTGCTGCGTACAATCCGCCAATGACCAGACTACAACCGGTAGAAATCTTCTCGGGAGAGAGAAGAGCAGCTCTTGGCTAATCGGATATAGATCATCGTCCTGGGCTAACTTGGACAGAGAACGACTTTCAGTGAACTCGAAGTGATGAGACAGTTTTTTGTAAATGCATATGCTATATACTGTGAAGTTTACCTACTATTATTTGCACTTAGCCATTGAGGGGCTTTTCTTTACATTACATGTAGCGTTGCAGACTTCATTATTCGAAGATAAGTAAATCTTTTTAATTCATTTGTGTGACTGTGTTACTAATTTGTTGAAGTGTTGTGGAACCTTCGTTCTCCTATCCTGTTACCTGAACCTGGGGTATATCTGTGTAATAGTGGCAGGGAGAAATCGTCTTATCGGTGTATTGCACTAGAAGCCGTTTCACGAACTCACAAACACGACCTACTGTAACAACTGTGGCAGCCAGGCCTCCACAGAAGTAGCGACGAGGCCTTTACAAAATTGCGACGAATGTTTACAAGAATATGTAGATACATGTATTGATAATAGCTTTGTTATATTTAGGTTCCGCATGAAAATGAGCCATGCTCGAAACCTATAGCAATAAATAAAAAAATTATATAACGGAATAGCTCTGGTGGACTATCGTTACAAGCATTTGTCTTATACTTTTCAATCAATAACCGAAAGGGTAAAGTTGGCTGTACGAGACACTATAACACGGCCTTTCTTCAGTATCAATAAAACAGAATTTATTTCATTTATTAACGGCGTATGTCATGGTAATTTTATATAATTTGTACATAGCTAATTTATCTTATTTTTGTTTTTATGTGTAAATAAACTTAATATATTCTGCAAAAATGTTACGTCCTACGTAACACTGACTATATGTAATTTATATGTAAAGAAATCGCTTTCGTCCTGTAGTGAAAATTTAATCTGTGTGAAAGCAACAGATGAAACAGAGTTAGTCGATGCTGAATCGCGATAATGTAATGGTGGATCGATGGGATGTGTCTTTGGATTAATGGACAATAGTGATTGTTTCACGGAACGGGAAGCAGATTTAGTTGGGAAAAAAACAAAGGTTTTGCTTGGGGATGAGAATTAAACTGCTGAGGTGGACAGAGCAGTTAGAGTATGCAGAAACGACCAGACTGCGGAGATTTCCAGAAAGCTTTCGTAGCAGTATTGCTGCAATAACCTACAAAAATTTAGGAAGAATCATCAATTTTGAAATTAACAAAGAAGAGGAGACTCAAAGAGGAGACAGTAATAAAAAAAATCTGAAGAGGCAAGATTTCGAGAACTAAAGCTTCCGCTGAATACCAACGTAGGACAGAAGAATAATGCCATCAAATGTACGAGAAAGAACCAGTTATCATCAAAGATGGCAAGTATATGCCGCTGTAACAGAGAATGCGTCTAGAATACATGTCTGCTTTATTTTAATGGGAGAGTTCAAATGTGACGTGTTATGAGTGGCAACACTGTATTGGTCTTTCGTGTTTAATTGTAAAATGTAAATGTCGTGTGACTGCCGGCCGGTGTGGCCGAGCGGTGCTAGGCGCTTCAGTCTAAAACCGCGCGACCGCTACGGTCGCAGGTTCGAATCCTGCCTCGGGCCTGGATGTGTGTGATATCCTTAGGTTATTTAGGTGTAAGTAGTTCTAAGCTACAGGGGACTGATGACCTTAGATGTTAAGTGCCATAGTGCTCAGAGCCATTTGTCGCGTGACTAGGGCCTCCCGTCGGGTGGACCATTCGCCGGGTGCAAGCCTTTCGATTTGACGCCACTTCGGCGACTTGCGCGTGGATGGGGTTGAAATGATGATGATGATGATGATGATGATGATTAGGACAACACAACACGCAGTCCCTGAGCGGAGAATATCGCCGACCCATACCGCGTGCTTGGAATTCACATTCTGTAGCGCTGACCGCTCAGCTACCGGGGGCGGACTCGTATTTAATTAATTCTTGTGAATGACCCGTCTATTGCGAAATTAAATGTTGTGACGATCAAAGCACGTGTTATGTGGGAAGTGGGAGTTTAAAATAAATTGATATTCTGCTAACAAATTAATCATTAATCATTTTCGGTGGATTCAATCTGCCAATGCCATTTAAATATTCTTCCTAAGGAAATTACAGACGTCAAATGGATGCACAGAATTGTCGATGAATTATTTAACGTATTCAAATATTTTACTTAATCAGGAACCAACACATCGCCATCTTTGCATCCTCTGACGCGCTACAGTTCCAGCTACAGTGAACTACAATAGACACATCCGAGGTGAGTCAAGGAGATCAGAGTGATACCACAGTCTAAGGTCACAACTCTCTGGTGCGAAAGTTGTTACCACTTGACAGTTGGGGAGACACGAGCGCTCCAGGCGGCGAGGAGGCAGTCACAAGCGTCGTAATCATAACGTTTGTTTTTAACTATTTTCTATTTAATTAGCCAAATAGTTGTTTTATATTTGCGTTGCATGCGTTAGTAAATTACCCATGCATTAAGGTGAAGTATATGTAAAAACGGCCAAATCGCACTGGTTCAGTGCCATAAGCTACAACTCATTCGTGAAGAAGTACTTTAGAGTAGGCCTGTATTTTCAGCTTATTCCGCTGAAAGCATTTTATTCACGAGAAGGCTGTATTTATTTTGTTGTCTGTTGTTATCATAGCCACTTTCTCAGGCACTTAAATGTTTTTATTGAGATCTGATGATTCATTCATTCTTACGCTTCACTCGACTTTCTAATATACGAATATTTTTGAAAATATAATTACTTTTACTTCAGCATCGAACGTGTTGGATATGCTTGCCGCTTGTAGCTCAGATTCAGTAAACAACTGTGGAATTTGTTTCTTCTGTTCTCGGAAACAGTATTATTGCTTTTAACTATTTATTATCACGTCTGTGTAGTTTTCCCTTAAGCTATATGTGTGATGGCTTATTTGTTGCGTTAAATCATTTAGATATTACATACAGGGCGAACATTAATAAAAGCGACAAACTGCAGGGACGAATTCCTGACTGAAAATGGAGGGAAAAAAGGTGCTATGAACATATTTCCAGAAATGGGTGGTATGCGTGAAACGATCAATGCAGAATACACAAAGTCGTACGGCTTGTACCATGTTGACGGACCACATCCCTGGAGCTTGTACTAGGGCTCGTCTCAGTGTCCTATAGAACCCGGGCAGCGAATCTGTTGTACGCACAGTCCGTCTCCTCCCTTCACGTTCGTCTGTCCGAAAGGGCCCTTCATCACACAAACGCCAAAAAGGAGCTTGAAACGTTGTGTGAAGTGGTGGGTGTCTGTGAGGGTACTTGTTTTGGTACAGCCTTGTTGCCTCTCGGCCGTTTCCATCTGCTTGGCCAAGCAGAAACACCACCTCGGCTGCTTCTCGATATGAATACCAGACCATTCTGCTGCTAACAGTACGCTGCATCAATGACATAGTCTGCAACACACAAGGGACACACGGCACGTGGCCAGAGGAACTTCCATTGGTCAGCATCATTTGCTGTGGCAACGATTCATGTTTATAGGACCTTATTCCCTCAGTTTGCAGTCCCGAATCCGTCTCTGCAATTTTTCAGTTTTATTAATGTTCGCCCTGTAGGTTTCTTATGTTCCACATTCAAAAATTTAGCTGAAAATGTAGCGAACAAAACTACACTTTGTTTGGTAGATTTATGACGTCTTCCTCTGAAAGGTCAGGCCTTCTGGTGTTTACTAACAATTTTTTGTTGCTACAGGAAAAGACATTAGTATCTCTACTTTAAAGAGAAACTTAAATAAAGAGTTGTGTAACAAGCCATTTTGTACTTTCTACAGTTCCTTAGGAAACCAAAGAACGACAAATGTGGTGTCCTCCTTTAGCGATTGTCGATTATTGTGGCACTTCATACACTCCCTATTGTTAAAACTATGCACAAAACAATATAAGCGTTAGTATTTGCACTCATTCCACATCGTATGGAGAAATGTCGCTTGCTGGCCGCTTGGGGCGCTGCCATCTCTGTGTGTAACAAAAACGAGACGGAGTGTCGCAACTGCTGTGTTAAACTGTGATGCTACATCCCTGACGAAGGAAATTGTTTTCGACGTATCAGTAAATATTCATCTCTAAACATATCGACGGGTACTGACCATAACTGACAATGGGATTCAGGAAAAGAGTAGACAGTGCTTCAGAATAACGAAGCGATAAATCTAAAAATATTAAACTTTACATTTAGGTACAGATTTCTGTTGCAGACAAATGCTTTATCCCGCTGTTAAAATTGACAGTCAAACTCACATTTACTTTTCTGCAAAATGACAGAGTGTCATTCTCACCGAGCGAGGTGGCGCAGTGGTTAGCACACTGGAACCGCATTCGGAAGGCCGACGGTTCAAATCCGCATCCAGCCATCTTGATTTAGGTTTTCCGTGATTACCCTCAGCCGCTTCAGACAAAAGCCGGAATGGTTCCTTTGAAAGCGCATAACCTACTTCCTTCCCCATCCTTCCCTGATCGGATGGGGACAATGTCCTCGCTGTATGGTCCCTTCCCACTATCAACCAAGTGTCATTCTCCTTCTTTGTCAGCAGTTAATGATGTTTTAATTCGATTTTTTTGTACCGGGTGGTAGTTTCCACCAGTTCATATCTATATGTATCTACAAAAACAGAGCTTGACTGATACAGTTCCACACAGTACAAGAAATCTTATGAGAGACACTTTAGGTTATCATTCCTTCCGATCATTCATTTTATACAAAATGTGCTCAATAATCCATAACAGTTCATACGTCCATAACTTTTCACTAGAGAATACATATACACTTATGCATTACCATTCAGTCGATAGACGGATCGGCACTCAAAATCCTCCAGTATTGAGTGCTAATCCGGATCTTGAACTTGTACTATCAGTTACCATCCAGGAGGCCCAGGAAGCGGTCAAGAAGATGAAGAATCGGAAGGTTACTGGCCCTGATGACATCTCAGCTGAAGTATGGAAGATCCTTGGCCACGAAGATGCCACAGTACTTACTACCCGCTTCAACAGAATAATTGAGGAGGATATAGTCCCAGCTGTCTGGACAACTTGTCACACTGCCAGTCTGCAAGGGAAAAGGTGATGTAACAGAATGCTCGCAGTATCGACCAGTTTGAGTGCTTTGTCACACCACGAAGATCTTTGAGCCTCTCACAGACTCCAGGCTCCGCATAATCGTTACTGTTACCCGAAATCAATGCGGGTTATCATGCCGCTCGGTTAATTAATGAGAAACACACTGAAAAGAACAAGAATATGAGTCATTCCTAGATCTGGAAAGACATTAATGTCCCACATCAGCTTATTTGTAATGCATTACGATCTCACAATGTCCCTGAAGCCCACGTCCGATAGGTTCAACTGCTACATCGAAATGTCTCCAATTTCCGATGTGCAGAGCGAACGTCCCCCCTCTCCCCCCTTCCACTTTTACTATTAACGTCGGAGTACATGACGTCCTACAGTACCCTATATGCCATATGCTGAAGATGTTTTACTGGCAACCGAACAATGTGAAGACCACCAGGAACAGACGCAGCAATGGAATCGGCTTGTAAGTTTGGTCTCTGACTGAACATCAAGAAAACATAACACATGGAGTGTGGTATTCAAACCGATGGGATCATCGTCAGTGGAAAAGACGAGATGAAAGTGGAGCAATTCAAACATCTTGGCTCGCTCAGTCACCATGATGGTGAAAGTCTATCGGATGTCTGTGGCCGTGTCAAAAGTCTACCAGATGTCTGTGGCCGTGTCAAAAGTCTACCGGGTGTCTGTGGCCCTGTCAAAAGTCTACCGGGTGTCTGTGGCCGTGTCAAAAGTATACCGGGTGTCTGTGGCCGTGTCAAAAGTATACCGGGTGTCTGTGGCCGTGTCAAAAGTCTACCGGGTGTCTGTGGCCGTGTCAAAAGTCTACCGGGTGTCTGTGGCCGTGTCAAAAGTCTACCGGGTGTCTGTGGCCGTGTCAAAAGTCTACCGGGTGTCTGTGGCCGTGTCAAAAGTCTACCGGGTGTCTGTGGCCGTTTCAAAAGTCTACCGGGTGTCTGTGGCCGTGTCAAAAGTCTACCGGGTGTCTGTGGCCGTGTCAAAAGTCTACCGGGTGTCTGTGGCCGTGTCAAAAGTCTACCGGGTGTCTGTGGCCGTGTCAAAAGTCTACCGGGTGTCTGTGGCCGTGTCAAAAGTCTACCGGGTGTCTGTGGCCGTGTCAAAAGTCTACCGGGTGTCTGTGGCCGTGTCAAAAGTCTACCGGGTGTCTGTGGCCGTGTCAAAAGTCTACCGGGTGTCTGTGGCCGTGTCAAAAGTATACCGGGTGTCTGTGGCCGTGTCAAAAGTCTACCGGGTGTCTGTGGCCGTGTCAAAAGTCTACCGGGTGTCTGTGGCCGTGTCAAAAGTCTACCGGGTGTCTGTGGCCGTGTCAAAAGTCTACCGGGTGTCTGTGGCCGTGTCAAAAGTCTACCGGGTGTCTGTGGCCGTTTCAAAAGTCTACCGGGTGTCTGTGGCCGTGTCAAAAGTCTACCGGGTGTCTGTGGCCGTGTCAAAAGTCTACCGGGTGTCTGTGGCCGTGTCAAAAGTCTACCGGGTGTCTGTGGCCGTGTCAAAAGTCTACCGGGTGTCTGTGGCCGTGTCAAAAGTCTACCGGGTGTCTGTGGCCGTGTCAAAAGTCTACCGGGTGTCTGTGGCCGTGTCAAAAGTCTACCGGGTGTCTGTGGCCGTGTCAAAAGTCTACCGGGTGTCTGTGGCCGTGTCAAAAGTCTACCGGGTGTCTGTGGCCGTGTCAAAAGTCTACCGGGTGTCTGTGGCCGTGTCAAAAGTCTACCGGGTGTCTGTGGCCGTGTCAAAAGTCTACCGGGTGTCTGTGGCCGTGTCAAAAGTCTACCGGGTGTCTGTGGCCGTGTCAAAAGTCTACCGGGTATCTGTGGCCGTGTCAAAAGTCTACCGGGTATCTGTGGCCGTGTCAAAAGTCTACCGGGTGTCTGTGGCCGTGTCAAATGTCTACCGGGTGTCTGTGGCCGCGTCAAATGTCTACCGGGTGTCTGTGGCCGCGTCAAATGTCTACCGGGTGTCTGTGGCCGCGTCAAAAGTCTACCGGGTGTCTGTGGCCGCGTCAAAAGTCTACCGGGTGTCTGTGGCCGCGTCAAAAGTCTACCGGGTGTCTGTGGCCGCGTCAAAAGTCTACCGGGTGTCTGTGGCCGCGTCAAAAGTCTACCGGGTGTCTGTGGCCGCGTCAAAAGTCTACCGGGTGTCTGTGGCCGCGTCAAAAGTCTACCGGGTGTCTGTGGCCGCGTCAAAAGTCTACCGGGTGTCTGTGGCCGCGTCAAAAGTCTACCGGGTGTCTGTGGCCGCGTCAAAAGTCTACCGGGTGTCTGTGGCCGCGTCAAAAGTCTACCGGGTGTCTGTGGCCGCGTCAAAAGTCTACCGGGTGTCTGTGGCCGCGTCAAAAGTCTACCGGGTGTCTGTGGCCGCGTCAAAAGTCTACCGGGTGTCTGTGGCCCTGTCAAAAGTCTACCGGGTGTCTGTGGCCCTGTCAAAAGTCTACCGGGTGTCTGTGGCCCTGTCAAAAGTCTACCGGGTGTCTGTGGCCCTGTCAAAAGTCTACCGGGTGTCAGTGGCCCTGTCAAAAGTCTACCGGGTGTCTGTGGCCCTGTCAAAAGTCTACCGGGTGTCTGTGGCCCTGTCAAAAGTCTACCGGGTGTCTTTGGCCGTGTCAAAAGTCTACCGGGTGTCTGTGGCCGTGTCAAAAGTCTACCGGGTGTCTGTGGCCGTGTCAAAAGTCTACCGGGTGTCTGTGGCCGTGTCAAAAGTCTACCGGGTGTCTGTGGCCGTGTCAAAAGTCAACCGGGTGTCTGTGGCCGTGTCAAAAGTCTACCGGGTGTCTGTGGCCGTGTCAAAAGTCTACCGGGTGTCTGTGGCCGTGTCAAAAGTCTACCGGGTGTCTGTGGCCGTGTCAAAAGTCTACCGGGTGTCTGTGGCCGTGTCAAAAGTCTACCGGGTGTCTGTGGCCGTGTCAAAAGTCTACCGGGCGTCTGTGGCCGTGTCAAAAGTCTACCGGGTGTCTGTGGCCGTGTCAAAAGTCTACCGGGTGTCTGTGGCCGTGTCAAAAGTCTACCAGGTGTCTCTGGCCGTATCAAAAGTCTACCGGGTGTCTGTGGCCGTGTCAAAAGTCTACCGGATGTCTGTGGCTATGCACCTGGACATGATTTGCCGACGACCTCGTGACAGACCCAAGACACGATGGATGGATTGTATCAAGAAGGATACGGAATTCATCAACGCCACCTACGAAAATGCGCTTGACAGACCAAAGTGGAGGCAGATGTGACAATGAACGCTAAGAAGAATGATTCAGTCGACGGTCGCTTCATGTCACCAACTACATTCCAGTTGATATTTGGTGTACAGATTTCTCGATGTTGTTGTTGTGGTCTTCAGTCCTGAGACTGGTTTGATGCAGCTCTCCGTGCTACTCTATCCTGTGCAAGCTTCTTCATCTCCCAGTACCTACTGCAGCCCACATCCTTCTGAATCTGCTTAGTGTATTCATCTCTTGGTCTCCCTCTGCGATTTTTATCCTCCACGCTACCCGCCAATACTAAATTGGTGATCCCTCGATGTCTCAGAACATTTCCTACCAACCGATCCCTTCTTCTAGTCAGGTTGTGCCACAAGCTCCTCTTCTCCCCAATTCTATTCAATACCGCCTCATTAGTTATGTGATCTACCCATCTAATCTTCAGCATCCTTCTGTAGCACCACATTTCGAAAGCTTCTATTCTCTTCTTGTATAAGCTATTTATCGTCCACTTTTCGCTTCCATACATGGCTACATTCCACACAAATACTTTCAGAAACGACTTCCTGACATTTAAATCTATACTCGATGTTATCTAACTTCTCTTCTTCAGAAACGCTTTCCTTGCCATTGCCAGTCTACATTTTATATCCTCTCTACTTCGACCATCATCAGTTATTTTACTTCCTAAATAGCAAAACTCCTTTACTACTTTAAGTGTCTCATTTCCTAATCTAATTCCCTCAGCATCCCCCGATTTAATTTGACTACATTCCATTATCCTCGTTTTGCTTTTGTTGATGTTCATCTTATATCCTCCTTTCAAGACCCTGTCCATTCCGTTCAACTGCTCTTCCAAGTCCTTTGCTGTCTCTGACAGGACTACAATGTCATCGGCGAACCTTAAAGTTTTTATTTCTTCTCCATGAATTTTAATACCTACTCCAAATTTTTCTTTTGTTTCCTTTACTGCTTGCTCAATATACAGATTGAATGATATCGGGGATAGGCTACAACCCTGTCTCATTCCCTACCCAACCACTGCTTCCCTTTCATACCCCTCGACTCTTATAACTGCCATCTGCTTTCTGTACAAATTGTAAATAGCCTTTCGCCCTCTGTATTTTACCCCTGCCACCTTCAGAGTATTGCAATCAACATTGTCAAATGCTTTCTCTAAGTCTACAAATGCTAGAAACGTAGGTTTGCCTTTCCTTAATCTTTCTTCTAAGATAAGTCGTAGGGTCAGTATTGCCTCACGTGTTCCAACAGGTCGATAAATGTTAATAATTAAAATGTGTTTATCCTTTCTTAATTCTATGCATTAAAAAAACGTTTTACCTGTATTGACACACGACAGTTCAGTCCCAATCACAGAAGCAACCTGGACACCCAAATAAATATAAATATTGTGATTTCATATTTGTGTTTTTATGTGAGTATGAATGTTTGCATGTGCAAGTATAACGTAACCAGTTATAGATAAGATCATGTGCGAGGCTAGCACCATGTAGGTTCGTCAGAAGCAATAGTTTAGTACTGGATTGTTTTGAGTGGAACACTAGCAGTAGAAGCGGTTGCAGTTAAAGTGATTGTCATTGACAGTGACAGTAAGCAGTCATTCAAACATGTTTCGCTGACACTTCGGGGGGGGGGGGGGGGGGGTAGAAAGCCTTAGGAAAGCAGTATCAGTACCCGCGTTACTTATGAAGGCTGATATGAATGTTACTGATGTTAAACACAGAGTTTGTTTCGCATGGCCTCCACGTTCTTCTGACCTGACGCCATGTCAGACTTACCTTTGGGAGTTCATAAAGAATCACATGTACGTGCCTTCGATTATCAGTTGATCTCCCCGAGTGTACTGAAGCTGCTCTCGGAACAATTACTCCATACTAACTGATCGAGTTCCGCGAAGAACTCTCCTATTGACTTGATGAGTGTCGGGTATCGAATGGTGTTCACATTAAACACTTGTAAGGAAAACTCTTTGAGTTGCTCTTTCATTTGATGTGTGAGCTATAGTTGCAAGTTGAATGTTAATAAAATGCTTCAAAGCCTTAAAATCCCCATATTCATATTGAAACACCTTCTATGTCACTCTGGGAACAGGATCTCCTGAGTATGTAGCTTAATTGTGCCCTCTCCAAGTGGAAGCAACTGGTCATGATCTCTCCCTGGGCGAAACGCAGACCTTACGCTACTGTACCTACGACAGTACCTATAACCAAAACGCACCATGATACTGTGATAAATTGGAGCCACCTGTTCAAGCAATTCTCTGTATGAAATTATTTATAAAGAACAATGAATAAATTTCTGGTACTCTGAAAAAAGGTTTAAACACATTATTCACATATCTATAAGAAATTATGGTTGGATGAAAATAGATCAGTCTATTATACCTCGCTAGTGCATATCACACTCTTTATAACGTTATGCAGAGGCTCTTGATCTAACTGATGAGGATTTGCATTACTCCATGTTTCATCAGATAAAGCAGTATTTGATTTTCAACCTCTCCACCATGCGGCAGCTTGCAATAGACAGTTACTCTACTGTTGTCGCGCAGCAGCATCTGAATTGGTCTGTCTTTACTTTGTAAGGTTTGAATTAGATAATGCGCATTGCTCTGTGTAAGAAAATGCTGCAGACGCACCAGTCTGAAGCGTCACATGGCACAACAAGATTTTCATTGGCTAAAAGTGACACGCAACCCACCATTGTCCAAAGAACGCATCCGATCGTTAACGCCAATCGCAGCCGGCCTTCCCGGTCTTACGGTTCCCACGCAACGTTGCAGTCCCGGCTTTCATCGGTCGTGAAAATCTATACATGGCGTTAAACAAGATATGTACTTCATACTTTTGTCACGGAAATCAAGTACATCCACCGTAGGAGCATATGTTAGGACCATAGTGTATTAAAGTATATGTAAGTACACTGAGAATTTAGTTTACCATATACAATATCAGAGGAAAGTTAATCATATGTATAAATGTAATTGCTTTTACTAGTAGTGAAAGAGGCTGTAATTAAACAAGGAAACCATTAACATCGTTTCCGGTAAAGAAACTTGCACGCTGAAAACAATACCACAAGTTGTAAGGAAAGCCATAGAGCAGAAAATGCTTACGTATTTAGCACGCTGTCCAGATTTCTTCTTTGAAAAAGCTTTCTGACATCAGACTCATAAGTATTAAATGCTTACAGTTTAAAATAAGAGCTTTTGATGTATACACGGCTCTAAGTGTCAAGCTGGTTTACAACGTAGTCTCCTTAAACATAATTTTGAAAATTGCTTTTCTCCCTTTAAAAAACACAAATATCTCTTTTTTAACACCTAGACATGTTTCGCTGAAATTTCACCATCGTCAGCGCAACCAACACTATCATAAACAAACAATACATCTGGAATCTATCAACTCACTTGTTTAGACTGTAACTCAACTTATATAAGTAAAGTAGGCGGAAACTTCAGTATTAGACACTTAACAAAGAAGACCGCATAACAGAAATAGCAATCATCGTAAATGTTCTGTGCACTTCATGAGCATGAATCACAGATCAACAGGTATGTCCACCGGCCTAAAAATTTTTAAATGAAATAACTGTCCTCCACAGAAACTTAGGAGAAAATTACTGTATAAAAAACCCACGATAGAAGAAAAGAAATAATGAAAAAACTGCACTATGAAATGGAACTCTGCTCTCACTTCTGAAAGAACTATACAGAGATCAATGAAATCAACGTATATAAAACAAACACACTCAAACACACCATCTTCACACCTCAAAGCCCTATGAAATTACACTCCTGGAAATGGAAAAAAGAACACATTGACCCCGGTGTGTCAGACCCACCATACTTGCTCCCGACACTGCGAGAGGGCTGTACAAGCAATGATCACATGCACGGCACAGCGGACACACCAGGAACCGCGGTGTTGGCCGTCAAATGGCGCTAGCTGCGCAGCATTTGTGCACCGGCGCCGTCAGTGTCAGCCAGTTTGCCGTGGCATACGGAGCTCCATCGCAGTCTTTAACACTAGTAGCATGCCGCGACAGCGTGGACGTGAACCGTATGTGCAGTTGACGGACTTTGAGCGAGGGCGTATAGTGGGCATGCGGGAGGCCGGGTGGACGTACCGCCGAATTGCTCAACACGTGGGGCGTGAGGTCTCCATAGTACATCGATGTTGTCGCCAGTGGTGGGCGGAAGGTGCACGTGCCCGTCAACCTGGGACCGGACCGCAGCGACGCACGGATGCACGCCAAGACCGTAGGATCCTACACGGTGCCGTAGGGGACCGCACCGCCAGTTCCCAACAAATTAGGGACACTGTTGCTCCTGGGGTATCGGCGAGGACCATTCGCAACCGTCTCCATGAAGCTGGGCTACAGTCTCGCACACCGTTAGGCCGCCTTCCGCTCACACCCCAACATCGTGCAGCCCGCCTCCAGTTGTGTCGCGACAGGCGTGAATGGAGGGACGAATGGAGACGTGTCGTCTTCAGCGATGAGAGTCGCTTCTGCCTTGGTGCCAATGAAGTTCGTATGCGTGTTGGGCGCCGTGCAGGTGAGCGCCACAATCAGGACTGCATACGACCGAGGCACACAGGGCCAACACCCGGCATCATAGTGTGGGGAGCGATCTCCTACACTGGGCGTACACCTCTGGTGATCGTCGAGGGGACACTGAATAGTGCACGGTACATCCAAACCGTCATCGAACCCATCGTTCTATCATTCCTAGACAGGCAAGGGAACTTGCTGTTCCAACAGGACAATGCACGTCCGCATGTATCCCGTGACACCCAACGTGCTCTAGAAGGTGTAAGTCAACTACCCTGGCCTGCAAGATCTCCAGATCTGTCTCCCATTGAGCATGTTGGGGACTGGATGAAGCGTCGTCTCACGCGGTCTGCATGTCCAGCACGAACGCTGGTCCAACTGAGGCGCCAGGTGGAAATGGCATAGCAAGCCGTTCCACAGGACTACATCCAGCATCTCTACGATCGTCTCCATGGGAGAATAGCAGCCTGCATTGCTGCTAAAGGTGGATATACACTGTACTAGTGCCGACATTGTGCATGCTCTGTTGCCTGTGTCTATGTGCCTGTGGTCCTGTTAGTGTGATCATGTGACGTATCTGACCCCAGGAATGTGTCAATAAAGTTTCCCCTTCCTGGGTCAATGAATTCACGGTGTTCTTATTTCAATTTCCAGGAGTGTATATGGTAATTTTCTCCTAAGTTTCTGTAGAGGACAGTTACTTCTTTAAAAAAAATTTAGGCCGGTGGACATACCTGTTGCTGTGTGATTCATGTTCATGAAGTGCACAGAACATTTACGATAATTGCTGTTTCTGTTAAGCGCGCTTCTTTGTTGAGTGTGTCTAATACTGAAATTTCCACCTACTTTACTGATATAAGTTGAGTTACAGTCTAAACAAGTGAGTTGATAGATTCCAGATGTATTGAACTCCCGCCCAGAACACATTAAGCGAGATGGCGAAACAAGTGAATATCTCATATACAGTAACATATTGTGTTTCAGAAAGCACAGTTTAATACCCTATGGGGGCATGAAAAAGCGGAATCAACTAGAAGTAAGAACACACAATTTACATAAAAGCTCCTCCCCTCAAAGTCAGCAATTCATAAAGTTCATTCTTAACTAACATATACCCTCATCATTTCGAGAACTATTACTTTAACCCAAAAACAAATCATCATGACAGCAGAATGTACTGTAGTATAACGACAGTATTCTGACCTAACATTAACAACGAGGGGAAACTGGCAATAGTTTCGTTTTAGGATAAATATTTTAGTAAATATCCTCAACATAGTATTTTGCAGATGCAGCAGGAATGAAATATATCATCTGCACTGCAAATGTCAGACAACCACATAAACATCAGTATGTGATATTGTTGTGGTTGGCAGGAGAGCCAACCGTGTTTTTCTAAAGGAGGCCGAAATGCACGTGTCTCAGCTCACGCAGGCTGGCGTGCGGTCTGGAAGATGACAAGGGTATTAGGATTGAGAAAAACGGACGTAGCTGGTGGAATACTTAACTTTAATCCATTAATGACGAACGTCTGTCTTGTCGGTACATGAGTCAATATCAATAATAACTGATAATGGCGCCTTGCTAGGTCGTAGCAAATGACGTAGCTGAAGGCTATGCTAAACTATCGTCTCGGCAAATGAGAGCGTATTTTGTCAATGAATCATCGCTGGCAAAGTCGGTTGTACAACTGGGGCGTCTGCTAGGAAGTCTCTCTAGACCTGCCGTTTGGCGGCGCTCGGTCTGCAATCATTGATAGTGGCGACACGCGGGTCCGACGTATACTAACGGACCGCGGTCGATTTAAAGGCAACCACCTAGCAAGTGTGGTGTCTGGCGGTGACACCACAGATATTACAGTAAATATTTTTCTGTTACTAATTTTGTTAATGTAGCTACCGTAACCTCTAATACGTACGGTACCATAACAAACGTTTTTACATGTTATTTAACAGAGAATAAACTAACCCATTGATGACGGTGAAACTTCACGGAAACACGTCTAGGTGTTAAATAAGAAAAAATTGGGTTTTTAACACCAGACTCGATTTCCGTAACTATATATTATGAAGCAAAAATGAAAAAAATTAGCTTCAGCCACAAGTTGAGTACCTAAGACTCTTTGTTTATTACGTTCACACTATGACATCAAACTCGGAAGAAGTTTGCTGCACGAAATAAATGAAATATTTTGTCAGTGTTCCACGTGGCAAGTAGCGTATCGAAATCTTATTTGGCAGTTATTTTTCTTTTTCAGGATCTTCTTTCTCATGTGTGCGACTATGAACGGGCTCTGTTTCAAGTTTCAATAATATTCAGAGTTTTCAATTATCCTTCTGCTTACTTCCTGAACTTTTGCAGCCATAAGTTTCACATGCTTTAGGAAATTTATCTAGCCTTTCACTCCACAAAAATATGTTAGAATGACATGGGGTCATCATGTAGTGTAACAGAGATAAGCCGCATGCAGATTGACACCAATCCACATGAACCGTGTCACACGTCTAATTGAACCTATTGACAGTAAAGTGCCATTGCTTTGCAGCGAAGAGCTATGTCCAGACCATTAGAATGTTAGCACCATGATAAAAAAACACAAAACTCGATTTTATGTTTATATATTTTGTAGTTTTATGTATCAAAGGAAGATGGAATGTCGGAATAAGAATAGAACTTCTAAGAAGTGTTTCCCTTACAGACGACATATCCTCTTGAATGATAGGAATCGGCACGTAGCCCAGAGTTTGGGTTAATGATAAACAAAGAAAATTGACGAAGTGTAGTAGACTGAGACCAACGCCTAACTGAAGATTGAAATTGTGGAGGATGCAAAGTACATATTCTGTAGAATGCAATGTCCGCTCTAAAGGGACATCACGCAAGGATGCTCAATTACACGGACATTGGCAAAGGAAGTTGTCTCATCGAACACGTTCGAATGGTACTAAATATAGTCACTAAAGTGAGAAAACGTGGAACGGCACGTGTGTCGTTCATCATTCTATGGATATGGAACGTAGATAAGGGATGAAGATTCTCGATATATTAGACGTGTACTACTTCGTAGGGACGCCGTTAATTGAATACGGTATGAAATGAAAATGTAATAGAAAAATAAGGCAAGAAAAACAGTCTGTGCGTAATTCTTTCTAGAATTTGGTAAGAAATTGATGAATGTTTAACTTGAGACTTTACAACATAATAGAGGAAAAAAAATTCTGAAATCTCTTTCGTGGTTTTGAGTAAGGGTTTCACCTTTCTGACATGTACCGTAAGATACGTACGATGAAAAACATTGTATACACCGACCCAGTTTTATGATAATCTTCCAAGACACAGAAACGAAAAATGTAGGTTATTTACATCTATGAATGTAATCCTTTTTTAAATTAGGGTTCAGAGAATTCATCGCTAGGAAGACAATTTCTCAATTGTTTACCTTTGCTAATTAATTTCTTTGAAAGAACACAATTATGTCCTATGAAACATTCCACATTTGTCAATGTAACAACATAATGCAGTATTCTGTCTATAAAGAATAAATAAAAAGGCTTTACCCTCTACCATCACCTAGATAATACTTTCTTGAAACAGTTCACAATGAACACTAGCGGTGTTAAGTTTTTCTTCTAATCACATTTTTTTCTGTTTCTCAATAAACGTATTATGACGTGTTATTGGAAGTTCACATCCTTGTCTAATGCTTTAATTATTATTTGCTGTGGCTGACATATTGATCTCAAATTATATCACGTTTACCAAGTAGCACCTTTAATTTCCAAAGTAGGTTGCTGAAAATCAGCATTCAAATCCATCTCATTAGTCAAATCAATATTTCATTAAGAATCATGTACTCACCATTCTCATCGCAAGTATACACGTTAATTATTCCCTAAAGCTTTGAATTGATAGTTGTTGTTATGAGGCAGATTCGATATGTTTGACATGTTTGTGCGTCCACTTTGTGAGGGCAACGTTGCTACACGTCGATCGATACAAGAACAAACACAACTTCTGTGAGGTGTAACGACGCCCGGTTAAGCTTTTCTGGGCTCAACTGTGTTTTACAGTAGCTTGTATTTGAGCGTGCACCAGCGCAGCAGACATTAAAATGGAGTCTACAGGTGTAGTCTGACACGAACACTTTGTTAGGGCAAGTATTTTTGAAAGAAAGCCATGTAGTGTTCTGAATTTTACGGTCGCTTGTCGGAGCAACATTGAACAGTTATTCGCAAGCAGAGAATGTCGTCCAAGATTGCAACATTCGTGAAAGCTGTAATTTTTTTCGGATCTCATGGCATGACTGCTACTGTAATTCAATAATATCTTTCAACAAGTGATATCCTAATCTAATAGTGACATCTGAATTCATTGCGTTTAATGAACGTCTCCTAACTGACCACTAAATAACATTAATGATGAATCAGTCCATCATCGACAAGAAGAAAATTGGAAATTTATGGTAATGTCTTATGGCACCAAACTGCTGAGGTCATCGCTCCCTGAGCCTACATGCTACTTAATCTTGCTTAAACTAACTTACGCTATAGACAACGCTATAGACAACCCATGCCCGAGGGAGGACTAGAACATCCGACATCGGGAGCCGCACGGACTGCGACAAGACGCCATAGACCAAGCGGCTACCCCGCGCGGCGTCGACAATAAGAGACGTAATTATCAGTGACGTGAGCAGTAAAGAGTAACTTCACAACGTTTTTAAGAGACGAATGTATCTGATTTTCCAACTACTTCTATCCTCTCTTTCAGGTGACAACTACAGTATGAGCGTTGGGCAACCAATCCAGAATTGAAGCAATCCGTTCCGAAACACAGCTCAAAAGAGATGGGGGAAATGTACATTGAGTACCAAAGACGGTAGCTTCGTCTCCTACTCAGATTTGATGAAAATGAGACGCTCTACTTCTGATGTAGGCTAACGGCATTGCTGCAGTGGTAATAGCGGTTCCCACCAGTGCACCGAAGTTAGGCGCTGTCGGTCTTGGCTAACACTTGCATGGGTGACCGGCCGAGTCTATCGTGTGCTGTTAACCAAGCGGTGAGCACTCAGCCCTTGTAAGGCCTATTGAGGAGCTATGTGATTGAGGAGTAGCGGCTCCAGTCACGAAAACTGACAGCAGCTGGGAGAGCGGTGTGTTGACCACATGCTCCTCCATACCAGCATCCAGTGACACATGTCGGCTGAGAATGACAAGGCGGTCGCTCGGGACAGTTGGGCCTTCCGAGGCCTGTTTGGACGGTGTAACATTACAGGACATATTGGGACATATTGAAGTATTCGATACTGTAGACTTTTAGGGGATGTCGATACAGATATGCAAAATGTAAAGCGAAACTTTGGTGATGTTTAAATATTGTACTGTGTCAATATTAGGACATTTTGCACAGAAAGAACAAAAATAGAATTAATGTAAATATATATTAGTGTTAGTAACCTATTTTCATTCAATTTTGTAATTATATTTCATTTTGTAAAAGAAAGACTCACTGTTTGCTGTAGCCCTGATTAATTGTATAAATTATCAGTTTTGAGCTAAATTATTTCGTATAATACGGACAAGATACTTTTAAAAACTCACCAGCTAAAGAGAAAGTCAGTAAACGAACGTTTAATGCACACTTCTGGAACTTTCTAAGGAGAAATTCTATATTATGATCGCAAAAACACGAAAACTTGTGAAAACTGTTTCATAACCTAATTTCGAAAGACGATTTGTATCAAGAAATATTACTAAAAAGATTTATTTACGATTTGAAACACGATTTAAATCATTTTACATATAAATAGTTGTTCTAAATCACTCAAGAAATATCCAGAATCAAATGTCAAGATATTTCTGGAAACATCGGTACAAATCTGGTGAAGGTTATCCAGAAGCTGGTAGAAAAATGTTATAAAATCTATTTGGAAATTATGCTTGTAAGAATTTATATGTACTGATCCTTTTACTTACTTTAATCTGTACTAAAATTCTGTAATGTCTAATTTGGTTTTAAGTCGTGAATTGCTATCGTATTGTAAACAAAACATTGTCAAAGACTCTCATTGTTTGGAAAGATATTAATACACCTAGGAGTTGTCAGTTGCCAGTTCGGATATGCAGTGCGGTTAGCTCTGAGAGTCAGTTGTTGAGTCTGTGAAGTCTGTCAGTTCTGTTTGTAAATAAACGTCTGTAATGAAGAATTACTTGTTGTCGTCAATATGAACTCAAGACCTTTTGCACGAAGCAGACACCTCCTAATGCAACGTTTTAATTTGGTGTTGAGGAGCTGAAATGTTATAATTTGGTGGAGGAGCTGGAATGTTTTAACGGAGATTCACTTTTGATGTAATTGAAAGGTAGGGAGCAAGGAGCTGCGAGTGGAACTGCTAGACGAGTAATTAAACATCAGTCTCACAAAAATTGAAAATTGATTTAATTAAACACCAGATTACACAAGCAACTGCAAAACTGTACAGGAAAACCAAGGTACTTGAAGAACGGTCCAGGTTCTTCACAATAAGCTGTTAATACACCCAGTAAGACGTCGGCGCTGGCCGCCACTACTGGAGTAGCCGCCCTATAACTTGAGTCTAAGTCCGCGCAGCCGCTGATCATACTACACAATTCAGAGAGGTCTCCATTAGATTATACGCACAGTTTTAAGTGAGAAGGGGGTTAATTTCTCTTATGATTCTTAAGATACGATGACCGAGCGAGGTGGAGCAGTGGCTAGCACACTGGACTCGCATTCTGGTGGACGCCGGTTCAATCCCGCGTCCGGCCATCCTGATTTAGGTTTTCCATGATTTCCCTAAATCGTTCCAGGCAAATGCCGGGATGGCCGACTTCCTTCCCTAATCCGATGAACTCGCTGTCTGGTCTCCTCCCTCAAACAACCTAAAAAGACCCGACGATTAACAAAATACACGATCTACTAACATTAATGTGACTATCATCTATCTTCGACGCCAACGTCCAATAGCCACTCGTAGATGGCAGGTGGCAGCATTAGTCGTGAACGGTGTAAAAAGCGTGTCGGGGGCACTCGGGGAACAGTTCAGTTCTTGTAAGGCGAGGACGGAGTGATATACCTGACGTCCAAAAGGGGGCTATCAGTGCCTTTCGGCCCAAGGGTTGAAGCATTTTCGAAACGGTTAAGTTTGTGAACTATTCGTGCTCCGCTATCGTGGAACCAATCTTAGCACGGCAAAATAGCGCTATCAAAAACGGATGCAGAGGCAATTCTGGTGCACCCCGGGCCATAGATGACAAGGGTGAACGACAGCTGTGGAGATGTGTACAGGCAAATAGACGTGCAACTTTTGAGCGACTGACGGTCCAGATCAACCAAGGGGCTACCAACAGTGTCTCCAACAGTGCGTTTGGGCAGTGACTACCGTTCGCTGACGATGAAGGCTGGAATATGTAAGCCTGTGCCGCAACTGGACATCCACCAAGTGCGACGAGTGGTCATTTCTGACGAACCACGTTTTATGATCCATCCGACTGATGGCCGGTGCTGTGTAGCGTCCTGCAAAAATAGCCGGAAGGATCCAGTCTGAGGGAGGGAGCGTTATTGTCTGGGGAATGTTTTCGTGGCATTCCCTGGGTGATCTCGTCATTCGCGAAGACACAATGGATCAACACAAGTATGCACTTATCCTTCAGGACCACGTCTACACCAACATGTAGTTTTTGTTTTTCCTCGTCACGATGCCATCTACCAGCAGGACAATGCAAAATGTCACACAGCTCGCAAAGTACGTGCGTGGTTCTAAGAGCACCAGGCAGAGCTTACTGTATTCTCCTGGCCACGAAACTCCCTGTATTTAACCCAAATTGAGAATCTGAGGGAAGGCCTCAATGGAGCTGTGTGCGCCGTGGATCCTCAACCGATAAACCTAGGCAGCTGGCCACGGCAGGGGGTCAGGTGAGCTCCGCATCCCTGTCGGTACCTTCGAGAAACTCACTCTCTCTCTTCCTGCATTTTCACCCTTCACAAGGTGCTTATTCAGGTTTTTTACAGGTGGTCACATATACAGTGACTGGGCCGTGGATAAACATTCAAAAACACCGGAAATACAAAGGATTCTACAACGTGATAATTACACCAATAAAAAGGAGCAATTGAGCTTAAAAGAGGTTAATACGAAATTAAAATGGTAGTCTACAGTGTAAATAAAGAAACTATTTGAAAGTAATTATCCAAGATCTTAGTGGAAGCCGTAAGGAAATTCAAGTCAAACTCAGAGTAACTGGCTAACAAAGATCGTTATAACTCAAAACTTCAGTAACAACAATCTTAATGTACGAGGTAGAGATCCGGCAATCTCCGTCACAAGAGTTCTCAATTTGAGGTGCAGTAAACGAAAAGGAATCTTTAAACATAAAATTAAATGATTTAACTCGCAGAATTTTAAGCACCAAACAAGGAGACAGGAAGTTCCAATTCTCAGTTTTGCGCTCTCACACAACGACGGCAAAGGTATCTGCAACGATCCTCGCATGTACAAATACTTGCAGAAACAACGTGTCAAAAAGACTCGCACAGTAGCGGGCGTCTACCCGAGAACACACAAACGTGGTGGCTGAATGTCCGGGAATATGCTCACCGGTTCTCTTGCTTCTTATATGGGTCAGGGTTAAACAAGGTGGGTCCCGCACGTCCAGAGCCAATTCACCAGTGCGTCCAACGACTGTTTGCGACCGATCGTGCCAAGTGGACCACTGTAAACTACAGCCGGAAAGTTTTTTGCAGCTCACCGCCGCCACAGTATACATCCCTCGGCCAGCTCTCGGCTGGGATTGGCTCTTCCAGACGATCCAGTGCGAGGCCGAAAACATACTGAATCCAACCGGGACGGCACGCGCCATCAAGTTTCACAGACGGGCAGGCCGTGCCCTCATAGGAAACGTTCCCGGACCCGTTGCTCGGCGAGCAGCACAGACGTAGAGAAACACTATGGATGTCAACCGGGACGGCCCCGTTGTATAGTACAAGTCACTGTGAGTCAAACTGTTTTATTGTTTACTATATGGCAAAAATTAAACAATAAATAAGAAAATACTTACTACAAAACAATGCGGCTGTTGTTCCACTACAGGCTATTTCACCGAGCGAGGTGGCGCAGTGGTTAGCACACTGAACTCGCATTCGGGAGGACGACGGTTCAATCCATCCCGATTTAGGTTTTCCGTGATTTCCCTAAATCGCTGCCGGGATGGTTGCTTTGAAAGGGCACGGCCGACTTCCTTCCCTGTCCTTCCCTATTCCGATGTGATCGATGACGTCGCTCTCTGGTCTCCTTCCCCCCAAACAATCAAAAAATCCAGACAATTCCATCGTATGGTTCATTAGTCATCCCAGCACCTGTTCTCATAATTTAGAAATGTACATGCGTTTACTATTACTAAATGTATCACAAGTGCTAACCGAAAGCATCTTTGGGTGACAAACATTACATTGATTTAGAAAAATGGTTCAAATGGCTCTGAACACTATGGGACTTAACAACTGAGGTGATCAATCCCCTACAACTTAGAACTACTTAAACCTAAGGACATCACACAAATCCATACCCGAGGTAGGATTCGAACCTGCGACCGAAGCAATCGCGCGGTACCACACTGTAGCGCCTAGACCCGCTCGGCTGCCACGGCCGGCATTGATTTACAGAAAGTTTTAAAAAATTGTTGGTAGTATAAGTTTTATTCTACTTACTGTGACTCAAATAATAAGCACATGACACTGCAAACGCGACACGACATAAAACCACTCACCAGTAGAGGTTCGAATTCTCTATTCCAAACAGAAAATTTCACAGTAACACAAAATGGTTCAACTGGCTCTGAGCACTATGGGACTCAACTTCTGAGGTCATTAGTCCCCTAGAACTTAGAACTAGTTAAACCTAACTAACCTAAGGACATCACACACATCCATTCCCGAGGCAGGATTCGAACCTGCGACCGTAGCGGTCTCGCGGCTCCAGACTGCAGCGCCTAGAACCGCACGGCCACTTCGGCCGGCCACAGTAACACATTAACAATATTGAAAAGATGAGTCAACATCGGAGCACTGCATGTAAGGCACAAGAAGATCGATTCATTAAAATCACAAAAATATGAAATTAGCCAAAAAGTGTGAAATTATTAATAGTTATTAATAAACAAATTCAATTTAGCGTAATGACACTGATTACTTTATTTTTGTTAGACTGAAGGTCTTTTGTACATACTTAATTTGTTAAGCCAGTATGAGCAAGAAAGTTAAGTTTTAAACTATTAAGTCAAAGAAATTGACAAACATGTGATTTTAGATATGTGGGCTATTTCATTAACTTATATAATTAGAAGCACAAGATGTTATTGTAGGCAATAATGACGTGAGAGTAGCTGTGGGCACTAACTACAATACAATAGTTACGATAGCGCTACTGTCTTATTTTTTAGCCAACAGACGCACTGGGACCGCAACTTCCATGCCAAACTGTTTAATTTTGCTCCTCGGAAAGTGTCGATGCCTGAATTACGGAGGCATCTAGACCAGTCCCCCCGGCTCCCTTGTACCTCTCTCGGACTCAGCGTGCGCCAAGTACGTGAGTTATACCCAAAACTTTTGCCGACAGCACCTGGCTCGCCGCTGAGCACGAAGATATCATGCAACACGAATGCCGCCCAACTTACAATTACTCCAGCGCTCCTCGCTCGCAGTAGCGTGTATCGAGCCTTCTGCTTCTGAATTAACAACGGAAGAGCATCCAAATAACTCTCATGCAGGCTTCTTGTTCTATTTCCAACGAACTTAGGAGGGGTACCTCCTCCGGGCAATGCGATTACAGTTACATGTACTGACAAGAGTCTACTAACTTATGTACCTTAGCTTTTCCAAACAGCTCCAAACAAATTTCGTAATTAGTTTTTTCAACAACAGCATAATTTTTTTTTCACTCCGACGATGATTTTGATGCGCTCACCGCACTAGTCTCTCCTGTATAAACCTTTACATCTCTAAATAACTACTAGACTCTACATCCGTTTTAACTTGCTTTCTATAGTCAAGCGTTGTTAAACCAGTTTGCAGACACCTCTCCCCCTTACCCCCCCCCCTCCCACACTCACACACACACGCACACACACATCCCTCCTGTACCAGATTGACCAGTCCTTGCTACCTGAGGACGTGTCCTGTCAGCAGAGCGTAAAAATTCATTGAAGTTGCGTCATTAATTTAACTCCAGTTCAATTCAGTACTACCGCACTAGTTACCCGATCCACCCTTCTGGTCTTCAGCATTCTCCTATAAGATCACTGAACCCTGGCGGGACCGGCGCCAGTAGTATCTCTGACATGAGTACGATCAATTTCCTAGTACAGAGGTTCGTCTTGCGGCTTGGGCCGGCTAGGGATACAATCGAGTGCCGACAACGAGTAAGGAGGAACAACGCTTTGAGAACGCAAGGCGGCGGTGCGTGAGTCGGCGATTGGCTGTCGGACAGAAGCGAAGACGGCGTGCCTGAAGCCGGGCGGCGGTTATCACGTGGTTATACTGGAGGCGGCGGCAGTTGGCCGGCGCTGTGCATTCTCCGGCAACCTCGTGAGCTGTGGATGTACCGGCTTCCTTCGAGGAACAATCTGTTAAGGCCTTGCGAAGTGATGGTCTGACGTCTTCGCAAAATCGCCCCGGCATCAAGACACCCAGTTAAGTGCTCTAATTACTAAGAGCGCTTAGTTAACCGTGATTTTGATAGCTCTTCGTACAGTAAGACGTTGCCGGACGCGTGATACACTCCTGGAAAAGAAATAAGAACACCGTGAATTCATTGTCCCAGGAAGGGGAAACTTTATTGACACATTCCTGGGGTCAGATACATCACATGATCACACTGACAGAACCACAGGCACATAGACACAGGCAACAGAGCATGCACAATGTCGGCACTAGTACAGTGTATATCTACCTTTAGCAGCTATGCAGGCTACTATTCTCCCATGGAGACAATCGTAGAGATGCTGGATGTAGTCCTGTGGAACGGCTTGCCATGCCATTTCCACCTGGCGCCTCAGTTGGACCAGCGTTCGTGCTGGACGTGCAGACCGCGTGAGACGACGTTTCATCCAGTCCCAAACATGCTCAATGGGGGACAGATCCGGAGATCTTGCTGGCCAGGGTAGTTGACTTACAGCTTCTAGAGCACGTTGGGTGGCACGGGATACATGCGGACGTGCATTGTCCTGTTGGAAAAGCAAGTTCCCTTGCCGGTCTAGGAATGGTAGAACGATGGGTTCGATGACGGTTTGGATGTACCGTGCACTATTCAGTGTCCCCTCGACCATCACCAGAGGTGTACGGACAGTGTAGGAGATCGCTCCCCACACCATGATGCCGGGTGTTGGCCCTGTGTGCCTCGGTCGTATGCAGTCCTGATTGTGGCGCTCACCTGCACGGCGCCAAACACGCATACGACCATCATTGGCACCAAGGCAGAAGCGACTCTCATCGCTGAAGACGACACGTCTCCATTCGTCCCTCCATTCACGCCTGTCGCGACACCACTGGAGGGGGGCTGCACGATGTTGGGGCGTGAGCGGAAGACGGCCTAACGGTGTGCGGGACCGTAGCTCAGCTTCATGGAGACGGTTGCGAATGGTCCTCGCCGATACCCCAGGAGCAAGAGTGTCCCTAATTTGCTGGGAAGTGGCGGTGCGGTCCCCTACGGCACTGTGTAGGATCCTACGGTCTTGGCGTGCATCCGTGCGTCGCTGCGGTCCGGTCCCAGGTCGACGGGCACGTGCACCTTCCGCCCACCACTGGCGACAACATCTATGTACTGTGGAGACCTCACGCCCCACGTGTTGAGCAATTCGGCGGTACGTCCACCCGGCCTCCCGCATGTCCACTATACGCCCTCGCTCAAAGTCCGTCAACTGCACATACGGTTCACGTTCACGCTGTCGCGGCATGCTACCAGTGTTAAAGACTGCGATGGAGCTCCGTATGCCACGGCAAACTGGCTGACACTGACGGCGGCGGTGCAGAAATGCTGCGCAGCTAGCGCCATTCGACGGCCAACACCGCGGTTCCTGGTGTGTCCGCTGTGCTGTGCGTGTGATCATTGCTTGTATAGCCCTCTCGCAGTGTCCTGAGCAAGTATGGTGTGTCTGACACACCGGTGTCAATGTGTTCTTTTTTCCATTTCCAGGAGTGTATTATGTGTGTTCGATTTCATTTGATGCCTCTTACATAGCGTGTGCTCTGCTTCCGCATAATATTGATGTATTTGCAGAATGTTAGTTCATTAGCTATTATTAGCAAGAGTTTAATATTTTTACGATATAGGATAACCCATGTCAATATGTCCCCTGAGGGCAGCCTGAGGTTTTATTTCTAAAGGTTACCGTGTTGAGCCTTGCAGGCCCACTTAAGGTGGCCAGTATGTCCGTTATTAAGTTCTAGTGATTTTCGGTTCTCGTGAGACAGTTCATTTCCCACTATTAGCGTTTATCAGGTAATGTTTCACTCAAAGAAAGGACTTGCGAGTGAAACTGGTTGTTGTTTAGCCTTGGTTTTATTGTGTAAATTTACTGATCAATCTTGAATGTTAAAGTTAAGTTATTTTGGCCACCTGTTGTCGGGTGCGGTCTGTGTTTCTGTGAGCTGAGGCAGCGGACAACCGAAGCGCAGAGCTTCCCTTTAGATTACAAGTTTGGCTTACGTTCCTAAGCTCGTGTGTTCATCTTCGGTAGCGTTTGCAGGGTTCACATTTCGGTGCCCTAATCGGTGTGGGCTTGCAAATGGAGCCACGTGTTGGTTAGAACTATTACTTCCCTCAGCCGGCTCCATCGCTCGTGATTAAACTTCGGCCTTACAAGCTTGGGCCTTACTTATGTTCTTACACATTTATGATTATACACAGTTGTAACTTTCCATGCCCTAAAAGCCCATATTTTAAGCCAATGAGCATTTGAATAATTTCGTGGTTCTCTCTGTAAGGTTCTCTAGTCTAGTAATTTGCAAGATTGCCCAAATTACGTTTTAAATAAATATGTTCTAAGTATTCGTGTTAAAATTGAGACTGTGTGTCCAGTGTTATTTTACATGTATTGTTAAAGTATTGGAATTGAAAGGGCCTTAAATAACTTGTCTTAACTAGAGTTGTTTTGTTAAAGTGATGGTCAAATTCAGCCTTAGTGGCTTCTGTCAATTTTTATAGGAGATCGTTGCTAATTGTTTATTAGTTTATTAGTTTTATGCAATGAGAGAGTTTCTTAAATACTTTACCTAAGTGGCGTTTCTCAATGTTTATAGGAGATCATTGGCTAATGATATATTAACTTGCTTATAATTTTGTGTAATGAGTGTTTCGTAAATAATCTTGACTGAGTGATTATGTGAGATTGTTTCTGGTAGTTACTAAACACATTGGAATTGAACTGTTCACTTTATTCGGTCAGCCCTTCCACTCCCTTCAGATTTAAAGTTTATACAAATCAGGTGTTAAGCAAAAACGTTCCAATCACATTTCAGAACCTCCTGTTCTAGTCTTGCCTCAGCTGTTTATCGTCCACGTTTCACTTCTGTTGAAGGCTACACTCCACATAAACAATTATAGAAAAGAATTCCTTAGATTCAAATTTATGTTCATGTGTAACGTTTTTTTCCGAGTCATCAGCCTTCTGCCAGGTTTAATGCGACCCGTCACGAATTCTTCTTCCGCGCCAACCTCTTCATCTCAGAGTAGCATTTGCAACCTACGTCCTCAACCCTTTGCTGGGTTTATTCCAATCTCTGTTTCTTTTTCTACGATTTTTGCCCTCTACAGCTCCCTCTAGTGCCATGGAAGTCGTTCCCTGATGTCTTAACAGACTTCCGACCATCCTGTCCCTTCTCAGTATTTCCACATATTCCTTTCCTCCGCAGAACGTCCTCATTTCTTACCTTACAGTAAAACTAATTTTCACCTTTCCTCTGCAGCACCATATCTCAAATGCTTAGATTCTCTTCTGTTCCGGTATTCCCATATTCCATCTTTCACTACCATACAATGCTATACACCAGACGTACATTATCAGAAATTTCTTCCTCAAATTATGGCCTATGTTTGAAACTAGTAGACTTCTCCTAACCAAGCACGCCCTTTTTGCCGGTGCTAATCTGCTTGTGATGTCCTCCTTGCTCCATCAGTCACTGGTTATTTTGCTGCCTAGGTAGTAGAATTCCTTAACTTCAACTACTTCGTGACCATCAGTCCTGATATTAAGTTTATTGCTGTTCTCATTTCCGCTAATTCTCATCCATATTCTGTACTTTTAGACTGTTCATTCCACTCAGCAGATCACGTAATTCTTCTTCACTTTCATTGATGATAGCCGTGTCATTAGCAAATCGTAGCATTTATATCCTTTCACCTTGATTAAATCCCTCTCTTGAACTTCCCTTTTATTTCCATCGTTACTTCTTCCATATGCAGATAGAACAGTAGGGGCGAAAGGCTACAACCTTGTCTTACACCTTTTTTAATCCGAGCATTTCGCTCTTGGTCGTCTACTCGTATTATTCCCTCTTGGCTCTTGTACATATTGTTTATTACCCGTCTCTCCTTACAGCTTACCCCTATTTTTCTCAGAACTCCGAACATCTTGCACCATTTTACATTGTCGAACGCTTTTTCCAGATCGACAAATCCTATGAACGTGTCTTGATTTTTCTTTAGTCTTGCTTCCATTATCAACCGCAACATCAGATTTGCCTCTCTCGTGCCATTACCTTGCTAAAGCCAAACTAATCATCTTCTAGTACATCGTCAGTTATCTTTCCCATTTTTCTGTACATTAGTCTTGTCAGAAACTTCGATGAATGAGCTGTAAAATGATTGTGCGATAATTCTCGCACTTGTCACTGTTGCAGTCTTCGGAATGTTGTGGAAGACATTTTTTCCGAAAGTCAGATGGTATGTCGACAGACTTATATTCTGCACAGTAACGTGAATATTCGTTTTGTTGCCACTTTCTGAAATTAATTTAAAAATTGCAATGGAATGCTATGTCTTCTGCCTCATTTGATCTTAAGTCCTCCAAAGTTCTTTTAAATTCTGATCCTAATGCTGGATCCCCTGTATCTTGTAAATCTACCCCTGTTTCTTCTTTTATCACATCAGGCAAATCTTCCCACTCATAGGGGATTTCAGTATATTCTATCACGTTCTCTTCTCTGAATTTAGCAATGGAATTCCCGTTGCATCCTTAATGTTAGCACTCATGCTTTTAATGTCACCGATTTTTTTTTTCCTGTATGCTGAGGCTGTCCTTCCGACAATCATTTCTTTTTCCGTTTCTTCACTTTTTTTTCATGCAGCCATTTCTTCTTAGCTTCCCTTCACTTCCTATTTATTTCATTCTCAACGACTTATATTTATGTATTCCTGAATTTGGTTCAAATGGCTCTGAGCACTATGGGACTTAACAACGGAGGTCAACAGTCCCCATTCCTGAATTTCCTTGAACATTTTCGACTTCCTTCTTTCATCGATTAACTGGTGTATTTCTGCTGTTACCGATGACTTCTTCGCAGTTACCTTCTTTGTACCTATATTATTCTTTCTGACTTCTGTGATTACCCATTTTAGATGAGTCCATTCCTCTTCAACTGCACTGCCTACTGAATTATTCTTTATTGCTGCATCTACAGCCTTTGAGAACTTCAAGTGTATCTCGTCATTCCTTAGTACTTCCGTATCTCACTTCTTTGCGTATTGATTCTGCTTGAGTAGTCCCTTAAACTTCAACCTACTCTTCATCAGTATTACATTGTGATCTGAGTCCGTAACTGCTCCTGACTACGCCTTATAGGCCAGTATCTGATTTCGAAACCTCTGTCTGACCATGATGTAATCTGAAATCTTCCAGTATCATACGTCCTTTTCCAAGTAACTTCCTCCTCTTGAGTTTCTTGAACAGAGTATTCGCTACTACTAGCTGGAATTTGTTAAGAACTCAATTAGTTCTTCCTCCCTATCTTTCCTTGTCCAAAGCCCATATTCTCAGGTACCTTTTCTTCTACTTCTTCCCCTACAACTTCATTCCAGTCCCCCATGACCATTAGATCTTCATCTCACTTTACGTGCTATATTAACCTTTCAGCATCTTCATATACTTTCTTCATTACTTCATCGTCAGCTTGTGACGTCGGTACGTAAACCTGAACTATCGTTCTCGGTGTTTGTTTGCCTTATATACTAACAAGAACAAACTTATCACTCAAATGCTCACAGTAACTCAGTCTGTGTCCTATCTTCCTATTCATAACAAATCTTTCTCCTGTTAAGTCATTTTCTGCTGCTATTGTTATTACTCTATACTCATCTGACCAGAAATTCTTGTCTTCCTTCCATTTCACTTCACTGACACCACTATATCTAGACTGAGTCTTAGCATTTCCCTTTTCAGACTTTCTAGTTTCCTTCCCACGTTGAAGCTTCTGACATTCCACGCCCCGATTCATAGAATGTTATCCTTTTGTTGGCTATTCAGTCTTTTTCTCATGATCACCTCCCATTGGGCAGTCTCCTCCTGGAGATCCGAATGGGGTACTATTCCTGAATCTTTTGCCAATGGAGAGATCATCATTACATTTTTTTTTTCAATTACAGGTCACATGTCCTGTGGATACACGTTATGTGCCTCTAATACAGTGATTCCCATTATCTTCTGGCCCTCTGCATCCTGATGCCGCTGATCATTGCCGATTCTTCTGACTTTAGGGGCAGTTTGCCACCCCAAGTACAAGAGAGTACCCTGGAACTCTGTCTGTTCCTCCGCCGTGCCTCACAAGGCCATTGTCAGAATGAGGATGACTTCTTGTGCCGGAAATCTTCGGTTTCCAATATTAATATTAGTCGAAATTGAAGCGATGGCGGGTTTCTAACCAGGGACCGAGGACGTTTTGATTACTAATCAAAGACGCTATCACTAGACCACGAGTCCAAACCCATTATTATTTCCTATTATTAAACCGAAAAAGAAGTTGCTATTACAACGGCATTGATTCTTTAGACATGTGGTACCTTGTTTAATTTTCAGGTATGAAGTACTGAGTGAAAAGGACTTCTGTAGCTAGTAGTTAACACCTTGTAATTGCTGAAGTGAAAAGAGCTACAAAATACATCGTTGCTGAAGATGACTGAAAAAGAAAATATGGACGTTAACAAAGAAAATACTGCCTAACTTATTGCTTTACAATTATTTCATATTGAAAAACGTAGAAAAGGTATTTTTCACTCAAATTTAGACAGGGAGAGTCTCACGGAAATAGTGGTATTGCATGGAATTAATTAAACTGCGTTAACATTTATTAAACCTCATTTATTCATTAACTCCTCGGTGATCATCATATAAGGTACGCTTGGATGTAGTTACAGTTATTCGTAATTAATTAGTTACACAAATAGCTATGTTATTTTGAAACGTTGGCGGTACTTGCGAGTCAGCAGTAAGGCTAGTAATCATAATTCTGACACACTTGCTGCATGTAGTGGTTAATATTTCTTATTTTTGTAGCTGCAAATGTTGTCAGATCTTGACAGACTCGAACCTTCGATTTAAGTTGATGGCTACGTCTTGCACGTTACATGGGAACTATACCGTCCGACATGTCGAAAATCGCCCTGATTTTTTTCTTTTTTTTTATACGAAAAACACGCCAAAAGGAACACAATCTCAGAATTTTAGTTGCTAAGACTCACTGCAAGTATGTTTAAAAAAATGCTGAAATTTTTTCCAAATTCGTGGCACTCTAGTTGGCTGGAGGTACGTAAATCTGCCGTAGCTGCAGCAGACAGAGCATGCGCAACACGGCGGGCGCATAGACTTGGTAAGCAGATACAACGGTGAACAGATAACACAGTACAACAAGATCGTAATTTGCAGATACTTTCTATGACACAACTGCTCACAGAATGATATTCTCGCTCTGCAGCGGAGTGCGCACTGATAAGAAACTTCCTGGCAGATTAAAACTGTGTGCTGAACCGAAACTCGAACTCTGGACCTTTACCTTCCGCGGGCAAGTGCTCTACCATCTGAGCTACCCAAGCACGACTCACGCCCCGTCCTCACAGCTTTACTTCTGCCAGTACCTTACAGAAGCTCTGCTGCGAACCTTGCAGGACTAGCGCTCCTGAAAGAAATGACATTACGAAGACATGGCTTAGCCACAGCCTGGAGGATGTTTCCAGAATGATAGTATCGCTCTGCGGCGGAGTGTGCGCTGGTATAAAGGAGAGCTTCTGTAAAGTAGAAGACGAGATACTGGCAGAAGTAAAGCTGTGAGGACGGGGCGTGAGTCGTCCTTGGGTGGCTCAGATGGTAAAAAAAAGAAAAATTGTAGGGCTCTTTCCCGCTCTTTCTCGGTCCGGCACACAGTTTTAATCTGGCAAGAAGTTTCACAATTGTTGACAGTTACTATTCACTTCGATTTGCAACGCTCTAATATCTATAATAATTAGCAGTTGTCTTTGCGGTATCTCTAAGTGTTAACAATCAAGATGGAACTGAATTAATTTTTATTTTGCTTTCTTCGTATATGCTAGCTAATAGCATTTGTCTTTGAGCAGATTCCAGAGTTTCACACTAATGTAGAATTCAGTTAATGTTTTAATTGTTGCTGAGATGAAATATCAAGAACGTCGTATAGCAGTAAAAATCACCTACTTCTCATAGTCATGCGAACCGTGCGAACACTTTCAAGAAATCTGTTATTTTAACAAGGTACCGATCTTAAGAACCCACAAGATGATAGTACCATAGAGGCAAAATAAGGTTAAGCATACTTTCAGAAACAGCGAACAGCATCTGAACTGCAAGACCAACAGTTAAAAAAAAAAAAGCCTGGTTCAAGAAGAAAGATGTAGTGGATATTCATAATATGCAGGGGCATGAAGAAGATAATCCGCACAGCAGGCACCTAAGACACCACCGTCAAATACATTGTCAATACGTGCTGTAGTATTATCGAGCGTTGTATCACAACGCCGCATGGGATACCATAACTGTCGGGTGAAAATTTTCCTGTCATTTCTCTACCGGAATGATTTGAAGAAAGAAATTAAATGATCGCGGAAGCACTAAGTGTGGCCATTTAAAAGGTAAATTGATTTCTTTCCGTGCGCCCATATGAAATTATTAATTTATGATGAACGGATTTCTGACATCATAAACCTGTGAGAGGGAACGTAATAAACCTGTGTAATAACGTGAAGGGACACAGGCATGATGGATTGCATTCATCAATCATTTCCGCAAAAAATTCCAATTTTGTTCCGTTGTTCCGCGAACGACACGTTGAACAGTATTAACAAAACGCGTATGTTATTGAAGGTTTTGTGTTCCTGCGTTACTTTTACATTTATATTATATAGTCAGTTTAACTGTGACGAAGAACTCGAATTTTGTTTTGTGATACTTCCTACATGTTATTCAAAATGAATAACAGAGAAAATTACAATGACATTTACAAGAAAAGCATATACATTAACAATTACGGAACGTGCTACACCTTGAACCCTTTGATCGAATACCGCAAAACAGATATTCCACTATTTCCGTATCAGTATACTATATTGATCAAAATTTTCTACTTATTGGGGGCTTATTTTCTATAATTCCAGTGCAGGAATTAGTCATTCAGACGGAGAAAAAAATGGTGTGAATACATGGTGGCCATCGAGTGTGTCTAACGAAAATGAAACTCTTCAGGTCGATCAGAACACAGCATGCTTAGTGAAAGAGCACATATAGTCATCACCACGTTTCAGATTTTGGGATTGGGCAAATCGTTGCAATAAGGGAGATGGGAGCATCACCCCGATATATCGCACAGACAGTTGAGTATAATGCAATGACTGCAGAATGAGTGATGAAGGGATGGACTCACGGCAACAGTGCGGCAGTAACAGTAGGCTCGGATCCTTCCAAAAGGATTACTTCATGAGACTATAGTGGCATTGTTCGACTGCCGCTTAGGAATGACAACAGCTTAAATCCAAGCAGAGACTACAGACAGTGTGACACCACGGACCATTGTAAAAAAATAACTGGAAGCCCAGTTGAGATCTCCAGTTTCCATGTGCTTCTAACAGCTGACACTGTACATAGACAACGGAGTCTTAACATGGTGCAGAGTAAGTCAGCCAAATTTGCTGGCCTTCTGTGGCGTTCAGCGACGAGTCTCCCTTCTCTTCGTGGCTACCAGATCGACGCCAACGTATCTGTGGGGAACTGGGTGAATGTCGCTTAAAACAGCGATTGTCAAGACCGGTACAGCGTCAGCTTCTACACGGTCTAGTCACATTAATGTGACCACCTCTATATTCGGTATCATCTTGCAGTAACCACTACTGGGCCGCGGAAAACGATGCAGTCACTATCGTAATGCGGAAATGGATCAATTTATCTGACATCCAAAAGTGCGTGATCACTAAATTTCCCAAACGGTTAAGTATGTAATATGTTTGCGTACCGCTATGCATGACAAAATGGCACTCATGTAAAACCGGTGGCATGCAACTTTGGTGCACCATGTACCATAGACGACAGGAGTGAACAGCGGCTACTAAGATCTGCACGTCCGAGTAGGCGTGCAACAACTGAGCAACTGACCATCTAGATGAACCCAGGGGCTACTAACAGTGCCTCCTCAACGACCGTTGCTGCGTATGGGCCTCCGCAGAAGGCACCTGTTAATGCAACGTGCTAACTGCCGTTCAGTGGCGACGAAAAGTGGAATGAACGCCAGTAGCGAAACTGAACGTCCACAGAATAGCCACAGATGACCTTCTCAGATGGAACACGTTTAATGCTCCATTGGGCAGATGGCAATTGGCATGTAATGCGTGAAACCCCTCAAAATAAACATCCTGCAGCCAGGAGAGAGCGTTATGACCTGGGGAATATTTTCGTGGCATTCCGTGGGTGATCTCGTCATCTGACAGGCACAAAGGGTCAACACAAATACACTACTGGACATTAAAATTGCTACACCATGAAGATGACGCGCTACAGACGCGAAATTTAACCGACAGGAAGAAGGTGCTATGATATGCAAATGATTAGCTTTTCAGAGCATTCACACAAGGCTGTCGTCGGTAGCGACACCTACAACGTGATGACATGAGGAAAGTTTCCAACCGATTATTCATACACAAACAGCAGTTAACCGGCGTTTCCGTGCTGGATCCCAACGGCCTCGTATCACTAGCAGTCGAGATGACAAACATCTTATCCGCATGGCTGTAACGGACCGTGTAGCCACGTCTCGATCCCTGAGTCAACAGATGGGGAGGTTTGCAAGACAACAACCATCTGCACGAACAGTTCGATGACGCTTGCAGCAGCATGGACTATCAACTCGGAGACCATGGCTGCGGTTACACTTGACGCTGCATCACAGACAGGAGCGCCTGCGATGCTGTACTCTACGACCAACCTGGGCGCACGAATGGAAGAACATCATGTTTTCGGATAAATACAGGTTCTGTTTATAGCACCGTGATGGTCGCATCCGTGTTTGGCGACATCGCGGCGGACGCACACTGGAAGCGTGTATTCGTCATAACCATACTGGCTTATCACTCAGCGTGATGGTATGGGGTGTCATTGGTTACACGTCTCGGTCACCTCTTGTTCGCAATGACGGCTCTTTGAAAAGTGGACGCTACATTTCAGATGTGTTACGACCCGTGGCTCTACCCTTCATTCGATCCCTGCGAAACCCTACATTTCAGCAGGATAATGCACGACCGCATGTTGCAGTTCCTGTACGGGCCTTTCTGGATACAGAAAATGTTCGACTGCTGTCCTGGCCAGCACATTCTCCAGATCTCTCACCAATTGAAAACGTCTGTTCAATGGTGGCCGAGCAACTGACTCGTCACAATACGCCAGTCACTACTCTTGATGAACTGTGGTATCGTGTTGAAGCTGCAAGGGCAGCTGTACACCTGTACACACTGACCCAATGCCCAGGCGTATCAAGGCCATTATTACGGCCAAAATTGGTTGTTATGGGCACTTATTTTTCAGGATCTATGCACCCAAATTGGGTGAAAATGCAATCACATGTCAGTTCTATTATAATATATTTGTCCGTTGAATACCCGTTTATCATCTGCATTTCTTCTTGGTGTAGCAATTTTATTGGCAGTAGTGTATGTACCTATCGTTGGGGACCATATCCACCCCTAAATGCAGTTTGTTTTTCCTTGGCACGTTGGCATCTACCAACAGGACAATGAAGCGTATCACGCAGCTCTCAATGTACATGCGTGGTTCGAAGAGCACGAGAATGAGTTTACCGCACGTCGCTGGCTACGAGACACTTCGGGTTTAAACCCAGTCGAGTATCTATGGGACCACCTCGATCGTGCTGTTCGTGCCATCGATTCTCAGCCGAGAAACTCAGGCAGCTGGCCATGGCACTGGAGTCGCTATGACTCCACATACCTGCAGGTACCTTCCAGAATTTCATTGACCCTCTTCCTGCACATCTCGCAACGTTCGGGACTATGTAAGGTGGTTATTCAGGCTTCTGACCACCTTAATGTGACTGGACAGTGTAGTATCATGGTGTGAGCAGCTGTTGGATAGGACAACAGGAATCGTTTTTGTAATTTTTCAAGAGGATCTGTGTGCCGCTCTGCCTGTGACAAGAGTCATAAGTGTTATTTTTGCATCCTTCATGACCAGTGTATGAGAAGGCATATTCGGGGAGGATAACGAAGGGCCCCACACGACAGTTCATCCCACAATCGCTCCTGAGGAATTTAGGGATTCTTCATTGCTTGCTTGGGCATCCATAAAACAGCCAGACATCGTCATTTGTTTCCGGAAATGCAAGTGATTCCTGGATATGACATTCGGAGGCTGTTTCGTTAAATGGCTAATGGAGGAGGGTGGCCCGAGTGCAGAGGGGGAGGGGGTGGAGGCACTCATACTGATGTTAATGGTGGACGTGAGTTCCAAAGGGAATTAAAGTTTAATCATCTTATTCTTATATACTATGAACACCACTGCAAAGTTTGATAAATATTTAACTGGTGCTTTAGTATGCAAGATTTTTTCAATTTCTGTTAGTGTAAGTAGTTCTTGCTTTCCTTTTCTTTCAAAATCGTTTCTGTCTATCTTGTACTGACGTAGGTAGAATAGCAGGTACGTTGTGTATTAATTAGGATATAATAAAAACAATCAATGCAGTTATCGTCATAAATATTTTACAATAAAACCTTGACCTAAAAAATACGAAAAAAGGCCACAGCTCAGGAGTTCATGTGAGGTGTAAAGTGGGTTAATGATGACACGTTGAGACCAAATTTCACCACGTATCCGCGATGGTGGTCACAACCATGACATCCAGCGTTGAAATCACGCGGGTGTCTTACGGGTGACCCACGAAAAGATTTCGAAAACACCATCGCTCAGAATCGATACGGAAAAGCCTCAGAGGGTGGCATACAGTGCGTCAATTAAACCACTACTTTCCGGGGACTTTTATTCCACACAATTCTCGGTTGGAAACGTAGTTAGCAATCTAATAAGCAACAGTAAGAAATTCTTGAGGACCTTTGACACTGCCGACACCCTTGGTGATTTTAGCCCTTCGCTAAGGACTCTGTGTGGCTGCATCCCCATTGAAAGTAATCTCACTCCTTAGGAGTGTAGCGCGATTGCAAGGTTTACTATCCTGTAGAGGCTGGAACCACTAGGGACCGTTCGCGTCCATTCGATGAAATTTAAACGTGATCAGAATCCAGAATGAGATTTTCACTCAGCAGCGGAGTGTGCGCTGACATGAAACTTCCTGGCAGATTAAAACTGTGTGCCCGACCGAGACTCGAACTCAGGACCTTTGCCTTTCGCGGGCAAGTGCTCTACCAACTGAGCTACCGAAGCACGACTCACGCCCGGTACTCACAGCTTTACTTCTGCCAGTCTCTCGTCTCCTACCTTCCAAACTTTACAGAAGCTCTCCTGCGAACCTTGCAGGACTAGCACTCCTGAAAGAAAGGATATTGCGGAGACATGGCTTATCCGCAGCCTGGGGGATGTTTCCAGAATGATATTTTCACTCTGCAGCGGAGTGTGCGCCGATATGAAACTTCATGGCAGATTAAAACTGTGTGCACTTGCCCGCGAAAGGCAAAGGTCCCGAGTTCGAGTCTCGGTTTTGCAGAAAGGTCACAACTTCGCTCCCACCCCCAACTTCACTCCGGTCGCAGAAATTGTTAGTGCAGTTGAACAGGTTGCAGCTCGACTTCCGCCAGAATCAGCCGAGGAAATACGTCGTGAAACTTGTCGTGAGTTGACGAAATCCAAGCCGATGAAGTCAAATATCAGCAGTAAAGAGAGGGCGGCCATTCGTGATCTGAGGGAACGCTCTGAAATTGTTGTCTTACCGGCTGACAAAGACAATGCTACAGTTGTTGTCTCCCATAAGGACTACACTGATAAGATGCGGAGCCTGCTAAATGACGATTCCTACCGGAAGATCAGCGTTGACCCTACAAAGAAGGTGGAGAACAAGACGAGGGCTCTTCTCAAGGACGCAGATTTACCGGAGGGTGACGCTAAGAAATTGTTACCCCAAGGTCCGGTACCGCCTAGACTATATGGACTCCCGAAGGTTCACAAAGAGGGGGTACCATTACGCCCCATTGTCAGCAACATCAGGGCACCTACACGGGAATATTAAGTCCTTATGTGGGTAAATGCCCTCATCACATCTGTAATTCCGTGGATTTTGTTAAACGCCTTGATAGCTTCAGGTTGGATGAGTCAGATATCATGGTGAGTTTTGACGTCGTTTCCTTGTTTACGAGGGTACCCCTGCGAGAGTCACTAGAGTTGATTGGTCAGAGGTTTGACGAGAATACCACTGAACTTTTTAGGCATGTCTTGACTTCCACGTATTTTCTTTTTAATGGAGAATACTACGAAAAAACGGAGGGAGTCGCCATGGGTAGCCCACTCTCACCGGTGGTAGCGAATTTGTACATGGAGAACTTCGAGGAGGAAGCCCTGTCGTCATCCGAATGAAAACCTACTTGTTTTTTCCGTTACGTTGACGACACGTTCGTCATCTGGCCACATGGTATGGATAAACTCCTTGACTTCCTTACACATCTAAACTCCATACACCCCAACATCAAATTCACTATGGAGACTGAAACGGAGGGTAAATTACCTTTCCTTGACGTCTTGGTCAGGAGAAGGGCTGACGGCACCCTAGGTCATGGGGTGTATCGAAAGACAACACACACTGATCTGTATTTGCACGCAGACAGCTGCCACCACCCTTCACAGAGGAATGGGGTACTTAAAACTCTAGTACATAGGGCGCGCACTATCTCTGACACAGAGAGTCTACCCCAGGAATTGGAGCATCTGAGAACTGTATTTCGAAAAAATGGGTACTCAGAGTGGCAGATCCAACGTGCTCTCCGCCCAACCACTGCATCACAACCTGTTGAGGTGGATGAAGTCACTAGGGAGGAGGTAGGCACTGCATTTATTCCATACACAGGCGCACTCTCGGGGAAAATCGCCCGCATTCTGAAGAAACACCGGGTCGGAACTGTGTTTTGTCCTCCGAATAAAACTCGAGCACTGGTGGGGAACGCCAAAGATGACCTCGGTTTGAGGAAGGCCGGCGTGTACCAGATTCCGTGTCAATGTGGCAAGTCGTATATTGGTCAGACGATGCGTACCGTCGAGGATCGATGCCGTGAACACCAGAGGCACACTCGACTGATGTATCCGAGCAAGTCGGCGGTCGCTGAACATTGCTTGTCGGAAAATCACGCTATGGAGTATGACCGCACGAGGATTCTGGTACAGATGTCGAGATACTGGGACAGCGTTGTTAGAGAGGCCATCGAAATTCGCACCAATGACGACCTCATAAACCGTGACTGTGGCTATAATCTTAGCAAGGCTTGGGAACCACCGATTGGGTTAATCAAGAGTAAATCGAGCAAACGCATTGTTGTGACGACCACGGCGGACAGAACCATCACACCGACGTCATCTCAGACGCCGTCGCAATCTGTTCCACAACGCTACCCCTGCGCGGGGCGCGGACGGCGGAGGGAGCGCACCGCGGGCGGAGGGTATTTAAATCGGCCGCCGCCGCGACCGAACACAGTTCCCCCTGAGCAGCCATAGCATACGGATCTCTGTGCCGGCGCGTTCACAGGAGCTCAGTCCGTCAGTTCACCTGATGATGGCGACATGTTTGATCGCCGAAATATTGTGCCCGTTGGACACTATAGACCGGCAGTACACCCGTGGATATTTTGATTACCTATGGGATGATTTGGAATGCTGACTTTCGTGCCAGGTCTCAGTGCAGAGGAGAAGTCCTCAGTGCAGCACTCCGTGAAGAATGGGCTGCCATTCCCCAAGAAACCTGCTAGCATCTGATTGAATGTATGCCTGCGAGAGTGGAAGCTGTCATCAAGGCTAAGGGTGGGCCAACACCATACTGAATTGTAGCATTACCGATGGAGGGCGCCACGAACTTGAGTAATTTTCAGCCAGGGGCCCGGATACTTTTGGTCAAATAATACAGCTGTCAGAAACTTTGACACCATTTTATCATGGTAGCTACTCTAGCGCCTGGAGTTAGGAAAATCGCACCCAAGGGGTGTCGAAGGGGCTGTTTAACCCGCAGGCGCTAGATCAGGTGATAGGCTGATTTGGTGCAAATTTTCTGAAGGTACATTTCAAACGTGCTCAGCGAAGATGCGTGGGTGACACAGAGGGTCTTTCCTAGTTGTAGAAGGGTCTTAAAACAGCCCTTTTCCGTCTTATATCAAGAACATCTTTCTGCTGATCATTGCACTGTTTCCGACTGCGAAATGTGTGGGAATCAACGTCGCAGGGTAAGGGGTGGTTTCATTGACGCTCTTACGCCACCCTGTGGGATATTAACTGTCTTTTGAAGTTTGGAAGCAATTTAATTACTCTGACTTTTTTTTACGAAGATTGTTGCAAAGTCATGGTTTCTGATACCGAAAATTGTTTAAAGAACCTTGCATTTATGTGATGCACAGATAGAATTTCACTCTGCTTTTCTGTTCAGATGTTACTGTAAGAGTAGAACATAAATAAGTGGGAGTGTACCCAGAGTATTCAGTCACGCAGGAATACTTCAGAATTCCAGATATATTTCTTTATTTCTTTTATATTTTATTTTTAAATCTTTTATTTATTTTTTGAAATTGTGTTGCATTGCCATTTACTCGCATCGGAATATGAGAAACAGTTTTATATTTGTGCCTCAATCAGTGACAACGCTCAAGGAACGCTTATGCATGGCTCATCATTTGGTCGTTTTAATGAAACTGATAGAGCAGCACTTAGGACATACTAGAAACAGGAACACCTCAGCTGGCATGGGTCAACAAATGAACCACATAGGATAAAGTTGTGACTCTGCTGTACCTGTTACCTTTAATTGTTTGTTTACTCGTTAGACTCAGGAAAGTATTCATTTACTCTGTAAAAGAAAGATGTACGTTACGCCTTATAAACAATACCCTATACCCGTCAAGCAATTACACTCATCCCATCTTGGTCCACAAAAAAACGAGTAACCCACGAAGTACCTCTTAGTATCGATACACTGGGCAGTCGCAAAATTAATAGTAATATATTTATCGGTGTTTGCTGTTCAAGGTTGGTAACGTTGGACCTTTCGAGGCCTGTTCGGACGGACTTCAATATTTCCATCAGAACAATTTACATATCCTTCCTGTCGTACCTAATCCTTCGACGAAAACTATTCTCTCCACTGGTATTTCATAAATTCTTTGTTATTGATAGATCTAGATCAACGTTGATACTATTACGTGAGTGAGGGGGGGGGGGGGGGAGGTCAGGGTAAAACGTTTGGCAGCATAGGTGATCGATCCATAGACGATAAGTGATTTATAATGGAACAGAGATAATATAAAAATGTAGAGAAAGAGTGAGAATGTTCATTTTCGTATTCGATATCTTAAAGTTCGTTGTTGGAGGAGAGGGGGGGGGGAGGGGGAAACGAGGAAACAACAAGAAATTTGTATTCATTAATTCTTTTTCATTGCGGGGTGGTTCTTTATAACAGTCTGATAGCTCTTATTTACGAAGATTGAATAAAGAGTCGAAATGAAATGCCAAATGGCAGTCTTTGACATTTGATAAGGAAAATAAAGATACATATAATAATATTATTCAGTACTGCACGAGAAGTGTTGACTGGTACGAAATGAGCAGAGTTTCTCTTCCCGTAAGAAAATCACAGCTCCGATCGTATTTATGAACAGGTCTGGCGACAGTTTTCGTTTCGCGTGTATCTGACGTGCAGCTGTTTTTACTATTGAAGCAGCCATCGACTACATCGTCCATATATCCCGCAGGGTTTATTGCCACACGATACGAAAGAGCACGTGCAGTAGTGTGTGTGTGTTTGTGGGGGGGGGGGGGGGTCTCTGTGAGAGCGCGCGGACACATGTATGCTTGTGTTACGTAAAGACACAAGGGAGAGGCGCTTAGTTGACGGGCGCACTCGTGCGTTTGCCTGTGTCAGATATGTCAGCCACAGCTATATTTTTCGGGATATTGATGCTGTTGGAGCATTACGTCGAGAAATACACACATCTGCTGACACTGATGATTTAGTCGAACACTCTTTCTCTCCCTTTCACCACATACACATTCAAGCTGTCTCTCGCACCTGCAATTCAGATGGGAGAATTTTCACATCATACTGTTTTATATTTTAGAAATGAGAGAATAATCTGTTATTCTGCTATGGTTGTTACATCACAATATTATCCAAGGTATTCCGTTATTCTTCATGACAGGCGAGAATACGTATTTTTTACCATCAAATGAAATAACAGATTTGCTGTTACCAGTAACAAATAATTTATTGTTTCACTCGGTATCAATAACAGACACGGTATAAAGTATGAACAAAAGTGTTAAAATATGAAGTTAATTTGCGCTGTCAGCCAATCCAGGCTATTTTCAAACATAAAAATAACTCAGATAAACCTGAATAATTTGTGACTGGTAACATTAAACTTATTGTCGATCCAATAACAGTCAAACAGAAGCCAAACTACAAATATCGCATTTAAAGTATTGACAGAAAAATAAAATAATTTTAACTCTCAGTGATCCATTAACTTTCTTGATTCATGCCTCCATAATTTTCTCTCCTGTGCGTCTCTATGTCATCTCTTCGCCTCAGAAGAGCCCTTGCAGCAAAGTCCTCACTTACCTGTCTTCTCCAACAAATTTTGACCTCTTTTGCTCACACAACTTCCAAAGACGTTATTAGCTGATATCTTCTCACATTGCTTCATAAGACGATCATTTGTTTCTTGCGACGTCGGGTAGGTATACATGAAACATCGTTGCCGGTGTTGGTTTGCTGTCGATTCTGATGAAGACAATCCCATCATTGAACTGTTCACAGTAACTCACCATCCGTCTTACAGTCCTAATCACAACGAATCTTCTCCCGTTGTACCATTTCCTGCTGCTATTGATTTACTTACGCTCGTCTCCCCAGAAATCGTTGTGCTCTTTGCACTTCACTTTACTGAACCCCACTATACATATACTGAGCCCTTGCATTGCCCGTTTCAGATTTTCTAGCTTCCCTACCACGTTCTGACTTCTGATATTCCACGCCTTTCATTGGTTATTCAATCTTTTTCCTGATGCACCCACTTGGCAGTCCCCTTCCACAGATCCGAATGAGGGACTACTCCGAAATCTTTTGCCAAAAAGGGATCATATTGATACTTTTTCAATTACAGGCCACATGTCTTGTGGAAGTACGTTATGCGCAGTAGTTTGCATTGCCTTTTGCATCCTGGTTCCGTTGATCACTACTAATTCTTCCGCCTTTTAGGGGCATTTTCCCACCCCAGGGGCAAGAGAGTGCCCTGAATCTCCGTCAATTCTTCTGCTGCCTTTGACAAGGCCATTGCAACAACGAGAGCGACTTCCTATGCCTATGGTACCGTGATAGCGTTACGGAGATGTTTAGCAAACTCAAGTGGCAAGAGAGGCGCTCTGCATCGACGTGTAGCTTGTTCGCTAGGTTTCGAGAGGGTGCGTTTCTGGAGGTATCGAATATATTGCTTCCCGCTACTTATACCTCCCGAGGAGATCACGAATGTAAAATTATAGAGATTCGAGCGCGCACGGAGGCTTTCAGACAGTCTTTCTTCCCGTGAACCACACGCGACTGGAACAGAAAAGGGAGGTAATGACAGTGGCACGTAAAGTGCCCTCCGCCACACACCGTTGGGTGGTTTGCGGAGTATAAATGTAGATGTAGATGAAGTCTTCGGCTGCCATTGTTGATGATTTTATTCAAAATTTAAGCAATGGTTACGACATTTGTGGTGAGGTTCGAACACGGGTCCTAGGACGTTTTGGTTAGTACCAGAAAATTATACTCCTAACCCAACAATCTGATATCACTAAGCACGATGGCCAATACCGACTGGAGGTAAGGGTAGCTGCAGCCGTCTTAAGGAAACCATCCTGGCTTTGCATTTTAAAAAAAGCGCCTCCTCTGTTACGTGAGAGCATTGTCTTAACCACTGCACCACCTTTTTGGTAGTTTAGACAAAACTCTCTGTTTCACATCATTTACGACCTAAATGAACGTGTATTAAGGAAATTGTATTTCTCTCCCTCATGCTGCCTGTTACTTCTGCCAATTAATATCGCGATTGATATCGCATCGCCGTTGCTTTCATAAAATGGTAAAGAAAACTGTAGGTCCTTGCTTAGTCATTCACATGCTGACATTCATATAGTTTCCAGGACGAATTTTCACTTTCGGTAAAGTGTACGCCGATTTGAACCTCTCTGGTGGATAAATTCCTTGTGCCGGAATGAGACTCGAACCTGGGAATCATGCTTTTCACGTGAGAGTGCTCTAGCAACTGGACTGTACAAGCACAGTTGAGCCCTGCTTTGTTAGCTCAGTCGGTATAGTATTTGCACGCCTAAGGGGAAGGTCCTGAGTTTGAGCCCCGGACTGAGTGAGATAGCGCAGTAGTTAGCACACTGGACTCGCATCCGGGAGAACGACGGACGGATCAAACAAGCGTCCGGCCATCCTGATTAAGGTTTCCCGTGATTTCCATAAGTCGGTTAAAGCAAATGCCAGGATGGTTCTTTCTAAAGGGCACGACCGCGGGGAAGGCCCTGGGTTTGAGCCCCGGACTGAGTGAGATAGCGCAGTAGTTATCACACTGGACTCGCATTCGGGAGAACGACGGACGGATCAAACAAGCGTCCGGCCATCCTGATTAAGGTTTCCCGTGATTTCCATAAGTCGGTTAAAGCAAATGGCAGGATGGTTCTTTCTAAAGGGCACGACCGCTTTCCTTCGCCATCCCTCCCTGATCTGAGCCTGTGCTCCGTCTCTAATCTGCTCATCTCCTCCTCGAGCCCCGGTAAGAAAGTTTCATTCACATAAGTCACATGTGTGCCACTCTTTATAATTAAACGCTGGCATCCACAAAAAGCTGCAGTAACGTGTCTGTTAATACAGACAGAGCTTCAAAATATGACTAAGAGTTATGAGAGTTCAGGTCCACCCGTAAAGCAAATAACTTGTTTACAAATGCCCGAACATATTTAAACACCTTTGTATCAATATGAGTGAGTACTTTTATTTTATTCTTAATTTGCTACGGTGTTTGGCTGTGTACGATCCCCTTTGAATTACTGTATGTCGTATGCAGTAACAGAAATGATGCAACAGAGCCTAACAAAGTAGAAAAATAACAAAATAAAAATTACCCACTGATACTAGCAAAAAGTTGTCATTTACAAAGAAGAGTTGTCTACATATTATTCGCACGTGAACTCCCTTAATTTCTTGTCTGTAAACACGGTTACAGAAAGTGTTTTAAAAACACGACCAGTACAGCGTCTAGGCCTTAACTAAGAAACTGGGCGTGCGGCGAACGTTTTAGATCAAATCAACAGACTCAATTAGTAAGCGGTAATTCATATCAGTTTTGAGAAAATATGATAAGCCTTACAGGCGGGAGAACTGGACAAGATACTGGCCAGGGCAATAGTCGAGCACTGTCAGTAAGGTGGTAGTTCAGGACAGCACGGGAGTCAAGGACGTTTACGGTATCTTCATCGAAGGCAGCACACAGCCAATAGCATTAACTCGTTAGAAACGTAACGCCTGTTATGGAAGTTACCAGCCATGCGATCCAGGGGTGACCGTGTTGGATTCCCAAAGGCAGCTTATATCATCCCGCCAGATGTTGGGCCCATTTGAAACTGAATAATAAAATCTGGCAATGTACGTTCTCTTTGGAGCCTTCGAATACACACAAATCCAGTTGGTAAGGTGCGGTATCCAGGAGCTAGGCGATGGAGTGATAAGGGGATAGATTAGCTAATAAACATAATATTTTAGAACATTTATTAAAGATAAAATTTCCCAAAGATTAAATAGGATCTTAATTACATGTTTAATTCATCGCGTCTACAGTAGACAGATAAACAGGATTGCAGAAGAAATCTCAATCGCTCCATCTCATTTAAACCACGGAACCTCATTTACCTTTAAACTCCAAAAAATTACTGCAGCTACAAGTCACAGAATTCTTACACTAAAAGTTTACTAGCAACCAAAGTAAAATAGTAAGACATCAAGAAAATTAAAAAAGAATAGCTCATACCTCATTCTTCTAAAAGGACTACTTTCTAAACCACTTAAATGGTTCTAATGGCTCTGAGCACTATGGGACTTAAAATCTGTGGTCATCAGTCCCCTAGAACTTAGAACTACTTAAACCTAACTAACCAAAGAACAGTACACACATCTATGCCCGAGGCAGGATTCGAACCTGCGACCGTAGCAGTCACGCGGTTGCGGACTCAGCGCCTAGAACCGCTAGACAAACCGCTTAAAGAATTAAATTCCACACAGAATTGTTGTTGCACAGTGTCTTAAGAAGTACAGTACGTGGATCGCGTCGAGAACCATAGGGCGTAGCAACTGGCATTACATGATGAAACAATTACACGTGGCAGTAAGAAGGAACTACTATGCCATGATATACGTAACGCCCGTCAGCGATCAATACAACGTATAGAATTTACAAGCAAAATTGAAAAGAAATAAGTTCAACTTTTCACAAATGAACAAAATTTAACTACTTGGACTTAAGCAACTATCGTGCTGATTAAGTAACCGGCTGAAAATGTCCCTTTAAATTTATCAACGGCTCCGGCCAGTATCTTACACAATTAGGTAATTATTTAACCACTGTGACAATCTCAGTCAACAAACTGGTCTGTGCTCAGCGCAGTTTAATTACTTCACAAGCATCAGGAGAAATTTTGTCGCAGCCAACATAACCACACTCAACTCATCCCCGTACTCTCTTCCTTTCCTTTGAAAAAAATGAATAAATAAAATAAAAATTCAAAAAGGTAGTTTCCCCATAACAATAACAATTTCGCAATAAAATTTATCAGAGCTCACCATTAAACAAAGGAAGTCCCCACAACAAGCAGACAAGTCAAGCCGGATCTTCAAGACGTTCACAACACAGATGAGAAGTCATCAACACACTGCCGTATCACAACAGCTATGGCTTTCCCAAGGCGTGCAGTAAAAGTTTCCGTCCGCTATTCCCCTGGCCATCACTCACCGCGACGCGCTTCAAAACACTACGGCAACACGGACAGGCTCCATCCGTTCACCGCTGAAGTCCGTACCAAGCACACGGCTACCACTAGGAGCATACCCATGCTCCCGTCGTCTCAGGGAACACCATCCAATATTGTTTTTCTCTCCAGCCGTCAACAAGCGAGCACTTCTGAGAATCCGCTATCCTCCACCATACCCTCTGGTCGCGACCAAAGAGCTGACCACTATCGATATATGAGGCAAAGAGGATACATTCGCAAGGGTAAATCGTACTGATGCCCCAGGCTCACCAACGTGATGTTGTTCTCAGAATACCAGAAGCTAACAGAGGCAAGTGACCACTCCTTAAATTACCATGATTTTGATTTATCAATTGCAATTAATATTTAAATAAAGGTAGTGGTAAAATAGCAAAGTATTCATGAAGTAAATACACAAGTATGACCAGATATGAGGTAATCATGCTGCATTCATTTCCTGTCTTAAGGTGGAGAATTGATAATCTGACAGATATTTGCACAATAAAAACATACAAAAGGCGCCATAAGTCAACAAATAAAATAAATGCAGGTGAGCGGCTTCCATGTGTGACAGCTAACCTTCAAAGCTCTCATCTGAGATATCGTTTGTTAAAATCACATGACGAATTTAAAATTGGTTAATTCAGAGTTTTACTATGTATACGTTTTTGCATCATTATGTAATTGTGAATTGTCGAATATCAAAAAGCTGTAAGAAGCCATTTTTCAGCTTCTCTTACACTCCACCGTCGTTAACGCAAAGCCGGTCTTTTGAAGCGATCTTGCGTCGTCTAAATTCCCATCTTTCTGATTTTCTCCACGTTCGGCCAAGCCTTTGTGCCGGCATCCAAGCTCACCAGCAACGGTCGCTGCGGCTGGGTGGGCACGCTGTGCTCACCGCCGTGGAGCAGCCAGCTAGCAAACAGCCGTTCCACAAACTCACCTCACCACATCTACGCGGCCGAATCTCTCGCTTATACAAGCGTTAAGTGTAAGAATTCCCTAGTCACGTCCCTTGAATTCCGTTAGAGAGTGAAATTCGAGTGCAGGGACGGCAACAGATGTGCAATAACTGCGCATCCACTAGTGGGCACCAGCCGCTGAGAAGAATCTCCAAGGTGGTGGAGGCCTGTGCTGTCACACGCCGCCATGCGTTGTGAATAGTTCCTTCCACCTCAGTAGTTGGCTGTAGTGTGCAACAAATGGCCAACAATATAACGATGGGCAAATGAGCCAAAAGGTCGAAATTAACTCCAAAGTTAAATATTGATCAGTCATAGCGGGGGGCGGACAGTCCTATCCAGAACCACCGCCTCACACGTGTGACTCTGCTCTCAGCCTTTAATGGGACGTAGAGATTATAAAGGCCAAAGATCGGAACTGACAAGTGGTGCACATTAATAAACGCTGGGGGAATGGTAAGGGTATTTCGAGGATCACATTAGCTGAAGCTTCCCTCTCGTCAGCAGGTCAACATATCCGACAGTTGTCGTGTCAGTTATGTTTTCGTAGGATGAAATAGAGTTGATATGTCTGTCATCGTTTCTTAATGGCAAACAAAGCAGTAGACAGATTACTTGCACCATTTACTACTCTACAGCACATTGCAAACGACCTATACTTGAGCATAGAAATGCACACCTCATCCTTCCCAAATTGTCAAATTCGTTTGAGGTTGCTTGTGGGTCTCAAAAGCACGTGCCCTCAATGCTACTGAGCACATGTGTGACACCGTTGATTGAAATTTGTGAGCCTTGAACACAGTTCCGTCTAACACCGGCGAATTGTGTTCAGCGATGAGCGATCTTCAATTCAGATACTCTCCAAAGACCGCAGTCGCTCGTGGAATCCTCGTCATTACGCATCTCAGCGCCATTGTGGTGTAAGGAGGCAATACATGGCGCTAGGAAGCAACCTACAAGTGACGAAGAGTATATGAAATGAGAGTGTTTTATGACAACTACAATGAATCCTTAGCAATCTAAGAATGGTTTGTTTTACACATAACATTTCTTAAATACTTAGTTTTAGAACCAAGCGTAGAAAATCTACTCAATTGCTGATTTTGTTGTCTTGTATTATAATGTTTCGCAAAATATTTGTGTTTCCCATTATACGTTTACCTATAAAATTATACTGTATCTGCTTAGCACAACACAGTTCGGTTTTGATATATCACACAAAACTCCTCCCCCTCAAACTGCTCGTACACAATCAACACAATCAGTATATTCCTATACGTGGAATTATACAGAGTGAAGGAAAAATGCCACACTTGCCAGTTGGCATGCGACTCCTAATCCCAAAGTTCTTAAAAAAAAAAAAATGAGACGAGGCAGGGTCCTGCGAAGCAGATACGCATATTCGCCATTGTTCGAGTCTCGTTCGTACCAAACAATTTTTTTTCACTTAAAGCATCAAATTTTATCTAATTTACATCTACACAATGCTTTATATTGTGTATTTATTTTTGTTACTGTTACCTTTATTTAAACATTATGACATAAGAGTCTGTATTTCGTGTCAAGGCTTATCTTCACATAACCACTACATACACGTATGAGGAACTTTCTCTTTAGAGAAGATGTTCAAGCGACCACCTATCATTTGCAAACATCGCACCACTCGCTGGACCACACTTTGCTGGATTCTACGCATCACATCTGCGTACACCATTGCCAAAGCGACTTGCAGATGAGCTATTAGTCAGACCCCCTGCTATACCGGCAGGACAGGACAGGTAGTTTAAGTTGTGGAAAGGGGCCCAAATAAGAGGCTGTCAGTTACACTCGAACCAACCTTTTATTTGATCAAACATTAGAAGAGCCAAGAAATTATTTAAAAAAATACAGCCTTAAATTTCGAACTAAACTAACGGCTGAATGCGCCGTACAAACTCATGCTTTAAGGGCAAGACCACTTTAATTTAAAAACCAAATGAAAGCCAATAACTTAAACCTGAACCAAAATCAGAAATTTAAAAGGCAAAGCTTAAATTCAAAATCGGCTCAAGGTCCAACACTTAAAACTCAATTGCATTAATTTTAAAAATGCCAAAGGGTTTACGTAAAACAGTTTTTAGATTAGGCTGAAGGCCCACACCATATGACACCTTAAGGGCAAAACAACATTAATCTAAAAATAGGCTAGAAGTCATACAAGTACAAACAACGAGAACAAACAAGAAAAGGCAGTACGTCCAAGGGCGCTCAGAAGTTCCGATGGTCGGCCTGGAATTCAAACACTAACGCTCGCTTAGGTGAGACAGGCAGTCGGCCCAACCATTGCCGATCCGATGACAACCCAACCAACAGACAGTCAACGGACTCACTGACAAGATAACTTCTGCTTCATCTGACCAGCACACAACAGGGAGTTCAATGGAACAACGCGGAACGTATTGGCGCCCACAATCAATTATGCATTGAGCTGTCAAACTACACACCATGCTGTATAGCGACTACACGATCAGGAAACTACACTACCTGAATTTAAGTCAACTGCCAGGGCAGGTAACCAGAACGTTAACGGCCACAAGGCAGAAGATAACGCCGGTGCATTTCAATTCAAATAACCAAGTGCAGTTAAACTCTGCAGGAGGGTGGCTAAAGTTTGCCAACTTGAAAACACACCTTGTTGCTTGAGGAAATATCCCAACAGCCGACAACTAACTCCAAACGACACAATGTGAACAGTCGTGATTTCTTGTCCTAAACTTTCATGTCCAGGATCTGTGAGCCACGAACCGCGTAGCAATGGGAACAGCACCAGACACTCAGACACCACGTAGAGGCTGCCAGCAGGCCCGGCCAAACCACGTGCCGCGGAAATTTCCTCGCTGCTCCACGCCAACCGACCAACTGCCCACACACAGCCCAACCGGAAACTGTGAAGGACCAAATATACGTTGGCCGATGAGACGATCAACCGAACAACCAACCGCCGGTGGCCCCGCTCCAGTCACCCTCCGTCAGACAGTGCATGTGTGTCGCCAGCGGTAGGCGAGCACTGGCTGTCCGCGCTTCACCAGCGCTCCGTCCCGACTGCACTGCTGGTCCGTTTTCATCTGACTGCCAGACACACTACGACCCGGAAATACTATCGTCGCTCCAGAGATGGTACGACAGTGCACTTATCGATACGTGCTGCTGCTGCCGCTCACAGGAAAGTAAGGCAGGAAGTTAGTGACGCCAGTAAATGGAATACGAAAACGAGGCGGCAGTACCGTAATAGAAGATGACAAACAGTAAAAGGCATGAACACGATTTACGCATGGCTCAATTAGGTCGTTTACATCTTTCGGTGGAGTCCTTAAACTTGCACGAAATGTATTAGCAGTTGTGAATATGGACAACCATCAGCTGTATAATGGAATGATAATGAAAATTTATGCTGTATGAGGACTCAAACCCTGATTTCCTGCTTATTGTGAGCGGTCGCCTTACCATTGGGCTATCGGAACGCGACTCACACCAAACCCAAACTTCCATATGCCGTCAACCGTGTGTCTGCACCCTGTAGTCGTACATACATTATGTATATTCCCGTATAAGCTTACTTGAAAGTAGCCTGCCTCGTGTCGGTGGATAAATGCGATGCCTTTTCTATTCAGAATTACTAAGCAATGTTGCTTTAGACATGCTTGCATGTCAAAAGGAACAGACACTGCTCCGACTACAGTCGGAAAGAAGTACCTGAAATGTATTCGCAACTGAGAATATGGTCGACCATCAGCTGTATAATGGAATGACGATAGTGAAAATTTGAGCTGGACCGGTACTCGAAACCGTATTTCCCGCTTATCGCAAGCAGTATCCTTACCGTTAGGCTGTTCAAGGCCTTCATGTGTGTCCAACCTGTACTCGTGTATTCATTATGTATATTCCCGTTCAGGCGAGACATTTTACTTGAAAGTATTCTATCGGCTGTAGCCGCGCGCAGCGTGTGTTCCTTTGGGCATGCATGCATGTCCAAAGGAACAGTGCATCGCAGTTCGGAATAACCTAGGCACTGCAATAGCGTACTATAAATTTGTTCCTTTAAGTGTCCCCACAAGTATCTAGTGGATTATGGTCTGGTAAACGTGGAGCCTAGAACAATAGATCTCCACGTCCAATCCGTTTCCTTAGAACCGTTTCATTTAAATAGTTACCGCACATCCATTCCATAGTATGGCGGTGCATCATCATGCTGATACCATAGCTGTCTGTCGCTGAACGACATGTGGGACTTTTTCTAATTTGTGAAGCAAATTATTGCAAAGAAACGTACGATATAGGGCAGCAATCAACTTTTCTGTCAATAGGTAAGAGCGCAAAAGCACTCCTCCCATGTTTCAGCCCACAGTTTTATGCGAAAAGGTGCATGAAAGTCACTTTCAGGAGTGACATGTGGGTTGTTTTCCGACCGATAATGGCTGTTATGGAGGTTGAAAATACCTTCATGAGTGAAGCTAGATTCATCACTCCACAACACTTTGTTTATAAAATGTTCGTTATCTTCACCATGATGCAAAAGCTATTCACAAAACTGTACTCATCGAATGCGGTCTTCTGGCCGCTGGTATTCTGTAAATATGTAAAGATATGTATGCTGTTCTAAATTGTGCAATACTTCAACAAATAGTTTTCAGTATCTTTGGAACTGACTTGCAATATCGTGGGTTCTTCGGCGAGATGACTGGTGAACGGTTTCAAGATTTGCGTTTTCTGTTTATGGAATATGTATAGCCCTTGGACGACTTCTGTCCATTACTTGTGGACGAAGATTACCAGTTTTTCGAAGGCGTTGCTCCAAGCGACTAAAAACATTGTCGTCGGAGCGGTGCCTTCGAGGGTACTGTGCAGCATACGAAAGAGCAGCCTGGTTATCGGAAGCTCCCAGCACCAAAAGGATATAGACGTGTTCATTGTTCGTGTACTCCATCGGGAAGCCGCGCGACATGACAGAACCAGCTGTGGTTGAACACTGTGCGGTTGGTAGCCACATACATGCAGTTTAACGGATCCTACTTATATGTAATAGGCTATTGTCATCTGCCAAAATGCTATCCTACTTATAAACCATGTATATTTATTCAAAGAGTGTTAAACCGGAACCTATTACGAAAATAACACTGTAAATTATTACTTCTCTTCTGTTATGGACTATGTGATACAAATATTATGCTATCAAAGAGCTCTTCGGGCTACGTGGGAGAACTGCTTCGAACATACTTTCAATGAGAAAAGCTATAGCATTATAAAGGGCAGAAGGAAGCTAAACACGTGAAATTAGAATATAAATAAATGTCGTTCTATTTCCTTACCAGTCACTTCAGTATATTGCCCGAATTTGTTTAACTTCTTAAAAAGGCCGAAAGCGATTGAAAATTAACATCGCAATACTACAAAAACTCTAAAAGTTTATTATATTCTAACTCGAATCATGGACTGCAAATGTTTATTAATCAGTTTATAAATTATGGTCAAAGATGACATGAGTAAAGGCAATGCACCACACAATTCGTGTCATTGCTTATTTCAATGGTACAGTCACGTTAGTCAACCATACGAACTTCGTCAAAAAATTACATATTTTGAGCACCGTGCACATCATAACTCCATACCTGTATGTAATCTACAGTTCGCCTGCTGTCAGACATAATCTTCACTCCATGCAGTGCCTGCTCCCGGGTGTGACTATCTATGAATAGTGTGCCTGCTGTCAGATGTAACCATCACTCTAAGCATTGCCTGCTGCCATATGTAAGCATTTAAGAGTTGTTGCACGGAGAACCTCGTGTTGGAAGAAAGTATCACTGTACGCATTGGGTGCTATCACATATAAACTTACAAACATTGTTGTATGCCAGAAGTAACCATCCCTGTACACATTGCCTGTTGCCAGATACATAGCAGCAAACATTTCCTGCTGACAGATGTCTGTATCATTACAGCCTTCGCCTGCGGCCAGGTATGTGTACCATTCTCCGCAAAGCCTGCTGCCAGATGTTAGCATTGCTGTATGCATTGCCTGCTGTACACATCGCCAGCTGTAACTAACAATTGTTGTACAGCCTCGTGTCAGGCGTGAACAACACAGTTGGCACCACTCGATGCCAGGTGTATACCTCGTGCTGTTCACATTGCCTGCCGCCGGATGTAGGCATCGCTGTTAACCGCATGCTGTCAGACGCAAGCGTCGCTACAGGCAGCACCTGCTGCCGCGGTCTCTTTCTGGAAGATCCGGCAGGCGGCCGCGACGGGAATTCGTCGTTTCTCCTGGAATTATCGAGCGAGCTCCAGTGGTGGCGGGCCCTTCACGGATGCGCCCGTAAAGTGCGTCGTAAAATATTTCATTGTCGGCGTCGTTTTAATACTGCAGGAAGCAGCGGGAAATGAGCGAGATGGATGGCCGGCGCCCTCCTCCGCTCCGGCTACCGGGGGACCGTGATTGATTGCGCGACGAGCCAGCCAGGCTGCCACGGGCTGCGCACGTGTGCAGTCCAGGTGCGCCGCGGCCGCCTGCACCTGCGCCGGATGGAACGCTCCCCTGAGGAATCGTCTTCATTCGTTCCAAGACTCGCAGACCGTCGTTCCCTGGACCCGCCTATCTGGTAGGGAAAATTATTGCCTGTTCAGAACTCTTGGGGATGTTGTTCTTAAATGAGGTGGTTAAAAGCAAAGGGTTGGGTGTCGACAACTACGACTGGGAGAAAATGGGCTTCAAAGTTCGTATCAGATTTAAATTCTATGTTCATTTGCTATGTTGTCTACAGTAAGCACCATATGCAATGCATATTATCGAAGCTATAAACATCAGTTAATTTAATTCAGAATACTGTGCTCGGAAACGATTTTTTACCAGAAATCTATGAAGCACTTATACCCCTCTGCCCCCAGCGTTGTCAGTTACTTAAATTTGGCTCTCATTAATATCAGATCTGGAATAACCCACAACAATGTAATACAATATTTTGTTCCATTTTCACATATAGCGTTAGTCCAAACACATAACTTTTATTGATTATACATATAATGGAGTGGATAAGACAGATGAATCAGCAGTGTTCAACAGTCCCCTTGCGTTTGCAAGAGCGGTCACAGAATCTATTGACAGCTCGTCGGAACTCGGCGAGGTTGTTTGTGGAGACACGCACGTCTGTCATATCTCGCTCAGCATTTAGATGAATGACACACTCACGTAATGCGCCAGAACGATGGCAGTTAAATTTAACAAACTCTTAATAGTGTCACTGTTTAGCTGATGAGGCATATTATAGCGTGATCAGCGGGAACTAGGTGCGACACACAATCGCTCACCACCGCTGTCCCTTCTCGGCTATCGTCTTATCGTCCTGATACTGGATACAAAAGTGCTTCCTTGTATTTTGGTCAATCAGGGTCCTCAGTTGGCGCTTTTATATATATATATATATTACAAGGGACTCTGCGCAAGACGCTCTCTGTCCCCCAGTTTATTTACCCTCTCTCCACACGATCCACTGGCAGCATATTGCCCAACACTCCACAATCTTAGTTATCACTCATTAAGTATCCCTTATTAATACAATCATTATAAATTTTTCACACAAAAACATAAATTTCCAAGCAAGCTCTTAACACTTTTTTTAGGGAAACATCTATTTCGAGTGTAAAAACCTTACTTGTTTCCCCTACGATACGCTTAAAAAGTACTTGCATATACAATATGTCATCTGTTTTATTTGACGAACACGTATCATGGACTTGTTCACTATCGTTCTTATTTTATACAGTTGAGAATTTCTGTTTAATTATGTTAATTTCAGTTTATTTGCTCGACGAGATAGTCTTTCGAAGATTTTTCCTTTATTTGCATATAATATTTCGTTAAGCCAACGTACAATTGCCAGGAAGAAAATTCTACCTTGGGAATGGGCAAGTGAAGGTAACTCGTATTGTTTGAGAGCTGGTGCAGTAGATATGTCAAAAGTGTGGGAACTGCATTAAAATAGTTCGGTTAATTCGGTGTATAAGAAAGGGTGAATATCATGATTAAAGTGAATATGATATTGGGGGAGGATAAAAGGCTGAGTGCCTGAAAATTGTTGTCATGAATACAATGAAACACTTCAGACGCCCATCTTTAGAGAATCGCTCATTTTTTGTAATAGAATCAAAACTTAAGCATCAACAGCAACACAACAGTAAGAATATGAACAACTTTCGTAGTTAGTCCCGACATCGTAAACGCTATTGTTCCAAGAAATAAAAGATATTGAAGTTAAGATGGATTTCAGACTCTGTTGCAGCTTATCAGTGCGTATGTCGAAGAAGCGATAAATAATGAGAGAATATTTCGGAAGTGGAATAAAGAATCAAGAATAACAGATGCAGATGTAGAAATTCACCAGCAGCATTGCCCTTCTAGCCGAAATAGTAGAGATCCTCAGTTTAATGGACCCTACGTTCTACTATGCACATGGTCAAGGTCACGAATAAAAAATTAGTCGATATTGCTGACATTTTGTTCCAAAATCAGGAGTAACGTCCATGGACTACATGATTACACCCAAATACGACGAAATAAAGACTCCAACCTATTGACCGAAACGTCGTTAGCAGACCGCAGATGAAGAAATGCTTCAGCACTAGTGTCTATGAGACGTTTGCAATGACTGACGACTGCCGCTGAAGTGAGCATCTGACGAAAACGAAGGGGATGAGTAGAAAAATGAAAAATAACTATGGGGATGGTAGTAGAAGAAATGAAATTAAATTGAAAGTAAGGATGCATGGACCCCATAAATGAGACAAACTTGCACTACACATCAGAGAATTTTACCCACGTAGTTGGCTGTGGGTGGCAATACACACAAGGATTTTTTAGGTTAAGTGGTTCTCCATCCAATCAGATAACTATAGTTGTAGCAGATCTGTTATCTGTGTAGGATCCAAGGAAATGTACAACTCCCCCCCCCCTCCCCTATCTCCAAGAGCATTAAAATTCTAATGGCTAACAGCCAAAGCATTCTCAAGAGTGGCATAGTTTGGAAAAAGCAGCGAAACTCGCTTAATACTGCAAATAGGAAGATGGTTACAGGCTGCGTTTGACAGCAGTGATATTTTTGGGAAAAATTTAACGAAATGATATGGGAAATGGAGGTGGTGTGTTTGTCGCAGTAAACAAGAAACGTAAATCTGTCGAGACAGAAATTGAACACACATGCGAGATAGTTTGGGCAAGAGTCAGAACTAAGGGTTTGGCATAAAATTATAAATGGATCTTTCTATCGATCACCTCCTGAAGCATTCGAAAAATTTAGATAATGATGATGACTTTGCTTTTCGGGCGCTCAACGGCGTGGTTATCATCGCCGGTACAAATTCCCAATCTTGTTAGTTCCAGTCTCTCCATTTCCTCAATAATGATAGAATGAAGAGGACAACACAAAAACCCAGTCCCCAGGCATAAAAAAAAGTGGTATATAAGTACCCCAGTCACATAATAATAGTCAGAGGAGAATTTCATAATCCAACAATAAAATGAGATAACTGCTATTATTTGGTGGTGGGTGTGACAAGACACCTTACCAAACGTTTCCAAAAGCCTTCTCTGAGAGCTACGTAGGACAGATGGTCCAGAACCCCACTCACAATAAAGATGCAATAGATCTAACGGTAGTAATAAATTACACCTCTTTCAAGATGTCCACATTGTAATTTGTGTCAGTGACATGAAGGAACTGTGGAAACAATGATGACCAAAGTACAAATGGAAACTAAAAGAAGTAGAAAGACTGCACGCTCACTAAACATAGGTATAGAAGCAATGAAGAACTTGAATCTTTTACCTCGCGAGAGTCGGATGTTGAGCAAATATGGCTCTAGTTTAAACAGTAGTTGACCATCCACTGGACAGGTGTGCAACCAGAACAGTTCTCAATGGAAGGAACCGTCTGTGGTATACATTTAATGTAAGGAAAGTTCTGAAGAAACAAAGACTGCTACATAATAGCTGTAAAACAATATATACAGCTTTAGATAGACAGATGCTGAATAAAACGCGTTTGGTTGTCAAGAGATCAATGCGAAAGCATCAGTGACTACAGCAGCAGAATACTGACGAAAGATCTTCTACAAAACCGAAAGAAATTTTGGTCGTATGTAAGGGTTATTAGTGGAACCAAATTTACTGGCCTCTCAGCCGCGGATGAGACAGGAATCGAGATTGAGGATAGTGAAGCAAAATCAGAAGTGCTTAATACGTTTTCAAATGTTCTTTTACATAGGAAATCCCAGGAGATTTACATGGTTCAAATGAGTCTGAGCACTATAGGACTTACCTTCTGAGGTCATCAGTCCCCTAGAACTTAGAAGTACTTACACCTAACTAACCAAAGGGCATCACATACATCCATGTCCGAGGCAGGATTAGAACCTGCGACCATAGCGCTCGCGCGGTTCCAGACTGTAGCGCGTAGAATCGCTCGGCCACCCCGGCCGGCCAGGAGTATTACCCCAGTTTAATTCTCATATCACAGAAAAGTTGAGTGGAATAGATGTTAGTGCGCTGAAAAAGGGTTTAGACCACTAAAACTAAATAAAGCTTCAAGACGCAATGGAATGCCTGTCAGATTTTATACTGAATTTGCATCTGAGGTAGCCCCCTGTTTACTATAATCTACCTTCGATATCTCGAACAAAACCCCGGGCCCAGAAAGAAACGTCAAGTCATACCCTTCTACAAGACGATAGTAGATGTGATCCACAAAACTACCGTCCAATATTTCTGACATCGTTTTGTTGTAGAATATTAGAACACATTCGGAGCTCAAAAGTAATGGGAGTTCTGGAACAGAATGACCTCCTCCATGCCAGCCACCATGGATTCCGAAAAGAAAGATCATTTGAAGCGCAATCCGTACCTTTCGCATATACATACTGTGGTGTCACTGCCAGACACCACGCTTGCTAGGTGGTAGCCTTTAAATCGGCCGCGGTCCGGTAGTATACGTCTGACCCGCGTGTCGCCACTATCAGGGATTGCAGACCGAGCGCCGCCACACGGCAGGTCTAGAGAGACTTCCTAGCACTCAGCCCCAGTTGTACAGCCGACTTTGCTAGCGATGGTTCACTGACTTCTACGCTCTCATTCGCCGAGACGATAGTTAGCATAGCCTTCAGCTAAGTTATTTGTTACGACCTAGCAAGGCGCCAGTAACCGTACTATTGATATTGTGAATCATTTACCATAAAGAGCGACGTTCTCCATTAATGGATTAAAGTTAAGTATTCCACCAGCTACGTCCGTTTTTCTCAATGCTAATTCCCTTGTCATGTTCCAGACCTCACTCCAGCCTGCGTGAGCTAAAACGCATGCATTTCGGCCTCCTTTAGAAAAACACGGTTGGCTCTCCTGCCAACCACAACATTGCCGACGAGAGTAAAAGTGTTCTTATCGGTATTGCCCTGATTTACTTGTGTAATGGCTTCGCCACAATCTCCAGATGTACTGTCCGAATTTTATTGCTTACAGAATCAGCAGACGGAGGCCTTACTGGATGCCCTTGGACAGCTCGTCCGCTGGCCACGGTGGTCTCGCGGTTCTAGGCGCGCAGTCCGGAACCGTGTGACTGCTACGGGCGCAGGATCGAATACTGCCTCGGGCATGGATGTGTGTGATGTCCTTAGGTTATTTAGGTTTAAGTAGTTCTAAGTTCTAGGGGACTGATGACCACAGCAGTTGAGTCCCATAGTGCTCAGAGCTATTTGAACCATTTGAACAGCTCGTCCAGGGTCAACGTGCGATGCAAAACGATGCGGCAGCAGCCGCTTCACCGCTAACGCCGCCACAACACGCTGTTGCACCCACTTCTCGACCTTTTGATGCTGCACTGGAAAGCTGGACGGAGTGGTCACGCCAATTTGGATTCCATCTCGCCGCCTACAGAATTCAAGGTAACGAGCGGCAGCCTTTTCTGCTTTCATTCGTCGGGGTGACCACGTACCGTGTGATAGTCAAATTATTTCCTAGACGCGACGTCGCAACTCTGTCCTACGAAGAAATTTTGTCTACATTAGATGCATATTTCAAAGAATCAGTCAATGTAGTTGCGAAACGGTATACCTTCTTCCGTACAAAACGTACGGCAGGTCAGACTAATCGGGAGTGGGTTGCAAACTAGCAAGGCC